>NW_027361741.1:10092500-11292500 GCF_039654945.1 Dendrobates tinctorius | reverse complement strand
CCACAAGTGACACCATTTTGGAAACTAAACCCCTCAACGAATATATTTAGATGTGTGGTGAGCACCTTGAACCCTCATATGCTTCACAGAAAAAAAAGGCAGCAATGAATGTTGCCAAGTGAAAATTGCAAACTGCTGTTGTAGTGACCACTACACTGTAGTGACCAGTAAGTTGTAGCTACCAGTACGTTAATCCCAGCCTGTGCTTCTGAAGACATGCACCCGTAAGCTCTCATCGCTTCAGAAAAGCTAAACATGAGAACGCTATATGTGGTTTAGGTACACTGTGGGGCAAAGCAGGGAGGAGCCATTTGGAGTTGGAGGGGAGAATTTGAATTTCTTTTGGCAGATGAGGAGCGATTTCGCTTTCTAGAGCCTTTGTACTACCAGTAATGTGGAAGCCCCTTATATTTCCATTAGCAGATGACAGACCTGAGTGGGGACTTGCTTTTTTTGTGGATTGAGCTGAAGCTTTGAGTGGGAACATTTTACATAATGTTTGGGATTACATTTACCTGGCACTCTATGATGAGCACTTATAATAATAATAATAAATTTTATTTTTATAGCGCCGACATATTCCGCAGCACTTTACATTTCAGAGGGGATTTGTACAGACAATAGACATTACAGCATAACAATAATCACATACAGTAGATTATAACAAATAACAAGAGGAGTGAGGGCCCTGCTCGCAAGCTTACAGTCTATGAGGAAAGAGGTAGACACGAAAGGTGGGTGGTAACAGTTGCTCTGATTGTATGGACCAGCCATAATGTTAAGTGTGTAACAGTACAGACACAGAGGGCTAATGGATGCATAAAGCATGTGGGAACATGATGCTGGGAACCTGGTTATGGTAAAACTTTTGGCTCTGCCACACAGGGATAGGTTAGGTTAATGTGTTGAGGCGATAGGCCAGTCTGAATAAATGCGTTTTCAGGACACGCTTAAAATTGTGGGGATTGGGGACTAATCGTATTGACCTGGGAAGTGCATTCCAAAGAATTGGCGCGGCACGTGTAAAGTCTTGGAGACGGGAGTGGGAGGTTCTGACTATTGAGGATACTAACCTCAGGTCATCAGCAGAACGGAGGGCACGGGTAGGGTGGTATACTGAAACAAGGGAGGAGATGTAGGGTGGTGCTGAGCCATGGAGGGCTTTGTGGGTGAGGGTAATAAGTTTATACTGAATTCTGGAGTGGATGGGTAGCCAGTGTAATGACTGGCACAAGGTAGAGGCATCGGTGTAACGATTGGTGAGGAATATGATCCTGGCTGCAGCATTCAAGACAGATTGGAGAGGGGAGAGTTTGGTAAGAGGGAGACCGATTAGAAGAGAGTTACAATAGTCGAGACGAGAATGAATAAGAGAAACAGTAAGAGTTTTTGCAGAGTAAAAAGTAAGAAAAGGTCGAATTCTAGAAATGTTTTTGAGGTGCAGATGACAAGAGCGAGCCAGTGATCGAATGTGGGGGCACTTACTTTGGGGTTGCCATCTAACTCTGAGTGACGCGATTCGGATGAAACCGCCAAGGGATCCATTCACTATAATGAGGAAGCAGAGTTACTCTGGACTCTGTTCAGCGGTGTCCTCTTCAGAGGTACACAAAACTGTGGCCGACGTCACATTTATGCAATCCTAAAAAGACGGGCACTGCCGGATCACAGGTTAGACGGCTTCCACAGTGCCTCCATCCACCTCAATATAGGGAATCTTCTGTCCAGGGTTCAATCTGAATCATGCATTTCAGAAATTTACTTGGAAACCCCAGTGTAAACTTTCAGCGAAGAGCGCAGGACACGGCTCTGCGTTATAAACTTTTGTTAAGCACTTGGGGGTTCAGAGTGCTCACCACACATCTAGATAAGTTCCTTGGGGGATCTAGTTTCCAAAATGGGGTCACTTGTTGGGGGAACTCCAATGTTTAGGCACACAGGGGCTCTCCATAAGCGACATGGTGTACGCTAACGATTGGAGCTAGTTTTCCATTCAAGAAGTCAAATGGTGCGCCTTCCCTTCCGAGCCCTGCCGTGCGCCCAAACAGTGGTTTATGATTACATATGAGGTATCGGTGTACTGAGGAGAAATTGCCCAACAAATTTTAGGATCCATTTTATCCTGTTGCTCATGTGAAAATGAAAAAATGGAGGCTAAAATAAATTTGTGAAAAAAAGTACTTTTTCATTCTTATGGATCAATTTGTGAAGCACCTTGGGGTTCAGAGTGCTCACTATGCATCTAGATAAGTTCCTTAGGGGGCTAGTTTCCAAAATGGGGTCATTTGTGGGGGAGCTCTAAAGTTTAGGCACACAGGGGCTCTCCAAACAAGACATGGTGTCCGCTAACGACTGGAGCTAATTTTCCATTCAAAAAGTCAAATGGCACTCCTTCCCTTCCGACTCCTCCCGTGCGCCCAAACAGTGGTTCACTCCCACATATGGGGTTTCAGCATACTCAGGACAAATTGGACTACTTTTGGGGTCCACTTTCTCCTTTTACCCCAGGGAAAATAAAAAAATTGTTGCTAAAAGATCATTTTTGTGACTAAAAAGTTAAATGTTCATTTTTTCCTTCCATGTTGCTTTCTCTGCTGTGAAACACCTGAAGGGTTAATAAACTTCTTGAATATGGTTTTGATCAGCTTGAGGGGTGCAGTTTTTAGAATGGTGTCACTTTTGGGTATTTTCAGCCATATAGACCCCTCAAACTGACTTCAAATGTGAGGTGGTCCCCTAAACAAAATGGTTTTGTAAATTTTGCTGTAAAAATGAGAAATTGCGGATCAAATTTTAACCCTTATAACTTCCTATTAAAAAAAAATTTTGTTTCCAAAATTGTGCTGATGTAAAGTAGACATGTGTAAAATGTTATTTATTAACTATTTTGTGTCACATAACTCTCTGGTTTAACAGAATAAAAATTCAAATTTTCGCCAAATTTCCGATTTTTTCACAAATAAACGCAAAAATTATTGACCTAAATTTACCACTAACATGAAGCCCAATATGTCACGAAAAAACAATCTCAGAATCGCTACGATCCGTTGAAGCATTCCTGAGTTATTACCTCCTAAAGGGACACTGGTCAGAATTGCAGAAAATGGCCAGGTCATTAAGGTCAATATAGGCTGGGTCATGAAGGGATTAAGGCTGTGTGCCCACGTAGCGTTTTTTTTTTTTTAAGCGTTTCCGCGGCAGAATCGTGCGTTTAAAATTGCCGCAGAAACGCTTAAAAAAAAAAAGCATTCCATACATTCCTAATGGAAAACGCACATGTTGTGCCAATGGTGCGCTTTTTACCGCTGCTGAATTTAGCGGTAAAAAACGCAGCATGTTCATTAATTTTGCGGAATCGCCCGCGATTCCGCATACCATAAATTGTATGGGCAAAAACGCTTAGGAAAATATATATATAGTCCTTCAAAGATGAAAGCAGCACACCATGGTAAAGTTAGCTAAGGTGCAGTTTACTTGCCCATCTGGTGACGTTTCAGTCCCAAGGATATGGACCTTTTTCATATATTATATATATGTATATATATTACATAGATAGATGGAAGAAGAGCTAGCAGTTCTTCTGCCATGTACTGCAAAATCACTGCAGGAGCTGACAGAATAGAATAGATGGACTACATACAGTAAATACACATAGAAAAGATATTTTCCACCCAAACATTTGCTAAATAAGTCAGAAGAACAGATAATATACAATAGATAGTCAGCTGGCTAAAATGGCAGGGCAATCTGACTTTAGCCACACGTGTATGGTAACCTTTAGAGAGTAGAAGCACTTGTACAGGCTGTTTCTTCTTCTTTTGTAATAGGAGTATGCACCATTGTTTATTCATATAGACCAGAGATCTCTATATGATCCAGCTATCATTTTTTTCAGTAAGCGGTCATACATGCTAATGCTGACACAGCTCATAGTGTGCACAATTCCCTGGCTCAGAACGGTCTTGACAAGATGTTGAGGAAATGTATGGTTAATACACAACAACATCGAATGTAAAATCAAAATATAAGGAATGATGGATTTCTTCCATCAGCAGAAAATGAATCAGCCATTCTTGCTCCCACAGTGTTGCGTAATAATCCACAGGCGTCACAAATGACAGAGCATTAAAAATAAAAAGGTGTGATCATAACCCTGCCCACAGGAAGGCAAGAAGAGAAACAAAGGCTCCCAAGGCATGAGTCACTCAGATGATTACACGGGTGAACTGTATCCATGCTGTGAGGCAGCACACCATGGAGCTCGGCTTGAAAATCTACATTCTTCTCATTCACAAACTGAAATGTAAAAAACAAGCACAGCATGGATAGCTAATACAAATGTATGATTTATCTTCCCATATTAACCATACTAGTAGTATACCAACAGTATTCAGCATTCTCTCATTCACACGCAGATCCTGACTACAAGAAAGAGGCTTCCACTGTCCTCTTCAATTGCACAGCAACCAGTGACGTTCTTCGTAGCGGAGTGCTCACATTTTAACATCTCAGAAGCATTTGAGAGCATATACGGTAGCATTTTGCATTCGCATGGCTTCAATTACGTGGAGAGTTAACGGTCACGTTTTTGCAGTAATTTCCCATGCAAAGATGTTTTGCTCTAGTGCAGGGGTCCCCACCTGCAACTCAGAAGCCACATGTGATCGGCAGCTGTCTGCCAGCTACCAGGATGGCGCCAAACATTAAGATCAAGAAGGCATAGTCCTGGTAGTGAACAACCCCTTTAAGGAAACTGTGATTCCAGAGCTCTAGTGGATATTTTAAGAATTTCCACACAGTTTGCAACCAAATGTTTCCTTAAACTCACATTAAAGACCTTGCTACATTATTCCTGTTTTAAACAGAGATAAAGTATGGGACCAGTTTCCAAACAGATGATAACTATAATAGGTGAAAATTACAAGGCGCACCCCGAAGTGGAGCAATGCGGTACACACTGCTCTACCGTCAGAGACTGATAAGGTTCCAATCTTAGGAATTGCCCCCACTATAGCAATATATCAATGTGAAAGCACTACATGCGGTGTTAATTATAGAGCCCCTGCCACTTTTTTAGTTCTCAATATTATTTTCTCGAGGGGATATTTTATTCAATTACTGTACATAAGCCCGTGAGCCATTTCACATTGCGCAGTAGTGAACAGACAGATTACGTAGCACAATACTATAATTCGGGCAGCATGGAGGCTCAGTGGTTAGCACTGCAGCCTTGCAGCGCTGGAGTCCTGGGTTCAAATCCCAACATCTGCAAGGAGTTTGTATGTTCTCCCCATGTTTGCGTGGGCTTCCTTCTGGTTCTCTGGTTTCCTCCCACATTCCAAAGACATACTGATAGGGAATATAGATTGTGAGCCCCATCGGAGACAGCAATGATGATGTGTGCTAACTGCAAAGCGCTGCGGAATATGTTAGCGCTATTTAAAAATAAAGATTATTATTATTATTATTATTAATTCTAAACCTCAGACAGCAGCCAGTAAGAGGCAATTCAGGACGATCACTATGTCATTTAAAATAAAATAATCCTCACTGCTACAGACCTGCTTTCACATGTTGCAGGAAGAGAAAAACAATTGGTGGCAGCACAATCTCCAGTTGTGAAGGATATCTGCGACAATTAGGCTATGTGCACACGTTGAGTATTTGCAGACATTTCTGCAATGTTTCTGCATCTCTAGGAATCTGTTGGCAGCAAAAAACACAATGAATACTTTTTGGAGCTAAAGATTTTGAATAAAAGGGAAAAAAAAAGTTTTGAAGTATAAATTCCTTGTTCATCACCTTTATTTCCATACTTATTTGCCCCATCCCAGGCTAAGGCTATGTGCACACGCTGCGGATGCACCCGTGGGTTTGTATCTGCGGATCCGCAGGTAAAATGAATGACCGGCGGTTTTACCTGCGGATTGACCTGCGGTTTGCCACCTGGACAAAGGAGGAGATGGTAAACCGCAGCAGAATCCGCAGAAAGAATTGACATGTCAATTCTTTCTGCGGATTCAAAACCGCAGCTTTTCCGCAGTTGAAAATCCGCAGCATGTGCACAGCAGAATGTAAATCACATAGACTTACATGGTACTGTACCCTGTCTGCAGAACTGCTGCAGATTCGCAGCGGCCAAAACCGCAGCAAAAACCGCAGCGTGTGCACATAGCCTAAAAACACCAGACCTTAGCTGCCCCAGAAACAGCACTTCATATATGAAGTGCCATTTCTGGAAATCCCATCCACGATGCAGTAACATTTGGCCACTGCGGTTTTGACGCTGCATAAATACACAGTGTCAAAACCGCAGAAATTACTGTTCGTGGGCACGTACCCTAAAGAGTGATATCTGATGTTTTATCGGATCGCAGTCAGTCCAATGTTATACTAGAGGGCTGATTTGGCAGGAGAAAATAATCACAGCATGTTGCGAGTGGCTCCGAAATTTGGATCACACGCACCTATATATGTCTATAAGTGCATGTGAAACATAGAACTGCACTCACATGTCATCCAAGAGTAGTCAGACATCTACAGGCTCAGACAATGGAGAAATTAAGTTCTCAATCTCTTCCACATCTGTGCTGCAATTCTTTCATGTGAGAAAATCACATCACACTATGTTGACACTAGGCTCACAAACTCTGATGGGTCTGCAGAGCACCCCTCCTATCATTAAAGAAAGGGAATAGCTTTTCTTAAAAAAAAAAAAATAAACGTTTAGGGTATTTGCACACGTTGCAGATTGCTGTGCGGAATTTTCCAAGCAGAATCTGCATCTTTCGGCAGAATTCGCTGGTCAAAATCTGTGTGTTTTTTATGCGGATTTTCTGTGGATTTATTGCAGCTTTTGTGCAGATTTGGCATGAGTTTTTACACCTGCGGATTCCTATAATGGAATGGGTGTAAAAACGCTGCAGAATCCGCAAAAAGAATTGACATGCTGCGGAAAAAAAACTGCATTTCTGTGTGGATTTTTCTGCAGCACGTGCACAGCGTATTTTTTTCCCCATAGAATAACATTACACTGTAAATCACTTGCGGATTTGCAGTGGATCCGCAGGAGCAAATATGCAACGTGTCCACATACCCTTAAAGAGAACCTTTCACCAAATTTTTCATGTTGTACTGGACACACAATGTAATGGCAGCTGCAGAGCGGAATTAAACCCTTTTTTTTATTTTTGCCTCTCTATTGCAGAGGTCTTAATAAAGTATTTGGCACCTAATGAGTTAACTTTTGTTAAAGGGATTTTGTCAGCAAAGAATGGCTGTTCAAGTACAGGTGCTAGGTGCATCATGGAGGGGCCAATCATTTACACACATCTTCCCCCCTACTTTTTTACCTCAAACTCCTCCCTTCTTTGGTTTTATTAACCCCTTAGTGACAGTCATTTTGCAGCTTAATGACCAGGCCAATTTTTACAATTCTGACCACTGTTACTTTATGAGGTTATAACTCTGGAATGCTTCAACAGATCCCACTGATTCTGAGACTGTTTTTCGTGACATATTTTACTTCAGGATGGTGTACAAGGTGTGCGGTGAGGAGCGTGTACGAGGTGTACGTGGAGCGTGTACGAGGTGTACGCGGAGCGTGTACGAGGTGCGTGTGTATTTTGGCATGGTGGGGGGGGCCCCATTTGAAAGTTCGCACAGGGGCCCATAACTTTGTAGTTACGCCACTGTGTGCAGCTGTAGTCACAGGAATATCAAGCTGCTTGGAGATGGTCTTATAACCTTTACCTTTAACATGTTTGTCTATAATTTTCTTTCTAATCTCCTGAGACAACTCTTTCCTTCGCTTCCTCTGGTCCATGCTGAGTGTGATACACACCATGTCACCAAACAGCACAGTGACTACCTGTAGCCCTCTATACAGGCCCACTCACTGATTCCAAGATTGTAGACACCTGTGATGCTAATTAGTGGACACACCGAGATTTAACATGTCCATTTTGTCACATTATTTTCAGGGGCACCATCATTTCTGTCCAGGTCTATTTCATGAGTTTTTTTTTTGTTTTTTTTTTTAATTCTGTGGAACCATGGTTGAAAAGCAATGTCTGACTTTCATTTGTTCATTTTCATAGATTTTTGATTATTACTTTCCTTAGATTCAAGTTATTTCTGTGACCATTGTGGGTTTTTCTGTCATTAAAAGAGGGGTACCAACAATTTTGACTATGTGTGTATGCTCTACTCCCAGAACTTTCTAATCATGCAGGTTACGCCAGGAGATCAGAGATGTATCATTACAATTCACACAACGTAGAAACCCGCTCTAAGTTATTGTGGGGACGTATTCTTCTTTTCCCACAATGTTTATGACTGGTCAGCATCATACTCGGAGAAGTACACACTCCCAGTGAAAACAGATAGTACACACTTGGACTTAACAAAAGTTGACTCATTTGATTGCTAATATCTCTGCACCAGAAAAGTGAAAAAGCAAACAGAACAAAAAAAGTTGTTTTTTTTCGCTCTGCAGCCACCATTACATCGTTTGTCCAGCTGGAAGAAAGAATGGATAACTAACGTCCTAATTAGACACGAGGTTTGATTAGATGTGCAATTGCTCACCTTCTCACTCCATTGCTAAAAATAAAAAGGACCATGCTAAATGTGACAATTAGCACCAAAACCTTCACTTATTGGTAAAGGAGGGTGATAATATGAAGAAATAAAACTTTTGTTTTGTTAAGAGGGGATGTGCCGGGAAATATGCCAGGCACAGACTGTGCTCTTTGCTTCTGATACTATTCTGACATCATTGCAGCCCCATTTCCAGACCCTACAGATCCAGGAAGAAAATTCTGTAGGCTACTCCCTAATTTTAAATGAATGGCTGCACTACAGATATTGCATTTAGAAACACATGAGCCTTGCTAAATTTGAAAGCCAAGCTTTTGGGCCTTCATACAATATTGATTTCTAAGCCTTTATATGCCATTTACAACTTTTGTATCTTTTTTATTTTTTTTATATTTTTATTTTATATATTTATTTTTAAAGGGAATCTGTCACCTACCCATTGGCGGGCGATTAAAACGAGGTCGGTCTGGTCCAATGGGCAGTGTTCCCGATGTGTGCCGCCTCCCCTTCCTTGCCCGCCGTCCGCAGGTTATTGCTGAATTGGAGTAGGTGTACGCCATTTTTTGCGCGTGTGCTAAGTATTCATAGCTAGCGCACGGACTGCGCATGCGCCGGTTAACTAAGCCCCGGAAGTATTTTGCTTTGTGTTCCGGGGCTTAGTTAACCGGCGCATGCGCAGTCCGGCTTTTCAGCTTTGCCCGCAGTTGGGCAAAGCATACTGCGCGTGCGCTAACTATGAATGCTTAGCGCACGCGCAAAAAATGGCGTACACCTACTCCAATTAAGCAATAACCTGCGGACGGCGGGCAAGGATGGGGAGGCGGCACACATCGGGAACACCGCCCATCGGACCGGACCGACCTCATTTTCATCGGCCGCCAAAGGGTAGGTGACAGATTCCCTTTAAATATTTGTAAATTTTTTTTTTTTTTTTTTTACTTTAGGCATGCTCCATGGAAGGCTAGAAGCTGCCATAGCCTGATCGGCTCTGCTACATATAGGCGATGAGCAGATTGCCTATATGTAGCTGAATTACTGCATTGCTATGAGCGCCGACCACCGGGTGGCGCTCATAGCAATCCGGCATCAACAACCATAGTTGTTATGCAGACGCACCGATGACCCCTGATCACTTGACCGTGGTTGGCGGTGCGCGTATTTCCGGCCTGAAGGCCGGAAGCGCTTGTTAGATTCCGCCTGCGGCTATTGCAGGCACATGTCACCACCGGAGCCCACTTCAAAGGGGGAAAAGCGACATGTGCCGTATTGGCAAAGGGGTTTAACACATTCATACAACCAAAAGAGAAGATATGCAAATTCATCTTTCTTGTCTCAAACCAAAAGGTTATAACAACACAGTAGGGAGTCATGAGGTTGCAGGCTCTTTTAAAGGGGTTGTCCGGTCAAAACCGATAAGTCTGCAGCCACTCTGTGTGACTGCAGACTTATGAATCGCCCCCAGCGCATGCACTGATTCGCTGGTTTCAGACCCAGGAATGGAATTTATGTATGAATTATACATACCCCAGGCCAGTGGGCGGGGCATTGCGCCATACACTTATATTGTGCCGAGGTTGCGCCCCGACCAATGACACAGCCGGTCAGTTGGCGTGTCCAACTAGAGGGCGTGGCCTGGCTTCATAAAAGTGGGTCTGAAACTGATGAATCCCACTGTGTGCTGGGGGGGGATTCGAAAGTTTGCAGTCATACAGAGTGACTACAGACTTATCGGTTTTGACCTGACAACCTCTTTAAATGCAATTTTAGATGAATGAATGAGGAAAAAGAATTAATTACAAGTGTGAAACCTAAAAGTGTAATCATGCAAACTGAGTATTACATGGCAGATCCTTAAAGGGAATCTGTCACCACCACATTTAACCTATCTAAACTATTAATATGGGCATAAAGATTATAGACTGCTGAAAACAGTCCTACCTGTGTGTCTCAAATCAGATGCCTTGTTGCTGTGAAATCATTTTTTATCACTTCATAACAATGACCTCTTCCAGTCTATGGAGAGGATGGGAGCTGGAAGATATCTGCCTCCAGAGCTTATTTTACATGAAGGAGTGAAGTTACCAGTGTGATGTGTAATGGCCATTCTCTTCTCTCCTAATCTCACTGCAGAGCTGTGTGTGATTATACCTGACACATCTGCAGGTTCTGCTGAGTTTCAGTTTCCATATCACAGGCAGACAGGGTTGCAATATTGCTGCAATACAGCACAGCTCAGAAACAAGCAAAAAATGTGTTTGCAATAAGTTTATTTCTCCTGTTCTTCGTTAGTTACTCGTCTCACACTAGTAACCTCGGGCTTCTCGTAAAATAAGCTTTGGATGCAGAGTTATCTTCCTAACAACATCCTCCCCAGAGCCTGGAAGAGGTAATTTACATAAAGTGATAAAAGATGATTTCAACAAGGCATCTGATATGAAGCATACAGGTACGATTTTTTTTTCAGCAGTCCATAACCTGTATGCCAATATTAATAGTTTATATAGGTCAGATGTGGTGACAGATTCCCTTTAAAGGGAATCTGTCAGTAGGATCAACCCTCCTTAGCCATCTATATCAGCATGTAGGTAATAGGAAGTTGAATAAAATGATACCTTGATATCTGCAATCCGATGTCTCATTACAGAGAAATATTCTTAATATTAAAATGAGCTCTTAAGAGCTATGGGTTGGACACTGATCTCCCCAATCTCTCCAGAGAAGATTTTAAATTAAAGGACTCGCTACCATTGTGGAACATGTAGATCAGGAGAGCATCAGTCTCTACATCTCTCACACGGTCATTTAAAATAAGTTCTGGAGGCAGATTGTTAGTGAAATCTATGTCAGGCCCATAAATCTTAACAGCCCTTTTACATATGGAGAAAAATGTGGATTTCTCTGGAAAAATACATCAGATCACACATATCAATGTATCATTTTAATCAACTTTCTATGACCTGCATGCCCATATAGACGGCTTAGGAGGGTTGATCTTACTGACATTTTTTTTTTTTTTTAAACATTCCCCACTTATAACATTCTGTTCCTCTAGTTTGAAATAGTAATACATAAAGGGAAATTGTCAGCTGAATTTTGGACTATAAACCACCACTATATTATGGGGCTCTGTAATAGCTTGGCTTTAATTATGTTGGTTGATAATCATTACTGCAAAAAAATTATCTTAGCCACATACCAGAGGAACTGGAAAAGAGACAAGCCAGTGGGAGGGTGAGCAAGGCTTGTTGCCGGCTACCCCATACTTAAAATATTTCTAATGTCTTTTCATGTTTGTGTGTGCATGTACGATGTGTATATCTATGTATGTCAATGTGTATGACTGTATATATTTTTGTCTGTTTAGATGTACTTTTAAGTCTTCAAATATGTATATACACTACCGTTCAAAAGTTTAGGGTCATTTCCTTATGCACAGTTATTTCCAATGAAGCTAACATTAAATGATTCAGAAATACACTCTATACATTGTTAACCCGTTCACGACCCAGCCTATTTTGACCTTAATGACCAGGCCATTTTTTGCAATTCTGACCAGTGTCCATTTATGAGATAACTCAGGTATGCTTCAACGGATACTAGCGATTCTGAGAATGTTTTTTGGTGACATACTGTGTTTCATGTGAATGGTAAATTTAGGTCGATAATTTTTGCGTTTATTTGCGAAAAAAAAAAAATCTCAAATTTGGCGAAAATTTCGCAATTTTCAAATTTTTTATTTTTATTCTGTTAAACGAGAGAGTTATGTGACACACAATAGTTAATGAACAACATTTCCCACATGTCTACTTTACATCAGCACAATTTTGGAAACAAAATATTTTTTTGGTAGGAAGTTATAAGGGTTAAAAGTTGACCAGCGATTTCTCATTTTTACAACTAAATTTACAAAACCATTTTTTGTAGGTTTTGGTGCCATTTTTCCAATTTCCTAGTATGAAAATGTAAAACTTGTGGCTAACACACAATCTTGGTGGTAAAAATGTAACATTTTTTATCTTCACTGCTCAATGGTATAAAGTCTGTGACACACCTACGGTGTCAATATAATCACTGCACCCCTAGATGAATTAATTGAGAATTTTAGATTTTATAATGGGGTCACATATGGGGCTCTGCCAATGTAACATGGCACCTTCAAACAAGTGCAGCAAAATCTGCACTGTAATATGGCGTTTCTTCCTTTCTGAGCTTTGCACTGTGCCTAAAAATTAGTTTTCGACGACATATGGGGTATCGGTGAACTCAGGAGAAATTGTTCAACAAATTTTGAGGTCCATTTTCTCCTGTTACCCTTGTGAAAATACAAAATTTGGAGCTAAAAAAGATTTTTGCGGAAAATGTGATTTTTTTTTTTTTTATTTTCACGGCTTAACGTTATAAACTTTTGTGAATCACCTGAGAGATAAATAGGTGCTCAATATACATCTAGATAAATTCCCTAAGGGATCCAGTTTCCAAAATAATGTCACATGTGGGGGAGTTTCCACTGTTTAGGCACATCAGGGGCTCTCCAAAAGCGACATGGCATCCGCTAACTGTTCCAGCAAATTTTACATTCAAAAAGTCAAATGGCGCTCCTTCCCTTCCAAGCCCTACTGTGTGCCCAAACAGTTGTTTTCGTCCACATATTCGGTTTCTGCGCACTCAGGAGAAATTGTACGACACCTTGTAAGAAGCAATTTCTCCTGTTACTCTTATGAAAATGCAAAATTTGGAGCTAAAAAAGATTTATCTGGGAAAAATGTTTTTTTTTTTATTTTCACAGCTTAACATTATAAACTTCAGAGGCACCTGGGGGTTCAATACACATCTAGATAAGTTCCATATGTGGTCTAGTTTCCAAAATGGTGTCACTTGTGGAGGTTTCCACTCTGTATATCCAGAGAAATTGCACACAAAAAATTGTATGATCCATTTTCTACTGTTACCCTTGCAAAAGTAAAAAAAAAAAAAAAATAGGTATAAAAGGAAAAATTTTGTGAAAGAAAAGTAATTGTTTATTTTTTCCTTCCACATTCCAAAAATTGCTGTGAAGCACCAAAAGGGTTTATAAACTTTATAAATGTGGTTTCGAGTACCTTGAGGGGTGCAGATTTTAGAATGGTTTCACTTTAGGTATTTTCTGTGGAATGGGCCCCTCAAAGCGACTTCCCTAAAAAAATGGTTTTGTACATTTTGCTGTAAAAAATGAGAAATTGCTGGTCAACTTTTAACCCTTATAACTTCCTAACCAAAAAAAGTTTCAAAAATTGTGCTGATGTAAAGTAGACATGTGGAAAATGTTAAAAAGTTTGAAAATTGTGACATTTTCAAATTTTTTTCCAAATTTGAGGGGTTTTTTTGACAAATAAACGCAAGTCAAATCAAGTCTCGGAGTCAGTGGGATGCACTGAAGCGTTCTAGAGTTATAACCTCATATATTGACAGTGGTCAGAATTGTAAAAATTGGCCTGGTCAGGAAGGTGAAAACAGGCTTTGGGGCGAAGGGGTTAAAAGGTATTTTTCTGAAATCACGCTCAGCCGGCATAATTAAAACCATGGTAGTACAGCAATTAAAAACCTTCCACCTTAAGGCTATGTGCGGAATTGCCGCGGAAATTTCGGTGGTAATTCCGCAACTCCCTGCCGCGGGAAATATGCATGCGGAATTCCCACGAAAAACTAGCGTTTTGTTTTTGCAAGCATAATTAGCTTGCAGAATACTAGCGTTTTCCAAGCGATCTGTAGCATTGTTTGGAAAAACTATTTGACAAGTGTGACCAAATTTTTACCATTGATGCTGCCTATGCAGCATCAATAGTAAATAGATATAATGTTAAAAATACTAAAAAAAAAAAAAAATAATAATTTCATGATATTCTCACCTTCCGGCGGCCCCCGCAGCCTTCCCAAGCCTCGCGATGCTCCCGGCAACTCCCGTTCCCAGCGATGCCTTGAGACAAAGACCCCAGATGGCGTAGCATCACGTGAGACCGCTACTTCATCACAGGTCATTGTCGCAAGGCATCACTGGGAACGGGACTTGCCGGGAGCATCGCTGAGGCCTGGGAAGGCTGCGGGAACCACTGGAAGGTGAGATTATCACAATTTTTTATTTTAATTCTTTTTTTATCAGGGATATGGTACCCAAGGCCTGGAGGAGTTTCCTCTCCTCCAGACCCTGGGTACCATCCAAACATTTTCCGATTACTTTGCTCATGGTGAGCATAGCCACGTGCGTAAAGTGAGCGGATCAATGCATTCCTATGTGTGCAGAATCTCCACGAATCCGCACTAAGAATGAATGAGCATGCTGCGTATTTTTCCGCAATGCGATTCCGCAGTGGAAAAACACACAGCATTAGCACAGCATGTGCGGAATGCCATTGAATTCAATGGGTTGAGTTTTGTATGCGTTTTCGTGGCAAAAAAACACATACAATCCGCAACGTGTGCACATAGCCTAACACTCTTAACTAGATGAATGTGTCTGTATACATTTCATAATTCAATAAAGAAGTTATTGCTTTTTTAATACCACCAGTTAGAAAGTAATACTGAGCAGCTTTACAATCTAACCTCTGATGAATTTTCTGAGGCGTAATAACAAAAATCTGGGATGGAAATAAACCAGTAACAAGCAGGTTATATACTGTAAGCACACATCAACTCTTATTTCTCATCATGCAATCATATGAAGTCCTAAGAACACTGTCACATAAATCTCAGCTGACCACGCTTAAGAAATAGTAACTTAACGTATATAGTCGTGTATAAGCCGAGTTTTTCAGCCCCTTTTTTGGGCTGAAAAAGACTTTCATGGCTTATACACGAGTCATACACCTGTGAAAGCCGGCGAGGGAGGGGGAGCAGGAGACACGATACTCACCCTCCTGGCGTCTGCATATCCGGCTCTGCTACATCTCGGTCCCGGGGGTCTGTATCTCCCTTCCTGTCTTCTTCCTGTGCTGGTCACATGGTACCGCTCATTAAAGTCATGAATATGGACATGTCTCCACTCCCGGGTCTTCTGGCTGTGACTTCAGGTCAGAGGGCATGAAGACGTGTTTAGTGCACGCCCTCTGCCTGAACAGTCACTGCAGAGAGCCGGCGACGCTGAGGAGCAGCATGCAGCAAGGAGAGGTGAGTATTTCTTTTTTTTTTTTTTTTTTTTTTTTTAAATCACAGCAGCATTATTATATGGGGCATATATTAATATGGAGCAAGTTAGGCCGCTTTCACACTTCAGGCTTTCGGTATCCGGCATGGTGCGGCGAAAAACCGGACTACCGGATCCGGCCACAAACGCAGACACCGGATCCTTCTTTCTGCCGGATATATTCCTGGCAGAGGTTTCCGGGCATGCGCAGTGCGAAAAACCGGTTCGGCGTTGGGAAAAAACGTTGCATGCAACTTTTTTTCCAGACGCCGGACCGGCTATTTTCTCCGGATCCGAAAAGAACGGACGCGCCGCATTGCCATCCGGCGCAATGCGGCACCAATGAAACAGCACGGGGAAAAAGCCGGATTTGGTCGTAACAGGCGCCGGATCCGGCAGTCCGATTTTTCGCCGCACCATGCCGGATACCGAAAGCCTGAAGTGTGAAAGTGGCCTTATGGGCCACCAATAACCATTGTGCAGCACTATTACATGGGGCATATATTAATTTGGAGCATCTTATGGGGCCACCATTAACTGTGCAGCATTATATGGTGCATACAGTATAATAATATGGAACATCTTATGGTGCCACCATTAACCTTTCTGCAGCATTATATGGGGCATATATTAATATGGAGCATGTTGCATTTCCCAGCCTCGGCTTATGCTCGAGTCAATAAGTTTTCTCAGTTTTTTTGTGGCAAAATTGGGGGGGGTCAGCTTATACACGAGTATACACAGTTTTTGGTTTTCAGACATTTATGGCACCAGAAATTAGATGTCCAACTTCTCACACACTTATCTGATCATATTAACCTTTTCCTGACACCTATTTTCTGTTTCTTTTGCAGTTTTGTTTTTTCCTCTCCTTCCAAGAGCCATAACTTTTTATTTTTCTGTCATCATAGCCATATGAAGACTCGTTTTTTTGCGGGACAAGTTGTACTTTTGAATGACACTATCCATTTTATCATGTGATGTACTGAAAGGCAAGAAAAAAATTTCAAGTGCCTCGAAATTTAAAAAAAAAAAAAAAACACAATTCCAGATCTGTTTTTTTTCTTTATAGTGTTTACTACACTGCTCAAAAAAATAAAGGGAACACTTAAACAACAGAATATAACTCCAAGTAAATCAAACTTCTGTGAAATTAAACTGTCTACTTAGGAAGCAATACTGATTGACAATCAATTTCACATGCTGTTGTGCAAATGAAATAGACAACAGATGCAAATTATTGTCATTTATCAATATACACTCAATAAAGGAGTGGTTCTGCAGGTGGGGACCACAGACCACATCTCAGTACCAGTGCTTTCTGGCTGATGTTTTTGTCACTTTTGACTGCTGGTTGTGCTTTCACACTTGTGGTAGTGTAGGGTCGGGCAGGTTCACAGGATGCAGTGACGAGACACTAGACGACTGATGGTTTGCAAAATAACTTTTATCTAGCGTTAGCCACTGGGCTTGTTTGAACAGACATACAAGTAAGAACCAAAACAAACAGTCCACGCAGGGACTCAACAATCTTATTCAACTTCTAATGCCACTTAGCCTTTCAGGGACTGCTGCTTTCGTGAGCGTGGCCACGTTGAGGTTGCTGAGGCGGCTGTAAGTCTCGCTTCCCCGGGAAGGAATGGGGCTCAACAGGCCCTGAAGAAAGTGATGACGGTGGGGCGCAACAGGCCCTGAAGAAAGCAATACTGTTGGGGCGCAACAGGCCCTGAAGAAAGTGAGGCCGTTGGGGCGCAACAAGCCCTGAAGAAAGCGAGGCCGCTGGGGCGCAACAGGCCCTGAAGAAAGCGCTGCCGCTGGGGCGCAACAGGCCCTGAAGAAAGCGATGCCGTTGGGGCGCAACAGGCCCTGAAGAAAATGATGGAGGTGGCGCGCGGTGATGACGCAGTTCCCCAGATGACCTGTAGCCGACCTTTATCAAGGAGTCTCTCCCAAAGCCAGGGTAGCGAGTCTTTTATCTTGCCTGTGACAAGGTGGCGTATCTACAGGCCGGTGACGGCCAGGTCGGCGTGATGGGGGAAGGCTGGGGGGGGGAAGGGCCCAGGCCTCTGTGGCCTGGTTACCGGTACTCACGGCCACAACCTGAGGTAAAGTTCCTCTCTCACCAAGGCGGGGGGTAGCGGGGATGATTCTCTCAGAACGGGAGCGGGGAGCAGTCTCTGGGAACAGTCTCTCATGTCTCTCTTGTCGGTAAATGTCCAGCTTTCTCCTCGCAGGCTCCTCTCGGTGCCCCTGCCAGTCACCCTGCGTCCTGCCTTCACTCCCTCTCTTCCCCAACTGCCACTTCAGCGCGTCCCCTGCTCCTTTTACCCTAGCCCCGCCCCCTGTCGCCCTGACAACTTCAGTCGCATGTCTCCCTTTGTAATCCTCCTGATGTGATTCCTTCAATAACTCTGATGGCGGTCCCCTTGGTTCCGGCCCAATCACTATGTGGGGGTCCTCCTCCCCACATTCCCCCACCCTGTAAGCTCGCCAGTCCTCGGGCGAGGGAGTTAGTCTATTGAGATTGGCCTGTAAAGGTGTCAATATTCGTTGCCATACGAACTGGTCTTGTTCATACCATTCGGGGGGTTTGCCGGCTGTTGACCGCTCGGAGCGTCTAAGTTCGACTGGGGTGGAATCTTCTGGGGTGGTGGACGTTGGTGGGCTGCATGATGTCGGTGGGTTAATTGTGTCAACTGGCTCATTATTGGGTGGAGGGCCCTTGGGAACTGGAGGGAAATCCTCGTCGTCCGAGTCCCAGCATATGGACTCCGGTTCGGATGTCTTCGGGACGGGTTCCAGTTGCTTCGGTTCAGTGGAAATACACGGGCGTAAGATATTACGATGCACAATGCGGGTGGGCAGTGTTTCATCCTGCTCGGGCCGTATTTCGTACACAGGTCCTTCTGGATGGATACGGCGTAGTACCCGATAAGGAATCTCTTCCCAACGTGACTCCAGTTTATTCTGGGGGCGTTGATCTAGTACAAGCACACGGTCCCCGCTTTGGAGATGGGGAGGGGAGGTTGTATTCTTCCCTGGGTGTTCCCAGTCTTGAAGTTTGGTATGTACAATTCGGTGAAGAGTTTGCAGCCTGTGGCGATGATTTCGGACCCAAGACGACACTCCGGTCCAGGGCCGAGGCTCTTCGGGGTCCAACTCTACCTCCGTGACACCTTTACCCTCTCGTCCGAACAGCAGGAAATAAGGAGTATAGCCCGTAACTCGATGTACCCGATTATTATAAACCCATACTAATTCAGAAACATTCAGGCCAACGAGCTTTCTTGTCACTCTCCAGAGTGCGTAGCATTTGAATCAATGTCCGATTAAATCGCTCACAAGCCCCATTCCCTTGCGGGTGATATGGTGTGGTCCGGGATTTATCAATCCCATAAAGATGATGTAGTTCCTCCATAACTTTCCCCAAAAAACATGCTCCCTGGTCGGAATGTATACGTTGTGGACAGCCGTACACTTGTATAAAGTTTCTGCAAATTGCGGAGGCGGCTGACTCCGCGGCCTGATCTCGAGTAGGGGTGACCACAGCGAACTTGGTGAAATGATCCACCATGACGAAGCAGTGTTCGTATCCCTGGAATGCGGGACCAATGTGCAGATAATCCACCGTCAGGAGCTCAAAGGGTGCTGAAGTCACAATCGTCTGTGTTGGGGCTCTCTGAGCAGGCGTTTTGGTCAATTCACATAAGCGGCAGGTACGGCAAACTTCGTCCACAACAGCCGACAAGCGTGGATGATAAACTTTCTGTTGTAACCATTGCAAAGTCTTTTTGACCCCAAAGTGGGCCCCTTTTTCGTGAGCCTCTCGAGCCAGTTCGTGTAGTTGAGCTCCGGGCGTAACCACGTGCCAAACAGTCGTTGAGATGGTTTGCGAAGTGATTTTACGGTACAGTAGTCCCTTTCGGATAATCAGTCTCTCCCATTGTCGCAGCATCAGCGACAGGTCTTGGGTCAACGTTTGTCGTTGAGTATCAGTGGGTAATTGACCAGCGGCGACCCATGTCCGGAGAAGTCCAACTTCTTCATCTTCTTGTTGCTGTTGTACCCACTTATCCCGAGATTGTTCCAGGATGCCCCTGTGGAAGATACTTTTGCATCAACATTGGTGAGTACGGCAGCGGTAAGAGCGAACAGTATTTCCTCTCCTAATTCTTCGTCTCGATTCTGTCCGGGAGTTGTATGTCGAATCCTGGAGAGAGCATCTGCATGAACATTCTCGGCCCCTCTTTTGTAAATAATCTTGTAATTGTACTTCGCCATTCGGGCCACCCATCGCTGCTCCAAAGCCCCCAACTTGGCGTTTTCCAAATGAGCCAGTGGGTTGTTGTCAGTTCGCACTACCACCTCGGAGCCCGCTAGGTACTCTGCGAATCTCTCAGTCATAGCCCACACCACTGCGAGGAGCTCGAGCTTAAAAGAGCTGTAAATGTCAGGGTTACGCTCGGAGTCATGGAGTTAACGGCTTCCATATGCGATCACCCTCTCCCGGCCATCCTGAACCTGTGACAACACAGCCCCTAGCCCGTGAAGACTCCCGTCAGTGTGCAGGATGAACGGCTGAGAGAAATCCGCATAAGCCAACACTGGGGCATCCGAGAGTGCAGCCTTGAGATCTCGGAAGGCCTCTTCCTGAGGGTGTTGCCACTGGATTTTTCGCCCATTGGCCCCAGCGGGAGCCCCCTTCAGCTGGTCATGCAGGGCTCGAGCTCGACATGCAAAATTCTTTACGAAACGACTGTAATATCCAGCTAACCCCAGAAAAGCCCGCACGTCTTTCACCATCTCGGGGGTAGGCCATTCCTGGATAGCAGCAATCTTCTCCCGGGATGGCCTCACACCCTCTGCCAAAATGACATGACCCAGATACTCAATCTGGGAGCGAAATAGGTGGCATTTCTGAGGCTTTACCTTCAACCCGTACTTTTGCAGCCAGCTGAGTACCTGTCCCAACCGCTTCAGGTGGTCCTCGAAGGAGGCGGCATAGACAATGATGTCGTCCAGGTAGATCAACGTGGCCTCAAAATTGAGATCCCCTAGACATCGCTCCATCAATCGCTGAAAGGTCCCGGGGGCGTTGGCCAGCCCGAATGGCATTCGATTAAACTCAAACAGTCCCATGGGCATTATGAACGCCATCTTAGCTCTGTCCTCTTCTGACATGGGCACCTGCCAGTACCCACTGGCCAAGTCCAGGGTCGAAAAATATGTTGCTTTGCCCAATGCAGACAGAGATTCTTCTATGCGGGGCAGTGGGTATGAGTCTTTAATAGTGCAAGCATTCAATTTACGATAATCCACACAGAATGGTAGTGTACCATCTTTCTTCCGGACCAACACGATGGGGGCCGCCCAAGGGTTTTGACTTTCCCGTATCACCCCTTTTTGCAGCATCTGAGCCAGCAAAGTTTTCACCTCTTGATAGAGTTGTGGCGGGATCTGTCGATATCGTTCTCGGATAGGGGCCGCTCCTGCTGTGGGGATCTCATGAGTGATGGCGGTGGTACACCCAAAGTCGTCCTCATGGCTAGCAAATACTTCATGGTACTGTCCCAGCAATGCCTTTACTTGTGAGAGTTGGGCCGCAGTTAGTCCAGAAAGCTCGGCCCGCATCTGTTCCAAAATATTTTGGCCCTTCTTTTGTGTCGAGACTTCGTGGGCCTGTAAGGTTCGTATTGTTACCTCCCAAGGATCCTCGGGGTGTACTCGTAACTGAACCGCAGGAGCGGGCAGCACTTCTTCTAAAGGCTTTACTAGTTTGGCCAGTACAGTCCGTGCTTTCAGAATGGAATCTCGGTCTTCAAGGTTAACGCAGCGGACCAGGACGGTTCCTTTTCGCACCGTAGCGAGGGAACGGGCCACCAGTATGCCAGGAGGTAAGTGCTCTGAGTGACACGGTTCCACCTGCACCTCTACGCCCTCCAAAGGTATTGGGGCCCGAATTGGCAGGGCCACCACTGTCTGTCCAGGAGGCAGCACAAGCAGGGGTGCCGCTGACGCGATGACCTTGCCCAGAACCTCACCCTCCTGGCAGTCCCGATGCACCCGCGCACCTCGCACCAGCTGCTGGAATACCTGTCCCTGAGCTGTGCGAGAACCCCACTGCTTCAGTGGGATCATTAAGCAACAGGTTACCAAACTCTTTTAAAATATTCATGCCTAGGGTGACGGGGTGTCGTTGATCAGCTTCTCCTTGAGTCAGCACCACCCCTCTGCGGCCGAGGGGTTTACCGCACAACGTCACCTGCACCCACACCACCCCGGCAACCGGGACCGGCAGTTGGTTGGCGGCTACTAGTCTAATTATGGGCCCCCACTGAGGCCTTGCTGCCTCCGGAAAGTTTTGTTGAAAGTACGCTGCGGGTATAGTGGTTACTTGTGACCCCGTGTCCACCAGACACCGGACGGCCCGGCCCTCTACTTCTGCCCAAACTACCGGACACTTTGCTACCAAATCTTCGGGACTTCCACCACCCCTAGTTGTGGTTTTCGGCTGCGAGCGGCGTCCCCCCAGCCCGGAGCCCTTTATTTTAATGGCCGCCGGGGTGGGCATCTCCCACGCCACGGACACTCTCGGGCGAAGTGGCCTGGTTCTCCACACTCATAACACCGGGCCGGTATAGATTGACCACCCCGCGGAGAGCGTGACCCCCAGGGACCGGGATTAACACTGGGTCGTCCAGTCTCCGGTTCGGTTCTTCTCTTTACTTCAGCCAACTCGCTCTTAATATTTTTCAATTCTCGCTTCATCTCCTCCACCCACTGAGGTTCCTCAACTGTGTTCGAGGAGGCCTCCACACCTCGGACCTTCCCCACGGGGACCGCCATCCCCTGCTCTTGCTCCCCAACCCGTGCCTGACTTCCCACTTCTGAAAAGTCTATTTGGGGATTCATTCTGATCTGTTCCCGTAATGCCTGCTTTATCAGTGGATCTCGCAGTCCAGTCACCAGTAGGTCACGTAGGGTAATGTCAACAGGTCCTACCCCGTCCTTTCTTTCAATAGCCGTATGCAATTCTTGGAGTACATTCATATACTGAGTAATCGTCTCCCCCTCGGCCTGCATCCGGCTAAACAGACGGGTCCTTAACTCTCCCACATTAGTGGGATCCCCGTGGGTCTGTTCCACTATCTGCAACACCTTTTCAAAAGTGTTGCGGTGCCCCGGAGGTTTCAACATCACTGACCTCCGCACCTCCCCGTCTAGGGCCATAAGTGCCACGTCAGCTTCCAGGTCAGGGGTCATTGGGTGCATCCGAAAGAGCCCCCGCATTCGCTCTGTCCAGCTCCATAGCATAGTATTGGAGCCGGAGAATCTAGGCAGGTTGTTCAGCATGGCCCCCAATGAAATGCTAGTACGGGGGCCCTCATTATTTACAGAGTCTACAGCTTCCCCCTGACCTGCGCCACCACCGTCTACGCTCGGAGACTGCATCCTGCCGACTACGCCAAGTGTAGGGTCGGGCAGGTTCACAGGATGCAGTGACGAGACACTAGACAACTGATGGTTTGCAAAATAACTTTTATCTAGCGTTAGCCACTGGGCTTGTTTGAACAGACATACAAGTAAGAACCAAAACAAACAGTCCACGCAGGGACTCAACAATCTTATTCAACTTCTAATGCCACTTAGCCTTTCAGGGACTGCTGCTTTCGTGAGCATGGCCACGTTGAGGTTGCTGAGGCGGCTGTAAGTCTCGCTTCCCCGGGAAGGAATGGGGCTCAACAGGCCCTGAAGAAAGCAATACCGTTGGGGCGCAACAGGCCCTGAAGAAAGCGATGCCGTTGGGGCGCAACAAGCCCTGAAGAAAGCGAGGCCGCTGGGGCACAACCGGCCCTGAAGAAAGCGAGGCCGCTGGGGTGCATCAGGCCCTGAAGATAGCGCTGCCGCTGGGGCGCAACAGGCCCTGAAGAAAGCGATGCCGTTGGGGCGCAACAGGCCCTGAAGAAAATGATGGAGGTGGCGCGCGGTGATGACGCAGTTCCCCAGATGACCTGTAGCCGACCTTTATCAAGGAGTCTCTCCCAAAGCCAGGGTAGTGAGTCTTTTATCTTGCCTGTGACAAGGTGGCGTATCTACAGGCCGGTGACGGCCGGGTCGGCGTGATGGGAGAAGGCTGGGGGGGAAGGGCCCAGGCCTCTGTGGCCTGGTTACCGGTACTCATGGCCACAACCTGAGGTAAAGTTCCTCTCTCACCAAGGCGGGGGGTAGGGGGTTAATTCTCTCAGAACGGGAGCGGGGAGCAGTCTCTGGGAACAGTCTCTCACGTCTCTCTTGTCGGTAAATGTCCAGCTTTCTCCTCGCAGGCTCCTCTCGGTGCCCCTGCCAGTCACCCTGCGTCCTGCCTTCACTCCCTCTCTTCCCCAACTGCCACTTCAGCGCGTCCCCTGCTCCTTTTACCCTAGCCCCGCCCCCTGTCGCCCTGACAACTTCAGTCACATGTCTCCCTTTGTAATCCTCCTGTGATTCCTTCAATAACTTTGATGGCGGTCCCCTTGGTTCCGGCCCAATCACTATGTGGGGGTCCTCCTCCCCACATTAGCATAAGACTGACTCTACAACCCACACAAGTGGCTCAGGTAGTGCAGCTCATCCAGGATGGCACATCAATGCGAGCTGTGGTAAGAAGGTTTACTGTGTCTGTGAGCGTAGTGTCCAGAGGCTGGAGGCGCTACCAGGAGACAGGCCAGTACACCGGGAGATGCGGAGGGGGCTGTAGGAGGGCAACAACCCAGTAGCAGGACCGCTACCTCTGCCTTTGTGCAAGGAAGAACAGAAGGAGCACTGCCAGAGTCCTGCAAAATGACCTCCAGCAGGCCACAAATGTGCATGTGTCTGCACAAACGGTTAGAACCGACTCCATGAGGATGGTCTGAGGGCCCGACATCCACAGATGGGGGTTGTGCTCACAGCCCAACACAGTGCAGGACGCTTGGCATTTGCCACAGAACACCAGGATTGGCAAATTCACCACTGGCGCCCTGTGCTCTTCACAGATGAAAGCAGGTTCACACTGAGCACATGAGACAGACGTGACAGAGTCTGGAGACGCCATGGAGAGTGATATGCTGCCTGCAACATCCTTCAGAATGACGGGTTTGGCAGTGGGTCAGTAATGGTGTGGGGTGGCATTTCTTTGCAGGGCCACACAGCCCTGCATGTGCTCGCCAGAGGTAGCCTGACTGCCATTAGGTACCAAGATGAGATCCTCAGACCCCTTGTAAGACCATATGCTGGTGCGGTTGGCCCTGGGATCCTCCTAATGCAGGACAATGCCAGACCTCATGTGGCTGGAGTGTGTCAGCAGTTCCTGAAAGATGAAGGCATTTAAGCTATGGACTGGCCCGCCCATTCCCCAGACCTGAATCCGATTGAGCGCATCTGGGACATCATGTCTCGCTCCATCCACCAACGTCACATTGCACCAGACTATCCAGGAGTTGGCGGATGCTTTAGTCCAGGTCTGGGAGGAGATCCCTCAGGAGAACATCCGCCGCCTCATCAGGAGCATGCCCAGGCGTTGTAGAGTAGGGCGGTCATACAGGCACGTGGAGGCCACACACAATACTGAGCCTCATTTTGACTTGTTTTAAGGACATTACATTCCACTTTAATTTTGTGTGTAACTCCAAATCCAGGCCTCCATTGGTTAATAAATTTGATTTCCATTGATGATTTTTGTGTGACTGTTGTAAACACAATCAACTTTGTACAGAACAAAGTATTCAATGAGAATATTTCATTCATTCACATCTAGGATGTGTTATTTGAGTGTTCCCTTTATTTTTTTGAACAGTGTATATGGTAAAATTTACCAGCAATATGATTCTCCAGGTTAGTAGGATTACAGCAATACCAAATATGCATAGGTTTGTTTTTGTTTTTTTAAGTAATGAAATTCGAAAAAAAAATTTAAAAAATTAACTTGTGTCACCATTTTAGCCGTAACATTTTGAATTTTTAGTCAATAGGGCTGTGTGTGGGCTCACTTTTTGTGCCCTGAGCCCACGTTTTTATTGATACTATTTTAGGGTTAATACTATGTTTTCCTAAACAAACCTCCAAAAGACTTTCGAATGGGATTATATGATCAAGAAGAGAACGAAAAGCTCAACACAAAATAACCCCTAAAATATAGCTTTTAATTCAATCATTAAAAACATTAATAGTAAAAATGACTAAATACCTAGGGCGGTAGAGGACAAAATCAAAAGTGGCAGAACCAATGTTATATTTCTAAGTAATAATCACAAAACATGGGGCAAAAGGCTAAATTGCCCTGGTCCGCCCTAATTCAACCCTTCCTGACTGCGGAGGTTGGCACCCTAGTTGTTGACGATATGGCGCCCCCGCTCAACGTCGGTGTCCCTAGTAGGGGTTTACTAGGGACACCGACGTTGAGCAGGGGCGCCATATCGTCAACAACTAGGGTGCCAACCTCCGCAGTCAAGAAGGGTTGACTTAGGGCGGACTAGGGCAATTTAGCCTTTTGCCCCATGTTTTGTGAATATTACTTAGAAATATAACATTAGTTCTGCCACTTTTGATTTTGTTCTCTACCTCCCTAGGTATTTAGTCATTTTTACTATTAATGATTTTAATGATTGAATTAAAAGCTATATTTTAGGGGTTATTTTGTGTTGCGCTTCTGGTTCTCCACTATGTTTTCCTAGCCTCTTATTGCTCAGTTTTGCACTATGGTGGCCAAAAAACACTTACAATTTTGTTCTCGGTATACTATTTACCGATTGGGTTAATTAATTTTACATTATGATAGATCAGACTTTTTCAGAAGTAACAATAAAACATGTTTATTTTTTATTTATTTTAAATGGGAGAAAAAGGGTGCAATTCGAACAGCTATTTTTTTCATAATTGAAATAATTTTCACTTTCTACGGCATTTGCTAGGTCTCTTAGGGGACTTGAACCTGCAATCATCCACTTGCATAGTACTCATGTATATAGCAAAAATCACAATCTCCAATGAACAGCAGCCAAAAGCTGGCATTCACAGGACTGCTGTCATGCAGTAGTGAGGGTCTGTAGTAGACCCACATTCTTCATAGCAATTCATTGCCATACCGTCAACACAGTAGTGATGACAGAGGCATTCCCATTTTGTAATTTTCGTTTAGTTTCCCTAATATACCATATTTTTCTATCCAGAGGCGTATCTGGGGGGGGCTGCCAGGGCATGTGCCCCGGTCGCAGCTGACAGGGGAGCGCAGTCAGCCATTCTCTGTGCCGGCTGTCAAGCTGACGGCCAGCACAGAGAAGCTGCAGCGCGCCAGTTCCCACGGATCAATTGTACTCGCATCTTACAGACGCGATTACAATTGAAGCTATGATCACCGGGTCAGAGCGACGCCAGCAGCGATCAAATCATGTGATCACGCTGCTCATGTCAGTCGCTAGCGCCACAGATGGGTGGTAAGTGCTCCAATGGAGCTGAAGACACCGAAGATTAAGTGATTGGGGGGAGGATTTGGGGGGGGATTTGGAGTGGGGATGGGGGATTTACTGTGTGTGTGGAGATTTATAGGGGGATGGTGGATTTAATGTGGGGGGGGAGATTTAGAGTGCGGATGGAGGGATAAAATGCATGTGAGGAGATTGGGAATGGGGATGGGTGGATTTAATGTGTGGGGGGAGATTTGGAGTGGGGATGGAGGATTTAATATGTGGGGGAGATTTGGAAAGGGGATGGGGGATTTAATGTGCGGAGGGAGATTTGAGGACACAAAATGAGGCGCAAAGGGGGAGATGCAGGGCATGTATGAGGAAATAGTAGAGGGGAATGGGCGGCATGTATGAAGAAACAGGACAGGGGAATTGGGGGCATGTGCGAGGAAACAGTATGGGGGAATGGGGGGCATGGTACGAGAAAACAGTATGCAGGAATGGGTGCATGTATGAGGAAACACTAAGGGGGGATGGGTACAGACAGTATGGTGAGTGGGGATGGGTGCAGACAGTATGGGGAGCAAATGGGGGAATGTATGCAGACACAGTATGAGCAGCGATGTAAAAAATGTATGTGGACAGAGTAGGGGGAGTGAGGGTGATGGGATGTGTGCAGACACATTGGGGGTATGTGTGAGCAGGCAGTATAGAAAGTGAGGAGGTAAATATATGAGGATACAGTATGATGAACGGGGGGGATGTGAGAGGAGACAGTATAAGGAGGGAGGGGAATAGTGTGAGGAGACAGTATGGGGGAAGAAAAGTGAGTGGACACAGAACAGAAGCTGAGTAGTGGGGGTGTATCATGGGGAGACAGTGTAAGGGTACAGCCAGGAGAGGCCAGTATACCAAAGAGGGAGAGTGTGATGACAGAGTACAGTATAAAGACTGAGTCCTATAGCGGGAATGCAGTGTGAGAGGACAGTGTCAAGAGGGGGGCCGGTATGGAAAGGAGAGGTCAGTGTGAAGAGCATGTATCATAAGAGAGACAGTGGGGGGGGTCATATTTTGTGCAGACAATTTTATTCAGGAGCATTATAATGACACTTCTATCTTTAAGGGCATCATGTGGAGATTTTCTGCAGAAGACCGGAGAAGATGGACGTCTGCAGGGATAAACTGTGGATGAGAAAACTCATCATGGGGTCTGGACAAGATGAAGACAATGACTCCAGAGACAACATCTATAAGGCACCTGGATGTAAATATTTGTGATTCTGACTAATTCTCAAGTTTTTATTTATGTCAGGAATATTAAAGGGGTTGCCCAGGTTTGTGCTGAGTTTGCAGTCATTCTACGTGACTGCAGACCTCAAGAATTCTCAATGCTCACTACACGCTGTCAGGATTCTCTCGTGCCAGTGATTTACATACATGCAGTCATGTGCTGAGTCATAGAATCATAGAATCATAGAATCATAGAATCGTAGAGTTGGAAGGGACCTCCTGGGCCATCTGGTCCAACCCCCTGCTCAAAGCAGGATTCGCTAAATCATCCCAGTCAGATGTCTGTCCAGCCTCTGTTTGAAGACTTCCATTGAAGGAGAACTCACCACTTCTCGTGGCAGCCTGTTCCACTCATTGATCACTCTAACTGTCAAAAAGTTTTTTCTAATATCTAATCTGTGTCTCCTCCCATTCAGTTTCATCCCATTGCTTCTAGTCTTTCCTTGTGCAAATGAGAATAAAGTTGATCCTTCTACAATGTGACAGCCCTTTAGATATTTGTAGACAGCAATTAAGTCTCCTCTCAGTCTTCTCTTTTGCAAACTAAACATTCCCAAATCCTGCAACCTTTCCTCATAAGACAGGGTTTGCAGACCGGTCACCATTCTGGTCGCTCTTTTCTGAACTTGCTCCAGTTTGTTGATGTCTTTTTTAAAATGTGGTGCCCAAAACTGGACACAATATTCCAGATGAGGTCTGACCAAAGAGGAGTAGAGGGAAATAATGACTTCACGTGATCTAGACTGTATGCTTCTGTTAATACATCCTAGAATTGCATTTGCCTTTTTTGCTGCTGCATCACACTGTTGACTCATATTCAGTCTGTGATCTATTAGTATACCCAAGTCTTTTTCACATGTGCTGTCACTTAGCCCTATTCCTCCCATTCTATATATGCTTTTTTCATTTTTATTGCCCAGATGTAGTACTTTGCATTTCTCCCTGTTAAAAACCATTCTGTTAGTTACTGCCCACTTCTCCAGTTTATTTAAATCTTTTTGAATCCTCTCTCTCTCTTCTCTAGTATTAGCTATCCCTCCTAGCTTTGTGTCATCAGCAAATTTAATCAGTTTACCCTCAATTCCTTCATCTAAATCGTTGATAAAGATGTTGAACAATACAGGGCCCAGGACAGAGCCCTGTGGTACCCCACTTGAGACATTCTTCCAACTGGATGTGCAGCCATTTACGACCACTCTTTGGGTCCGATCACTAAGCCAGCTATGAATCCACCTAACAGTTGCCTTGTCCATTCCATACTTAGTCATTTTTTCAATAAGGATTGTATGAGAGACTTTGTCAAATGCTTTGCTGAAGTCAAGATATACTATATCTACAGCATTTCCTTGATCCACCCAATCAGTGATACCGTCATAGAAGGAAATTAAGTTAGTCTGACATGACTTATTAGTTACAAACCCATGCTGACTGTTTAATCACTTCATTCTTATCCAGGTACTGACATACATGTTGTTTAATAATTTGTTCAAAGATCTTTCCTGGTATAGAAGTCAGACTCACCGGCCTATAGTTGCCTGGGTCCACCTTCTTCCCCTTTTTGAAGATAGGAACAACATTTGCTCTTCTCCAGTCTTCTGGCACTTCTCCTGTTCTCCAAGAATTTTCAAAGATTATGGAGAGTGGTTCAGAAATTTCTTCTGCTATCTCCTTCAGTACTCTGGGGTGTAATTCATCTGGACCTGGAGACTTGAATTCATTTAGGTTAGCTAAGTGTTTCCTCACTATCTTTCTGTTTATAGATATCCTGGATTCTTCTATTCCCTCAATAGGACAGTGAATAACAGTTGGTTATTCACTGTCATGGCTCATGGCTCAGCAGCAGTCAGCCATGGGCCATGCATGCGGTATCAGGGTCTGGGGCAGCATTTATATTATCCCCTTCACGACCTGTGACAGCGTATGCGTCATGAAAGTCGGTGCCAATCCGACCCATGACGCATACCCTGTGTCATGACTTCAAAGCCCTCCTGCGGGTCGGGTGACCGGAGTCAATGAAAGGTCACCTGACCCGCAGATACAGGGGGCTTTGTAATTCACCACAGGGGGCGTGGCTTCACCCCCATGTGGCTACGATCGCTCTGATTGGCTGTTTCACTTTTAACAGCCAATCAGAGCGATAGTAATATTTCATCAATGAAAATTGATGAAATATTACAATCCAGCCATGGCCGATGCTGCAGTAGTATCGGACGTGGCTGTTGACACCGATCCGACCCCCTCCCACCGGCGATCGCCCCCCCGCCACCGAATGACAGCGGTGATGTGCCGCCACTGTCATCATCTCCCCCCCTCCGCTCCCCGCCAGCTTCCGATCCCCCCCTCACCACGCCGGTACCTCCTGAGTCCCCCTGTCGCTCCCGGTGTCCCGCGGGTCCGAATCATGGGCGCCGCCATCTTAGAAAATGGCAGGCGCATGCGCCTGCCCGAATCTGTCGGCTGCAGATTCCATTCTTTCATTTTGATCACTCTCACAGTGATCAAAATGAAATAAAAAGTAAATAAACCCCCCCGATTATCACCCCCATAGGTAGGCACAACTAATAAAATAAAGAAAATATTTTTATTTTTCCATTAGGGTTAGGGTTGGAATTAGGGTTAGGGTTGCAATTAGGGTTAAGATTAGGGTTAGAGGTGTGTTAGGGTTAGGCTTGTGGTTAGGGTTGGAATTAGGGTTAGGGGTGTGTTGGGGTTAGGGTTATGGCTGGGGTTGGGATTAGAGTTAGAGATGTGTTGGGGTTAGGGTTGTGTTTAGGGGTGTGTTTGTGTTAGGGTTGGAGATAGAACTGAGGAGTTTCCACTGTTTAGGCACATCAGGGAGTCTCCAAACGCGACATGGTGCCATCGATTCCAGCCAATTTTGCGTTCAAAAAGTCAAACGGTGCTCCCTCCCTTCCAAGCCCCAACATGTGCCCAAACAGTAGTTTACCCCAACATATGGGGTATCAGTGTACTCAGGAAAAATTGCACAACAACTTTTGGGGACTAATTTCTCCTGTTACCCTTGGGAAAATAAAAAATTGGGGGCTAAAAAATTATTTTTGTGGAAAAAAAAATGATCTTTTCATTTTCACGTCTCTGCATTATAAACTTCTGTGAAGCACTTGGGGGTTCAAAGTGCTCATAACACATCTAGATAAGTTCCTTGGAAAGTCTAGTTTCCAAAATGGGGTCACTTGTGGGGGGTTTCCACTGTTTAGGCACATCAGGGGCTCTGCAAACGTAACGACGACCGCAGACTATTCCATCAAAGTCTGCATTTCAAAACGTCACTACTTCCATTCCGAGTCCTGATGTGTGCCCAAACAATGGTTCCCCCCACATATGGGGTACAAGCGTACTCAGGACAAACTGGACAACAACTTTTGTGGTCCAATTTCTCCTGTTACCCTTGTGAAAATAAAAAATTGCAAGCTAAAAAAAATCATTTTTGGAGGAAAAAAATGATTTTTTATTTTCATAGCTCTGCGTTATAATCTGCTGTGAAGCACTTGGGGGTTCAAGGTGCTCACCACACATCTAGGCAAGTTCCTTATGGGGTCTAGTCTCCAAAATGGGGTCACATGTGGGGGGTTTCTACTGTTTAGGCACACAGGGGCTCTGCAAACGTAACTTGACGCCCGCAGACCATGCCATCAAAGTCAGCATTTCAAAATGTCACTACTTCCCTTCCGAGCCCCGACGTGTGTCCAAACAGTGGTTCCCCCCCACATATGGGGTACTAGCGTACTCAGGACAAACTGTACAACAACTTTTGGGGTCCAACTTCTCCTGTAACCCTTGTGAAAATAAAAAATTGCGGACTAAAAAATATTTTTTCTTAGGAAAAAAAATTATTTTTTATTTTCAAACTTCTGTGAAGCACCTGGGCGTTCAAAGTGCTCACTATGTATCTAGATAAGTTCCTTAGGGAGTCTAGTTTCCAAAATGGGGTCATTTGTGGGGGAGCTCCAAAGTTTAGGCACACAGGGGCTCTCCAAACACGACATGGTGTCCGCTAACGATTGGAGCTAATTTTTATTTCAAAAAGTCAAATGGCACTCCTTCCCTTCTGAGCCCTGCCGTGCGCCCAAACAGTGGTTCACCCCACATATGGGTTACCAGCGTACTCAGGAGAAATTGGACCACAAAAGTTCTTGTCCAGTTTGTCCTGTTAGCCATGTGAAAATAAAAATAGCGTGCTAAAAAAATCAATTTTGAAGAAAAAAAAAAGATTTTTTATTTTCACTGCTCTACGTTATAAACTTTTGTGAAGCACTTGGGGGTTCAAAGTGCTCACTACACATCTAGATAAGTTCCATAAGGGGTATAGTTTCCAAAATGGTGTCACTTGTATGGGGTTTTCACTGTTTAGGCACACGGGCTTTCCAAACGCGACATGGTGTCCGATAACGATTGGAGCTAATTTTTCATTCAAAAAGTTAAATGGCGCTCCTTCCCTTCCGGGCCCTGCCGTGCGCGCAAACAGTGGTTTATGAGCGCATAAGAGGTATCGGTGTACTTAGGAGAAATTGCCCAACAAATTTTAGGATCCATTTTATCCTGTTGCCCATGTGAAAATGAAAAAAATGATGCTAAAAGGATGCTAAAAGAAAATTTGTGTTGGAAAAATGAAAATGTCCATTTTTCCTTCCACGTTGCTTTAGTTCCTGTGAAGCACCTGAAGGGTTAATAATCTTCTAGAATGTAGTTTTGAGTAGCTTGAGGGGTCAGTTTTTAGAATGGTGTCACTTTTAGGAATTTTCTGCCATATAGACCCCTCAAAGTGACTTCAAATGTGAGGTGGTCCCTAAAAAAAATGGTTTTGTAAATTTTGTTGTAAAAATGAGAAATCGCTGGTCAACTTTTAACCCTTATAACTTCCTAACAAAAAAAAAATTTGTTTCCAAAATTGTGCTGATGTAAAGTAGACATGTGGGAAATGTTATTTAGTAACTATTTTGTGTCACATAACTCTCTGGTTTAACAGAATAAAAATTCAAAATTTAAAAATTGCGAAATTTTCAAAATTTTTGCCAAATTTCTGATTTTTTCACAAATAAACGCAAAAATTATCGACCTAAATTTACCACTAACATGAAGCCCAATATGTCACGAAAAAACAAACTCAGAATCACTAGGATGCGTTGAAGCGTTCCAGAGTTATTACCTCATAAAGGGACACTGGTCAGAATTGCAAAAAATGGCCAAGTCATTAAGGTCAAAATAGGCTGGGTCATGAAGGGGTTAAAAAATTTAAATGCTGCCCCAGACCCTGATACCGCATGCATGGCCCATGGCTGACTGCTGCTGAGCCATTATCAAATTCTACTGTGGGTCAATTGAGGTCACTTTTCCTGGTGTCTTGCCCCTAATTTTTGGAAATGTTTGGACTCCAAGTTAGGGCCTCCATGTGTGTTGCCTGAATTTGACAGGGTTCTTAGAGCACCAGGCCTACACCTTTCACTCAGCCACCTGTTACTGATCAATGCTTCAGCTACAAATGCTGGTCCAAGCCTTGTCCCATGCATCCATGCTGCGCAAATATACTATTTGTACTATGGGTCAATTGATGCCACTTTTCCTGGTGTTTGCCCCTAACTGAGCTGCTTGCTGCTTTGGCATCTTTTTGACACCCCCCCCTTCCCTCCGAAGGTGTTGGGTGTGCATTTGTTTTTGCCTCCCATTTAATTCAATGGGAAATGAACCTTGAAAGGCCCGCTCATCTCTAGTCATGCCGTGTACATGAGGAATTATACTATTTATGGTCATTATATGACTTGTATACTGTATTTTTCTTTTTTTTTGTTTGTGTTTTTCTCTGCATGATTTAGATCTAATTTTCAGTTGTTTCTGACCTGACGGGTGGAGAATAACTGCTGTGATGTCTGCCATACACAGAAAGCACAAACAGATTCATGCTCTTTGTAGAACACAGATGTAACATCGGCGGCGGTGCCCGCCGTCACCTCGCCTGCGGCGGCGCCCGCCACTGCCTCCTTCCGCCCGCGCGCCTCTGTCTGCGCGTCCTCTCACCCGGTCTCCCGCTCTGCTGCCTCCCTGCGCGTCGTCCTTAGGCCGCGGGCGCGCGCCCATTCTGCCTCTTCTGCTGGGAGTGGGCGTCACTAGGGGCGGTGCTAGCTGATCACTTCCTGGCCCTAAGGTATTTCAAGCGTCCTCTCTGTAGAGAGGACGCCGGATGATTGTGTGATACTCACTCGTTATTCAGGCCGCTATAGTTACTCTATAGTTTCTCCGTTTTGTCTTCCTCCCTGTTCTCCTCAGTTTGCCTCCGCCTCGTCCTGCCTCTTATTCCTCTCCTCGTTCCCATAGCTGGCCCGTTGGTATTCTGTCTACCTGTTCCGTTTCCTGTCCCCTGGCTCCCCTGCCCCTTACCTGTCTGCCCTCATATCTCTCGCTGGGGTCACCACGTTTGCACACCCTCTTCTCCAGAGGCCACTCCTGCTGTCCCTACTAGTGGCTGCTGCCTCGCTTCTTCCTCACCGCTACCCCGCTCAGGTACTGTATAGTTTCCTGGGGTCTACTTAGTCCTTTGAGCCGTCCCTCTCGGTACCGGCTGTCGCGGTTCCGTCCTCTGTGGTCCTCCCCCTAACGGTCCCGGTATAGGGGTCGGTCATCACCTGGCGCGCTCGACCCAGGGGCTCCGATTCCGTGACCCATAGGGTCCACTCTCGGGCGTTATCCACTCTAGAACGTCACAACAGATAGAAGGAGCATGATGGACAGTATATACACTACTAAGCTGTGTGGCTGGGCATCCAGAACTGAAAGTTACATTTATTGAAATCTACAAATGTATTGTAAACACATCACTGTGCTTTCAGTCAATCTTACATTGACCAAGATGGGTTCGAGCTCTTTTTTCAAATGGATTAGTTTAGAAGAGAGGAGGGGAAGAAAACTGGCTCATAAGTACAGAAAAAGCATATTTCTCTGAAAAGATATATTGTAAAGTTTCTTATGGTCACTCACGTTATTGATTTACACAAAGTTTGTTAAAATGGTTGTGGACTTTTATTTTACAAAGCTGTTCATTAAGTAAAATTGTTTTTTTCTTTCTGAGAGTTGATAACATTGTGGCTATACAGATCGGTAGATAAAGCTGTGTGAAAGGGTGGTTTCACATTTGTGTTTTTTAGCGCTGGAAAAAAACGCATACCTGCGCATGCGTTTTTTCCCCCTATATTTAACATGGGTGCGCATACCTGCGCGCTGGTAAGCGCATGTATGCGATTTTCATGCGCTGCTTTTTTTTGGGGTGTGCGTTTGGATTTTCCAGACGCAGCATGTTGCATTTTTTGGCCCTGCAAAAAAGCGCATGCGCACATATGCGCACGTTTTGCGCTAAAAATGGCCATTATAGCCTATGGATGCGCATACATGCGCACTGGCATGCTCATGTATGCGTTTTTTTGCACATGCGTTTTTTTTTTTTAACCATGGAATTTAGGGGTTTGGGTTAGAGTTAGGGTTAGTTAAGGGGGTTTAGGGTTAGGGTTAGGGTCAGGGTCAGGGTTAGGGTTAAGTATGGTTTGGTTAAGGGTTAGGGTCACGGTTAGGGTTAGGGTCAGGGTTAGGGTTAGTTAGGGTTTGGGTTAGGGTTAAGTATGGTTTGGTTAAGGGTTAGGGTCAGGGTTAGGGTTAGTAAAGTCATGGTTTGGGTTAGTGTGAGGGGCCACCTAATGTTGGAAAAAAACGCAAACGCGGTAAAAACGCACTAAAAACGCAAACGCATACAAACGCATAAAAACGCTGCGTTTTTTTCATGCATGCTCATAAAAATGCTTGAAAAAAACGCAGCAGTTGTATGCTTTTGTATGCGTTTTTTCAATGCGTTTTTTTGCGGGAAAAACGCGCTGCAAAAAAAAGCAAGTGTGAAACTAGCCAAAGCTTGTTTTTTTGCAAGAAAAAGAGGTAGTTTTCACTGGTACCATTTTTGGTAACAAATAGCATTTAGATCAATTGTTCAATTTTTATTTCTTTTTCTATAAAAAGCACAAATAAAAAAAAACTATAGATTTGGAATTTTTTACAGTGTTTACTTGCCAGTATACGGTAATTAACATGTTAGACATGTTAACTTTATTCTGCAGGTTGACAATTATGGAGTTGCACAATTTATACTTTGTTTTAATGTTTTATTACTTTTGTACAAAAAAAAAAAAAAATCACTTTAGAAAAAATTTTTTTTTTAGTTGCCATATTCAGATACTTATATTTTTTAAATGTTGCTGTCAACTGAGCTGATCAGGCATTTCGGTATATGTTTATACACATTTGATCTTTTTTGTGCAATTTGAACTCAAAACAACAATTCTGGATTGTTGTTCATTTTTATTTAAAACATTTATATTTAGGATAAACTAATTTTTTTTAACAATATTTATTAGTCCCCAAGTAGATTCACACATGCACTCCTTTGATAATATACTGCACTACTATGTGGTGCTGTGTATTATACCACCTGCCTGTCATTGTTATACTGATAAGCAGCCCATTAAATCCTGCCTATGGCAGGCTTTGATAGGCATCACTACATGGTAGAAATGGAAGCCATACATAGGCCTGAAGTGACCATAGCAACTCATTGGCACCCCATGATTGACACAGAGAGCGCTCTCAAACTATTAAACGCTGTACAAATTTTATGGTATGGCGATCCTGACAACTTTAATGTGTATGTGGTCTTAACATCTATGTCATTATGTCGAAAAGGGTGAAAGGGAATCTGTCAGTAGGATCAACCCTCCTTGTCTGATTATAAATAACAGTACAGCAGAGTTGAACCTTGTCTCATTGTAGACACATTTGCATTATGTCAGCTCTGCTGTCCTTCCTCTCTCCCACACACTAGTTGCCTGTGAGATGGAAGCTCAAGCATTATGTGGATACCTGCAGTGAAAATTTGTTAGTATAATGTAGTAAACTTTGTCTCATTAGGGTTAGCTCTGCTGTACTGTGTCAGCATGAGAGGAAACTGTCAGTCCTTACTTGGTTCACATTGGTTATGCCCCTTTTCAATTAAAATAAGCTTCCATGCAGATGTGTATCTGGGCCATAGATCTTAAAAGCTCATTTACACATAAGAAAAATGTGGAAGCTCTGGAATAAGACATCATATCGCAGATATCAAGGTATCATTTTATTCAGCTTTCTATGACCTACATGTCCATATAATCGGCCTAGGAAGGTTGATTCTAGTGGCAGATTAACTTTAATTTGTCCTAGCATAAAATAGACTACAGTCCATTGTTGAGTAACTATGCATGTTATCGTAATACTGACAGACATCCCTTCTAACGCCTTTCCCAAATGTCACAGGTTAGATCCTGATGTATGGATAGACTTTAGAGAGTTAAGACTTGAGCCCACTTCATAAACAGTGAGTGCCACCAGTGTTAGAAAAAACCTGCCTGTACTTGCAGTGAATACATTATGCGCCAATTGCAGGCAGTTTTACCCCCTAGATGCCAGTAGCCCAAAAGCAACCACAGAATTTATGTGGTTAGACGACAGCTCAAGCTCATACCAAAAAATTGACAAAAAAAACAAAGTAATGGGTTTCAGAAAATGGCAACACAAAATGTTTTACAGTTAATTGTTAAAGAATGGTAAAATATAAAAGAAGACAATCAATTGGGTATCAACAAAGATACAGCCCTGCAAAATAAAAGTTACAAGGTCTTTTTTTACCAAATAGGAATGCTGTAAAAAATGACAACAATGTGTAACTTCACTTTTGTTTTATCAATGCTCATCTGTTAATAAAAAAGTAGTAAATGTTTTATTCAAACTTGACCTTTTAATGAGATGCAGAATAAATTATTTTCTCAAAAGAGACAAATGAAAGTGCAGCAATATTGTCTACTACCTTCAAATTATTTGCTAGTGTTTGAACATACACACAAAATAATATATTTAATGTTGACATTTTTAAACAATGTAAAAAGTATCTCCAAGGTAAAAAAGATCCAAGTAAAAGTAGCTGCCCTAGACAATGTAGCCACCCCAAGCAAAAGGAGCAAGTAACTGAATGTCCTATTTCTGAACCCTTTTAAAATTCAAAGTCAAGAGGCTGGCAGAAAAAGAGAAACATTTTCATTCACAGTCTGATAATGAGGCGCCAAACAGACAGATGTTATATGCTATGCACGCTATCCAGCACAAAAGTGATATACAAGAGCCGAATCAGCACTTACAGTCTGCACATTCAGAGCCAATAAAATAGACCTACCGTGTATTAAAATTTCTAAGGTGGAAAGTGCAGAACAGTTATCAAAATGTAAAAAATGTAATTCCAATAATAGAAATTAACAGTTTATCACTAAACACATGAAAAAAAACACTAATGTATTAGGGCAGTGATGGCGAACCTTTTAGAGACCAAGTGCCCAAACTGCCACCCAAAACCCACTTATTTATCTCAAAGTGCCAACATGGCATTTTAACCTGAATACTGAGGTTTTAGTTTAGAAACAAACAACTCAGGCAGAAATGATGTGGGGGCAGCAGAAAGCAGGCACAGACAGGAGCAAGGGTCCCAGACAGCAGATATGAAAGGAATATGCTTCCTAACCTGTTATATACCTCTCATCCTGGTATATGCACCCACATCCTGGTATATACCCCTCATCCTGATATATGCACTGTAATGTAGCTAATGGTCACGCAGTCCATGGAAGATATGTGTCAGAGAGATGGCTGGTCTCTGAGATGTAACTCGGTGTATTTTCTCTAGTGCATGAAAGCACTAAGAGGTTCGTTTGTTGCACCTGAGACTAGGTTAAGGGTAACTGTGAAAGATAGGTGGGTCTAGCTACCCATATACCTAAACTCTGGGTGTGGTTACAGCCTATATACTGGAGGCTGTTGTTTGGCACATGGTCTGTATGTGGGGAGGGATAAGGCTTCCTGTGTGTATTTGGCTCCAGACTGAGCCTGAATACTGGACGCTACCCCAACCTGTGTACTCACAGGCCTGGCGGAGCAGAGCCCTGCTATGGACATTTGTATTTTGTTTGATGGATCTGAAGGCTGTTTGTTTTCTGTTTGGCTTCTGGGTTTATGAAGCAATAAACCCACATGAACTTTTAATGAAACAAGCCTCCAGTCTTCTTCCTCTCACACCCAAATGAGTAAAATTACTACAGCACCCATATGCTGGTATATGTACCCACAACCTTGTATATGCCTCCCACCTTGATATATGCACCCACATCCTTATATATGCATACTCATCCTGGTATATGTACCTTCATCTTGGGATATTCCCCAACATCCTGGTATATGCTTCTTAATCCATGTATGCGCCCCCATCCTGGTATATGCTCCAACATCCTAGTATATACTTCCCCAATCCATGCATATGATGCCCCCATACTTGTTTATGCTCCCCATATCCGTGTATATCCCTCCATCCTGGTTTATGCTCCCCCAATCCATTTATATGTTCTTCATCCTGGCATATACTACCCCCATCCTGATATGTTACCCCATCTACGTAGATGTCACACCATCATTGTATATGCGCCCCCATCCTGCCGGCGCCACTGTCCGCGCATAAAAAGAAAACACAAAAAACAATGCTACTCACCTTCCTTCCTCTCCCCTGCTGCATTGTGTTCTGAAGCTAGCAGTTGATTTCGGCATCCAATCAACGGCAGGCGCATGACGTCACTGCCATGCGCCCAGTCACGTGTATGCAAACGTCAGCTGCTGGCCTCTGAATGGCCAGCAGTATGTACTGAGGTGCATGTACCTGGTAAGTTTGTGCGCTGCAATACACTTCAGCTGGATGTGTGTCTGAGGAGTGCAGATCCAGGTGAAGGGCTGGCGTCGTGGGGCTCCTCACCAGCTGACCCCGGTCCACTGATACAGAATGGAAACTGCACAATAAATTTGGGATCCAAGGAAGCAAAAGTGCAGTTTTTACAGATACTGTACCTTATTGTTATTATGGTATATGTATATCATATACAGTCTCAATTCCTAATTTTAAATGTATGGAACCAGTGATTTGAGCATCAAATTTGTCAACAAGTTGCAAAAAGAAACACACAAGAAGGAATCACTAGACCATGCTATTTCTTAAGCTACAGTCTCAAGACCAGAACACCAAAGCATTTATTTTCTAGTAATATGCACGTCTGAGGATGGTATTATAGAGCCTACAAATCAGCACATCTGCTTACTGTCAAGTTTTAAATTTGTAAAAACATATTGTGTCTTTCCAATTTAAGGATGGTAGTCACGGCAACGAGAAGTCTGTCTTTTCACACTACAAATTTACCAAAGAAACAGAATATAAAGGGATATGGCTTCCTGCCACTCACTGAGCATCTCAAGTATGGTAATTGTTTACTCGATTTAAACAAAGAATATACTAGCATAGCATAGTAAATGTGCTGTAACGTTGAGCTGGTTTATTAAGTGGTTTATTCATTTCAAATAGTTTAAACATAGACTATGATTACATTCTATCATGAAATAGCAATATTTTTGCTCAACCTTGTTTGGGCAGTGGTTCATACTGAAGAGATATAAACAAAATTGTTCCATTTCTTTTTGTAAGTTCACACGTAGCGGAACTCTCGCGGAAGTTACCGCGAGAATTCCGGAATTCCATACCGCGGAAAAATATCGCATTTTAAATTCCCGCGATTTTCCCGCGGAAAAACTAGCGACTTGCAAGCATAATTAGCTTGCAGAATGCTAGCGATCTCCAAGTGATCTATAGCATCGCTTGGAGAACTGAATGACAGGTTGGTCACACTCGTCAAACATAGTGTTTGACAAGTGTGACCAACTTTTTACTATTGAGGCTGCCTATGCAACATCAATAGTAAAAAGATCTAATGTTAAAAATAATAAAAAAAAAAAATTAAAAAAATCGGGTTATATTCACCTTCCGACGTCCCTCGCAGCGTCCCCAGGCCTCCGTGATGCTGCGGCAGGTCCCGTTCCCAGTGATGCATTGCGGCAATGACCTTTGATGATGTCACGGTCTCGCGAGACCGCTACAGTATCGCGAGACAGCAACGTCAGCAAAGGTCATTATCACAATGCATTACTGGGAACGGGACCTGCCGCGTGTATCGCTGAAGCCTGGGGACGCTGCGCGGGACGTCGGAAGGTGAATATAACCTGATTTTTTTATTTTAATTCTATTTTTTACAGGGATATGGTACCCACAGCCCGGAGGACAGTCTCCTCTCCTCCGGACCGTGGGTACCATCCGCAAATGTTCTGCTTACTTTTCGCATAATGGGCACAGCCACATGCAGAAAGTAAGCAGAACAATGCATTCCTATGTGGGTGGAATTGCCGCGATTCCTCAAAATAATGAGCATGCTGCGGATTTTTCCCGCGATGTGATTCCGCCGCAGGAAAATCCGCAGCATTAGCACAGCATTGCGGAATCCCATAGGATTGCATGGGATGCTGTTATTTTGCGTTTTCGCGGCAAAATCGTGCGTTAAAAACCACTATCAGAAAAAATGACAGTTGTAACTTATGACCAATAACTATGCATCAGATCTAGAATAGATATTAAATGTAAAGTCAGGTAATACATTATGGGAAAGTTGTATATCTGAGGAGAGAAATAACTTATCGGACAATCCACATTCATCTGGAGAATTGATATTTCAATGTCAGTACCTTTTGGTTCAGTCTGCTTTTATTTTTATACAAAAGAATGAACATCATTGTGTAAAGAGAAAGTACACAGTGGTTGCATAATATTCACTGACCACGCTTTAATGCCAGATCAACCAACCATGCTATGCTATTGTTACAGTAAATGGCAAGTCATTAGCCGTGTTGACAGCGAAGTTGGACATATAGTGCATCCATGCTCTAAGCCTTGAATGAAACATCTGTCTCAATGATGCAGCACATGTACCTAAAGTTTATGCAAGTCAGTCTTTTCTTCTGCTTGTTCTCAAGATATAATTATTTCTAAATGCTCCGAAACAGTCACAATTTTTTAATGATTCACACTTTACATATTTAAATATTGTTGCCATATAAAGGGCATGGCCTCATTCACATTAGGATGCTAACAGCTTAGTTTTACATTATCAAGTCTACAGGCCTCCATAGACAGACATGTCCAGCAAATACTGCAAGTAAGGAGTGGTAACAGCACCAGAGGACAAAATATTTTTTTTATTCTTCCATCACACAGAGAGAGGCAGCGACATTTCGACCCCAATAAACAGATGGGGTTTTGTCAACCCATTTCAGAGGCATTGCACAACCCACATATTTAAACCCCCAACAATACCAAAGGATTAACCAATCACAAACAGATCTGTAAAAACATCACATACTGAATATTATCCTCCACCTACAAGATAGCATATGAATTGATATTTGTCTACCTAAATAGGAAAACTATTAAATAAGGAAATACTGCATCTAAAGCCAGTAATCTGAAGGCTTACCAAAAACGAATCATAACAGTCATCACAAATGAATCTTGATTAGATGCTACTTCTCCAATGCTTATCTAGGAATTCATTGAGGAATAAGGGTTGTCCTGTTATTGGCATACCTGCACACTTGAACATCATTTGATGACTGGCGGTTAGGTGCTGTTCTACCTACTTGCATACAGACATACAAGTTGGTATAAAACTCAGACATAAAGTACACATATGTGAACACATCCCACTTCTATACAATGCATACATCAGCTGATGTGCAAGATGGCCGACTTCGACCGCATACAATAGAAAAACAATAAGGTTGTTACTAAATTCAAATATCTACAATTCAATTCTCTACTAAGTCTACTAACAGACACACAGAATAACATGTATCAATGCTGTTTAGAAGCCTCTTTCAATCTCTCCACTGAAATCCAGTCCTCCAACCCCTATTCCAGGCAATACCGTAATTGCTTTCTAGCTTGCAAAGGTAGGAAGGAACACCTTTTCAGGTATGATTAAGAAAAAAAAAATATATAAAACAAACATATATTTAATTTCATCCAACAGCCTCAAAAGTACTATGCATCAAATTTCAACAAATCACCATCAGGTGTCTCAGGACTTTGATACTTGTATTGGAAACTTAAAAGCGTTTACTGTTTTCTCAACCCTCACACACAAATCTACCATGACCATAGTTACTCCACATGAATAGAAAAATATTAGAATTTGGTTGTCAGCAGTGGTTGATAACTTTTAATGGCTAATTGAAAAGATGGCACTAAATAGCAAACTTTCGAAACTACTCAGGTCTCTTCCATCAACCACTGATGACTCTCAAATTTTAATATTTTTCTATCCACTGGCTACAAAGATATAATTTTCTTGCATCCACTTGAACAGTTATGGGTCGAGAGCATCCTACTTTGCACTCTAGGATTTAAAGGGTATCTGTCACCTCATATTTGGCCTATAAGCTGCCGGCAAAGCCATCAGGGGCTTATCTACAGCATTCTGTAATGCTGTAGATATGCCCCCGATGTAACCTGAAAGATAAGAAAAACGAGTTAAATTATAATTACCCCGGGGTCCGGTCCGATTGGTGTCGCGGTCCGGTGCCTCCCATCTTTTAGCGATAATGTGCTCCTCCTTACTTTTGCCGCGGCTCCTGTGCAGGCGTACTTTATCTGCCCTATTGAGGGCAGAGCAGAGTACTGCAGTGCGCAGGCGCTGGGAAAGGCCAGAGAGGTCCGGTGTCTGCGCACTGCAGTACTTTACTCTGCCCTCAACAGGGCAGATAAAGTATGCCTGTGAAGGAGCAGCGGCTGAAGTAAGGAGGAGGACATCGCTAGAAGATGAGAGGCGCCAGTCCGGACCGTGACACCACCGCACCAGACCACGCGCCCTGGTGAGTATAATCTAACTAGTTTCTCTTCTCTTTCAGGTTACATCAAAGGCTTATCTAGAGCATTACAGAATGCTGTAGATAAGCCTCTGATGGCGGTGCCGGCAGCTTATAGGCCAAAAAATGAGGTGACAGATTCCCTTTAACTCTGTTACGTCTGTGGCCGGTGCCTCCGCATGGTTCCTCTCCTGCCTCCATGTGGGAACACCAAAATACCACATTTTTTCAGACTATAAGACTCACTTTTTCCCCAAAAAAAAGTTGGGGGGAAACGGGGGAGCATCTTACAGTCGGAATATACTATACTTACAATTAGAAAGATGGCAGCAGGAGTCAGGTGATTTTTCCTGTGGTCCGATGCTGCAGGGCGATTATCTCACTCCCATCCCGGTGCAGTAGGTGCGGGGGCTCTGGCGACATTTTGTGAAAGCCTGAAGCCCCACGCATTTCCATTACCTCGATGCTGTGGCCTCCGGGAAAATGGCCGTGGAGGCAGTGCATGCACAGATTGAGATCTCGGCAACAAGATCTTGTCTCCCGGCAGCCATTTTCCCGGAGGCCACAGCATCAAGGCAATGGAAGTGCCTGGGACTCCGGGCTTTCACAAAATGTCGCCGGAGTTGCCAAACCACCGCCAAACCTGCCGCACCAGCTTTGGGATGGGATTTCCCGGAGACAACCGCATCGAAACAATGGATGTGCGAGGGCTCTGAGCTTTCACAAAATGTTGCTGGAGCACCCCGCACCACCAAGCACTGCTGAACCTGCCGCACCAGTCTGGGTCATATCATCGCAGGGCCACCAAACACCCCCCTATGACTCCACTCCAACAGCGCTGCTGATCCCCCCAGGGTAAGCTGAATTCAAGACTGTAAGACGGACCCCCATTTGATGCATTAATTTTTTCCCCATTTTCCTTCCGAAAATTTAGGGGGGGTGTTATAGCCCGAAAAATATGGTACTCATCGCCCTTTCTGCAGCAGCTCCCTAGTGATCTTCCTTCCTCAGTGCATGACACACTGTCTCCCAGCACTTCATCTGGTGCACACACTCCCCGCTCTTAAAAGGGGCAGCACACGTATCTGGTAAATGCCCCCAGTTAACAGGTTGGAGACGTTAAGTTAAAGTGTGCACCTACAGCTAATAGCTGGGTGGCATCTTGTATAAAAAGGTACCCTTCCCAATAGGGAAGTGCCTGAGCCACCCCTATAATCAGTATTATAAGGTCTGTGTGCTTTCAACTATTTTGGCAGGTCCTCCGTCCATAGATAAAGTTAATCCTGTATCCAAGGTTTCCATTAGCCTAGGATAGTTTATCCATCTTATTCCTGAAACCACTTCTGCAACACCTATACCCGATCTGGTCCCGCCTTAGTCAATCCTGACTCCATTTTCCCTGGTCCTAGTGTGGCCAGCTCCAGAACTGTTTCCTGATAACCAGGGCTGTGGAGTCGGAGTCGGAGTCGTGGAGTCGGAGTCGGTGCTCATTTTGGTGGAGTCGGAGTCGGAGTTGGAGTCGGTATAAAATGGACCGACTCCGACTCCTAAAATATATAATAAATTGGGTACAGTAATTCAATGCAGAATGTGCTGAATATTTTTTCATAGGAATTTGGGAAAGTTATGAAATGTCCTATAAATGGCTGTTCTATTCCTGATCTAAGGCTACATTCACACACAGCGTTTTTCCTGTGTTTTTTGAGGATACTTTTTTCAGCTGCAAAAGCTGATCATCTTTTTAAAAAACCGCATCACCTGAAAGGTTTTTGAGCTCATAGATGTTTTCAATAGCAAAAGCAGATTAGAAATCTGCTCTATCTATCCATTTATCCATATCTGTCTATCCATATCGTATCTGTACCAAAAAGAATGAAAACCGGGTAGTACACCAATATATATTCTGTTCTATCTAAATATCTTGATTATGGGATCATAAAAATGATTAAATGTCTGAGGTTCACATTGTACTACAATAAATTTTTCACTTAAATATAAGCAATATGTGTGGGAGTCGGAGTCGTGGAGTCGGAGTTGGAGTCGGAGTCGGTGTAAGGGAAATTGAGGAGTCGGAGTCGCAGGTTTGGCTTACCGACTCCACAGCCCTGCTGATAACTATGTGTGTGAACAAGAACCTATCTTCAATACCAAAATTTCACATGTAAGGCTAGGTTCACATTAGCGTTGGAGTTCGCATCATATCAAACGCATGAACCAAATGCACCCTGCACTATGAACTTTTGGCCCATCAGTTTCTGACTGGTTTAAAGTGGGATTCCTGATGTCCCACCTTGCAGGAGAAGCCCTAACATGGATTAACTCCTTGTGGGAGAGAGGGGATAGTGTGACCATGATCCTACAGGCCTTCCTGATGGCCTTTCAAAAGGACTTTGATGAACCTAGTCGTGTTTCCTCCACTGCATCTTTCCTGCTCAGACTGCGTCAGGGACAATTGAGTCAGCAAGTACGCCTTCCAGTATCACACCTTGTCTTTCGAACTTGGATGGAACGATGAAGCTTTGGTAGCCGCCTTCTGGGAAGGATTAGCCAGAAAGATCAAGGATGAGTTGGCTGGATGTGACATCCCAGCCACTCTTGACGAATTAATCTCCGTGGTAATCCAAATCTATCTCAGGTTTCAAAGAGCTGACGCATGAAAGGAAACTCTTCCCTCGGCCTCCAGAAACAGCCGTCCACGTGGAACCCATGCAGGTTGCTCGTGTGAGGATGGCAGAGAGGCAGCCAGAAAATGGTTGTGCAAAGGCAGTGTGGTCGTGCCAAGGGAGTGTGCTTTGGCTGCGGTAGCACTGAGAACTTTATTCTTGACTGTCCTAAGAGGTCTAAACTCCTAAAGCCTGCATGTAAAGGGAGACTTCAATGGGGAGTCGTGTCTCAACGTGTGTCTGGTTCCTGCGCTTCCACCTGAGTCGCCAGTGTTGCGTTCCTCTCTGGCAGGCAATGGTTCCAATGGCCTATTTCCTGAAAACCTTCCTCCTTAAGGACTTATCCTGGTGTCACCAATGTGAAGATCAACCCCAAGTTATCTTCTAGTTCCATGTGGTCGCAGGATGAAAACGTCAAGGAGAGGGCATCTTCCGAGTCTCTACTCTCCATTGACCTGGAGGAGTCCCAGTCCATTTTCCTGCCAGATTAGAGGGACTCCGCAAATTAAGTTCCCTATTTCCAAATCCACACTGTTCTGCTCAGAGGATATCCAGCCAGTGAGAGGAATCCTGGCCAAGAAGGTGATGGGAGATGTAATCTTTCTTCCATCAGCTTGGAGAGAACGTGGTACTGATGAAAAGCCATGGGAGTTCAGGAAGAAGCTGGCTCGATCTTCCACAATGAGTCTTCGGGGGCTTGAAGAAGAGAATACTGTTACAACTGTGGCTGGTGCCTCCGCATGGTTCTTCTCCATCTAAGCGGGGACACTGATGTATTCACCGCCCTGGCTACAGCAGCTCCCTAGTTATCCTCTTCCTTCCTCAGTGCATTCTGCACTGTCATCCAGTGGCACATCTAGTGCACGCACTCCCCTCCTCTTAAAGGGGCAGCGCATGCATATGGCAAATGCCCCCAGCTAACAGCATTTAGTTAAAGTGTTCACCTGCAAGATGTCTCCCAGGCAATAGCTGTGAGGCATCTTGTATAAAAGGCACCCTCCCCAATAGTGTGGTGCCTGAGCAATCCCTTTAGTCTTAGGCTGTGTGCACACGCTGCGGAAAAGGTGCGGATTCATCCGCGCGGATTTTGTACAATCCGCAGGTGAAACCGCAGGTCAAAAGACCTGCGGTTTTACCTGCGGATTGCTCTGCGGTTTTGCCCTGCGGTTTTTCATCTCCTCAATGGAGGAGATGGGAAACCGCAGGAGAATCCGCAGAAAGAATTGACATGTCAATTCTTTCTGCGGATTGAAAACCGCAGATAATCCGCGCGGAAAATTCCGCACCGTCTGCACTGCGGTTTTTGATTCCCATAGGGAATCATTGTACTGTACACCGCAGCAAAAACTGCTGCGGGTCCGCAGCGGCCAAAACCGCTGCGGAACCGCAGCAAAATCCGCAGCGTGTGCACACAGCCTTAGTGGTTTTGTGTCACTGTAACTGTATGTTCCCAGGTCCCTCCCGTCCTTAGGCTGTTAAAGTTGTTTTCATATCCTGTGTTCCCATTAGTCTAGTATAGTTTGTCTTTGTTCCAATGACTGCTTCGGCGGTATCCTGTTCCTGAAACCACGCCTGCAGTACCTATACCCGATCTCCTTGTCCTGGTGCGGCCATCCTGAGTCTGCTTTCCCTTGTCCTAGTGTGGCCAGTTTGAGAAATGTTTCCTAATAATAACTATGTGCATGACCAAGAACCTTTCTTCAATATAAAAGTTGTCCGTAGAGTCCGTCAGTCTCCGTTTCCGGCTAGTCAGTGACCTCTGTCACATCTTTCTGTGTCAGCGAACCTAACCCCTGGGATCGGCAGCTACATTACCGACGCCTGCATTGGAATGGTACCTGGCGGCTACCTGCAGCCCTGTCTGTCTGCACCATCAGGAGCTCCAATGAATACCAGGTAGCCGCTTAGCAACGCCCCTTCCTAGGCAAGACTGGCCCCTGTGGCACAGTGGGTCCACGAACCATATGCGCCACCTGCGGGAGTGACACTGTACAGACTGCAGCAAGGCAAAGCAGAGAAATCCTTGTAGCCCTAATTTTTATTTTTTTTTTACAAATGGCAGAAAATTTGTCTCATTCCTGAGGACCTATGCAAGATTTTTTCTTAGTAATTAGGTTTTCATATTAGGCTATGCTCAGTAGAAATTTAATTAATATTTGGCTTTTTGCCTAAATTGCCTAAATAGATAATAGAATGACGTGAAGTTTATATTTGAAAAAGGGCTTGCTCCAAGCCAGAAACACGGAAAAAAACTACTTTTCAACAACTCAAGAGTATGAATGCTCCCTCTCCTGCAGCAGCATGGTCAATAAAAGAACAGAACGATGAGAAAAGAACTGTCTGAGGACTTGTAACCTTGAGATTGATGAAATTGTTCAACAATTTTGGTTCTCAAATCCATTTCCAAGGATCTTGATGTTTATTTCTCCAAGGTGCGCAACATAATCAAGAAGTTTATAACCTATGGCACTGTAGCTAATCTCCCAAGACTTGGACAGCAGAGGAAAATTGTTGAAAGGTTGCAACTCTGGATAGTCCAATTTACCTTTTTTTCCCTCTGTTTTTTTTGTGTTGTTCCAATATACACAAAAGAAATAAACATGTGAATAACAAAACATGTGTAATTGCAGTAGTTTTCGAGGAGAAATACCGTATTTCATTTTCTGGAACAATTTCAAGGGTGCCAACACTTTCGGTCCAGACTGTAACTAATAATACAACTTGCTGAATGTGTTTCTCTCAACATGCGCAGTCAGACGGCCATATAAGATGGATGACAATCACATCGCAATTCTCGGACTGGCCCGCGGCTCTCCTGACCCGAGCTTGACAGAATGTCTATGAAGCTCCTTGCACTGCGATTCGATTGTTGTTCATGTTATATGCCGCCTTACTGCGTCCAGTCTTTCCTTCTCATCTGGTGAAGCTTTGCAAAACAAAGCCTCTTTTAGAAGATGCATTTTCATTATATATTTATCTTTCTTCCTCGAATATATATATCTGTGCAGCTGTCTTTCTTTCCCTAAGGATACGCTCACATCTGCATATTTAAAGTAGCTTAGATTCTCAGCCACAAAAGTTGGAGTGTCAGGCATTTTTTTTTTCTCACCTAGCATCCGTATGACACGTGTATGCAATCCGTATGCAAAGCGTTTTTAACATCAGGTTTTACATAGAGAATTACTGTATGTCATTGGCTATGAACTCTGGTCACGTTACTGATATTAGCGCTCGTCACTGCAGGCGAGTTCTCACGCTACTGTCAGTGTGTTATGGATGGCGGGCTGAGTGGTCGCATCATGCCACCGCTAAACACACTATCCAGATGTAGCAGAGCTGGGGTTTGTCATGGGACAGCATCAATAGGAATTATCTGAGGACATTCGAGGACTACTTTTTTTATTTGAATCTTAATGGTTAAAATAGGATCGGTGAGTCTACAGTTCAAATAAAGGCGTTTGCTCTGTGTGTGAGCTTTTTACTTAAACTTACGGGGTTAGTAGTGGGGGTGTCTTATAGACGCGTCTCTATTACTAGCCCCTGGGCTTTAAGTCAGCTGACATTAGAAGGCTGATATCAACCCCAAAACCATTAACCCACCTGCCAACACAAAAGGGCAAGTCAGCTTTCCCTCAGCTGGTTAAGAAAAATAAGGGGGACCCCCACATCATTATTTTATTTTATTTATTAGCTAAATATATGTACAATAAGCTACACATGCACTGCACTAATTCTATATCTCAGTGACATCTTTCCATTTATTCTATTTATATATATTCTGATGGTTCATGATGTTAATTTACTGTACGTGGATGATGAAATGTTGGGTTTCCAATGAGATGGGTGTGTAAAAATCGAATGGCACACGCATGGACCATGCGATTTTTTTTCTCACATCAATTGACTTGCATTGGTGAGTATTGGCACCTTTACGCGCCATACACAGCATGCTGCAAATTTTTCCATACCCCAATTCCAGGTGAGGAAAAATTTGCAGATGAACACTGCCTAACTGAACAACACTGGTGAGTGGAACACGATTTTTTTTTTTTCACATTGCACTCGCTTATTTTACATGCACATTTGAGCGAACCCTAAGTCCAACTTTGTTTAAAAAGGGACAGGTGACATCCAGACGGTGAAAGTAAAGGGCCTGTCACACTAAGCGATATCGCTAGCAATATCGCTATAACGTCACTGGTTTTTGCGACGTTATAGCGATATCGCTAGCGATATCGCTATGTCTGATACTTACCTCCGAACGCTCCCCCGCTGGTTATCACTGATCGCGCGAGAACGTCCTGGACAGATTCTCGTCATCAGCTTCCTGCTGTGACGACGAGCGACCCGTGGACGCGGGCGGGAGGACGTCAGGATCGCCTCGTCTGACAGGTAAGCAGCGACCCCCGACCCCTGCGATGTCGATGGTGAGATCTGCCTGTGTGGCAGCTCACTAGCGACCACCTAGCGATGTACCAGCGATCCTGACAGCGTCATATCGCTGGTCGGGATCGCTGGTGCATCGCTAAGTGTGACAATACCTTTAGAGTCCCCTCCATCTCTAGCAGAAGTAGTTAACAAGATTAACTACATCAGACACAGGGAAGATCTCACAACTGCCATTTAATCCACTTGGCTTTCTTAAGCAATGTTCTCGGACTTTATAGAGTCTAAGGACTCTGCAATTGATCTGAAAGTAATACACTCATAAGATAAATTGACATTTACTTTTATATATAATTACATTATTTTACTTATGGAGTCACCCCATTCCCTTTTTTCCCCTCCACTCTTGGATACTTAACTCCTACATCCCTTTAGCATGTCCTTGTGACACTTCAGTCTTCCATGTTTTGTATTAATACTAAGCTAATGTGATTTATATTTATTGGTCTCAAGTTTCATTAGCCAAAAAATTTACCATTCTTTCTATGTGCTACAGGAACAGTACGTCAGGAACCACTTTCTCTGTGTACAGTGCATGGGAAACATCGTAGCAATTCAATCCACCATTTCAAAGACAACAGAAAATCTGCCGAGAGAGATAGCTGGCGAAAAATGCAGAAAGCATATAATGCACAGAAATAAGTGTTATTCCTCATGCACAAACACACGCACACACACACAAGTTTATTCTAAAAAGTCCCCTTAGATGACAAATATGCGTTAAAGAGAGCTGGCAGGTCTCCCATGCCACCAGAACCACCAGGAGTTGTGTCTGTAAATATGCTGCCTTAGGCTATGTGCACACACTGCGGATTGGTCGGTGGATTTTTATCTGCAGAACCGCAGGTAAAATGGCCTGCGGTTTGCCACCTGGACAATGGAATAGGTGGCAAACCGCAGCAGAATCCGCAGAAACAATTGACATGTCAATTGTTTCTGCGGATTCAAATCCGCAGCTTTTCCGCAGTTAAAAATCCGCAGAATGTGCACAGGAGAATGTTAATCCCATAGGATAACATGCTACTGTACACTGTCTGCAGAACTGCTGCAGTTCTGCTGCGGTCAAAATCGCAGCGGAACCGCAGCAAAAACCGCAGCGTGAGCACATAGCCTAACAGTCCCCTAATTACATTACATACATAAACAGATCTTTAGAAACTAGTGCTATACTTACCATGCACAGCTTCTTTCCCTCAATGCAATTATCCTCTGGAGCCGGATGTACATGTCACAGCCTGAGGCTAGTTTCACACTTGCTTTTTTTTGCAGCGCGTTTTTCCCGCAAAAATACGCATTGAAAAAACGCATACAAAAGCATACAACTGCTGCATTTTTTTCAAGCATTTTTATGAGCATGCATGAAAAAAACGCAGCGTTTGTATGCGTTTTTACCGCGTTTGCGTTTTTTCCAAACATTAGGTGCCCCCTCACACTAACCCAAACCATGACTTTACTAACCCTAACCCTGACCCTAACCCTTAACCAAACCATACCCTAACCCTAACCCTGACCCTAACCAAACCATACCCTGATCCTAACCCTAACCTTAACCCTGACCCTAACCCTTAACCAAACCATACCCTAACCCTAACCCTGACCCTAACCCTAACCCTTAACCAAACCATACCCTGATCCTAACCCTAACCTTGACCCTGACCCTAACCCTTAACCAAACCATACCCTAACCCTAACCCTGACCCTGACCCTAACCCTTAACCAAACCATACCCTGATCCTAACCCTAACCCTGACCCTAACCCTTAACCAAACCATACCCTGATCCTAACCCTAACCCTTAACCAAACCATACCCTGATCCTAACCCTAACCCTGACCCTTAACCAAACCATACCCTGATCCTAACCCTAACCCTGACCCTTAACCAAACCATACCCTGATCCTAACCCTAACCCTGACCCTAACCCTTAACCAAACCATACCCTGACCCTAACCCTGACCCTAACCCTTAACCAAACCATACCCTGATCCTAACCCTAACCCTGACCCTAACCCTTAACCAAACCATACCCTGATCCTAACCCTAACCCTGACCCTTAACCAAACCATACCCTGATCCTAACCCTAACCCTGACCCTAACCCTTAACCAAACCATACCCTGATCCTAACCCTAACCCTGACCCTAACCCTTAACCAAACCATACCCTGATCCTAACCCTAACCCCCCTTAACTAACCCTAACTCTAACCCAAACCCCTAAATTCCATTGTCTAAACTAATGGTAAAAAAAAAAATGCATGTGCAAAAAAACGCATACATAAGCATGCCAATGCGCACATATGCTCACCATAGACTTATATTGGTTTTCTTGCTGTAAAAAAACGCATTGCGCGCGCATGCGTTTTTTTGAGGCAAGTCGGACGCCCAAAAAATGCAACAGGTTGCATTTTGTGCGCCCAAGCGCATACCGCAAAAAAACGCATGCGCGGAAAAACGCGTACAAACGCATGTGTATGCACACATAAGCGCATCCCATGCAAAGTATAGGGGAAAAAAACGCATGCGCTATTTAGCGCTAAAATACCGCGAAAAAAAAACGCAAATGTGAAACCAGCCTGAGAGGCGCAATGTGCATGATCGGAAATTTCCTGTACTTCCAATCATGCGCAGTACGCTTCTCTGAAGCTGTAATTTTTCTAAAGATCTGTTTATGTATGTAATACAGGGACTGTCAGGCCATAATCAAACTAGCGTATGGCATCCAATGCAAGAGCATCGGATGCGATATGCCTATGGCCCTCGGCGCCAGCTCTGCTGCGAACGGGAGCAGAGTGTCATGCTACTCTACTGCGATTCTCTCGCATGAGAGGACCGCAGCACAAGTGCGGAGGAGGCAGAGAAAGTAATTTCTCCATCGACTCCATTACCTGTCTCGGTGTATATCGGACAGCACTGGTTTAACATCCGAGCGCAGTCAAATATTTCACTCGCACCCATACACTTGTTTGTGTGCGAGTGAGCCAAGTCTTGTTGCCAATCTCAGCATGCTGGGATTGTTCTCTCATGCCGAATCAGCATGAGAAAATAATCGCAGATCTGAGCTGCCCCACAGAATAACACTGGGCAGAGCGTTATGCAACGTTTTATCGCATAGCCCTCGGCCATGTTATACCGTAGGGAGACTCCGGCCTTAGGCACGGTATTTATATATGCAGACAACTCCAGGTGGTTCTGGGGGGGGCATGGGAGACTTGCACGGTTCCCTTTAATTATTTATAATAGCTCTCAAAATTGGTATGCAAGTTTACTTTGATAAATAGGTGGATCACAAAGTTATAGGCCAACCAATCAAGCAACCTCTGGAAACTGACCTAGGGCACTAACAAGAGATAAGGCAGCACTGCGGTATCTTACCACCACTGAAACTCTATTCTAGTGGTGGTAGGGATTCACAATAATCAGATTACAAGTGGTCAGACTTTGATGCTATGTTAGCAAAATGCTGTAATGTTAGTACCAAAAATGATAGTTTGCATTTCTAAAAATGCATGGTGCCTACAGTGAAACATTGTGGTGGCAGTGTCATGTGGGGCTGCATGTGTGCTGCTGGTTTGGGGGAGCTACATTTCATTGATGGCATTAATTCGCAGCTGTATTGCTCTATATTAAAAGAAAAGATGCTATCATCACTCCATGCCCTTTGTAGACGTGCACTTTTCCAACATGACAATAATCCAAAACACACATCTGTTGCTTTCTGAAGAACAGGGTGAAAGAGGTTCAGAAGCCAAGAATGTCTCCCGATCTAGAATCCAACCAAAAGCCACCTATGGTGAATTCTGAAGAGTAAAGTTGAGCATCACTCTGCATCCAGCATCTCTGCTCTAAAGAGCTCTCTGTTCAAGAATGGTAAAATATGGATGTAGCAATATTTCGCCAGATTGTTCACTCCATGCCTAGAAGACTTGGTGCTGTACTTAAAAATCATGGCGGTCACATAATACATACGATATATCCCCAATTTCAGTTGATGCACTACATCAAATGAACCGGACATCTTCAGGAAAAGCAAAATGTGGCCTTTCTAGGAATAGTCTCACTCATATATAGATTGTGAGCCCCACTAGTGATGGTAATGTATGGAAAGCGCTGCAGAATAAGATCGGGCTATACAAGCAATGCATAATGAATAAATTCAATACACTCCGGTTTTTACTCTGGCCCAATATGATCCATTTAGCAACACATTGTTTTGGCCTTAAAATCCATTAGCTTAACCCTGTTATACCTGGATGGAATAATCTGTGTGTCAAAGAGTAACATAATCTTGAAGGAAAAGAACTGACGATCATCTGCAGCACTTTTATCAATAACAACCCACTCAGTCTGTTAGATATACGTTTGGATTGGCCCCTGCGTTGATTTCGAGTGTGGTTGTATGTAGTATACGTGTTATTCTTCTGTAATCCCTGGCGTGATGTAGAGATAAGTACCCTAATAATGCAATTACTTCGCCATGTCCCGACTTATCAGTGCGCTGATAAATATAATATGCGGATCTGATGTTATTCTTTGTAACCTACCTGCACAAGATTTGTAGCTGGCTACATGAGCCCAGCGACTGATGCCCGCCAATGTAATAAATATCGCCCGCACAGTCAGTAGCAGGGTCCCCAATCCTAGAGACGTGGAACCCTGATATCTCAGTGCCAGCACTGCCTCCACCAAGCCCCCATTGCACCCATAGGGCAGCAGAGCTGGCAGCTGTGTAGGGTAACACACCCTCTCAGGCTGCACTGTGCACATCTCCTACACGTCCACCAGCCTCGCAGAGATGATGCCATGGGGTCACCTACCTCCTTCTTGACAGTCTTCAGCAGCCGCTGCCTGGTCTCTGCCTCTGTGGACGACAAGCTCGTAGGTTATTCTGCTCTCTTTATGTGACGCCATATCATAAACGCTCTCTGCTTTCTGCTCACCTGTCCCCGTTGCCATGTTTGCAGCTTCCCCGTTCCTGTCCTCTGCGGGCTCGGCTCTAGGAGGCACAGCTGCCCCTGCGCGTGCACTCTGCCTCCCGTGACGTCAGAGCGCTTTCCCGCGTTCTCGGGGGCGCGCACCTGAGAGGAAGTTCTCGCGCTTGTTTATTCTAGGTGCTGCTTGGAGGGGCCACAAAGGGAAAATTTGTGTGCTAAACGCTGCATGGTGGTGGCATGTTATATACCATATACAGAAATATGGTTCTATAGTATTTGCTGTGTTGTCTGTTAAAGAAAGTGCAGAGGAACCTCACACAATTCTTCCCGCCCCAAAAGGTCACAGCCTATCAAATTAGTAAGAGGTTTTTCACTTCCAAGAAAGTGAACTGCAAATGCTAGAAAAATACCTAAAATAATAAACTAAGACTGTTCTCACCCTTTCCTGGTCCAGTGCTGGCTTCCCTCCATTGCTCTCTCTGGGCTTGCTGTTTTGGCACATTGGTTACATTGCCAGTGGGCATCGCTGCACCCAATCACTGTGCTCAGAATTGTCATTAGACTTGGACTAACCCAACGTCAACAGCAAGTCAAGGCTTGGGCTGCGCTCTGATGGCCTCCTGATCTTCGGTTTTGTCCAATGGCAGGGACAGTGGAGCGAGTACTGATAGGGCGCAGGGCTCGGGTGGCCTCACATGAACCCCGCTAACACCTCTGTAACGGCGATGGCACCCGAGGTGAGTATAACTGCTTTGTTGCAACAAAAAAAAAAGGGGATCCTACAGCGATGAAACCAGTGAAGCGGATATAAAAATGAAAAAACTTTATTGGAACTATACAAGGACATAAAAACTGGACTTCACCCGCCACCTATATGGGCAAACCAACGTGTTGCAGCACACAACCTTAAAGGGTATCTGTCACCCCATTTTTGGCCTATAAGCTGTGGCCACCGCCATCAGGGGCTTATCTACAGCATTCTGTAATGCTGTAGATAAGCCCCCCGATGTAACCTGAAAGATAAGAAAAACGAGATAGATTATACTCACCGGGGAAGCGTGGTCCGGCGCCTCCCATCTTCATACGATGCAATCCTCCTGCCGCGGCTCCTGCGCAGGCGCACTGCTCTGCTCTGTTGAGGGCAGAGTAAAGTACTCCAGTGCGCAGGCGCCGGGAAATTTCAGAGAGGTCCGGAGCCTGCGCACTACAGTACTTTACTCTGCCCTCAACAGGGCAGAGCAGTGTGCCTGCGCAGGAACCGCGGCAGAAGTAAGAAGGTGGACGGCATTGTATGAAGATGGGAGGCACCGGACCGCAACACCCATCGGACCGGACCCCCGTGTGAGTATAATCTAACTTGTTTTTCTTATCTTTCAGGTTACATCGGGGGCTTATCTACAGCATTACAGAATGCTGTAGATAAGCCCCTGACGGCTGTGCCGACAGCTGATAGGCCAAAAATGAGGATTAAGGCTGTTTGCTGAAACACATGGCTGACGTCTGAGCCTGTGACGACTCCGTACGAGTTGCCTGCTGAACAAGGTGCATCTACTAGGGGTGAGCTGACAATCTCCTTCCCCTTTTTCCTCTTTGTTTTAACGGAGCAAGCATTTAGATTGAGAAGGGGCTGTAGTAGATAACTCCTTGAAAAATACATGTATATGCAGGGCATTATAGGTATAAGACTACACCTTTCAGGCCTTATTCAGACATGAACTATGGTTTGTGTTATTACAAGGACCATGATGTGTTTGCTGTGTTCAAATTAGCCCCTTCATCCCTAAGTCTGTGTTCACCTTCCTGACCAGACCAGGTTTTACATTTCTAACCTGTGTCACTTTATGTGGTAACAACTCTAGAACACTTCAATGAATCCCGGTGATTCTGAGAATGTTTTTTCGTAACACATTGTACATCATGTTAGTGATAAATATTGGTCAATATAATTTGCGTTTATTTATGAAAAGAACAAAAATGTTACAAAAAATGTTAAAATGTCCCAATTTTCAAACTGAATTTTTATGCCCTTTAACCCCTTCACCCCCAATGGTGGTTTGCACGTTCATGACCGGGCCAATTTTTACAATTCTGACCACTGTACCTTTATGAGGTCATAACTCTGGAACGCTTCCATTGATCCCGGTGATTCTGACATTGTTTTCTCGTGACATATTGTACTTCATGTTAGTGGTAAAATTTCATTCAAATAACTTGCGTTTATTTGTGAAAAAAATGGAAATTTGGCAAAAATTTTGAAAATTTCGCAATTTTCCAACTTTGAATTTTTATGCCCTTAAATCACAGAGATACGGCACACAAAAAACTTGATAAGTAACATTTCCCACATGTTTACATCAGCACAATTTTGGAACCAAAATTTTTTTTTGTTAGGAAGTTACAAGGGTTAAAAGTTGACCAGCGATTTCTCATTTTTACAACACCATTTTATTTTTAGGACCACATCACATTTGAAGCTACTTTGAGGGGTCTATATGATAGAAAATACCCAAAAGTGACACCATTCTAAAAACTGAACCCCTTAAGGTGCTCAAAACCACATTCAAGAAGTTTATTAACCCATTAGGTGCGTCACAGGAATTTTTTTGAATATTTAAAAAGAAATGAACATCTAACTTTTTTTCACAAAAAAAATACTTCAGGTTCAATTTTTTTTATTTTACCAAGGGTAACAGGAGAAATTGGACTGCAAAAGTTATTGTGCAATTTGTCCTGAGTACGCTGATACCTGATTTGTGGGGGGGAACGACTGTTTCGGCGCATGGCAGAGCTCAGAATGGAAGGAGCGCCGTTTGACTTTTTCAATGCAAAATTGGCTGGAATTCAGATCGGACGCCATGTCACGTTTGGAGAGTCCCTGATGTACCTAAACAGTGGAAACCCCCTACAAGTGACCCCATTTTGGAAACTAGACCCCCCAAGGAACTTATCTAGATATGTGGTGAGAACTTTGAACCCACAAGGGCTTTACAGAAGTTTATAATGTACAGCGGTACAATTAAAAAATCATATTTTTTCCACAAAAATGATCTTTTCACCCCAATTTTTATTTTCCCAAGGGTAACAGGACCCTAAAAGTTATTGTGCAATTTGTCCTGAGTACGCTGATACCCCACATGTGTGGGTAAACCACTATTTGGGCGCATGGCAGAGCTCGGAAGGGAAGCAGCGCCATTTGACGTTTTTGGCTGGAATTGAGATCGGACACCATGTCGCGTTTGGAAAACCCCTGATGTACCAAAACAGTGGAAACCCCCCACAAATGACACCATTTTGGAAACTAGACCCCCTAAGGAACTTATCTAGATGTGTGGTGAGAACTTTGAACCCCCATGGGCTTCACAGAAGTTTATAACATAAAGCCATACAATTAAAAAATCATATTTTTTCCACAAAAATGATCTTTTCACCCTCAATTCTTATTTTTCCAAGGGTAACAGGACCCTAAAAGTTATTGTGCAATTTGTCCTGAGTACGCTGATACCCCACATGTGGGGGTAAACCACTATTTGGGCGCATGGCAGAGCTCGGAAGGGAAGCAGCGCCATTTGACGTTTTTGGCTGGAATTGAGATCGGACACCATGTCGCGTTTGGAAAACCCCTGATGTACCAAAACAGTGGAAATCCCCCACAAATGACACCATTTTGGAAACTAGACCCCCTAAGGAACTTATCTAGATGTGTGGTGAGAACTTTGAACCCCCATGGGCTTCACAGAAGTTTATAACATAAAGCCATACAATTAAAAAATCATATTTTTTCCACAAAAATGATCTTTTCACCCTCAATTCGTAACAGGACCGTAAAAGTTATTGTGCAATTTGTTCTGAGTACGCTGATACCCCACATGTGGCGGTAAACCACTATTTGGGTGCATGGCAGAGCTCGGAAGGGAAGCAGCGCCATTTGACGTTTTTGGCTGGAATTGAGATCGGACACCATGTCGCGTTTGAAAAACTCCTGATGTACCAAAACAGTGGAAACCCCCCACAAATGACACCATTTTGGAAACTAGACCCCCTAAGGAACTTATCTAGATGTGTGGTGAGAACTTTGAACCCCCATGGGCTTCACAGAAGTTTATAACATAAAGCCATACAATTAAAAAATCATATTTTTTCCACAAAAATGATCTTTTCACCCTCAATTCGTAACAGGACCGTAAAAGTTATTGTGCAATTTGTTCTGAGTACGCTGATACCCCACATGTGGGGGTAAACCACTATTTGGGTGCATGGCAGAGCTCGGAAGGGAAGCAGCGCCATTTGACGTTTTTGGCTGGAATTGAGATCGGACACCATGTCGCGTTTGAAAAACTCCTGATGTACCAAAACAGTGGAAACCCCCCACAAATGACACCATTTTGGAAACTAGACCCCCTAAGGAACTTATCTAGATGTGTGGTGAGCACTTTGACCCCCCCAGTGCTTCACAGAAGTTTATAATGCCCGGGCGTGAAAATAAATAATTCGTATTTTTTCCACAAACATGATCTTTTAGTCACCATTTTTTTATTTTCCCAAGGGTACCAGGAGAAATTGGACCCCAAAAGTTGTTGTCCAATTTGTCCTGAGTATGCTGATACCCCATATGTGGTTGAAAACTACTGTATGGGCACACGTCGGGGCTCGGAAGGGAAGTAGTGACGTTTTGGAATGCAGACTTTGATGGAATGGTCTGCGGGTGTCATGTTGCCTTTGGAGAGCCCCTAATGTACCTAAACAGTGGAAACCCCCCACAAATGACACCATTTTGTAAACTAGACCCCCCAAGGAACTTATCTAGATGTGTGGTGAGCACTTTGAACCCCCCAGTGCTTCACAGAAGTTTATAACGCCCAGGCGTGAAAATAAAAAATTCGTATTTTTTCCACAAACATGATCTTTTAGTCACCATTTTTTTATTTTCCCAAGGTTACCAGGAGAAATTGGACCCCAAAAGTTGTTGTCCAATTTGTCCTGAGTATGCTGATACCCCATATGTGGTTGAAAACTACTGTATGGGCACACGTCGGGGCTCGGAAGGGAAGTAGTGACGTTTTGGAATGCAGACTTTGATGGAATGGTCTGCGGGTGTCATGTTGCCTTTGGAGAGCCCCTAATGTACCTAAACAGTGGAAACCCCCCACAAATGACCCCATTTTGAAAACTAGACCCACTAAGGAACTTATCTAGATGTGAGGTGAGCACTTTGAACCCCCAAGGGCTTCACAGAAGTTTATAATGCCAGGGCATGAAAATAAAAAAATCGTATTTTTTCCAGAAACATGATCAATTAGTCCCCAATTTTTTCATTTTCCCAAGGGTAACAGGAGAAATTGGACCCCCAAAAGTTGTTGTCCAATTTGGCCTGAGTACGCTGACACCCGATATGTGGGAGAAAACTACTGTGTGGACACACGTCGGGGCTCGGAAGGGAAGCAGTGACGTTTTGGAATGCAGACTTTGATGGAATGGTCTGCGGGTGTCATGTGCGTTTGGAGAGCCCCTGATGTACCTAAACTATTGAAACTCCCCACAAGTGACCCCATTTTGGACACTAGACCCCCCACAGAACTTATCTAGATGTGTGGTGAGCACTTTGAACCCCCAAGTGCTTCACAGAAGTTTATAACACTCGGACGTGAAAATAAAAAAATCATTTTTTTCCACAAAAATGATATTTTTGCCCCCAATTTTTTATTTTCCTAAGGGTAACAGGAGAAATTGGACCCCAAAAATTGTTTTGCAATTTGTCCTGAGTAGGCTGATACCCTACATGTGGGGGTAAAACACTGTTTGGGCGCATGGCAGAGCTTGGAAGGGAAGGAGCACCATTTGACTTTTTCAACTCAGAATTGGCTGGAATTGAGATCAGACGCCATGTTGCATTTGGAGAGCCCCTGATGTGCCCAAACAGTGGAAACCCCCAATTATAACTCCAACCCTAACCCCAACACACCCCTAACCCTAATCTGAGCCCTAGCCCTAACCCTATCCCTAACCCTAGCCCTAACCCTAGCCCTAACCCTAAGGCTGTGTGCACACGCTGCGGATTTTGCTGCGGTTCCGCAGCGGTTTTGGCTGCTGTGGACCCGCAGCAGTTTCTGCTGCGGTGTACAGTACCATGATTCCCTATGGGAATCAAAAACCGCAGTGCAGACGGTGCGGAATTTTCCGCGCGGATTATCTGCGGTTTTCAATCCGCAGAAAGAATTGACATGTCAATTCTTTCTGCGGATTCTCCTGCGGTTTGCCATCTCCTCTATTGAGGAGATGAAAAACCGCAGGACAAAACCGCAGAGCAATCCGCAGGTAAAACCGCAGGTCTTTTGACCTGCGGTTTCACCTGCGGATTTTACAAAATCCGCGCGGATGAATCCGCACCTAATCCGCAGCGTGTGCACACAGCCTTACCCTAACGGGAAAATGGAGATAAATACTTTTTTTTTAGTTTTATTATTTTTCCCTAACTAAGGGGGTGATAACGGGGGGGTTTGATTTACTATTTATGGCGGTTTTTATGTTTGGCGGCTGTCACACGCTAAAAGACGCTTTTTATTGTAAAATAGTTTTTGCATCACCACATTTTGAGAGCTATAATTTTTCCGTATTTTGACCCACTGAGTCATGTGAAGTCTTATTTTTTGCGGGACGAGTTGACGTTTTTATTGGTACCATTTTCGGGCACGTGACATTTTTTGATCGCTTTTTATTCCTATTTTTGGGACGCAGAATGAACAAAAACCAGCGTTTCATGAATTTCTTTTGGGGGGATGCGTTTACACCGTTCCGCGTGCGGTAAAATTGATAAAGCGGTTTTATTCTTCGGGTCAGTACGGTTACAGCGATACCTCATTTAGGTCTTTTTTATATTTTCGTCGGTTTTATGCAATGAAAACTATTTTATATAAAAAATAATTATTTTTGCATCGCTTTATTCTGTGAGCTATAACTTTTTTATTTTTTCGCTGATGATGCTGTGTGGCGGCTCGTTTTTTGCGGGACAAGATGATGTTTTCAGCGGTACCATGGATATTTATATGCATCTTTTTGATCGTGCGTTATTAAACTTTTTGTTTGGCGGTATGATAATAAATCATTATTTTTTGCTTCGTTTTTTATTTTTATTTTTTAAGGGGTTCGCTAAAAGGGTTAACTAATGGGACAGTTTTATAGGGCGGGTCATTACGGACGCGGCGATACCTAATATGTGTACTTTTATTGTTTTTTTTTTTTATTATTTCCAAAAAATGGATTTATTGAGGGAATATTTTTTTTTTTTTTCTAATTTATTTGGCGATTTTTTTTAATTTATTTTTACATTTTTTTTTAATTTTTTTTTTACTTTATTACATAGTCCCAGGTGGGACATCACTGTCCTGTGACAGATCGCTGATCTGTCACATCACAGATCACTGTGACAGATCAGCAATCTGTCACAGGCATTGAAGAAGACTTCCTCTTGCCTGCGCTTTGCAGGCACTGAGGAAGCCAGCTTCCTCAGGTCCCCGAAGGCCCCCGTCGCCATCTTGGATCCGGGGGCCTGGAGGATAGGAGCCCCTCGCAGCAGCGCTGCACATTGCGCTGCCGTGGGGGGCTCAGGGAAGCACGGAGGGAGCCCCCTCCCTGCCGATGCTTCCCTTTAACTCCCGGTACACCGCGATCATGTTTGATCGCGGTGTGCAAGGGGTTAACGTGTCGGGGGCGGTCCGTGACCGCCCCTGACACATAGTGCCGGGTGTAAGCTGTGATAATCAGCTGACACCCGGCCGCGATCAGCGGCGCTCACCACGTGGGCGCCGCTGATCGCGGTAGACGTACTATCCCGTCCACGGTCATACGGGCCCGGGTACCGTGGACGGGATAGTACGTCGGATGTCAGGAAGGGGTTAAACCAGATAGTTATATCACACAAAATAGATAGAAAATAACATTTCTAATATGTGTACTTCACATCAGCATAATTTTTAAAACATATTTTTTTCTGCTAGGAAGTTAGAAGGGCAATTTTTAATTTTTCCAACAAGATTTACAAAACCAATTTTTTTAGGGAACACCACATTTAAAGTTATTTTGAAGGACCTAAATGACATAAAATACCCCAATACACAGTATAGTCAGGTCCGGTTTTAGGCAAAGTCGGGCCCTAGGCAAAGTTTAAAATGGGGCCCCAAATGCTAACATATTGCACATCACACAGAAGCATTTCGGTTGTATTTACATGCGCTGAGTTCAGGACGCTAAATGAGTGTGATCGACAAAATTGAAGAAGTTGTTCAACACTTGTTTCCCGGCCTCTTTCCACCGTCTGAGAAAGAATGATGGGAACAGAATGATCACTAATGGATCACTAAGAGTGTGTGCACACATTGCGGTTTTTGCTGCGGATCCGCAGCGGATTTGGTCCTGCGGATCCGCAGCAGTTTCCATGTGTTTTACAGTACCATGTAAACCTATGGAAAACCAAATCCGCCGTGCACATGCTGCGGAATATTCCGCGCAGATTTGCTGCGGTTTATTTTCCGCAGCATGTTACTTATTTTTTGCGGAACCGCAGCTGCAGTGTACGTTCCGTGACATACAAATCAATCAATCTCTCTCTCATCCGCACTGACAAACTGCACTAGAACCTGCATCAAATCCGCTGTACACACGATAGGAATCCGCAGGAAAAATGCATGTGTTTTACCCTGCGGTTTCTGCCAAGAGATATGGATTCTCTACAGAAAAAGCCGCAGACTAATCCGCAACGTGTGCACACACCCTAACAGATCACCATACAGTATCATGTTATCAGCAGCACATCTACAGTTTACACCCCATAGTCCTCCATATAATATAATCTGCCCCATAGTCCTCCATATAGTATAATACACTCATCAGTCCTCCATATAGTATAATACACTCCTCATAGCCCTCCATATATTAAAATACTCTGCTCAGTCCTCCATATAGTATAATACACTCCTCATAGTTCTCCATATAGTATAATGCACCGCCATAGTCACCCATGTAGGACAATTCACTTCCCATAGCATAATGCACCCCATAGTTCTTCATATAATGTACTCCCCATAGTCCTCGATACAGTATAATGCAGCCCACATATAGTATAATGCAGCCACCCCATAGAGCATAATGCAGCCACCCCACAGAGTATAATGCAGCCCCGCCATACAATATAATGTAACCTCCATAGAATATAATGCAGCCCCCCTCTTATAATATAATGCAGCCACCCCTTAGAGAATAATGCAGCTACCCCAGAGTATAATGCAGCCACTCCACAGAATATAATGTAACCCCCCCATAGAATATAATGCAGCCCCACCCTCCATATAGTATAATGCACCCCATAGTTCTTCATATAATGTATTCCCCATAGTCCTCGATACAGTATAATGCAGCCAACATATAGTATAATGCAGCCACCCCATAGAGCATAATGCAGCCACCCCACAGACTATAATGCAGCCCCACCATACAATATAATGTAACCTCCATAGAATATAATGCAGCCCCCCTCTTATAATATAATGCAGCTACCCCAGAGTATAATGCAGCCACTCCACAGAATATAATGCAACCCCCTCATAGAATATAATGCAGCCCCTTATATAGTATAATGTAGCCCCTCCATAGAATACAATGTAGCCCTCCTCATATAGTATAATGCAGCCCCCATCGAATATAATAAATAAATATAATACAGCCCCCCATAGAATATAATGTAGCCCCAAATAGAATATAATACAGCCCACCTCCCCATAGAATATAATGTAGCCCCCCCCATATTATATAACACAGCCTCCCCCTAAAGAATATAATGTAAAATGTACCTCCCATGGTATATAACACAGCCGCATAGTTTATAGCCCACCACCACATGGTATATACCCCAGCCCACCATGGTATACAGCCCAGCCCACCATGGTATACAACCCAGCCCACCATGGTATACAGCCCAGCCCACCATGGTATACAGCACAGCATGGTATATAGCCCACCATGGTATAATACAGCCCACCATGGCATACAGGCTGTATACCATGCTGGGCTGTATACCATGGTGGGCTGTATAATACCATGGTATAATACAGCCCAGCATGGTATATAGCCCCCTCAGAATGGTATAATACAGCCCAATATGGTATAATACAGCCCAGCATGGTACATAGCCCCCCAGCATGGTATAATACAGCCCAGCATGGTATATAGCCCCCCAGAATGGTATAATACAGCCCAGCATGGTATAATACAGCCTAGCATGGTATATAGCCCCCCAGAATGGAATAATACAGCCCAGTATGGTATACAGCCCCCCAGCATGGTATAATACAGCCCAGAATGGTATATAGCCCCCCAAAATGGTATAATACAGCCCAGCATGGTATATAGCCCCCCCAGAATGGTATAATACAGCCCAGCATGGCATAATACGGCCCAGCATGGTATATAGCCCCGCCGAGAATGGTATAATACAGCCCAGCACGGTATATAGCTCCCCCAGAATGGTATAATACAGCCCAGCAAGGTATAATACAGCCCAGCATGGTATATAGCCCCCCCCAGAATGGTGTAATACAGTCCAGTATGGTATAATACGGCCCAGCATGGTATATAGCCCCCCCAGAATGGTGTAATACAGCCCAGCACGGTATAATACAGCCCAGCATGGTATATAGCCCCCTCAGAATGGTATAATACAGCCCAGCATGGTATATAGCCCCCCCGAATGGTATAATATAGCCCAGCACGGTATAATACAGCCCAACATGGTATATAGCCCCCCAGAATGGTATAATACGGCCCAGCTTAGTATATAGCCCCCTCAGCTTGGTATGATACAGCCGAGCTTGGTATAATACTGCCCAGCATGGTATATAGCCCCCCAGAATGGTGTAATACAGCCCAGCATGGTATATAGCCACCCCAGAATGGTGTAATACAGCCCAGTATGGTATAATACGGCCCAGCATGGTATATAGCCCCCCCAGAATGGTGTAATACAGCCCAGCATGGTATAATACAGCCCAGCATGGTATATAGCCTCCTCAGAATGGTATAATACAGCCCAGCATGGTATATAGCCCCCCCGAATGGTATAATATAGCCCAGCACGGTATAATACAGCCCAGCATGGTATATAGCCCCCCAGAATGGTATAATACGGCCCAGCTTAGTATATAGCCCCCTCAGCTTGGTATGATACAGCCGAGCATGGTATAATACTGCCCAGCATGGTATATAGCCCCCCAGAATGGTGTAATACAGCCCAGCATGGTATATAGCTCCCCCAGCATGGTATGATACAACCGAGCATGGTATATAGTCCCCCCAGAGTGGCCCCACAGTCCAGTACTCACACTGATTTAAAAAAAAAAAAAACTCCTCACCTTTCCCTCATGCCTGCGCTGCTGGCTGATCCTGTCTCCTCCTGCTCTGTCTGGCACACAGTGAGAGTGGGGAATGATGGGAGAAGGAGCATCAGCTGATGCTCTCTCCTCCATCACTGCCTCCTTCAAGTCGGCGGGAGTCGGCGCTGGGGGCAGGCAGGCCCCCCTGCCTCACAGGGGCCCCATAGCGGCTGTGTGATGTGCCGCTGGCTGGGGGCCCCTGGAGGAGCGGGGGCCCTATGCAGCTGCCTGGTCTGCCTGCCCCTAACGCTGGCCCAGAGTATAGTGCAGCTCCCCAACACACAATATAGTGCAGGCACAGCTCCCCCCAACACACAGTATAGTGCAGCTCCCCACACACACAGTACAGTATAGTGCAGTTCCCCCCAAACACACAGTATAGGGCAGCACCCCCACACACACACTATAGTGCAGCTACCCCAAACACACAGTATTGTGCAGGCGCAGCTCCCCCAATGCACAATATACTTCAGCTTCACCATACACCCAGTATAGTGCAGCTCCCCTCAACACACAGTACAGTGCAGTTCCCCACCAACACACAGTATAGTGCAGGTGCAGCTCCCCCAATGCACAGTATAGTGCAGACACACACACAGTATAGTACAACCAAAAAAAGGGGTGGTAAGGGGGGGACCTGAACATACAAAAAAAAATGCTAAAAACAAGAAGTGAATTAAAATACCTTAAATTATAAATGGTAAATAGTACTATACATTTAAAAGTGCTTGCACAAAAAATAAAAAAATCAATATAATCCAAAATATTATAATAAAACTAGAGGTGTGCCCGATGCAATCGCATCGGGAGGGAAGAGTGTGTGTGAGTACGTGTGTGTGTGTACATGTGTGTGTGTGAGTACATATGTGTGTGTACATTCGTGTGTGTGTGTACGTACATGTGTGTGTGTACGTGTCTGTGTGTCCCACAGCTGCCTGCCCACCCACATCCGTGCAGTCACAGCCGGCAGGAAAGAGGGTGGTTTGCTGCCTGTGCTGGAGATGTGAGGACATGTGTGTGTATATGTGAGTACGTGTGTGCATGTATGTGAGTACATGTGTGTGTGTATGTTAGTACGTGTGTATATGTGAGTACATGTGTGTGTGTATGTGAGTACGTGTGTGTATGTGAGTACGTGTGTATGTGAGTACGTGTGTGTATGCGAGTGCGTGTGTGTATGTGAGTACGTGTGTGTGTATGTGAGTACGTGTATGTGTGTATGTGAGTACGCGTGTGTGTGTGTATGTGAGTACATGTGTGGGTGTTTGTGAATACGTGTGTGTGTATGTGAGTACATGTATGTGAGTATGTGTGTATAGGAGTACATGTGTGTGTATGTGAGTACGTACGTGTGTGTGTATGCGAGTACGTGTGTAGGTGTGTGTACGTGTGTGTGTATATGTGAGTATGTGTATGTGAGTACATGTGCGTATGTGAGTACGTGTGTGTATATGTGAGTACGTGTGTGTGTATATGTGAGTACGTGTGTGTGTATATGTGAGTACGTGTGTGTGTGTATGTGAGTACTTGTGTGTGTATGTGAGTACGTGTGTGTGAGTACGTGTGTGTGTGAGTATGTACGTGTGTGTGTACATGTGTGTGTATGTATGTGTGTGTATGTACATGGAGGCAGGCAGCGGCGGGTCCGGCGGCGGTAGTGGGGGGTTCAGCGGCGGCAGGTCCAGCGGCGGGGGGGGGGATCCTGAGTACGTATGTGTGTGTGTATATGTGTGTACGTGTGAGTATGTGAGTACGTGTGTATGTGAGTACGTGTGTGTGTATGTGAGTACATGTTTGTGTATGTATGTGTGTATGTACATGGAAGGCAGGCAGCGGAGGGTCTGGTGGGGGGGTCCGGCGGCGGCGGTGGGGGGGTTCAGTGGCGGCAGGTCCAGCGGCGGGGGGGGTCCTGGCGGCGGCCAGCCGGCAGGAAAGACTTCGGCTTGCGGCCTGTGGACAGGCCGCAAGCCGCGGTCTTTCCTGCAGGCTGTGACGGAGGTGGGTGGGCAGGCAGCGGCGGGTCCGGCGGGGGGGGCGTCGGCGGCAGGTCCAGCAGCGGCGGTGGTGGGGAGGTCCCGGCGGTGTCCCACTGGTGGTACTATGGAAGGGCCTGGTACCACCATCGGGTGCCAAATTGAAATACCCATCATTTGGGTATTTCAATATGGTGGTCGGCATACTTCCGGTCGGCGCGGTGGATTGTGGGATTCGAGGACATCCAGACAGAATTGGATGACGGATAATTTAAGGCAATTATATATATAGATGAGGAAAATAACCACCATTATAATCATATATTGCTTTAAATGGTCTATAGAAAGATATTGCCAGGCATCACAGCAGTTATATAGGGCATGAAAAAGTGCTAAAGTGCAAAAAAGTAGAAAAATAAAGTGATGCATGCTAAAGTGCAACAGAGCATATATAAGCAAACAATTATATGCAAAAAAACAGCTGATCCAAAGAGTGCTAGTAATTAATCCGCATAAAGATATTTAAACAAAAGTGCATAAATTGCAATCATACTAAATGAACCACAGTAAAGTGAAATTGCACCAAATAATGCCCATAGACATTACATACTGTTGATATTACGAGGCAAATAAAACATCCATACATAGCAATAAAAACCATATACCTGTAGTGTGGTGATTAGCATGCACCGCACATCCCGACGCGAGGTTTGGGTAAGACTCCTTCGTCCTCCTGACGAAGACGAAGGAGTCTTACCCAGACAAGATGAGTAGAGCCCCTGGCCAGGTGGTAATTCCCCAACTATTACCCAACTCGCGTTTCGCGTGTGTATGACGCAGCTTTCTCAAGGGGATATGCTGCTTTGAGCAAGCAGGACCTTCTTAAAATCCATGTGAGAGTTCACATGGTCGGAATTGACCAATGGCAGCAGCGCTCTTGGCGCTTGTGCACTGCACTCCCCAGGTCCTGGTAATTGCAGCACAGGCGTCCAGCATCACTGTGCTTGCGCGAGGAGGGGGGAATTAACCCCAAGCGAGCACAGGAGGCAGAAGGACACCCGGCCACAAGCCGGACACCAAGGGAAGCAACACGCAAGCGCACAGCTGCCAATACTAAATCAAAATCAAAGAAATTTAAAGGGATAGTGCAAATAAATACATGATCCTAAAACATTATTAGTAAATAGCAAACATAAAAAGCAGAATCGATTACATACAGCACATTAAGAATTTCCATGATACGTGGATCCATCCTAAAGGAACACATATCGGAATGAGGTCAGCCAGGAAGATGGAGCTATGAGGTCCATTGAGCGCAATAAGTCAGAAAGTCACAAGAATAAAAATAGAACATAAAGCAAAAAATAATAAGGTTAAAAACACAATTATAAAAACAAAAATATTATAAAACACCTGGATATAGAGATGTAGTGGAGGAGCAGAGAGACCGCAGGACATAAATTTGAATAAGGAGAAATACTGATTCCTATAAAAAGGGGGAGAAGCTCAAAGACTCATTAAGACCTCTAGGGGTCATAGTGTCTAAGGGCCCTATCCATCTTGTTTCCATTTGAGCAAGGATTTTTTTTTATAATTACCCCCTCTAATACCCATATGTAGTACATCAATCCCTCTTACCGCAAAGGTCTTAACCTCGCAATTATGGTATTACTGAAAATTGCGAGAGATGGTCTTAAGGTCAGAGGGATTGGCACATGCTCATGTACCCATACCCTCAATTCTCTGGTGAGACAAATATAAATTTTGGGACACCCACACGTGTCATAATAAATGACATTAGTACTGACACAAGAAATAGGGTGTCAAATGTTAAATTATTTTACACTATCCGAAGATTGAAAGGTAGAGCAGCGCAGGACATTTGTTAAGGCAACACAGTGGCTGCAGGGTATAGATCCCGGAATGGGCCCTCTAGAGCCAAATGGATTAGAAGGAGCCGGAGTATAACGGCTCCTGACCAGCAAATCATTTACATTTTTAGAAAGAACACCGTGAGCACAACTCAAGATGGTGCTAAGGTTAGGTTCCCAAACCGTTAAAGCAACAAATATGAACCTAGCACTCAACTTAAAGGTATTTGTAAGGCGGTTTATTGTAGTACACGAAAAAAGACGTTTCGGTCAATGTGACCTTCTTCAGTTATGAGGAGAATGATCTCTCTAAGGTAATGAGCTTGTCAGTATATAGGAGAGGGGCAAACGTGCCTCCAGATGCGGTGTCCACATTTTTAGACCTACAAGAGGTCATTGAGGGAAAATTCCCCAGCACGGTCCCCAAGGAAGGCTTAGCCCCAAGAATCATCCAATATTTTATCAAGATTCATCTCATATTTTCCCATTCATGATTATAAGTTGAAATAAACTTATTAGGTCCATCACTACCATCAGAAGAGCCTTTCTTAGAATGTAGTAGGCTGCTACGAGGGGTCTTTCTGGCCATTTCATACCCCCATTCTATGCACCTGCGACTGTATCCATGGGCTTGAAAGCGTGTTTGTAAATCTAAAGCCTGTGTTTCAAACCTTTTATTAGAGGAACAACTCCGCCTCATCCTTAGGAACTGGCCGACCGGGACGGCCCTAATGGTGGTTGGATTATGAGCAGATGTAGCATGAATTAATACACACACATATTCACACAATACTCACCCCTCCTCCTTCTTCCTGTCGCTACTCCAGGCTCTGCTCTGGTTTCATAGGCTCCACTGCTGGTACAGCGTGGTGCACGATGAAGTTACGTCATCGCACGTCCGCTGAGTCACAAGCAGAGGTGGAGTGATGGGAGAGGGAGCGTCTAACACTCTCTCCTCCATCACTGCTTTCAACTGTATCGGCATCTATGATGCCAATAAGTTGAATGAGCAATGGGGGCGGCGTCAGGCCACTATTAGAATTAAAGGGCCCGTGGCCAAAAAATGGCAAATTGGCTGCAGGCCACACCAGATGATCCCCACCCCTGCTTTAGTTGCGTCACAGGAATTAAAGCAATGTAGAAGGAAAAAATTAAGTTTAATTTTTCCCACAAAAATGTTGTTTTTGCCCCCAATTTTTCATTTCTACAAAGGTAACAGAAGAAAATGGTTGTACAATGTCTCCTGAGTACTCCGATATTCCATGTGTGGCAGACAACTACTGTTTTGGCACATGGCAGGGCTTTGACTGACAAAATTTGTTGGAGTGGATAGCAGACGCCATGTCTCATTTACAGAGCCTCTGATGTGCCTAAACAGTGGAACCCCCCACAAATTACCCAATTTAGGAAACTACACCCCTCAAGGAACTTATTTAGAGGTATGGTGTGCACATTGAACCCACAGGTGCTTCACAGAATTTTCTAACATTCATTCATGAAAAAATACTAGTTTCATGCAAAAATGTTGGTTTTGCCCCAAATTTTTCATTTTCACAATAGCAATATGGGAAAATGTACTGCAATCTTTTTTTTGTGCAATTTCTCTTGAGTACACTGATACCCAATATGTGGCAGAAAACTACTGTTTGGGCACATGGCAGGGCACCAGTTCTTAAAAGGGCAGCGTGCACACATGGTAAATGCTCCTAGCAGCTGCTGGGAAGCATTTATTGAAATGTGTGTTCACTTGCAATTTGTCTCCCAGCCAATTGCTGAGAGACATCTTGTATAAAAGGCACCCTCTCCTATTGGGATGTGCCTGAGCAACCCCTATAGTTTTGTATTAGGTGATTGGTGTGTATGCAAGTGTGTGACTTCAGGTCCCCCAACTCTAGTCTGTTAGTATCCTGCATCCTGTGTTCCTGTTAGTCCGCCATAGTCAGTCCTTGTTTCCTGTGACTGTTTAGGCGGTGTTCGAATCCTGAAACTGCGTCTGTTGTATCTGTACTGTGACCGCATCTGCAGTACTGGTTTGTCACCCTGGGGGATGAATACCCATGCCAGAACTGTGAACCTGTCCCTGTGGCCGTCCAGTCCGCACTTTATGAACCTGTCCCAGTGGCCGTCCAGTCTGCACCGTTTGAACCTGTCACTGTGGCCATCAAATGGTGCTCCTTCCCTTCCGAGCTCTTCTGTGCGCCCATACAGTACATTCCCCCACAAATAAGGTATTGGTGTACTTAGGAGAAAATGCACAATACATTTCGGGGTCCATTTTCTCCTGTTACCCTTGTAAAAATAACGTTTTTGATGAAAAAAAGATTAAATGTTACTTTTTTTCTTTCCACATTGCTTCAGTTCCTGTGAAGCAACCGAAGGATTAATACATTTCTTGTGAGTGGTTTTGAGCACCTTGAGTGGTGCAGTTTTTAGAATGGTGTCACTTTTGGGTACTTTCTGTTTTATATAGGCACCACAAAGTCACTTCAAATGTGATGGGGGTTCCTAAAAAAAATGGTTTTGTAAATTTTGTTGGAAAAATGAGAAATCGCTGGTCAACCTATAACCCTTCTAACTTCTAACATGTGGGAAATGTTATTTATTAACTATTTTGTCTGACATAGCTCTGAGATAAAGGCATAAAAAATTAAAAGTTTGATCATTGCTAAATTTTCTAAATTTTTGCCAAATTTCCGTTTTGTTTTTTTTCACAAATAAACGCAAGTCATGTCGAAGAAATGTTACCACTATCATGAAGTACAATATGCCACGAAAAAAACAGTCTCAGAATCAGTGGAATCCGTTGAAGGTCAAAATTGGCTTGGTCATTAAGGGGTTAAAGCTAAGGGGTCAAAGCGTTGCTGCTGTTTCTGTATTTATGATGCCATAATAAAGCAAGTTTATCATTTTGGGATGCTGAAGCCACTTTCTTTTACTGTGACACAACAATGTCACGTGACACTCTGGGAATAGCGTTCTGACATCACTGGAACAGAGCAGCTGCACATTGTGAGTATCCATTGCTTTTATTTTCATAGGAAACAAAACCAGGTGATCGCCACTCCCATATGGATAAAATAGAGAGTAGAGAACTCACCAAAAATTGAAAGGTATTTATTAAGGTCAGTAGCACAACGTGTTTTGGCTGTATTTAGCCTTCAACCTGTGCATTTAGCCTAAGGAAAATCTTTCCACTCATTGAAACTGATTTTATTTTAACTGGCGCCTTCAAGTGATCAAACTGGGGTTGTTCCAATAGTGTATGCTGGACTGCTGCTTTATGAGTGGAGAACAATAGTCGTCCATCAAATCTTTTACCTCTTTCTTCTCAGATCATCTTATCTAACAGGAGACGTGCTGTCAATTCTAAATCTATCAAGGGTAACCTGGATCCAACTAGGAATAAATGTATTACACTGGTCAACAGCATTTTTGGTGCCAAAGATATTTCATCGAATTTAGGGTATTTTTGGGGTGCTGATTCTGAATATGTCATCAGTTTTGCCAGATTGGCTCAAGTTTTTGAGATTTTTGGTATCTTATTTATAGCACTTGTTGGTAAATGCGACGCATCATCTCATTAATTTCTTTGGATTAGTACTTGAACTGAGCAGTTCTCAATATAGTTTTGTGTTAATTAGTGTTCTAAAAGTTTGTTCATAGCTTGATTTTTGCACTAACTTTATGTTGTTGTCTGTTTTCCAGTGAAAAGCATGAACTCATCAAGAAGAAGTTGTCTTAACGATCCAGACTCATTCTGTTACATTTGTGGTGAATACACACTGCCAAAACATAGAAGAAACATAACAGACTTCGTAAAAAAAGTGTATTTTGCCTATTTTGGGGTTATGCTTGGGGACCAAGACAAGTTTTGGGCACCACACATAGTGTGCAAAGCATGTATCGAATTATTACGAAAATGGAGCAAAGGACAAAGAAAAAGCTTCAAATTTGGTGTTCCAATGGTGTGGAGAGAGCCAAAAAATCATCATGATGACTGTTATTTATGGTAAACACAGGTACAGGCACATCTTCACAATGAGGGACAGGCCTTCTTGCAGATTCCATGTTACTCCCATTTTCGTTTCTTATGCTTATTGAATCCTTGCACTTGCACTGCACAGAAATAACAGTCATCATGATGATTTTTTGGCTCTCTCCACACCATTGGAACACCAAATTTGAAGCTTTTTCTTTGTCCTTTGCTCCATTTTCGTAATAATTCGATACATGCTTTGCACACTATGTGTGGTGCCCAAAACTTGTCTTGGTCCCCAAGCATAACCCCAAAATAGGCAAAATACACTTTTTTTACGAAGTCTGTTATGTTTCTTCTATGTTTTGGCAGTGTATATTCACCACAAATGTAACAGAATGAGTCTGGATCGTTAAGACAACTTCTTCATGATGAGTTCATGCTTTTCACTGGAAAACAGACAACAACATAAAGTTAGTGCAAAAATCAAGCTATGAACAAACTTTTAGAACACTAATTAACACAAAACTATATTGAGAACTGCTCAGTTCAAGTACTAATCCAAAGAAATTAATGAGATGATGCGTCGCATTTACCAACAAGTGCTATAAATAAGATACCAAAAATCTCAAAAACTTGAGCCAATCTGGCAAAACTGATGACATATTCAGAATCAGCACCCCAAAAATACCCCAAATTCATTAAAATATTTTGGACACCAGAAAAAAAAATTTTTTTCGTTGACCTGTGTTATATTTGTTGAGTGTGACTATCTATCTCATCAAGGGGTTTGTCAGAGTGCTACATGGGCCCAAATTACTTTTGGCAGCGATCCAACACTACCCAGTACTCCTTATAAGGTGGATAAGAATGTAAATGGTCCCAGATCCACAAATCACCTAAACACCATGTCACCTTTGGACAAAAAAAAAAAAATTGTTTCATTCTATCCCGCAATTACTTCTCATACAATAACAGTATTTATCTTCAAAAGTGTCATTTAGGTTTGCCTCTAGTTATGCCAACCTCTATATGAGCCAATGGAAATTCCAGACCCCCTATCAAGGAGGTGAGCTATGGGTGGACCTGATCCTGTGGCGGAGTTTCATAGACTACATAATTTTTAATCAAAAATCGTCTGAAGAAGCCATCCTAGACTTCTTTAGTGAATCAACTCAAATGCATCTTTTCTTAAATTAATCATTACATACAGTGATTCCAGTCTACACTTTTTAGATTTAAATATTTTTAATGCTAAGCAATCTGTATCAACTACATTTTATCGCAAACCAATGGATTCCAACAATTATATTGCTACCACAAGTTGCCATCTTACAGTCTGGCTGACTAACATCTCTAAGGGCCTAATTGTAGAAATACGTAGGATTTCATTGAAAGAGGATCTAGTCTTTATCCCCATCATTACCCAATAAAATGCCCAAACCACCCCTTTTTATGAATATGGTTGAACTATTTTGGCCAATCAGGCCCCTTTCACACATCAGTTTTTGCCATCAGTCATAATCCGTCGAATTTAAAAAAAAAAAAAAAAGAATCCAGTGGCATTAGTGACGGATTGCGATGGATGGCCGCACGTTTCATCAGTCGTTCGATGGATCCGTCGGAAATTCATTGTCCGTCGGCCAGAGATGACGCACAAAGGAACGTTTTTTGTCTCCGTCGAAAAGTCGGACAGCGACGGATCCATCGGCGTCCGTCGTCTGCTAGAATGAACGCCTATGGGCGACGGATTCATCGTAGTCCGTCACATGACGGAATCCGGCGATGGATTCCGTTTTTTTTAACTGAGCATGCTCAGTTTACCTCTGGTCATTGGTGTCAGCTGATGGGACAACTGATCCCATCATTCGACACCTACTACAACGAATTGCAGTGAGAGAAGGAGCGGCTGATGGGAGTATTCATCTGCTGCTCCTGCGCTGAATATAAATAAAAATTACAAAAATGGCGTGGGTTTCCCATTATTTTTGATTACCAGCCAGACGAAACTTACAGCTGGGGGCTGCACCCCTCAGCGGTCAGCTTCAACAAGGTTATCAAGAATAGAGGGGTTCGCACGCTTTTTAAATTATTTAAATAATTTAAAAAAATGGCGTGGGGTCCCCTGTTGTGAGTTCATTTTCCCCTTCATTACTGAGGCCCGAGGAACTCCCTCTTCTGGTAAAGAAAGGTAGTGAGCCTGATTATCAAACACCTGAGGCTGCTGATGATGACTGGCTGAGTGGAGTTACTGACTGGATATAAGGCTGCCGACGCCCTTCTGCCCTGCGGGTGATTTCTCTGTGGGATCCTTGGAGACCAGTCTGAATTCCTGCTCCTCTAAAGCTAAGTTTGCTGCTCGGCCTTTTGCTTTGGTGCTTTGACTTTGTTTTGCTTTGTTTTTCTGGATTTCTGCCATTCCCTGCTGGGGTGTGCTGAATTCATTTAGCTCTGTCTTCTGAAAATACCTGAGTGCTGATTTAGTTTTTGAAGCCTAGCTGCTTCAGGGCCTTTTTCATATCAGCTTGTTGGCTTATGTCTTTGATAGGGTTTTGGCAGATTGCAGACAGCAGCCTTCCTGTCCTTTCCTATCTAGGTAGTTTTGGGCCCCGTCTTTGCTCAGTCTATCTTTCTGTCTGTGTTAGTATTTTCATCTTGCTTCACCGTCATTATATGTTGGGGGCTGCCTATTGCTTTGGGGTCTGCTCTGGGGCAGTTTAGATTTCCCCTTTCTTTCTTTAGGCCTATGTAATTCTCCGGCTGTGATCGAGGGGTCTAGGGCATCGTAGGAACCCCCCACGGCTACTGCTAGTTGTGTTGATAGGTTCAACTATTGCTATCTGCAATCTGATAGTTGCCAACTTCTCTGGTTTTCTGGACTTAGCTTGTATTTCTGCTTTTGCCTCCTATGGTGACTCATTCATAACAGGATCACAGCCGGAGAATTACATAGGCCATACCGCAGATCCTAGGGTACTCAATAGCAGGAAAGAATTGTAAAAAAAAAAAGGTGTGTATATTTTTTCCTCTATATCTCTGAGGCCGTAGGGGGAATTTTTTTTTTTTCTCTCAATGGAGATAAAGCAATTGTCTGATCATGTGGAGCAGCTCGCTGCGGAAGTGCGGGGAATTTCCGCCTACCTTGCTCATTCACATGCTGCTGAACCAAAGATTCCTACACCTGATGTATTTTTTGGGGATCGGTCTAAATTTTTGAATTTCAAAAATAATTGTAAATTATTTTTTGCCTTGAAGCCTAACTCGTCAGGGAGCTCCGCGCAGCAGGTTAAAATTGTCATCTCTTTGCTGCGTGGCGATCCTCAGGATTGGGCGTTTTCTTTGAAACCAGATGATCCTATTCTGACTAATGTGAACGCATTCTTTCAAGCTTTGGGGTTGTTGTATGACGAACCTAATGCCATTGATCAGGCTGAAAAGACCCTGCTGGCATTGAGCCAGGGTCGTGATTCTGCAGAATTGTACTGTCAAAAATTCCGAAAGTGGGCAGTACTTACTACCTGGAATGATAATGCCTTGGCTGCTCTCTTTCAGAAGGGGTTGTCAGAAGCCGTAAAAGATACTATGGTGGGATTTCCTGTTCCCTCTGGTCTTGATGATTCTATGTCATTAGCCATTCAGGTTGATCGGCGTTTGCGCGAACGCAAAGCTGCACGAGAGGTGTTGCCACCTGTTGAACAAATGTCTGAACCTATGCAGCGTCAGGAGTTCAGAAGGCGTAATAAGTTGTGTTTTTTCTGTGGAGATGCCTCGCATATTATTTCTGTCTGTTCTAAACGAGAGAAACGCTTTGCACACACGTTTTCTGTTGGGGGTGTTCAACCTAAGTTTCTTCTGGCTATTACTCTGATCTGCTCCCTGTCCACATTTTCCGCCAAGGCTTTTGTGGATTCGGGAGCAGCCCTAAACCTAATGGACTTGGATTTTGCTAAACGTTGTGGATTTCCGATGACACCTCTGCAGACGCCTATCCCTTTGAGGGGGATTGATGCTACTCCTTTGGCTAAAAATAAACCCCAGTTTTGGACCCAGGTGGTAATGCGGGTCGCCCCAGACCATCAAGAAAATTGCAGATTTTTGGTGTTGCATAATCTGCATGATACTATTGTTCTGGGGTTTCCCTGGTTACAGATTCATAATCCAGTTTTGGATTGGAAATCTGTGTCTGTGGTGAGTTGGGGTTGTCGATGTGCCTTTAGTGAGGCTCCGGTGTTTTCCACCTCTCCTCAGTCGCATGATGTTCCTGATTATTTTGCGGACTTTTATGATGTATTTAGTGAGAATGAGTCTGCGTCTCTGCCTCCTCATAGGAGTTAGGAGTTATGATGCAATTGAACTGAGCCCGGGGTGTAAATTTCCAAAGGGTCGGCTCTTCAATTTATCTGTACCTGAGCACGAGGCTATGCGATCCTATATTAAGGAGGCGTTGGAGAAGGGTCATATTAGACCATCCTCGTCACCCTTAGGTGCCGGTTTTTTTTTTTGTAGCCAAAAAGGATGGATCATTAAGACCTTGTATTGATTATCGTGCCCTCAACAAAATTACTGTTAAATATCAGTATCCGTTACCCCTGATTTCTGATCTATTCTCCAGAGTTAAAGGTGCTTGCTGGTTTACCAAGCTTGACCTCAGGGGGGCGTATAATCTTATTCGCATTACGCATGGGGATGAATGGAAGACGGCGTTTAATACTCCGGAGGGACATTTTGAGTACCTGGTGATGCCTTTTGGGCTCACTAATGCCCCTTCTGTCTTCCAGTGCTTCATGAACGATATATTCCCAGACTTTGAGGATAAATTTTTGATTATCTATCTGGATGATATTTTGATCTTCTCCAAGGATTGGGATTCTCATGTGGAACATATTCGGACTGTGTTCCGGATCTTGAGGGAGAATTCCCTGTATGTCAAAGGATCTAAATGCCTTTTTGGAGTACAGAGGATTTCTTTTTTGGGATTTATTTTGTCCCCGTCAACTATTGAAATGGACCCGGCCAAGGTACAGGCCATTCACGATTGGGTTCAGCCCACTTCTTTGAAGGCCCTCCAGAAGTTTTTGGGCTTTGCTAATTTTTATCGGAAATTTATAGCAAAATTTTCTAGTATTGCCAAGCCATTGACTGATTTGACTAAGAAGGGTGCTGATGTGTTAAATTGGTCTCCGGAGGCTGTTTCTTCCTTTCAGGAGCTGAAGCGAAGATTCACCTCCGCCCCGGTTTTGCGGCAACCTGATGTCTCACTTCCATTCCAGGTAGAGGTGGATGCTTCTGAGATTGGTGCAGGAGCTGTTTTGTCCCAAAAGGATCCTGTAACATCTAAAATGAATCCCTGTGCTTTCTTTTCCCGAAAGTTCTCTCCATCTGAACGTAACTATGATGTGGGGAATAGGGAACTGTTGGCCATGAAATGGGCATTTGAGGAGTGGAGACATTGGTTGGAGGGAGCTAAGCATCAAGTCATGGTCCTCACTGACCACAAGAATTTAATTTACCTAGAGTCGGCTAAGCGCTTGAACCCTAGACAGGCTAGGTGGGCCTTGTTTTTTACACGTTTTGATTTTGTGGTTTCTTTTCTTCCTGGAACAAAGAATGTCAAGGCAGACGCCCTCTCTAGGAGCTTCTTTGCTGATTCTCCTGTGGTGACCAAGCCTGCTACCATCTTAAGCGAAGGGGTTGTTCTTTCTGCCATCTCGCCCGATTTGAGACGTGCTCTGGAAGAGTTCCAGGAGGACAAACCTGAGTGTTGTCCCAGTGGAAAGTTGTATGTTCCTGACCAGTGGAAGAAGAGAGTGATGTCTGAAGTTCATTGCTCTGCTTTGGCTGGTCATCCAGGTATTTTTGGTACTAGAGATCTGGTGAGTTGGTTTTTTTGGTGGCCCTCCTTGTCTCGTGATGTCAGGAATTTTGTGCAGTCCTGTGGAACGTGCTCCCGGTCTAAATCGTGTTCTCGCTCTAGTGGGTTGTTGATGCCTTTGCCTGTCCCCAAGAGGCCATGGACCCATATTTCAATGGATTTCATCTCTGATATGCCTGTCTCTCAAAGGATGACTGTTATTTGGGTGATTTGTGATAGGTTCTCTAAGATGGTTCATCTTGTACCACTCCCTAAGTTGCCGTCTTCCTCTGAGTTGGTGCCCCTGTTTTTACAACAGGTGGTTCGTTTGCATGGGATTCCTGAGAACATTGTATCTGACAGAGGAGTCCAGTTTGTGTCTAGATTTTGGAGAACTTTCTGTTCCAGGCTGGGAATTCAGTTGTCCTTCTCCTCTGCTTTTCACCCTCAGACCAATGGGCAGACAGAGAGAACAAACCAGACCTTGGAGTCATATTTGAGATGTTTTATTTCTGCTGATCAGGATGATTGGGTTTCATTTTTGCCCTTGGCCGAATTTGCTTTAAATAATAGAGCTAGTTCTGCCACTCTGATGTCACCTTTTTTTTGTAACTAAAAAATATTGCTATGAAGGTGGCTTCTCCTAAGTTTAAGCCTAGATTTATTGGACCTTACAAGATTGTGGAGATTATTAATCCGGTCTCTTTTCGTTTGGCTCTTCCTGTCACATTTAAAATCCATAATGTGTTCCATAAATCTTTGTTGAAGAGGTTTGTTGAACCTGTTGTTCCAGGGGTGGCACTTCCAGACCCTGTATTGGTTGAAGGTAACATGGAATATGAGGTAGAGAAAGTACTGGATTCCCGTCTGGCTAGACGAAGACTCCAGTATTTGGTTAAGTGGAAGGGTTATGGTCAGGAGGATAATTCCTGGGTCTCTGCCTCTGATATTCATGCCAAAAGATTGGTGCGTGCCTTTCATCGGGCTCACCCTGATCGCCCTGGTGGCGTAGTTGAGGGTTCGGTGACCCCTCCTCAAGGGGGAGGTACTGTTGTGAGTTCATTTTCCCCTTCATTACTGAGGCCCGAGGAACTCCCTCTTCTGGTAAAGAAAGGTAGTGAGCCTGATTATCAAACACCTGAGGCTGATGATGATGACTGGCTGAGTGGAGTTACTGACTGGATATAAGGCTGCCGACGCCCTTCTGCCCTGCGGGTGATTTCTCTGTGGGATCCTTGGAGACCAGTCTGAATTCCTGCTCCTCTAAAGCTAAGTTTGCTGCTCGGCCTTTTGCTTTGGTGCTTTGACTTTGTTTTGCTTTGTTTTTCTGGATTTCTGCCATTCCCTGCTGGGGTGTGCTGAATTCATTTAGCTCTGTCTTCTGAAAATACCTGAGTGCTGATTTAGTTTTTGAAGCCTAGCTACTTCAGGGCCTTTTTCATATCAGCTTGTTGGCTTATGTCTTTGATAGGGTTTTGGCAGATTGCAGACAGCAGCCTTCCTGTCCTTTCCTAGCTAGGTAGTTTTGGGCCCCATCTTTGCTCAGTCTATCTTTCTGTCTGTGTTAGTATTTTCATCTTGCTTCACCGTCATTATATGTTGGGGGCTGCCTATTGCTTTGGGGTCTGCTCTGGGGCAGTTTAGATTTCCCCTTTCTTTCTTTAGGCCTATGTAATTCTCTGGCTGTGATCGAGGGGTCTAGGGCATCGTAGGAACCCCCCACGGCTACTGCTAGTTGTGTTGATAGGTTCAGGGGTCTGCAATCTGATAGTTGCCAACTTCTCTGGTTTTCTGGACTTAGCTTGTATTTCTGCTTTTGCCTCCTACGGTGACTCATTCATAATAGTCCCCCCAATATTGACAACCAGCCTTGCTAAAGCAGACATCTGGGGGCTGATATTCTCAGGCTGGTAAGGGGCCATTGATCTTGGCCCCCCCAGCCTAAAAATTGCAGCCTGCAGCTGCCCAGGAAAGGCACATCTATTAGATGCTCCAATTCTGGCGCTTTGCCCGGCTCTTCCCACTTGCGCTGTATCTGTGGCAAGTGGGGTAATAATAATTGCTATTGTAAGGTGACATTAAGCCCGGGTTAGTAATGGAGACGTGTCAATAAGATTCTTTCTTTCTATCTATTCTTTCTTTCAAACTATTCTCATTCTTTCTATCTATCTACCGTATATACTCGCGTATAAGCTGACCCGAGTATAAGCCGGCCCCCCTAATTTTGCCACAAAAAACTGGGAAAACTTATTGACTCGTGTATAAGCCGAGGGTGCACAGTGAGTGGCCTCAGTTATCTACACAGTATGTGGCCCCAGATAATGCTGCACAGTGAGTGGCCCCAGATAATGCTGCACAGTGAGTGGCCCCTGTTATGCTGCACAGTGAGTGGCCCCTGTTATGCTGCACAGTGAGTGGCCCCTGTTATGCTGCACAGTGAGTGCCCCCTGTTATGCTGCTGCTGCCCCTGACTCCCTTACAAAAAAAAACAAAAAACTGTATACTCACCTCCTTCGCTGCCACCTGCTCATCAGCGTTGCGCTCTGCAGTGACTGTGCAGGCAGAGAGCGCGATAGCGCTCTCTGACCTGAATGTCACTGCAGAGGACGCAAGACGGCAGAGCGCAGGGACAGGTGAATATGCCTCCCCACCCCCCGTTCATACTCACCGGGTCCTGGCGCTTGTCTCTGCAGCTCCTCTGCTTGTTCCATGTATGTCGGCGCTGCTCTCTTCCTGGTTCAGCGGTCACGTGGTACCCGCTCATTAAATATGCGCATATTCAATGAGCGGGTGCCATTTGACAGCTGAAGCAGGAAGAGAGCAGCGCCGACAAACATGGAACAAGCAGGGGAGCTGCAGAGAAGGGTGAGTATGATCTCACACCCCCGCTCCCCCTTTCCCGGCCGACCCCCGGTATATGACTCGTGTATAAGCCGAGAGGGGGACTTTCAGCCCCAAAAAATGGGCTGAAAATCTCGGCTTATACACGAGTATATACAGTATTCTTTCTCTCTGTTCTATCTTTTCTTTCTATCTATCTATTCTTTCTAGCTATTCTGTCTATTCTTTCTATCTATTCTTTCTATCTAATCTTTCTATCTAATCTTTCTTTCTAGCTGTCTATCTATTCTTTCTTTCTATCTATTCTATCTATTCATTATTTCTATCCATCTATTTATTCTTTCTATCTCTTCTCTTTCTTTCTATCTATTCTATCTATCTATCTATCTATCCTTTCTTTCTATTCATCTATCTATTCTTTCTAGCTATTCTTTCTTTCTATTCATTCTTTCTATCATCTACCTATTCTTTCTATCTATTCTTTCTATCTATTTATTCTTTCTAGCTATTCTTTCTATCTAATCTTTATATCTATTCTTTCTTTCTAGCTGTCTATTCTTTCTATCTATCCTTTCTTTCTATTCTTTCTATCTATTTTTTACTTCTATTTATTCTATCTATTCTTTCTATCTATTCTTTATTTCTTTCTATCTATTCTTTCTACCTATTCTTTCTTTCTATTCATTCTTTCTATCATCTACCTATTCTTTCTATCTATTATTTCTATCTATCTATTTATTCTTTCTAGCTGTTCTTTCTATCTAATCTTTCTATCTATTCTTTCTTTCTAGCTGTCTATTCTTTCTATCTATCCTTTTCTATTCTGTCTATCTATTCTTTCTATCTATTTATTCTATCCTTTCTATCTATTCTTTATTTCTATCTATCTATTCATCTATTTATTCTATCTATTCTTTCTTTCTATTCTTTATTTCTATCTATCCTTTCTATCTATTCTTTCTTTCTATCCATCTATCTATTTTATCTATCTATCCTTTCTTTCCATTCTTTCTATTTATCTATCCTTTCTATCTATCTATTCTTTCTACCTATTCTTTCTTTCTATCATCTACATCTATCTATTCTATCAATCTATCTATTCTTTCTTTCGCTTTCTATCTATCGCTATCTATTCTTTATTCTATCTGTCTGTCTGTCTATCCATCTATCCATCTACCTATTCTTTCTATCTATCTATCTACTGTATCTAGTCTTTCTATGTATTCTTTCTATCTATCTAGTCTTTTTATCTATTCTTTCTGTCTATCTATCTACTGTATCTATTCTATGTATTCTATTCTTTCTTTCTATCTAATTTTTCTCTCTCTCTCTATCTATTGTAGGGATTCTACTCGCTTAGGTGCGACGGGAGACAGTCAGGAGGCAGGTTCCCTTAAAGTTCATGTGGTTTATTACATCATAAACCAAACAGCATGTCACCAAAATAAACAGCCTTCAGTTCAGGCGACAAAATAACATCAAATGTCCTTTCCTTCAGGCTCAGTCCGCGAGCCTCAGCGCACACAGGAGGTGTATAACCCCATCACATACAGCTCCCTGGTTCAGGAGCTGGCCACATTATAAGGGTGTAGCCACACCCACGAACCCAGCAGCTGACTGGTCACATGACTGTGACCTCACCAAAGGTCCTTGCAAAACAATAATAATAATATCTGTTATGCCTTATATTATGGAGACAAGCCATCTATGAGACACATATCTCCCATCGATTACTCGACCCTTAGCCCTGCCACACTATCTATTCTATCTATTCTTTCTTTCTCTATTTAAAAAAAACGGATCCATCAAAAAACGGATGAAAAAAATGACACAATGGATCCGTTTTTTCAACGGATCTGTTGCATCAGTTTTTTACAATCTGCGACAGATCCGTCGTTCCATCAAGCCGACGGATTGTGACTGACGCCAAAAAAACTGTTGTGTGAAAGGGGCCTAATAAAACAAGACCTGTTATTAGTGAATCTACCTGATAAACATACATTTGTTTTCCATAGATCCCAAAATATAGGCAATTTGGTAACAACAATGGGCAAAAATTCATAGGTAACAATAGAAAAAAATAAGTGTCTAATTAACTTCTTTCTTGGGGGTAAGACAACAGTTAACGAGCCACGTCTACTTAAAAAAAAAAAAATTTGTGGTTATGTTATATGCCATTTAAGTATGTGTAAGTGTAGGGAAGGTGACCTGACGGACGGACTGACTAGTCAGATTTAAAAAGGGAAAACAGCTAGGAAAGTGTAGGTGACGTGCAGTACCTTGAACTGACATCAGAGGGCAGGGAGGAGTGTGAGCATAGGACTTGACATCAGCTTAGGGCTAAGAAACCGTTGATCATGGGGGGCGGAGTTACAGGGAATCGGGAAAGCTATAAATTTGACAGGAGGGTTCCAGAAGATTCCAGTCCCCAGGGGGAGCTCAAGTGACGAGGAGACTGTGACAGTTGCTGCACTGTGAGGAAAACCTAACCAGGGGGACTGAGGTGAAAGGAAGTCAGGGGGGTGGTCCTGACAAAGTACCGCAGTATAGACGAGGCTCCGGGTGTAGGACACCGTATTTGGAACGACGTTTGACCAGTAAAAATTCCTGTTGGTGCACAGGCCTACGGCGGCCACAGTGACGGAGCTGTCAGAAGTGTCGCAGAGTGTAAAAGGGGAAGGTACGTACATATACGTCCCCGGAGAAAGTACGGTGTCGCAAGGTGTTCTGTAACCGGAGAGCTGTGAAGAAAAGTGCGGTGTGCTGTGAGGCCGTCTGGCGGACGGCGAGAGAGAATAAACTTGGACCTGTTGCACCCGAAACTTGCCTCCAGCTTGTGTCTGTACGTCACTGCGCGGTATCCAGAGGGACCACCACCCAGCCCGGCCCACCGACCCTACATAAGCACGCACATTTTCCCAAGTTATGAGAAAATGCCTTTTTTTCAGTATTTCTTGTGTTTTTACATGTATCAGGGTATGTGCACACAGTGCAGATTCTGCTGCGGATCCGCAGCGTTTCTGCAGCTGCGGGTCCGCAGCAGATTCTGCTGCGTTGTACAGTACCTTTATTTCCTATGGAAATAAAAAACGCAGTGCACATGCTGCGGATTTTTCCGTGGTTCACAATTCGCAGCATGTCAATTCTTTAGTGCAGAAACGCTGCAGTTTCACACCTCATCCATTATGAGGTGTAAAACCGCAGGGCAAAACCGCAGATAAACCGCAGGACTTTAGTCCTGCGGATTTATCTGCGGTTTTCACTACAAAATCCGCAGAGGCAAAAAACTCTGTGAGCACATAGCCTCAAGTGCCGGATTGTTAGGCAAGCCCTGTATGCATTGCTGCTGTTGAACAGCCGCGAGACATGCAGGCGCAGGGACTCGAACATATTTTTTTGAGCACGCCGTAGACACTCAGCACACGAACATGCTTGGATAATGCCTTATTCGAGCACGTTCACTCATCACTAGTTGCTACCTATCGGGACATGCATTCTCATTTTCATAGTTTTTCATCATTTTTTATTTTTATCTGTTTAGGATTTACTGCTTAGCTTTTATCATGATGTGTGTCTCATTTATTACAGTTTTTAAAGTATTGATTTAATAAAGTAATATATATATTTTAATATTAGAGAGTTCCACACATACAGATATGGGTCACACTCACAAAGAGTTTGAGTTGTTATTGATTCCAAGGAGCCTCTATTCTGATCAATAATTGAGTTGCTAAGCACTTAAGATCATGGCAGGTACTTTTAGCTCTATTCAGTGGCGTACTCATTCTCTGATAAAGAAAATCAGGATTTCTGAAACAAGTAAGGAATTGCGAACCAAATCAGATTTCATTCTTAATGACTGTGTCACATCACACGCTTGTCAAGGCTCAGTGCCTTGCTTCTGTCTCCAGGGATGCTACCGGCCAGGACCTTACCTACTACCACCAGGATATAGTCTTAACTATCTAAGGTTAATTTCCTGGCAACAGACTTCTTTAACCACTTTGAATTAGGTGTGGCTCATTTTTGATAGTTCTTGTATATCTGTACAGAAATTTTGAATGCTGAAAACTGGACAGGTAAGTATAATTAGAATGGCCCTAGACCCGGACCCGAACTAAAACAAGGCTCTCCCATGGAAACCCGTGTTCGGGACCTTGTGACGGAACACATGTTCGGTACAGTCCCGAACTTTACAGTTCGGGTTCGCCCATACCTAGAAGCAACATCTCAAGACATCAGCCAGGAAGTTAAAGCTTGTGCAGAAATGGGTCTTCCAAATGGACAATGACTGCAAAAATGGTAAAGTGGCTTAAGAATAACAAATCCTATTGAAAATTTATGGATAAAGTTGAAGAGGCAAGTTCAAGCAAGGCAGCCTACAAACCTGGATTAATATTTTCCAAATGCCAGAATAATGAGAGAGAGAGAAAATGTTTAAAGGCATTTTTATTAAATACTGCAAAGTCAAAAGATTACATACATTTCATTAGTATTTGGAACCATTTCCTTTAAACTGAATGATTTGGGTCAAACGTTTTGGATATCCTTCCACAAGCTTCTCACAATAGTTGATCAAAATTTGCTCCCATTCCTCCTGACAAAACTGGTGTAACTGATCCAGGTTTGTAGGTCGCCTTGCTCACACATGACTTTTCAGCTTTGCTCATATATTTTCAATAGGACTGAGATCAGGGCTTTGTGATGGCCACTCCAAAACATTCACTGTTATCCTTAAGCCAAGTTGTGATTTTGTTATAAAATACAACAATACTGTAGTATCAATGTGCACAGTGCAAGCGATAAGACGATCACAGGTTTACAAGCTCAATTAACAAAGAAATGTTAAAAAATATACATATTTAGAATCACTGCATCTAGAAATGCCCTATCCACTATCTATGAAAATATAAAAAGAATTAACCCAATTGGTAAAATCTGTAAAAAGAAAAATCAGCAAATGGCCAAAGTTGCCATTTTTCAGATGCCCCAATAACACATAAAAGAATGCAATCCGATGTAATCAAAACATATGTATCCAAATATTGTATAAATTAAAACACCAGCTCATCATGCAAAAAAACCCAAGCCCCCATGTAGCTCCATTGATGGTAAAATAAAAAAGTTACGGATCTCTTAAAATTCAGATTTTTTTAGATACAAATAAAAAAAAATACATATTTGGCATCTCTGTAATCATACTGATCTGCAGAATCATATTAGGCCAGTTTCACACTAGCGTTTCACTCACCTGCGTCAGTCTGCGCACGGCCACGCTAAGCTCCACCCCCGGCTGCGTCTCCTCCCGGCTGCTCCGCCTAAGTGCGCATGACGCTGCATGCGACCTGCATACCCTATCTTTAGCATTGGGTACGCAGGCCATGCGCAGGTATGCGTTTGCCGGCGCATGCGTCCTTTTGACGGTGCGCCGAACTGCGCTAAACGCACCATGTTGCATTTTGGTGCGCTCGGCGCACCGTCAAAAGGACGCATGCACCGGCAAACACATACTCAGCTTGCATACCCAATGCTAAAGATAAGGTACGCAGGTCGCATGCAGCATCATGCGCCCATAGGCGGAGCGGCCAGGAGGAGGTGCGGCTGGGGGCGGAGCTTAGCGGTGGCTGTGTGCAGACCGACGCAGGTCAGTGAAACGCTAGTGTGAAACTAGCCTTACCAGGTTATTTTTACTGCGTGCTATAAAAATAATACCTCCCCATAAAAAAAAAGTGTTTTTCACCATTTTACCGCAGTTGGAATTTCTTTTTGTCATTTTCCCTTACTCTATATGGCAAAATGAATGGTCATTCAAATCTTCAACCAATCCCACAAAAAAAAGCCCTCATATGGACATGTTGGTGCAAAAATAAATAAAAAAGTTCTGACGATATGAAAAAGTAACAAACATTAGCTTCATTCTAGTGCAATGGATATGTGTTGTTTCAGAATATCATGATTGGGAAATTCTGCAGGCATGGGCCAAGGACAGCCACTCACTCAATAGAGTTGGGATACAGTAAAACCGCTGCATGACCAGCTCTACCCTCGCCTACTGTATTCTCACCCATCCCTTGTAGATTGTGAGCCTTCGCGGGCAGGGTCCTCTCTCCTCCTGTACCAGTTATGACTTGTATTGTTTAACATTATTGTACTTGTTTTTATTATGTATACCCCTCCTTACATGTAAAGCACCATGGAATAAATGGCGCTATAAAAATAAATAATAATAATAATTTTACTGCTTCTGCCTTCCAGATTTTCATAAATAGAGTACTCAAATGAGCACTATGCATATCATGAAAGCAGTAGCATGGCAGCTACTTTCATTGGCTCCCAACATCAAATGCTCTCTGGATGACTGGTTTACATGACCATGCTTCTGGGCCTAACTAAATCCAGTTTCAGGGCTCAAATCCTTCTGAGCTATTCAACTCACTAGACAGTTCTGTTCTGACTGAGGTACTTGTACATGTATAGTTTCTGATTGCCTCCTCCCTGAATTCCTGATTGTCTCCACCCTGATTGAACACCCTATTTAAACCTGGCACATCACTCTCTTCCTTGTGAGATTATTGAGCTACTAGCCTCTAATCAAGCTTCCTTTCACCTGCTCCTTCATTCTAAGATTACATTGCTACTCCTGTGTACCAACTTCTTGGCTATCCCTGACTATGCTACGCTGCCCCTAGTGGTTGCAATACCACTACTCGAACCCAGGTCAGTCCATGACAGCCAGTGTAGATCTGATGGTGACAGCTCTATCTGTCCAGACCATTTTACCGGGGAAATAACTAAAATAAAAAAGCAAAAAATAACATTTATGGTTTGAATGTAGAAAATAATACTGCTGCTCCTGTGTACAGACTTCTTGGTTATCCCTGACTACGCAATGTGCTGCCCATAGTGGTTGCAATACCACTACTCTAACCCAGGTCAGTCCATAACAGAATAATCTTGCGCGCTGAATTTGCAGAATGGGCAAAACAAAAATTGGAACAGGACCCTCAGTTTACACAGAACATTATGTTCAGTGATGAGGCAAACTTTTTTGGGTGGGTCATTTATATGGATGCACATAAATTAAATGGGAATGGTGACAGTTTTCTTGCGTAGGGTGTCTTGCATTGAAATCTGCTGCAATGACCCGGGCACTGCGTTCACCAGACATCAACACAATTTATATCCGCTCCTCACGTGTTAACCTCCGCGACATGTCAATGGCTGTAAACAAAGAGAAACTTGTAAATAACTCATGAAAGAATAAAGTTACATTAAAACTAAGCACACCATTGTTTTTTTTTGTGAAATTATCGATAAGTTTGATGTGTCACACGGCCCTCTTCCCATTGGAAAACAAAGTTGGATCCAAAATGGCCAACTTCAAAATGGCCGCCATGGTCACCACCTATCTTGAAAAGTTTTCCCCCTCCCATATACTACTGTGCCACAAACAGGAAGTTGATATCACCAACCATTCCCATTTTATTTAGGTGTATCCATATACATGTCCCACACTGTACTTTTTCTATATGTTGCTTCATGGATTGGTGAGGTCTTTGTCACACATCTCCCCCCTTTTTTCAATGCGAATATATTTCTAATAAAGATTATGATTATTTATACAGCTGCATTTGCTTCCATTTGTCTTGGGTTTTTTTTATGAGTGCACAAGTAGCAGAGCTGTGTACGTGTCTATATTTGCATGTAGCAGAGTTGTGTGTCTGTATGTGTATGTAGCAGAGTTGTGCGAGTATGTATTTGTGTAGTTTGCATAACACTGTTAAGAGACGATTTATTACCTCCATATTCTACCCTAGTACATTAAAATTAGTGATAATAACCCCTCAATTTTAATCATCAGAAAAGTTTTAATAAGAAAAAATGTTATTCCTATTTTATGTTGTCTAAACCTGGGGTGCCTCTTATGGTAAGGTGAGTCTTATAGTCCAAAAAATATACTACATACCCACAATAGTTAGATCCAAACCCTAGCTTTTGTATTGAAGTGTCCAATGAGCATGTACAGGGGGAAAATAATTTGATACACTGCCAACTTTGCAAGTTTTCCCACCTACAAAGAATGGAGAGGTCTGTATAATTTTTAACGTAGGTACGCTTCAACTGTGAGAGACAGAAAATAAAAATAATAACCATAAAACCAAGGTTTTGGAGTGGCCTAGAAAGTCTCCAGACCTGAACCCAATAGAAAATCTTTTGAGAGAGCTGAAATTCAATGTTGCCAAGCGACAGCCCCGAAACCTGAAATAAGTATGAAGGAGTGGGCAAAAATCCCTGCTGTTGTGTACAAACTTGTTCAAGAACCTCAGGAAATGTCTGACCTCTGTAATTGCAAACAAAGGTTTCTGTACCAAATATCAAGTTCTGTTTTTCTATTATATTAAATACTTTTTCATGCAATAAAATGCAAATTAATTATTTAAAACCATACAATGTGATTTTTCTGGTTTTTTTTTTTTAGATTCTGTCTCTAACAGTTGAAGTGTACCTGTGAGCAGGTTGCGGGATGCAGTGACAGACAGAAGGCAGAGTGGTAAACAGTTAAATGAGGGAATAAACGGTCCAATTTGCAAGGGATATGTAGAGTTAAAGAACAATTAATAAGGTAACAGCAGTTCTTGTGAACCACTTAATATGTCAGAAGTTCCTCAGACTGTGTCTCCTGCTGGGAAGTCAATAGTGCCAACAACGGCTGGTGCATTGCTTATCCAGGAAGGTCCTGTAGGCAACGAGGATCTGTCTTCTGGCGGCAGCGGTCGGTCTCCGGTACCTTCCGCTGAGCCCCTAGTCCATAAGTTGATGTGGCCAAGTTAATTAAGGCTGCAGCGCTGTCCGGGTCCAATGTAGACCGGCAAGTATCAACTGGCAAATCAGGGTGCAAGTGTCTGTCTTGTACCTGGTTTCTCTTATGTGGCACGTGCACTGTACTCATAGACACGGAAAGTATGGCACCTTGCTCTCTGGTAGTCACCGGGCACCCTGCACCTCTCTCTCTCTCAAGTCCCCGAGGTTGACAGCGGGGGTTAACGGACGCAGTCCTGCGCAGCACCTGTACTCTAGGGACGGAGCACTCCTTTCAGCCTGCTGCACGACGCCTCACCTGCCCGTGCCAAAACTGTCTCTAGGCCACTGGGTCTGTCTCCTGCAGTCCGTTGCAGCGCCGGCGGTTTGGGTGCAGAGCGCTCTGCCTGCCCTGATGCTCACACGCTGATGGCGGGTGCCTCTCCGCAGCTTTGCGCGCTTTATACATCAGCTTCCGGCCGGCTTCTCTGACTAAACACGCCCCCTCTTCCTGGGCATTGGGGCCTGTCTGTTCCCCTATTCCTTCCCCCAGGAAACAGCGAAGGCAGCCTCAACAGTTCCGGTCCTGGCAAACAGGTACCCGCAGCCCAGTCTTCTCCCTTACACTCTCCCCCTCTCCTTTAGTTCGCTATTCCACGGGCGAGAGTTCCTTCATCAGACGTTCACACCCCTCCATTTCTCGCATCATATACTGCCAAATAAATTAGTATTGGTCATAACGAGTAGAAGGTATTCCAGCCATCGTCCGCTCAGTACAGCATAGATCAGGCTGGGTCTTAGAGGACGGGAATACGTCCAGGCTCAATGGAGCAGCTATCTCTGGAGTTTCAGACCTACGTACTACCCTTGGGCTGGCTTGTGGCAAACTATCCATTTCAGAGAACGAAGCAAGTGGTTCTTCCTTATCACACTCAGGAACTGTGGGAGTGAACATTTCAGGGACACTTGGCACTTTCTCCCCTCCTTCGGATTGAGTTTCATAGATGAGACCATTGGATCCAATTCGGCATTTCACCCAATTCACCTTCACGCTCCTGAGGAACGCCGACATCTCACTGTAGCAAAAAATGGGGAGACAAAAAATAGACTATATCTTAAAATTTGCTCACCTGGTTAGGATGAGATAGGAGCATGAAGGTATTGGCTGCTGCAGATCCACAGGTCTTCAATGACCAGAAGAAATGATGTATTCAAAGGGAATTCGTAGTTAAATTTGCACGCTGCTGCTGGGATAAATTCCAGGAGATTATTGTAGAATTACAGTGGTTTTATTCAACGCGTTTCAGGGGTCTCATGCCCCCTTCATCAGGAAATACCACACAGTATATACAGGCATCACAGACATAAATAGTTTTGAGAGGACAATGAGTTTCTAAAAAATGAGCACCAACAAGTCAAATGATGCAGTGTCAAAGTTCAATGACTATTTATGTATTTATTTATGTATTTCTAACTGTAGTTTTTATTGTTTTAAACAATTAAGATCAAAAAAAGAAAAACATTGCAACTTTTTTGCATGTAACATAAAAACCTGATTTTAACAAGCGATTTATGGATGATACACTCCATTTAAGTACCATTTGTTTCAGGTCATATTTGAAACCGGTTCTACAGATTCATACCTTACTGCATTGTAAAATCTAAATGTGGGTCTGGTAACTTTATGGCAACTAAGAAGTTGCTTACCATTATAAGGCTATGTTCACACTTTTTATGCAAATTTTAAGCTGCATTTTACTGTACCAGCAACGTCTATGATATTTCAGAAATCTCATGGACACACATTGGTTTTATTTTCCTGACTGATTTGGAACACTGCTCCATTTTTTAAACTGCAGCATGTCACTTCTTTCAGCGTTTTTCAGCGTATTTGCAGCGTTTTTTCACCCATAGGAAATAATGAGTAAGTAGAAAAACACAGCAAAAACACAGCAAAAATGCAGGTTTACAGTTTTGCTGCATTTTTGGTGCAAAAAACTTAAAGATAAATACGAAGCAAATACTCAGCAAAAAGTGAAAAAAAAAATGTTGTAGCAGTTTCGAGCAGGTTTTTACCTGTAGCAAAAAGACAGTGTCAACAAAGCCTAAGAGTTTGTGGGTGTAAATATTATAACTCAAATTTTAAATTCAAGACTTCTAAGGTTCTTTACTATTGGGTGTAGTTGTCAACATTGTTTGCTATCACATTGCATACCATGGTGTTCTATCTATAAAATGTAAACTCTTGCTTGTAGATAATGTTAGCATAAGTATTTGTCGTAGTTAAAACAGGTCAGTGTTACTACATGACTCATTCTGAAAGTGGTTCATACTGGAATGATAAGTTATTTATACAAGGCAAACATAGTACGATGTAAAAAGGTTAAAAATGATCCCCTCCCCTGCCCTCTTACATAAAAGTTCTAATATTACATGGTCCCCACTGTTATTTCTGAACTACCGCATTTTGCGGTTTATAAGATGCACCAGATTATAAGACGTACCCAAAATTTTGAGGAGAAAAATAGGAAGAAAACCTTTTTTTTTAATAAAATGGTGGTGCTTCTTATAATGCGTGCGTCTTATTGCTTACTGGGGTTAGTGACTGCGGTGAAGTGGAGTCCCAGGGTCTCTGCTGGCAGAGGCGATGCTGTGGACCCCAGACTGGGAGAAAGGGTGTTCGGTGTTGCAGTGACTCCGCCTACATTTTGTGAAAGCCCGGAGCCCCCTCCGGGAAAATGGCCGCCAGGGGAGGCGCATGCGCAGATGGAGAACTTGGCGCTGAGATCTTGGTGCCGAGATCTCCATCTGTGCATGCTCTGCCACAGGCAGCCATTTTCCTGGAGTCCACTGCAATGTAATCCATGGAAGTGCGGGGGCTCTGGGCTTTCACAAAATGTCGGTGAAGTCCCTGCACCACCGAACACCAGCAGTGTCGCACCTCCAAACACCCCCTCATCTCAGCCTTCAGCGACGCGCAACTCTTCCCTCCTCCAGCAGCGACCTTGGGACTCCACCGCACCGGTAAGGTATATTTGAATTATGAGACACCCCACCCCCCAAATTTGGGGGAAAAAAGTGCGTCTTATAATCCAAAAAATACGGTATCTTGTTCTTTAATGGTTGCTATTAGTTAGCATGGATTCTCTATCCTTATAAATACCCCCTAGTTACCAAAGTTATGTTATTGCTGCTGTATGCAATGCTGTCAAACAGTAATTGTCCACCAATTTCTCCATCTATTTTTGTTAGTTTGTCACATTTAAAGGCATATTTTTAAAATTGTAAGTTATACCCTATTTATTATATAAACCTTTGGACAAAAATAGGAAGACAAAACAAAGTGGTAACACAAAACACAGTCCTTGTGGTAGCGGGGATTCGCCCGCTCAAGGCTATCAAAAAAATACACAGTTCAGTTTAACACAAACAGGAACACTTCTCTGGAGTTAGCCTCTACAGATAAATTTAAGGCCATATCAGCATGGGTTTATGAGGAATCGCTCCTGTGAAACCAATCTAATCAGTTTTTATGAAGAGGTAAGCTATAGACTGGACCAAGGTGAGTCATTGGATGTGGTATATCTTGATTTTTCCAAAGCGTTTGATACCGTGCCACAAAAGAGGTAGGCACACAAAATGAGAATGCTGGGTCTTGGGGAACATGTGTGTAAATGGGTAAGTAACTGGCTTAGTGATAGAAAGCAGAGGGTGGTTATAAATGGTATATTCTCTAACTGGGTCACTGTGACCAGTGGGGTACAGCAGGGGTCAGTGTTGGGACCTATTCTCTTCAACATATTTATTAACGATCTGGTAGAAGGTTTACACAGTAAAATATCGATATTTGCAGATGATACAAAACTATGTAAAGCAGTCAATACAAGAGAAGATAGTATTCTGCTACAGATGGCTCTGGATAAGTTGGGAACTTGGGCCGAAAGGTGGCAGATACAGTTTAACAATGATAAATGTAAGGTTATACACATGGGAAGAAGGAATCAATATCACCATTACACACTGAACGGTAAACCACTGGGTAAATCTGACATGGAGAAGGACTTGGGGATCCTAGTTAATGATAAACTTACCTGGAGCAGCCAGTGCCAGGCAGCGGCTGCCAAGGCAAACAGGATCATGGGGTGCATTAAAAGAGATTTGGATACACATGATGAGAGCATTATACTGCCCCTGTACAAATCTCTGGTTAGACCGCACATGGAGTACTGTGTACAGTTTTGGGCACCGGTGCTCAGAAAGGATATAATGGAACTAGAGCGGGTACAAAGGAGGGCAACAAAATTAATAAAGGGGATGGGGGAACTGCAATACCCAGAGAGATTAGCAAAATTAGGATTATTTAGTCTAGAAAAAAGACGACTGAGGGGAGATCTAATAACCATGTATAAGTATATAAGGGGACAATACAAATATCTCTCCGAGGATGTTTATACCAAGGAAGGTGACGGTCACAAGGGGGCATTCTCTGCGTCTGGAGGAGAAAAGGTTTTTCCACCAACATAGAAGAGGATTCTTTACAGTTAGGGCAGTGAGAATCTGGAATTCCCTGCCTGAGGAGGTGGTGATGGCGAACTCAGTCGAAGGGTTCAAGAGAGGCCTGGATGTCTTCCTGGAGCGTAACAATATTGTATCTTACAGTTATTGTTAGGTTCTTTAGAAGGACGTAGATCTGGGGATTTATTCTGACAGAATTTTATAGGCTGAACTGGATGGACTATTGTGTTTTTTTGGCCTTACTAACTATGTTACTATGTAAAATGCCTCAGGAGGCTGGTTGTCCACAAAAACCCATCTCTCATAATGGCCGATTAACCCATCTCAACACATAATGTGCTGGAGCAAACTTCTGGGTTTCGATCACTAAAGCTAATAGCCTCAGTGAAACATATTTCCCCTCCAGCACTTTGCCAGTGACTTTGTCACTCTACATATGGTATATGTGTATGTATATGTGTGTGTATGTGTGTGGTTATGTACAGTATGTATGGTATATGTATGTATTTTATTGTGTAATAAAACTTTCAATAAAAATTAAATATTAAAAAAAAATTGAAATCTTCTTTATTGTTTGAAACGGTCATTAAAATCCTGACAGGAAAAACATAATGATCACAAAGCAAGTGGACCTACATGTTTCGATCAGTGAAACTGCTCTTAAGGCCAGTCTCACACGTCCACATAATTCCGGTACCGGAAAAAACAGTACCGGAGCTATCCGTGTCCGTGAGTCCGTGTGGATACGTGGTACCTCCGTGTGGCACACGTGTGGCAACCATGTGCCGCACGTGTGCCGAATCAGGATGGCTGCCAGGGAAGAAGCGCTACAGTAAGCGCTGTTCCTCGGCGGCTGGTGCTGACCGCGGCTGTCATTCTTCTCTCCTGCTCTGCCAGCAATAGCGAGCCGGAGAGAAGAATGAAAAAAAATGACAGTTTCCTCACGTACCAGAGACACTGACACACGTAGACACATTAAAATGAATGTGTCTCTGCACATGTCAGCATGTCTTCATGGACACACGGTCTGTGTGAAAAACATGGAGACATGTCAGTGTTCGTGGCAGCGCATGGTCTGCAAAAGTGCTGAACACGTGCACATGGAGAACAGTTCACACTGTCCTCCACGCTCACGGACGGCCACCAGAGAAGAAGCCCTACTGTAAGTGCTGCTCCCCGGCAACTGGTGCTGACCGCGGCTGTCATTCTTCTCTCCTGCTCTGCCGGCAACAGCGAGCAGGAGAGAAGAATGAAAAAAAACGACGTGGAGTCCGCCTTATATTTGTAACAACCCCCCGAAACTCACCGTGTGTCCATGGAGACACGCTGACATGTGCAGAGACACATTCATTTTAATGTGTCTACGTGTGTCAGTGTCTCCGGTACGTGAGGAAACTGTCACTACACGTACCGGAGCCACTGACGTGTGAAACTGGCGTAAAGGAGAATTCCACTAAAATTTGGCAAATTTCTAAATCCTTATTCTTCCTATTAGTCATGAGCGAATGTGTTCGGAAAATGATCGCCAAACATAAATTCGGCATGAATATGGCACATTTGGATTCGTGATCGGAAACCCGAGCAAAATTTTATAAAATCGGCAACATTCGGTAAAAGTGGGAGAAAATATTTGCATTGCCACAAAAATATTTTCAGCATTTTAGCCACGATAATGGTGGTGTTTTCTGAGTGTTTTGCATGTGTTTGATGAGGGGAGAGGGTTTGCAGAGCTCAGAGGCGCAGCATTCTTGTAAGCACAGCACAACAGTCATTTTTTCCCCTAAACTTTATGTGTGCACATTGCGGCTAGTCAATCAGGGCGCAGGAAACATCCACAATGTCCTGACACAATGGCTTGTGTCATTGGCTGCTGAAATCACATGTCCCTCTCCATATAAATAGCTGACATCTTGTTTTAGCACTATTTTGACACTGTAACAGCGGAGAGAGGCTGCTCCTGGCGCTGCCACTGTTAACAGCAAGATTTCAGCTAGTTAGTTAGGCGGTTGTATATGAGTCAGATAGTGTAGCTAGCTAGTGTTCACTGTGGCTGTAAAATTTACCTTCCGAATTTTTTTTCGGGGGGAGCATTAATGAGGTTCACAGACAAAGCCGGCAGGGCACATATCCTACAAGTGTGTTGTACACTGCTTCTACAGTGCTCCATTCCCAAGTATAGCATTCAAAATAATATTTTTTTCAGTAGGTAAATGTGAAAAAGCTTGCTGTACGCCACATTTTAGCTAGTTAGCTAGGTGGTTGTATATCAGTCAGATACTGTAGGTAGCTAGTGTCCAGTGTGGCTGTTAAATTTACCTTCCAGCACTTTTTTTTTATTTTTTGGCCATACTGAGGTGCACAAACAAATCCAGCAGGGTACGTGTCGTGCACCGCTTCTATTGTGATCCATGCACGAGTATTGCATTCTAATTCACATGTAGCTACTAGCTAGTGAAAAAATATTAAACAGCCTGCTGCATCCCACCTTGTCATTTACTGCTGTGGTGAAATAAAACTGTCTGCAGACCTAAGACACTTTAAAAAAATATATAATTTTTCAGATGCAAAAAGTTAGACAACCCGCTGTATCACACTTTGTTTGGGTTGAAATTAAGCTGTAGAGGCCTGATCCATAGGCCACAAACAAATTCTTCTGCTATTAACGTCATACAGTAAGGGACCTGACTTTAAAACTAATTTGTAGCATCTAGTGTGTTATAGAGGCCTTATCCACAGTCAAACAATTCTTTTTTTCTGTGACTTACATGACACAGCACGCCATATTTCAAATTTGAATTTACTGTCGCTGAAATTCAGCTGTTTGCACAAGTGGTGTAGAGTTTAAAATCTAATTTTTTGTTGCTAATACTGTGCTCCTACCACATTATCTGAGCAACATGACTGGGAAAAAGCGAGGCTGTGGTGAAAGGGGAATTAGGCTTGGTGTTCAAGATGTACGTGGGGTAGGTGGTAATGTTTGTGAAAGCGCTAGTGAAGCAATGTCACGTCCTATGCAGAGACAACTGACAACTTACTTTATGTTACTGGACAGGCTACACCACTACTTTTCTTTGGCAGCCGCACAGCGATACACCTTGATGCCCAGAAAGAGCATGTACTCGAATGGATGGCAAGTGCAGCTTCAAGTGGCCTCTCCTCCTCTTCCTCCAACCCAGGGTCGGCGTTATGGGCAGGCAGACCAGGCAGCTGCCTAGGGTCCCCTCTCCTCCAGGGGCCTCCAGCCAGCAGCACATCACACAGCCGCTATGAGGCCCCTGTGAGGCAGGGGGGTCCGCTTGCCCCCAGCGCCAACTCCCGCTGCCGCCGCCACACTGAAGGAGGCAGGGATGGAGGAGAGAGCGTCAGCTGACGCTCCCTCTCCCATCATTCCCTGCTCTGCCTCTGACACAGCGGGGGCGCGATGACGTCATCGCGCTCTCACTGTGTGCCAGACAGAACAGGAGGAGACAGGAGCAGCCAGCAGCGCAGGCACGAGGAGAAGGTGAGGGGTGTTTTTTTTTTAAATCAGTGTGAGTACTGGAATGTGGGGCCACTCTGGGGGGACTAGTCTATATACCATGCTCGGTTGAATTATACCATGCTGAGGGGGCTATATACCATGCTAGGCTGTATTACACCATTCTGGGGGGGGCTATATACCATGCTTGGCTGTATTATACCATGCTGGGCCGTATTATACCATGCTGGGCTGTGTTACACCATTCTGGGGGGCTATATACCATACTGGGCTGTATTATACCATGCTCGGCTGTATCATACCATTCTGGGGGGGCTATATACCATGCTGGGCCATACTATACCATTCTGGGGGGCTATATACCATGCTGGGCTGTGTTATACCATTCTGGGGGGCTATATACCATGCTGGGCTGTATTATACCATGCTCGGCTGTATCATACCATGCTGGGGAATGCTATATACCATGCTGGGCCGTATTATACCATGCTGGGCTGTATTATACCATTCTGGGGGGCTATATACCATGCTGGGCTGTATTATACCTTGCTGAGCTGTATTATACCATTCTGGGGTGGGCTATATACCATGCTGGGCTGTATTATACCATGCTGGGCTGTATTATACCATTCTGGGGGGCTATATACCGTGCTGGGCTGTATTATACCGTGCTGGGCTGTATTACACCATTTTGGGGGGGCTATATACCATGCTGGGCTGTATTACACCATTCTGGGGGGGGTATATACCATGCTGGGCTGTATTATACCATGCTGGGCTGTATTATACCATTCTGGGAGGGCTATATACCATGCTGGGCTGTATTATACCATTCTGGGGTGGCTATATACCATGCTGGGCTGTATTATACCATTCTGGGCTGTATTACACCATTCTGGGGGGCTATATACCATGCTGGGCTGTATTATACCGTGCTGGGCTGTATTACACCATTCTGGGGGGCTATATACCATGCTGGGCTGTATTATACCGTGCTGGGCTGTATTACACCATTCTGGGGGGGCTATATACCATGCTGGGCTGTATTATACCGTGCTGGGCTGTATTATACCATTCTGGAGGGGGCTATATACCATTCTGGGTTGTATTATACCTTGCTGGGCTGTATTATACCTTTCTGGTGGGGCTATATACCATTCTGGGCTGTATTATTCCTTGCTGGGCTGTATTATACCATTCTGGGGGGGCTATATACCGTGCTGGGCTGTATTATACCGTGCTGGGCTGTATTATACCATTCTGGGGTGGCTATATACCTTGCTGGGCTGTATTATACCGTGCTGGTCTGTATTATACAATTTTGGGGGGCTGTATACCATGCTGGGCTGTATTATACCATTCTGGGGGGCTATATACCATGCTGGGCTGTATTATACCATGCTGGCCTGTATTACACCATTCTGGGGGGGAGTTATATACCATGCTGGGCTGTATTATACCATGCTGGGGGGCTATATACCATGCAGGGCTGTATTATACCGTGCTGGGCTGTATTATTCCATTCTGGGGGGCTATATACCATACTGAGCTGTATTATACTATGCTGGGCTGTATTATACCATTCTGGGGGGGCTATATACCATGTTGGGCGGTATAATACCATTCTTGGGGGGCTATATACCATGCTGAGCTGTATTATACCATTCTGGGGGGTTATATACCATGCTGGGCTGTATTATATAGCCCATCATGGTATACAGCCCAGCATGGTATACAGCCTGTATACCATGGTGGGCTGTATTATACCATGGTGTGCTATATACCATGCTGTGCTGTATACCATGTGGTGCTGGGCTATATACTATGCGGCTGTGCTATATACCATGGGGGGTACATTTTACATTATATTCTATAGGGGGAGGCTGTGTTATATAATATGGGGGGCTACATTATATTCTATGGGGGCTGTATTATATTTATTATATTCAATGGGGGCTGCATTATACTACTGTATATAAGGGCTACATTGTATTCTATGGAGGGGCTACCATGCTGGGGGGCTGTTGTGAGTTCATTTTCCCCTTCACTACTGAGGCCCGAGGAACTCCCTCTTCTGGTGAAGAAAGGTAGTGAGCCTGATTGTCAAACACCTGGGGCTGATGATGATGACTGGCTGAGTGGAGTTAATGACTGGATATGAAGCTGCCGACGCCCTTCTGGCCTGCGGGTGATTTCTCTGTGGACTTCTAGGAAACCAGTCTGATTCCTGCTCATCTAAAGCTAAGATTTCTGTTTTGCCTTTTTGCATTAGTGTTTTGTTTTCCTTGCTTTTCTGGATTCTGCCATTCCCTGCTGGGGTGAGCTGAATCTCCTTTTGCCTGTTGCTCTGTCTTCAGAATATTCCTGAGTACTGACATAGCTTTTTTGAAGCCTAGCGTCTTCAGGGCCTTTTTTACTGTCAGTTGGTTGGCTCTTATTTTCATAGGGTTTTTCACGGCTTGCAGACAGCAGCCTTCCTGTCCTTTCCTATCTAAGCTAGCGTGGGCCCCATCTTTGCTCAGTCTATCTTTCTGTCTGTGTTTTGTTCTTTCTTCTTGCTTCACCGTCATTATATGTGGGGGGCTGCCTTTTGCTTTGGGGTCTGCTCTGGGGCAGTTTAGATTTCCCTTTCTGTCTTTAGGCTATGTAGTCTTCCGGCTGTGATCTAGGGGCCTAGGGCATCGTAGGAGCCCCCCACGGCTACTGCTAGTTGTGTTGATAGGTTCAGGGGTCTGCAATCCGATAGCTGCCAACTTCTCTGGTTTTCTGGACTTAGCTAGCATTTCTATTTTTGCCTCCTACGGTGACTCAATCATAACAGAATCACCCGCCATACCGCAGATTCTAGGGTACTCAATAGCAGGAAAGAATTGTATAAAAAAAAAAAAAAAAAAAAAAAAGTGTATATTTTTTCCTCTATATCTCTGAGGCCGTAGGGGGAATTTTTTTTCTCTCAATGGAGATAAAGCAATTGTCTGATCGTGTGGAGCAGCTCACTGCGGACGTGCAGGGAATTTCCGCCTACCTTGCTCATTCACATGCTGCTGAACCAAAGATTCCTACACCTGATGTATTTTTTGGGGATCGGTCTAAATTTTTGAATTTCAAAAATAATTGTAAATTATTTTTTGCCTTGAAGCCTAACTCGTCAGGGAGCTCCGCGCAGCAGGTTAAAATTGTCATCTCTTTGCTGCGTGGCGATCCCCAGGATTGGGCGTTTTCTTTGAAACCAGATGCTCCTATTCTGACTAATGTGAACGCATTTTTTCAGGCCTTGGGGTTGTTGTATGACGAACCTAATGCCATTGATCAGGCTGAAAAGACCCTGCTGGCATTGAACCAGGGTCGTGATTCTGCAGAATTGTACTGTCAAAAATTCCGAAAGTGGGCAGTACTTACTACCTGGAATGATAATGCCTTGGCTGCTCTCTTTCGGAAGGGGTTGTCAGAAGCCATAAAAGATACTATGGTGGGATTTCCTGTTCCCTCTGGTCTTGACGATTCTATGTCTTTAGCCATTCAGGTTGATCGGCGTTTACGTGAACGCAGAGCTGCACGAGAGGTGTTGCCACCTGTTGAACAGATGTCTGAACCTATGCAATGTGATAGAGTTTTTTCCAGAGAGCAGCGTCAGGAGTTCAGAAGGCGTAATAAGTTGTGTTTTTTCTGTGGAGATGCCTCGCATATTATTTCTGTCTGTCCTAAACGCGAGAAACGCTTTGCACACACGTTTTCTGTTGGTGGTGTTCAACCTAAGTTTCTTCTGGCTATTACTCTGATCTGCTCCCTGTCCACATTTTCCGCCAAGGCTTTTGTGGATTCGGGAGCAGCTCTAAACCTAATGGACTTGGATTTTGCTCAACGTTGTGGATTTCCGATGACACCTCTGCAGATGCCTATCCCTTTGAGGGGCATTGATGCTACTCCTTTGGCTAAAAATAAACCTCAGTTTTGGACCCAGGTGGTAATGCGGGTCGCCCCAGACCATCAAGAAAATTGCAGGTTTTTGGTGTTACATAATCTGCATGATACTATTGTTCTGGGGTTTCCCTGGTTACAAATTCATAATCCAGTTTTGGATTGGAAATCTGTGTCTGTGGTGAGTTGGGGTTGTCGGTGTGCCTTTAGTGAGGCTCCGGTGTTTTCCACCTCTCCTCAGTCGCATGATGTTCCTGATTATTTGGCGGAGTTTTATGATGTATTTAGTGAGAATGAGTCTGCGTCTCTGCCTCCTCATAGGAGTTATGACTGTGCTATTGAACTGAGCCCGGGGTGTAAATTTCCCAAGGGTTGGCTCTTCAATTTATCTGTACCCGAGCACGAGGCTATGCGATCCTATATGAAGGAGGCGTTGGAGAAGGGTCATATTAGACCATCCTCGTCACCCTTAGGTGCCGTTTTTTTTTTTTTGTAGCCAAAGAGGATGGATCATTAAGACCTTGTATTGATTATCGTGCTCTCAACAAAATTACTGTTAAATATCAGTATCCGTTACCCCTGATTTCTGATCTATTCTCCAGAGTTAAAGGTGCTTGCTGGTTTACCAAGCTTGACCTCAGGGGGGCGTATAATCTTATTCGCATTAAGCATGGGGATGAATGGAAGACGGCGTTTAATACTCCGGAGGGACATTTTGAGTACCTGGTGATGGCTTTTGGGCTCACTAATGCCCCTTCTGTCTTCCAGTGCTTCATGAACGATATTTTCCGAGATTTTGTCGATAAATTTTTGATTATCTATCTGGATGATATTTTGATCTTCTCCAAGGATTGGGATTCTCATGTGGAACATATTCGGACTGTGTTCCGGATCTTGAGGGAGAATTCCCTGTATGTCAAAGGATCTAAATACCTTTTTGGAGTACAGAGGATTTCTTTTTTGGGATTTATTTTGTCCCCGTCAACTATTGAAATGGACCCGGCCAAGGTACAGGCCATTTACGATTGGGTTCAGCCCACTTCTTTGAAGGCCCTCCAGAAGTTTTTGGGTTTTGCTAATTTTTATCGGAAATTTATAGCAAAATTTTCTAGTATTGCCAAGCCATTGACTGATTTGACTAAGAAGGGTGCTGATGTGTTAAATTGTTCTCCGGAGGCTGTTTCTTCCTTTCAGGAGCTGAAGCGAAGATTCACCTCCGCCCCGGTTTTGCGGCAACCTGATGTCTCACTTCCGTTCCAGGTAGAGGTGGATGCTTCTGAGATTGGTGCAGGAGCTGTTTTGTCCCAAAAGGATCCTGTAACATCTAAAATGAATCCCTGTGCTCTCTTTTCCCGAAAGTTCTCTCCATCTGAACGTAACTATGATGTGGGGAATCGGGAACTGTTAGCCATGAAATGGGCATTTAAGGAGTGGAGACATTGGTTGGAGGGAGCTAAGCATCAAGTCGTGGTCCTCACTGACCACAAGAATTTGATTTACCTTGAGTCGGCTAAGCGCTTGAACCCTAGACAGGCTAGGTGGGCCTTGTTTTTTACACGTTTTGATTTTGTGGTTTCTTTTCTTCCTGGAACTAAGAATGTCAAGGCTGACGCCCTCGCTAGGAGCTTCTTTGCTGATTCTCCTGTGGTGACCAAGCCTGCTACCATCTTAGGCGAAGGGGTAGTTCTTTCTGCCATCTCGCCCGATTTGAGACGTGCTCTGGAAGAGTTCCAGGAGGACAAACCTGAGCGTTGTCCCAGTGGAAAGTTGTATGTTCCTGACCAGTGGAAGAAGAGAGTGATGTCTGAAGTTCATTGCTCTGCTTTGGCTGGTCATCCAGGTATTTTTGGTACTAGAGATCTGGTGAGTCGGTCTTTTTGGTGGCCCTCCTTGTCTCGTGATGTTAGGAATTTTGTGCAGTCCTGTGGGATGTGCTCCCGATCTAAATCGTGTTCTCGCTCTAGTGGGTTGTTGATGCCTTTGCCTGTCCCCAAGAGGCCATGGACCCATATTTCAATGGATTTCATCTCTGATATGCCTGTCTCTCAAAGGATGACTGTTATTTGGGTGATTTGTGATAGGTTCTCTAAGATGGTTCATCTTGTACCACTCCCTAAGTTGCCATCTTCCTCTGAGTTGGTGCCCCTGTTTTTACAACAGGTGGTTCGTTTGCATGGGATTCCTGAGAACATTGTATCTGACAGAGGAGTCCAGTTTGTGTCTAGATTTTGGAGAACTTTCTGTTCCAGGCTGGGAATTCAGTTGTCCTTCTCCTCTGCTTTTCACCCTCAGACCAATGGGCAGACAGAGAGAACAAACCAGACCTTGGAGGCATATTTGAGATGTTTTATTTCTGCTGATCAGGATGATTGGGTTTTATTTTTGCCCTTGGCTGAATTTGCTTTAAATAATAGAGCTAGTTCTGCCACTTTGATGTCTCCTTTTTTTTGTAACTTTGGGTTTCATCCTCGATTTTCTTCAGGGCAGGTGGAGCCCTCTGCCTGCCCAGGGGTTGACACTGTGGTGGAGAGAATGCACCAGATCTGGGACCAAGTGGTGGATAAGTTATCTCTCTCCCAGGAAAAGGCCCAGCGGTTTTCCAACCGACATAGGACCATTGGTGCCCAATTTAAGGTTGGTGATATGGTGTGGTTATCATCAAAAAATATTGCTATGAAGGTGGCTTCTCCTAAGTTTAAGCCTAGATTTATTGGACCTTACAAGATTTTGGAGATTATTAATCCGGTCTCTTTTCGTTTGGCTCTTCCTGTCACATTTAAAATCCATAATGTGTTCCATAAATCTTTGTTGAAGAGGTTTGTTGAACCTGTTGTTCCGGGGGTTGCACCTCCAGACCCTGTATTGGTTGAAGGTAACATGAAATATGAGGTAGAGAAAGTACTGGATTCCCGTCTGGCTAGACGGAGACTCCAGTATTTGGTTAAGTGGAAGGGTTATGGTCAGGAGGATAATTCCTGGGTCTCTGCCTCTGATATTCATGCCAAAAGATTGGTGGGTGCCTTTCATCGGGCTCACCCTGATCGCCTGGTGGCGTGGTTGAGGGTTCGGTGACCCCTCCTCAAGGGGGAGGTACTGTTGTGAGTTCATTTTCCCCTTCACTACTGAGGCCCGAGGAACTCCCTCTTCTGGTGAAGAAAGGTAGTGAGCCTGATTGTCAAACACCTGGGGCTGATGATGATGACTGGCTGAGTGGAGTTAATGACTGGATATAAGGCTGCCGATGCCCTTCTGGCCTGCGGGTGATTTCTCTGTGGACTTCTAGGAAACCAGTCTGATTCCTGCTCATCTAAAGCTAAGATTTCTGTTTTGCCTTTTTGCATTAGTGTTTTGTTTTCCTTGCTTTTCTGGATTCTGCCATTCCCTGCTGGGGTGAGCTGAATCTCCTTTTGCCTGTTGCTCTGTCTTCAGAATATTCCTGAGTACTGACATAGCTTTTTTGAAGCCTAGCGTCTTCAGGGCCTTTTTTACTGTCAGTTGGTTGGCTCTTATTTTCATAGGGTTTTTCACGGCTTGCAGACAGCAGCCTTCCTGTCCTTTCCTATCTAAGCTAGCGTGGGCCCCATCTTTGCTCAGTCTATCTTTCTGTCTGTGTTTTGTTCTTTCTTCTTGCTTCACCGTCATTATATGTGGGGGGCTGCCTTTTGCTTTGGGGTCTGCTCTGGGGCAGTTTAGATTTCCCTTTCTGTCTTTAGGCTATGTAGTCCTCCGGCTGCGATCGAGGGGCCTAGGGCATCGTAGGAGCCCCCCACGGCTACTGCTAGTTGTGTTGATAGGTTCAGGGGTCTGCAATCCGATAGCTGCCAACTTCTCTGGTTTTCTGGACTTAGCTAGCATTTCTATTTTTGCCTCCTACGGTGACTCAATCATAACAGGGGGCTACATACCATACTGGGCTGTATTATTCCATTCTGGGGTGCTATATACCATGCTGGCCTGTATTATACCATTCTGTGGGGCTATATACCATGCTGGGCTGTATTATACCATACTGGGCTGTATTATTCCATTCTGGGGAGCTATATACCATACTGGGCTGTATTATACCATGCTGGGCTGTATTATACCATTCTGGGGGGGCTATATACCATGCTGGGCGGAATAATATCATTCTGGGGGGGCTATATACCATGTTGGGATGTGTTGTGAGTTCATTTTCCCCTTCACTACTGAGGCCCGAGGAACTCCCTCTTCTGGTAAAGAAAGGTAGTGAGCCTGATTATCAAACACCTGAGTCTGATGATGATGACTGGCTGAGTGGAGTTACTGACTGGATATAAGGCTGCCGACGCCCTTCTGCCCTGCGGGTGATTTCTCTGTGGGATCCTTAGAGACCAGTCTGAATTCCTGCTCCTCTAAAGCTAAGTTTTCTGCTCGGCTTTTTGCATTGGTGCTTTGACTTTGTTTTGCTTTGTGTTTCTGGATTTCTGCCATTCCCTGCTGGGGTGTGCTGAATTCCTTTAGCTCTGTCTTCTGAAAATACCTGAGTGCTGATTTAGTTTTTGAAGCCTAGCTGCTTCAGGGTCTTTTTCATATCAGCTTGTTGGCTTATGTCTTTGATAGGGTTTTGGCAGATTGCAGACAGCAACCTTCCTTTCCTTTTCTGTTTAGTTAGCTTGGGCCCAATCGTTTGCTCAGCCTATCTTTCTATCTGTGTGAGTGTTTTTTCATCTTGCTTCACCGTCATTATATGTTGGGGGCTGCCTTTTACTTTGGGGTCTGCTCTGGGGCAGTTTAGATTTCCTTTTCTGTCTTTAGGCTATTTAGCGCTCTGGCTGTGATCGAGGGGTCTAGGGCATCGTAGGAACCCCCCACGGCTACTGCTAGTTGTGTTGATAGGTTCAGGGGTCTGCAATCTGATAGTTGCCAACTTCTCTGGTTTTCTGGACGTAGCTTCTATTTTTGTGTCTGCCTCCTACGGTGACTCAATCATAACAGAATCACCCGCCATACCGCAGATCCTAGGGTACTCAATAGCAGGAAAGAATTGTATAAAAACAAAAAAAAAAGTGTGTATATTTTTTCCTCTATATCCCTGAGGCCGTAGGGGGAATTTTTTTTCTCTCAATGGAGATAAAGCAATTGTCTGATCGTGTGGAGCAGCTCGCTGCAGAAGTGCGGGGAATTTCCGCCTACCTTGCTCATTCACATGCTGCTGAACCAAAGATTCCTACACCTGATGTATTTTTTGGGGATCGGTCTAAATTTTTGAATTTCAAAAATAATTGTAAATTATTTTTTGCCTTGAAGCCTAACTCGTCAGGGAGCTCCGCGCAGCAGGTTAAAATTGTCATCTCTTTGCTGCGTGGCGATCCCCAGGATTGGGCGTTTTCTTTGAAACCAGATGATCCTATTCTGACTAATGTGAACGCATTTTTTCAGGCCTTGGGGTTGTTGTATGACGAACCTAATGCCATTGATCAGGCTGAAAAGACACTGCTGGCATTGAACCAGGGTCGTGATTCTGCAGAATTGTACTGTCAAAAATTCCGAAAGTGGGCAGTACTTACTACCTGGAATGATAATGCCTTGGCTTTTCTCTTTCGGAAGGGGTTGTCAGAAGCCGTAAAAGATACTATGGTGGGATTTCCTGTTCCCTCTGGTCTTGACGATTCTATGTCATTAGCCATTCAGGTTGATCGGCGTTTGCGCGAACGCAAAGCTGCACGAGAGGTGTTGCCACCTGTTGAACAAATGTCTGAACCTATGCAATGTGATAGAGTTTTTTGCAGAGAGCAGCGTCAGGAGTTCAGAAGGCGTAATAAGTTGTGTTTTTTCTGTGGAGATGCCTCGCATATTATTTCTGTCTGTCCTAAACGAGAGAAACGCTTTGCACACACGTTTTCTGTTGGTGGTGTTCAACCTAAGTTTCTTCTGGCTATTATTCTGATCTGCTCCCTGTCCACATTTTCCGCCAAGGCTTTTGTGGATTCGGGAGCAGCCCTAAACCTAATGGACTTGGATTTTGCTAAACGTTGTGGATTTCCGATGACACCTCTGCAGACGCCTATTCCTTTGAGGGGGATTGATGCTACTCCTTTGGCTAAAAATAAACCTCAGTTTTGGACCCAGGTGGTAATGCGGGTCGCCCCAGACCATCAAGAAAATTGCAGATTTTTGGTGTTGCATAATCTGCATGATACTATTGTTCTGGGGTTTCCCTGGTTACAAATTCATAATCCAGTTTTGGATTGGAAATCTGTGTCTGTGGTGAGTTGGGGTTGTCGGTGTGCCTTTAGTGAGGCTCCGGTGTTTTGCACCTCTCCTCAGTCGCATGATGTTCCTGATTATTTGGCGTACTTTTATGATGTATTTAGTGAGAATGAGTCTGCGTCTCTGCCTCCTCATAGGAGTTATGACTGTGCAATTGAACTGAGCCCGGGGTGTAAATTTCCCAAGGGTCGGCTCTTCAATTTATCTGTACCCGAGCACGAGGCTATGCGATCCTATATTAAGGAGGCGTTGGAGAAGGGTCATATTAGACCATCCTCGTCACCCTTAGGTGCCGTTTTTTATTTTTTGTAGCCAAAAAGGATGGATCATTAAGACCTTGTATTGATTATCGTGCCCTCAACAAAATTACTGTTAAATATCAGTATCCGTTACCCCTGATTTCTGATCTATTCTCCAGAGTTAAAGGTGCTTGCTGGTTTACCAAGCTTGACCTCAGGGGGGCGTATAATCTTATTCGCATTAAGCATGAGGATGAATGGAAGACGGCGTTTAATACTCCGGAGGGACATTTTGAGTACCTGGTCATGCCTTTTGGGCTCACTAATGCCCCTTCTGTCTTCCAGTGCTTCATGAACTATATTTTCCGAGATTTTGTCGATAAATTTTTGATTATCTATCTGGATGATATTTTGATCTTCTCCAAGGATTGGGATTCTCATGTGGAACATATTCGGACTGTGTTCCGGAACTTGAGGGAGAATTCCCTGTATGTCAAAGGATCTAAATGCCTTTTTGGAGTACAGAGGATTTCTTTTTTGGGATTTATTTTGTCCCCGTCAACTATTGAAATGGACCCGGCCAAGGTACAGGCCATTTACGATTGGGTTCAGCCCACTTTTTTGAAGGCCCTCCAGAAGTTTTTGGGTTTTGCTAATTTTTATCGGAAATTTATAGCAACATTTTCTAGTATTGCCAAGCCATTGACTGATCTGACTAAGAAGGGTGCTGATGTGTTAAATTGTTCTCCGGAGGCTGTTTCTTCCTTTCAGGAGCTGAAGCGAAGATTCACCTCCGCCCCGGTTTTGCGGCAACCTGATGTCTCACTTCCGTTCCAGGTAGAGGTGGATGCTTCTGAGATTGGTGCAGGAGCTGTTTTGTCCCAAAAGGATCCTGTAACATTTAAAATGAATCCCTGTGCTTTCTTTTCCCGAAAGTTCTCTCCATCTGAACGTAACTATGATGTGGGGAATAGGGAACTGTTGGCCATGACATGGGCATTTGAGGAGTGGAGACATTGGTTGGAGGGAGCTAAGCATCAAGTCGTGGTCCTCACTGACCACAAGAATTTGATTTACCTAGAGTCGGCTAAGCCCTTGAACCCTAGACAGGCTAGGTGGGCCTTGTTTTTTACAGGTTTTGATTTTGTGGATTCTTTTCTTCCTGGAACTAAGAATGTCAAGGCTGACGCCCTCTCTAGGAGCTTCTTTGCTGATTCTCCTGTGGTGACCAAGCCTGCTACCATCTTAGGCGAAGGGGTAGTTCTTTCTGCCATCTCGCCCGATTTGAGACGTGCTCTGGAAGAGTTCCAGGAGGACAAACCTGAGCGTTGTCCCAGTGGAAAGTTGTATGTTCCTGACCAGTGGAAGAAGAGAGTGATGTCTGAAGTTCATTGCTCTGCTTTGGCTGGTCATCCAGGTATTTTTGGTACTAGAGATCTGGTGAGTGGCCCTCCTTGTCTCGTGATGTCAGGAATTTTGTGCAGTCCTGTGGGACGTGCTCCCGGTCTAAATCGTGTTCTCGCTCTAGTGGGTTGTTGATGCCTTTGCCTGTCCCCAAGAGGCCAAGGACCCATATTTCAATGGATTTCATCTCTGATATGCCTGTCTCTCAAAGGATGACTGTTATTTGGGTGATTTGTGATAGGTTCTCTAAGATGGTTCATCTTGTACCACTCCCTAAGTTGCCGTCTTCCTCTGAGTTGGTGCCCCTGTTTTTACAACAGGTGGTTCGCTTGCACGGGATTCCTGAGAACATTGTATCTGACAGAGGAGTCCAGTTTGTGTCTAGATTTTGGAGAACTTTCTGTTACAAGCTGGGAATTCAGTTGTCCTTCTCCTCTGCTTTTCACCCTCAGACCAATGGGCAGACAAAGAAAACAAACCAGACCTTGGAGTCATATTTGAGATGTTTTATTTCTGCTGATCAGGATGATTGGGTTTCATTGTTGCCCTTGGCCGAATTTGCTTTAAATAATAGAGCTAGTTCTGCCACTTTGATGTCACCTTTTTTTTGTAACTTTGGGTTTCATCCTCGATTTTCTTCAGGGCAGGTGGAGCCCTCTGCCTGCCCAGGTGTTGACACTGTGGTGGAGAGAATGCACCAGATCTGGGACCAAGTGGTGGATAAGTTATCTCTCTCCCAGGAAAAGGCCCAGCGGTTTTCCAACCGACATAGGACCATTGGTCCCCAGTTTAAGGTTGGTGATATGGTGTGATTATCATCAAAAAATATTGCTATGAAGGTGGCTTCTCCTAAGTTTAAGCCTAGATTTATTGGACCTTACAAGATTTTGGAGATTATTAATCCGGTCTCTTTTCGTTTGGCTCTTCCTGTCACATTTAAAATCCATAATGTGTTCCATAAATCTTTGTTGAAGAGGTTTGTTGAACCTGTTGTTCCGGGGGTGGCACCTCCAGACCCTGTATTGGTTGAAGGTAACATGGAATATGAGGTAGAGAAAGTACTGGATTCCCGTCTGGCTAGACGGAGACTCCAGTATTTGGTTAAGTGGAAGGGTTATGGTCAGGAGGATAATTCCTGAGTCTCTGCCTCTGATATTCATGCCAAAAGATTGGTGCGTGCCTTTCATCGGGCTCACCCTGATCGCCCTGGTGGCGTGGTTGAGGGTTCGGTGACCCCTCCTCAAGAGGGAGGTACGGTTGTGAGTTCATTTTCCCCTTCACTACTGAGGCCCGAGGAACTCCCTCTTCTGGCAAAGAAAGGTAGTGAGCCTGATTATCATACACCTGAGTCTGATGATGATGACTGGCTGAGTGGAGTTACTGACTGGATATAAGGCTGCCGACACCCTTCTGCCCTGCGGGTGATTTCTCTGTGGGATCCTTGGAGACCAGTCTGAATTCCTGCTCCTCTAAAGCTAAGTTTTCTGCTCGGCTTTTTGCATTGGTGCTTTGACTTTGTTTTGCTTTGTTTTTCTGGATTTCTGCCATTCCCTGCTGGGGTGGGCTGAATTCCTTTAGCTCTGTCTTCTGAATATACCTGAGTGCTGATTTAGTTTTTGAAGCCTAGCTGCTTCAGGGTCTTTTTCATATCAGCTTGTTGGCTTATGTCTTTGATAGGGTTTTGGCAGATTGCAGACAGCAACCTTCCTTTCCTTTTCTGTTTAGTTAGCTTGGGCCCAATCGTTTGCTCAGCCTATCTTTCTATCTGTGTGAGTGTTTTTTCATCTTGCTTCACCGTCATTATATGTTGGGGGCTGCCTTTTACTTTGGGGTCTGCTCTGGGGCAGTTTAGATTTCCTTTTCTGTCTTTAGGCTATTTAGCGCTCCGGCTGTGATCGAGGGGTCTAGGGCATCGTAGGAACCCCCTACGGCTACTGCTAGTTGTGTTGATAGGTTCAGGGGTCTGCAATCTGATAGTTGCCAACTTCTCTGGTTTTCTGGACGTAGCTTCTATTTTTGTGTCTGCCTCCTACGGTGACTCAATCATAACAGGGATGTATTATACCATTCTGGGGGGCTATATACCATGCTGGGCTGTATTATACCATTCTGGGGGGCTATATACTAAGCTGGGCTGCATTATACCATGCTGGGCTGTATTATATAGCCCATCATGGTATACAGCCTGTATACCATGGTGGGCTGTATTATACCATTGTGGACTATATACCATGCTGTGCTGGGCTATATACTATGCGGCTGTGTTATATACCATGGAGGGCACATTTTACATTATATTCTATAGGGGGAGGCTGTGTTATATAATATGGGGGGCTACATTATATTCTATGGGGGGGCTGTATTATATTTATTATATTCGATGGGGGCTGCATTATACTATATGAGGGCTACATTGTATTCTATGGAGGGGCTACATTATACTGTATAAGGGGCTGAATTATATCCTATGAGGGGGTTGCAATATATTCTGTGTAGTGGCTGCATTATACTCTGGGGTAGCTGCATTATTCTCTAAGAGGTGGCTGCATTATACTATAAGAGGGGGGCTGCATTATATTTTATGGGGGTTACATTATATTGTATGGCAAGGCTGCATTATACTCTGTTGGGTGGCTGCATTATTGTTAGGCGTCGGATTTCTGACTCTGCACAGCAGGAATCCAGAGCCCTACATCCAGCGGTCTCCCATTTCCCTCCGACCGCTCAGGGTCCTGCTCAGACCCGCTCTGTGAGTCTGGATGTTGCTGCCACCTCTGGTGCAGCAATGTTCGCGCAACCTGCTTTGCAGGGAACCGTTCCAGAGGCTAAGTCCTCTCGCCGTGCTACTGGGCATGCCCGCAAGGTGACCTCTCAGTGGAGAGCAGGGGTCACATGCTCAGGTCCTGCGTCGGATCTGATTGGTCCTTCCCAAAGTACTGGAAGGTCCAGGAAGCGCATGGCTATAAAAAGCCCGCATGGCGGCTCGGCCATGCGCTAGTGTAGACTTATCTGCTATGTGTGTATGGTGACGGAAGCATGTGTCTGGAGACTGACTTATTTGAAACCCCTTCCCTCTGATATTACGAATGGTGGCAGAGTGTTGGTATTGGTCAGCGCCAGGTTGTGGCAAGCTATGCGCCACTGTGCTTACCACGCCTATCACTAGCGTCCGACGGTGTCTGATCTCCCGGCACTGTCATTAAGCGGCTGCAGTTACTGCCGAGCTGCGCTCAGCAGCACCTCTCGGCGTTCGCGACGCCACACGCTGGCTGGCCCAGTGAAGTCAACAGGCCCAGCGTGTACTACTAATTTATATTAGGGCTTCTCTGTGCCTTTAATAGAAGCCTGCCTTAGGTGCCTCGGGTGACGGTAACCCGAGCGCAGTACTCCGCCTCCTGGCGAGTCTGCCATTAGTCAGCAGCGGTCTTCTCATCTACCGCACGGTGGAGCCCGGGTGGCGAATGCACCTCCTATTATTTATATTTGGTGCGTTCCGCCGTCCCTAACAATTATGCTATATTGGGTGGCTTCATTATACTATATGTGGGCTGCATTATACTGTATCGAGGACTATGGGGAATACATTATATGAAGCACTATGGGGTGCATTATGCTATTGGAAGTGAATTGTACTACATGGGAAAATATGGCGGAGCATTATACTATATGGAGGACTATGGGGAGTGTATTATACTATATGGAGGACTGAGCAGTGTATTTTAATATATGGAGGGCTATAAGGAGTGTATTATACTATATGGAGGACTGAGGAGTGTATTATACTAAATGGAGGACTATGGGCAGATTATATTATATGGAGGACTATGGGGTGTAAACTGTAGAGTGTGCTCCTGATAACATGATACTGTATGGTGATGTGTTAGGGTGGGTGCACACGTTGCGGATTAGTCTGCGGCTTTTTCTGCAGAGAATCCATATCTTTTGGCAGAAACCGCAGGGTAAAACACATGCATTTTTCCTGCGGATTCCTAGCATGTGTACAGCGGATTTGATGCAGATTCTACTGAGGTTTGGCAGTGCGGATGAGAGAGAGATTGATTGATCTGTATGTCCCGGAACGTACACTGCAGCTGCGGTTCCGCAAAAAAGAAGTAACATGCTGCGGAAAATAAACCGCAGCAAATCTGCGTGGAATTTTCCTCAGCATGTGCACGGCGGATTTGGTTTTCCATAGGATTACATGGTACTGTAAACCGCATGGAAACTGCTGCGGATCCGCAGGACCAAATCCACTGTGGATCCGCAGCAAAAACCGCAACGTGTGCACACACCCTTAGGGATCCATTAGTGATCGTTCTGTCCCCATCATTCTTTCTCAGATGGTGGAAAGAGGCCGGGAAACAAGTATTAAACGACTTCTTCAATTTTGTCGATCATTTAGCGGCCTGAACTCAGTGCATGTAAATACAAGTGAAATGCTTCTGTGTGATGTGCAATATGTTAGCATTTGGGGCCCCACTTTACCTAGGGCCCCACTTTGCCTAAAACCGGCCCTGCCTCCACCTCAACATCACACCCAGTACAGTCCAGAGATGTGGCACCCAAATTCCCCTTGCTTCCCCCCGCATCCCAACTATCCAAACGTTCAACTGTACAGAACCACAGAAGGGTGAGTCTGAAGAGCTGATCACACATTCTATGCCATGTTCATCAGAAGTGTACTCAAAGTTTCACAGTGACAAGAGGAGGAAATCTGCACCGATGCCCAAAATTTTTTTAGCTTAGGTCAGGGGTAGGAAGAACTACGGCCCAACAGTATCCTGATCCTCGTCATCAGATGTTAACCCCTGGGGGGAGGTGATTCTGATGAGACTCAGATATCTGAGGCTCACACGGACTGCACTGTGCTGTCAGGGCAAGAAAAGGAGAAGGGTGACTCCAATGCCGAGGAATGTGATAACACAGAGGATGATGATGAGGTGTTAGATCCCAGTTGGCGTTAACATAGAGGCACATAGCTGAGTAGGTCATCTGAAGAAGATGGGGAGGTTACGTTGTGCTGTCCGTCACAGACACGTAGTGGTGCAGCCACAACGAGCGATGCATCCTCAGCCACAACTGTGCCTCTGACCAGCAGCGTCCGCGGGTCTGCAGCTCGCAGGGGTGGAAAGGGTTGCCTAGCCTGAGCCTTTTTTGACACTGCAAAGGATGAGCCAACTCACGTAATCTGCCAACGTTGCAAAAAAAACTGAGTCGAGGTGAAAAGTTCAATAATTTGACTACTACATATATGAACCTTCACATGCACAATCAGTATGCTTTACTGTGGGAATTCCATTGCGCAAAAATGCAGACCAGCGGACATCAACCACCATCAGCTGCCCCTTCCTCCTCCTCTGTTACCGTGCCAACTATTGAGACGCAGGTCTTTGACAGCAGAACCTCTGCTTCTTCTCGATCGAGTCACGCTGACTGAGAGGCCGCCTTCAGCTGTAACGGAAATGGACATGCTTGCTGTTTTTGACCAATCTCAGAACAATCACACCACAAGTTTCTCAATCCACAGTAACATCTCCGCCTGCACCTCTCTCATGTTCCAGCAGTTTGTCTGGTTCACTGTACTCAACCCTCTCACAGCACTGGAGCCAGCCCACGGTTCTGCAGTTGTAGTCACAGAAAAGATTGTTTCCTCCTACGCATGTCACAGCTAAGAGGCTGACTTTCCACCTGGTAGATATCAACGGTTTCTGAAAGCTGATGGCTGTCGCAGTCCCCCAGTACCAATTACCCAGTCGTCACTAATTTTCTAAGAAAGCTGTGCCTATGCTACACCAGCATGTAGCAGACAACATCACCCGTTCCTTGTCAAAATCTCTGTCTGCCAGTGTGCATTTTACCACAGACACTTGGATGAGTAAGCATGGCCAAGGGTGTTACATCTCGCTGACTGGGCACTGGGTGACTCTGGTGGCTGTGGGGACAGGTGCTCCTCCACAAGTCTTGGAATCCCCAAGGCTTGCAGGCCAAACCTTTACATTTAACACTTCTTCCACTGCTTCTACCTTTTCTATATACTCTAGGGCCTCCACCTGCACTCTCAACCTCTGCCTTCATGAGACACTCGTTCCAACAGTGCATAGTGAACCCCCATCACCTCAGTACTATACAGCCAGGGCTCACTGCAATCAGCCAGTTTTAAAACTGATATGCCTTGGAGATCACAGTCATACAGCTCTCCAGGCTGATTTTGATCAATGGCTGTCTCCGCAGAACCTGCATCCAGGGAAGGCCGTGTCCGATACGATGTGAACCTGGTGGCAGCCCTACGGCAAGGCAAGCTCACACACGTGTCTTGCATGGCTCACATTCTCAACCTGGTGGTACAGCGTTTTCTCAGCCACTATCCTGGCCTGGGGGACCTGCTCCAGAAAGCTATGTGCTCATTTCCGCTGTTCGCACCCCTCTGCTCATCGACTTACATCGATACTGAGGTCTTTGTCCATACCAGTTAACAGGTTGATATGCGATGTGCCAACACGGTGGAATTCCACTTTGCAAATGTTGCGGCAGCATTGAGCCCTGTTGCAGTATGTCATGTTGTATAGCCTGGGCCAACGCAGTACGGACGTGGCGCATATCACGTTTACAGAGTGGGCACAGATTAAGGACCTCTGCATCCTCCTGCACAGTTTTGAAATTGCTACTAAGATGGTTAGCGCTGTTGACGCCATCGTCAGCATGACTATTCCGGTCATTTATATGCTGGACCAGACTTTGAACAGCCTGCGGGAGGAGATGGTGGTCCCAGAAGAGAAGGAAGCAGATGAGGCTGTGGAAGGGATAACAATGTCTCGAGTTCAAGACTGTCACACAGGCGGGTGCCAAGAGAGGATGGATTACTGCGATTGAGGGGGCTAGTGATAACAGACAAACTGTTATCGAAAGTGCAACATCCAAGGAACAAATGGAGGAGGAAGAGGTGATGGACAAGCAACTGTCGGATGAAGAGGATAATCCTCCCCTCTCTGTTGTTCATGGTTGGCGGGAGGGGACGGAGTAAACGAGCCTCATTGTTACCCAGCCACCAACATAACATAGGCTCATGGTAGAGCCCGACATATGAGTGCCGCCTTGCTGCACTATCTGCAACATGATTACCGTATAGTTAGGATTAAAGGCCCTTTTACATTTAGCGATGCACCAGCGATCCATCCAGCGATCCGACCCGGTCAGGATCGCTGGTGCATCGCTAAATGATCGCTAGTGAGCTTTCATACAGAAAGATCTCACAGCGATGCAGCAGCGACGCAGCGCACGATACTTACCATTCACACACAGCGATCCTGCGTCCTCCCGCACGCGTCCAGCGTCGCTCGTCGTCACAGCAGGAAGTCTCAGCAGGAAGCGCCCGACGAGAAATGGAGCCGGACATTCTCGCGCGATCAGCGATGGACAGCGGGGGAGCCAGTCGTTGGTAAGTATCACACATAGCGATATCGCTAGCAATATCGCTATAACGTCACAAAACCAGTGACGTTTTAGCGATATTGCTAGCGATATCGCTTAGTGTAAAACCCCCTTAAGAATAATGCTGACTACTGGGTTGCCACTTTATTAGATCCACGTTATAAAACCAAATTTTGCCAGATGATTCCAGCCCTAGAAAAGGACCCGCAAATGCTGGAGTATCGAAACACACTTTTATACAACTTTAAGAGAGCTTTTCCCCAAGACAGCAGTGAAGCGCACAGTTCACTTCGCAACTCTACACTTCTAATATCCAGCCCATTAATTCGTCAACGCCAAAATTTTAGCAACAGCTGCAGCAGTGGTGGAAGAAGCAATTTCTTTGAGTCCTTTGACACTTTTTTTAGACCAACTCGTGCACCAGCACAACAGAGTCCAAGTCTTACACGTGGTGAACAAATGGATAGGATGGTGCAGGATTATCTAGAACTAAATATCAATACCATCAGTGAGAGTTTGGACCCTTTCACATTTTGGTCTTCCAAAATGGAGGCGTGGCCTGAGCTCGCCTCACATGCCTTGCAGGTTTAATCATGCCCGGCAGCCAGCATTCTCTCTTCGGCGCTCCTGGTGATGTCCTGATGGATAAGCCCATACAGCTGTTCCTGAAAGTGTAGACCGCCTAACTTTCATTAAGATGAACAAGTCATGGATCTCCAAGGACATTTGCACCCAAATTGCAAACTGTACAGACGAGGTGATATTGCATTTTTTAGTGTGATGCATTAATGTCACGTAACAGCATTCTGTGATATCTTTAGTGTTATGGCTGGTCTACAATTTTTCTGACAATAGTAGTCTACAAAATTGATATTTGTGCCACCTGAGTGTGGCTCAGCATGAAAGCAGGTAGAGGTTTTGCATGTGGTATCAGGGCTCCCAGCAAAGGGACCCTACACCGATCCCTCACCCACATAGTCTTACTGTGATGTTCACTGGAAAGCTGTAAATGCTGTCCCAGACCCTGATAACTCATGCCTGGCTGATTGCTGCAGTTCCATGATGCAATTTGTACTTTGGGTGAATTGAGGCCACTTTCTTGGTGTCAGTCCCTAATTGGATGTGTTTTGTCAGTATTTGGGGGCCATTCTTAGGTGTTGTGAATGCATTTGTTTTTGTCTCCCATTGAGGTGAATGGCGTTCAGTGAATATTCGACAAATTAATCGGCGAATATTGCAAATTCGGCGATTGTAATCCGAACCGAACATTGAAATATTCACTCATCTCTACTAACAATCTCTTTTCAAATATACCTTTGTTACCTGAGCTGCTTCTATGAGCATACCTCTGTGTGGCTCACATTACACTTTGGTGTCATGAATTCACTGCTAGCTGTCTGATACTTCTGATCTGGGCTCAAAAATCAAAATGAAAAGGGAATGTTACTGATTGGGGTGGAGCTGCCTTCCAATAGCTGACTGTGTCCAGAAAAGAACGGAATGACAAGAGGACCTCACTGATGGGATGGTGCTGCCTTTCAATGAATGACAAAGGTCCTTTCAGACCACTGTCTTCACTGTTACCCTCTGCACTGATCCTGCCAATATCTTGGAGCACCACTCCCTTCAGTTGATAAGTGCTGCAATATATCCTGCTTGTCCTTAAAATGCATATCACAGTGCTTGTCAGCTGAAGAGATGTCGACAAAAAAAGTCTACTATTGAAGCAGCATATTTTCTAAAATTTCCTTTTATTTCATTAAGATGTTAGAGTTACATTTTTTTATTTTCTATGCATCTATTAAGATTTGAAGATAATTGTAGGGACCTACAAAGTTGAAAACCTACAGAAGTGATACAATTTTAAAAACTGCACCCCTTAAACTACTCTAAACTGCTTTTGTGAATTTTTGTAATCCTTATGCTCCACAGGAATTAATTAATTGTAATGAAAAAAAAATGAAAAATTACTTTTTTTCCACTAAAATATTACTTTAGCAAATCATTTATCATTTTCAAAAGGTGTAATTTAAAAAAAATGGAGCACAAAATGTATTATGCAATTTCTCCCAAATGTGGCAATACCCCATATTCGGTTAAAAACTACACACAGCTGAGCTCTGAAGGGTAGAAGTGTGCTGTTTGAGTTCTGGAGCGAACACCATTTGGCTGGAATAAATTGTGGATGCCATGTCGCATTTGCTGAGCTCCTCAGATGCCAAAACAGCAGAAACCCCCACAGGTGACCCATTTTGGAAACTAGAACCCTCAAGGAATTCATCTATGTGTATGTTGACCATTTTATACCCATAGGTGATTCACAGAACTTTATAACATTTGGATGTGAAAATTAAAAAGTACATTTTTTATCCAGGGAAATTTTGTTTTAGCCCAAATGTGTTATTTTGCACAAAAGGTGTTTGTTTAGCAATTTACCCTGAATGCAGTTGTGGCGCCCCTGAGGGTTCAGTCGCCACAGAGGTACTGCACCTCCTCCTGAGGTGTGGTACCCCACCATTCAGGTAAGGTGAAGGCACCTGACAACACTCCAACACCTGCATCCCACACAACATAGTAGTGTAGCAAAGCACACTTTGGTGGCTCCCTGCTTGGAACACGAAGAGTGCTGGGAGGTGGGTGGAGCTTAGTTTGCACAAAAGATTGGGAAGAGTTTAGGATTTAGTGAGTCTGACTCGGAGAGTCTGATAGAGAAGATCCCCGGAGAGGGATGGAGGAGGGAAGTGCTGCAGCGGACCTCAGTGACCTGGGTCTGCTGGCACAGGAAAGAGACATTGATGGAAAGCCTGACTCTTTATAAGAAAGATAGATTTGAACGGAACGTAAGGAGAAGAGGAGGACTGAGGATTAGGGTTAGAGCAGAACCCTTCCCAATTTCACAGCGCAAGTCCGGGGTCCGGTCCCCGAGGTTGTATGGATACTAATGGTCCTGCAGCAGACACCGGAGGAATAGAAGTTGTCACCACTTTATTCCCACACAAGACTTGGGGGCACAACAGCAACGAGAGTGAGCTGGGACTTAGTAGCAAGGAGTCCCCGAAGCAGGCTACAGCTGTCTGCCGTACAAGTAGAGTTCATAGGAACATCTGACAGGAGGAACTCCAGTGTAACTTAGTACTGAGAGTACTTCACTATAGACGCAAAAGGGAGACGTTCAGAAAAGGCACATATGTTGGCGGAGTGTTGGAACGGAGTACTTCATCTTGCCTGGAAGTTGGCTGAGCTCCTGACCCGGAGGACACGGCACGGATGCGGGCACCTGTATGCACAACAGACTGAGTAAAGCTTTGGAACTACATGCCCTGGTGTCCTCCGCTTATTCCTGCGCCAACACCCTCAGCACTGCTACATCTCTGTGCCTGACACTGCACCATCTATGTCTCTCCCCTATCTCTTCACCTACACTGCCCTGGGACTACTGCCCTACCTGTGGAGGGCCACAACATCATTGCTGCACTACACCATCTATCCCAGAGGATCTGCTTGCAGCATCGGCTTTACACCTTTCTTGCCGAACACCACAGGTGGCGTCACGAATCATTCAATGAACATTTCTGCTATTTACAATGGGCGCCCAGGGCCACGGACCGGGTCACAATTACCGTGACAACAACCCCTCTCGTGGAGATCCGCGGGCCCGGTACCGAGTACCCCGCCCTGGGTGCGAGGGCGACCCACAGTGGTACCCCAAATGTGGTCAAAAGATAACGTTTGGGCACATGGCAGGGCACAAAAAGTAAAAGGTGAGTTTAGGACCCCAAATAGGGCTGGATTAGAATGTGAAAACCATGTTGCATTTGCAGAGTCCCTGAAGAACCAGAACAACAGAAACCCCCTACAAATAATCCCATTTTAGAAAATAGACCCCTCAAGGGATCCATCTATTGGTGTGAATTTTATAACATTTAAATGTAAAAACTAAATATTACATTTTTTGCAGTAAAATCTTTTAGCACCAGATTTGTACTTTTCACATGGGATAATCTGAGAAAATGGACTGCAAAATTTGTCATGTATTTTCTCTCCAATATTATGATACCCTGTATGTGCTAAAAAATTAAAGTTTGGGCACTATGTATAGGATGCGGTGATTCCGCATGTGTTCATTGAACACATGCGGAATCACCGTGGGTAGAAAAGGGGGTAGTGCTCTGGGCGGAGCTGCGTCCTCTCCACAATGTTTCCTTAACTTGGAAACATACCTTTAAACTAGCATTTTAACCTATAATTCTATCACAGAACTTTTTAACATAAAGATGTAAAAATGAAAAAAAATAAAAAATCAGTTACATGTTGTTTTATCCCCAAATTTGTATTTTCACAAGGTATATATTAGAGGAAACTAGATAACACATATCAGGTCAAAAACTAATCCTTGACCATATGGCAGCACTCGAATAAGAAAGAGTGCTATTTGATTCTTGGAGCACAATTTTGGATGCCATGTTGCATTTGCAAATCGCTTGACGTCCCAAAAAAAGCAGAATCACACGCGTGACCCCATTTAGGACACTAAACTCCACAAGGAATTCAGCTAGATGTAGTGAGCAAGCCCAAAGTGACTCCATCTAGCTTATTACAGTGAGTGGTTCTGTGTAAATTACGTTACTGTTATGCTGTAGGACTGAGGGGAACCGGAAGTGAACCCGCAGGACCGCGACGACGAACCTCCTCGAGGCGAGCTGGCCAAGTGGACCACCCCCTATACAGGGAGCGTCTGGGGCAAGTCTCAGAGAGACTATCGCCGCGGAAGCTGATACCCGGGGACACAGTAGGGAGAGACCAGGGATAGCCACAAGGGTTACGCTAGGCAGGTACGGATCCAGGCAGACAGAGGTAGACCCTGCGGCGGCGGGCTGGAGACCGGAGACGAAGCAGACACTAGGAAAAAACAGAGGGAGCAATCACAAGAGGACACTGGGACACAGAGAAAACAGGACAGAGCGCTAGGCTGGAGAAGTGCAGAGCAGAGTGGACCTGAATCAGCCGTGCTAGGCAAAATGGATAGTCAGGCACCGGGCAGGAGGCGAGACTGCTAGATATAGGGCTGCAGGCAGCGCTTCCGGGTCAGGAGGGGCCAGGAGGTGGAGCAGTGGAAACAGGATTAGTGGCGCGCAGTGCACAGGCGCACCCGACGGGCACGGAAGGCCGGCAGCGGCGGCGGAGGAGAGGACGTAGGATGATGCGCGCGCCTTCCGGGAGCGCGCAGGGAGAGGTGAGCGAGCCGGTGTTCGGGAGGCGGGGCAGAGGATGCGGCTGCGAGCGGCACAGCGGGAGCAGCGAGGAGCGTGGCAGCGGGTGGTGTAACAGTACCCCCCTCTTTACGCCCCCTCTTCTTGAGACTGGCAAGGAACCTGGCTAGAATGCGGGGATCCTGGATGTTTTGCCGGGGTTCCCAAGACCTCTCCTCGGGACCAAAACCTTTCCAATCAACTAAGAAGAGGGTCTTCCCTCTAGATCTCTTTACGGCCAGGATGTCCTGGACCTCAAAGACATCCTGGCCAGAGACTGGCTGGGGAGAGTGACCAACAGAGGCATGAAACTGGTTAAAAATGACAGGTTTCAGGAGGGACACGTGAAAAGAATTGGGGATTCGCAGCGAGGGGGGAAGTTTTAGTTTGTAGGCAACGTTATTAATGCGGGCCATGACCTCAAAAGGCCCGATATACCGAGGGCCTAGCTTATATGAGGGGACTTTGAGGCGGACAAACTTGGAGGACAGCCACACTTTATCTCCGGGATGGTACAACGGAGAATCCAGACGCCTTTTGTCTGCGTGTCTCTTCATTCTATCCTGCGCTAGCTCGAGTGCAGACTTGGTTTCCTGCCAGACCCTGGAGAACTTCTCGGTCAGAAGGTCGGCTGCCGGCACACCCGAGACAGGGGGTACCGGCAGAGGTACACTGGGATGTTGCCCGTAGACGATGAAGAAAGGAGACTTAGACGAAGACTCGTTAATGTGGTTGTTGTAGGCAAATTCGGCCCACGGGAGCAGGTGGGACCAGTCGTTGTGGTGGGCGTTGGAGAAGTGGCGAAGATAGGTTATCAAAATTTGGTTCGTGCGCTCAGCCTGACCATTAGTTTGGGGATGGTAGGCTGAGGAGAAGTCCAAAGTGACATCCATGCGTTTACACAGGGCTCGCCAGAAGTGTGAGGTGAACTGAACTCCTCTATCCGAAACGATATGCTGAGGAAAACCGTGAATCCGGAAGACATGGGAAATGAAAATTCTCGCCAGTTCAGGAGCGGAGGGCAACCCAGGCAGGGAGATGAAATGTGCCATTTTGGAAAATCGATCTACAACCACGAGGATGACTGTGTGACCCGAAGACCGAGGTAGATCGGTAATAAAATCCAACGCAATGTGCTGCCAGGGAGCCGAAGGAATCGGGAGCGGGTGAAGAAGACCAGCGGGTAGGTGTCGGGGAACTTTATTCTTGGCACAAGACGGACAAGAGGCGACAAAACTTCGGATATCTTGAGCAAGAGAGGGCCACCAATAATAACGAGAGACGAAGGAGAGGGTTTTCTTGAGACCACCATGGCCAGCTAGTTTGGAGGCATGACCCCACTGTAAGACTCGCCTCCTATTGTTCTCTTGAACAAACGTCTTACCCGGAGGCAATGAAGTCAGGTTTACAGGAGCAGCCACCATGACCTTGCTAGGATCCACGATGTGCGAAGGCTCTTCCTCACAGTCGGTAACCAAAAAGGATCTGGATAGGGCATCTGCCTTGAGGTTCTTATCGCCGGGGCGAAAATGGAGTTCGAAATCGAACCGAGCGAAGAACAGAGACCACCTGGCTTGACGGGGATTGAGTCTTTGCGCTGTCCGGATGTACGCCAGGTTCTTGTGGTCAGTGTAGATCCTGACGGGGTGGACCGCTCCCTCGAGGAGGTACCGCCATCCCTCCAAGGCCAACTTGATGGCGAGCAGTTCTCTATCACCAATGGTATAGTTTCTCTCCGGGGTGGAGAACGACTTTGAAAAGAAGCCACAGGTGACCAATCGTCCAGAGGGTGCCGTCTGGGAAAGTACTGCACCGGCTCCGATGGTAGAGGCATCTACTTCCAGGGTGAAGTGTTTGTTGACCTCTGGGCGATGGAGTACGGGAGCCGTTGCAAAAGCTTGTTTCAGGGAGCGGAATGCGTCTTCGGCCTCAGGTGACCAGAAGTGGGGATTAGCCCCCTTACGGATCAGAGCGGAGATAGGGCTGGTCAGGGAGGAAAAGTGTGGAATAAACTGCCGGTAATAATTGGCGAACCCCAGGAATCGTTGGATGGCCTTCACTCCCTGGGGACGCGGCCAGTTTAGTACGGCCGACAATTTTCCCGGATCCATCCGTAGACCAGTATTAGAAATGATGTAGCCCAAAAACGGTAGAGAAGACTGTTCAAAGGCGTATTTTTCAAGTTTGGCATAGAGACGATGCTCTCTCAGGCGCGACAAGACTTGACGGACGTCCTTTCTGTGAGTAGACAGGTCCGAGGAAAATACCAGAATATCATCCAGGTACACCACCACACAAGAATAGAGAAGGTCTCGGAAGACATCATTGACAAATTCTTGAAACACGGCGGGTGCGTTGCATAAACCAAAAGGCATAACCAGATATTCATAGTGGCCATCGCGAGTGTTGAAAGCCGTTTTCCACTCATCTCCGGGACGGATGCGGATTAGGTTGTAGGCTCCCCGCAAATCCAATTTGGTAAAGATTTGCGCCCCTCGGAGACGATCAAATAGCTCCGGGATGAGAGGAAGCGGATATTTGTTTTTAATTGTAATATCGTTGAGTCCCCGATAGTCAATGCAGGGACGAAGGGTTCCGTCCTTCTTCTTGACGAAGAAAAAACCTGCACCCGCGGGCGAGGAAGACGGGCGAATGAAGCCTTTGGCCAAGTTTTCTTGAACATATTCGGACATGGCTTGGGTCTCTGACGGCGACAGCGGATAAATCCGACCTCGGGGAGGAGTAGAATCGGGAACGAGATCGATAGGACAGTCGTAGGAACGGTGAGGGGGCAGAGTCTCTGCCTCTTTCTTACTGAAGACATCCGCATAGGCCCAATAGGCCGAAGGTAAATCTGGGGATACCGATGTTGGCCGAGAGAAGTTACTTGGCTGGACGGAAAGCAAACACCCTCTGTGACAGAACTGTCCCCACCGTACGACGTCACCAGACCGCCAGTCCAAGGTTGGCTCGTGTTTTCTTAGCCAAGGAAGACCCAACAGGATAGTGTGTGATAGGGTCGGCAGCACATAGAAGGCAATCTTCTCTAGATGCAAGGCTCCGATCTGAAGGTCCAATTCTTCGGTGACCTGTGTAACGGACACCCGCAGGGGTTGACCGTCAACCGACGCAATCTGCCGAGGAGTCTCCAGGGATCTGACCGGAATACGAAGCCTCCTGAGTGCCTCAAGCTGAATAAAATTTCCAGCCGCACCTGAATCTATGTAAGCCCACTCGGAGAAACACTTGGAACCTAGGTGCAAGAGAACAGAAAGAGTCAAGGGTAGAGAGGAGTCATAGGTACCTAGGGAGGCCTCTCTTACCTGTCCTAGGCGGAGGCGTTTCCCGGACGCACAGGGCAGGAACGCAAGAAGTGTGATGCACTCTCACAATACAGACAAAGGCCCTGAGTGAACCTCTCCTGGCGGCGTTGCTCCACTGGCTTGAGGCGATCTACTTGCATGGGCTCAGGTGCGGGAGATGCCGACGCCAGAGCAGGGCGTGAGCGAGGTGGGCTGCGGGCAGCGGTTGGAACACGAGGGACACAGTAGGGAGAGACCAGGGATAGCCACAAGGGTTACGCTAGGCAGGTACGGATCCAGGCAGACAGAGGTAGACCCTGCGGCGGCGGGCTGGAGACCGGAGACGAAGCAGACACTAGGAAAAAACAGAGGGAGCAATCACAAGAGGACACTGGGACACAGAGAAAACAGGACAGAGCGCTAGGCTGGAGAAGTGCAGAGCAGAGTGGACCTGAATCAGCCGTGCTAGGCACAATGGATAGTCAGGCACCGGGCAGGAGGCGAGACTGCCAGATATAGGGCTGCAGGCAGCGCTTCCGGGTCAGGAGGGGCCAGGAGGTGGAGCAGTGGAAACAGGATTAGTGGCGCGCAGTGCGCAGGCGCACCCGACGGGCACGGAAGGCCGGCAGCGGCGGCGGAGGAGAGGACGCAGGATGATGCTCGCGCCTTCCGGGAGCGCGCCGGGAGAGGTGAGCGAGCCGGTGTTTGGGAGGCGGGGCAGAGGATGCGGCTGCGAGCGGCACAGCGGGAGCAGCGAGGAGCGTGGCAGCGGGTGGTGTAACAGTTTTTTGCGACTTTACATAGAAACCTGAATGTAAGTCGTCAGCATAGAGCACAGTGTAAATGTGAACCTAGCTTAACCCCTTTACCCCCGAGGGTGGTTTGCATGTTAATGACCAGGCAAATTTTTACAATTCTGACCACTGTCCCTTTATGAGGTAATAACTCTGGAATGCTTCAATGGATCCTGGTTATTCTGAGAATGTTTTCTCGAGACATATTGTACTTCATGTTAGTGGTAAAAAAATTTTGATATGACTTGCATTTATTTGTGAAAAAAAACGGAAATTTGGTGAAAATTTTGTAATTTTCCAACTTTGAACTTTTATGCCCTTAAATCACAGAGATATGTCATACAAAATATTTAATAAATAACATTTCCGACATGTCTACTTTACATCAGCACAATTTTGGAACCTGCATTATTTTTGTTATAAAGGTTAAAAGTTGACCGATTTCTCATTTTTACAACACCATTATTTTAGGGGCCACATCACATTTGAAGGCACTTTGAGAGGTCTATATGGTAGAAGATATCCAAAAGTGACACCATTCTAAAAACTGCACCCCATCAAGATGCTTAAAACCACATTTGAGTAGTTTATTAACCCTTCAAGTGCTTCACAGGAATTTTTGGAATGCTTTAAAAAAAATGAACAATTAACATTTTTTCACAAAAAAAATTACTTCACTTTATAATATTTTTTATTTTTCCAAGAGTAACAGGAGAAATTGGACCCCAAAAGTTGTGCAATTTGTCCTGAGTATGTGGATACCCCATATGTGGGGTAAACCACTGTTTGGGCGCATGGCAGAGCTCGGAAGGGATGGAGCGCCGTTTGACTTTTTCAACGTAAAATTGGCTTGAATTGAGATCGGACGCCATGTCGCATTTGGAGAGCCCCTGATGTCCCTAAACAGTGGAAACCCCCCATAAGTTACCCTATTTTGGAAACTAGACCCCCAAAGGAACTTATCTAGATGTGTGGAGAGCACTTTGAACCCCCAGGTGCTTCACAGAAGTTTATAACTTTGAGCCGTAAAAACAATAATCGGAATCCACATGAAGAAATGGTCGCACTCATCGAGTTTGAAGAAATTCACGGGTTTATTGACACGTACATCACATGTCGGTCCGTTTCGCGCTACTCGAGCGGTTCAACGGGTCCCGAGAAGCACGAAACGGCCGTTGTCAGCCTTTTTGCACTCCTTATGTCACTCCCCCGGCCTGACATGTGATGTACGTGTCAATAAACCCGTGAATTTCTTCAAACTCGATGAGAGCGACCATTTCTTCATGTGGATTCCGAGGATTGTCTATTTCAGGTCAAGCACCTGAGTTCACCAGCCGTCTGCTTCCTGCATACCGCACAACTTCTTGGAATATACGGTAACATTGATGCCATCCGCGTTTTTCCTTGATTGTTGTGTAAAAATAATAAAATCATATTTTCCTCAGAAAAAAGTTATTTTAGCACCAAATTTTACATTTTCATAAGGGTGACAAGAGAAATTGCACCCTACAATTTGTTGTGCAATTTCTGTTGAGTACACCGAAACCCCATATGTAGGGGAATATACTTTTGAGGCACAGTGCAAAGCTCAGAAGGGAAGAGGCACCACATTGGAGTTCAGATTTTGCTGGAATGGTTTGAGGGTGCTGTTATGATTGAGTCACCGTAGGAGGCAGACACAAAAATAAAAACTACGTCCAGAAAACCAGAGAAGTTGGCAACTATCAGATTGCAGACCCCTGAACCTATCAACACAACTAACAGTAGCCGTGGGGGGTTCCTACGATGCCCTAGACCCCTCGATCACAGCCGGAGAGCTAAATAGCCTAAAGACAGAAAAGGAAATCTAAACTGCCCCAGAGCAGACCCCAAAGTAAAAGGCAGCCCCCAACATATAATGACGGTGAAGCAAGATGAAAAAACACTCACACAGATAGAAAGATAGGCTGAGCAAATGATGGGGCCCAAGCTAACTAAACAGAACAGGAAAGGAAGGTTGCGGTCTGCAATCTGCCAAAACCCTATCAAAGACATAAGCCAACAAGCTGATATGGAAAAAGACCCTGAAGCAGCTAGGCTTCAAAAACTAAATCAGCACTCAGGTATTTTCAGAAGACAGAGCTAAAGGAATTCAGCACACCCCAGCAGGGAATGGCAGAAATCCAGAAAAACAAAGCAAAACAAAGTCAAAGCACAAATGCAAAAAGCCGAGTAGAAAACTTAGCTTTAGAAGAGCAGGAATTCAGACTGGTCTCCAAGGATCCCACAGAGAAATCACCCGCAGGGCAGAAGGGCGTCGGCAGCCTTATATCCAGTCAGTAACTCCACTCAGCCAATCATCCTCATCAGGCTCAGGTGTTTGATAATCAGGCTCACTACCTTTCTTTACCAGAAGAGGGAGTTCCTCGGGCCTCAGTAGTGAAGGGGAAAATGAACTCACAACAGTACCTCCCCCTTGAGGAGGGGTCACCGAACCCTCAACGACGCCACCAGGGCGATCAGGGTGAGCCCGATGAAAGGCACGCACCAATCTTTTGGCATGAATATCAGAGGCAGAGACCCAGGAATAATCCTCCTGACCATAACCCTTCCACTTAACCAAATACTGGAGTCTCCGTCTAGCCAGACGGGAATCCAGTACTTTCTCTACCTCATATTCCATGTTACCTTCAACCAATACAGGGTCTGGAGGTGCCACCCCCGGAACAACAGGTTCAACAAACCTCTTCAATAAAGATTTATGGAACACATTATGGATTTTAAATGTGACAGGAAGAGCCAAACGAAAAGAGACCGGATTAATAATCTCCAAAATCTTGTAAGGTCCAATAAATCTAGGCTTAAACTTAGGAGAAGCCACCTTCATAGCAATATTTTTTGATGATAACCACACCATATCACCAACCTTAAACTGGGGACTAATGGTCCTATATCGGTTGGAAAACCGCTGGGCCTTTTCCTGGGAGAGAGATAACTTATCCACCACTTGGTCCCAGATCTGGTGCATTCTCTCCACCACAGTGTCAACACCTGGGCAGGCAGAGGGCTCCACCTGCCCTGAAGAAAATCGAGGATGAAACCCAAAGTTACAAAAAAAAGGTGACATCAAAGTGGCAGAACTAGCTCTATTATTTAAAGCAAATTCGGCCAAGGGCAAAAATGAAACCCAATCATCCTGATCAGCAGAAATAAAACATCTCAAATATGACTCCAAGATCTGGTTTGTTCTCTCTGTCTGCCAATTGGTCTGAGGGTGAAAAGCAGAGGAGAAGGATAACTGAATTCCCAGCTTGGAACAGAAAGTTCTCCAAAATCTAGACACAAACTGGACTCCTCTGTCAGATACAATGTTCTCAGGAATCCCGTGCAAGCGAACCACCTGTTGTAAAAACAGGGGCACCAACTTAGAGGAAGACGGCAACTTAGGGAGTGGTACAAGATGAACCATCTTAGAGAACCTATCACAAATCACCCAAATAACAGTCATCCTTTGAGAGACAGGCATATCAGAGATGAAATCCATTGAAATATGGGTCCATGGCCTCTTGGGGACAGGCAAAGGCATCAACAACCCACTAGAGCGAGAACACGATTTAGACCGGGAGCACGTCCCACAGGACTGCACAAAATTCCTGACATCACGAGACAAGGAGGGCCACCAAAAAGACCGACTCACCAGATCTCTAGTACCAAAAATACCTGGATGACCAGCCAAAGCAGAGCAATGAACTTCAGACATCACTCTCTTCTTCCACTGGTCAGGAACATACAACTTTCCACTGGGATAACGCTCAGGTTTGTCCTCCTGGAACTCTTCCAGAGCACGTCTCAAATCGGGCAAGATGGCAGAAAGAACTACCCCTTCGCCTAAGATGGTAGCAGGCTTGGTCACCACAGGAGAATCAGCAAAGAAGCTCCTAGAGAGGGCGTCTGCCTTGACATTCTTAGTTCCAGGAAGAAAAGAAACCACAAAATCAAAACCTGTAAAAAACAAGGCCCACCTAGCCTGTCTAGGGTTCAAGCGCTTAGCCGACTCTAGGTAAATCAAATTCTTGTGGTCAGTGAGGACCACGACTTGATGCTTAGCTCCCTCCAACCAATGTCTCCACTCCTCAAATGCCCATTTCATGGCCAACAGTTCCCGATTCCCCACATCATAGTTACGTTCAGATGGAGAGAACTTTCGGGAAAAGAAAGCACAAGGATTCATTTTAGATGTTACAGGATCCTTTTGGGACAAAACAGCTCCTGCACGAATCTCAGAAGCATCCACCTCTACCTGGAACGGAAGTGAGACATCAGGTTGCCGCAAAACCGGGGCGGAGGTGAATCTTCGCTTCAGCTCCTGAAAGGAAGAAACAGCCTCCGGAGACCAATTTAACACATCAGCACCCTTCTTAGTCAAATCAGTCAATGGCTTGGCAATACTAGAAAATTTTGCTATAAATTTCCGATAAAAATTAGCAAAACCCAAAAACTTCTGGAGGGCCTTCAAAGAAGTGGGCTGAACCCAATCGTAAATGGCCTGTACCTTGGCCGGGTCCATTTCAATAGTTGACGGGGACAAAATAAATCCCAAAAAAGAAATCCTCTGTACTCCAAAAAGGCATTTAGATCCTTTGACATACAGGGAATTCTCCCTCAAGATCCGGAACACAGTCCGAATATGTTCCACATGAGAATCCCAATCCTTGGAGAAGATCAAAATATCATCCAGATAGATAATCAAAAATGTATCGACAAAATCTCGGAAAATATCGTTCATGAAGCACTGGAAGACAGAAGGGGCATTAGTGAGCCCAAAAGGCATCACCAGGTACTCAAAATGTCCCTCCGGAGTATTAAACGCCGTCTTCCATTCATCCCCATGCTTAATGCGAATAAGATTATGCGCCCCCCTGAGGTCAAGCTTGGTAAACCAGCAAGCACCTTTAACTCTGGAGAATAGATCAGAAATCAGGGGTAACGGATACTGATATTTAACAGTAATTTTGTTGAGGGCACGATAATCAATACAAGGTCTTAATGATCCATCCTTCTTGGCTACAAAAAAAAAAACGGCACCTAAGGGTGACGAGGATGATCTAATATGACCCTTCTCCAACGCCTCCTTAATATAGGATCGCATAGCCTCGTGCTCGGGTACAGATAAATTGAAGAGCCGACCCTTGGGAAATTTACACCCTGGGCTCAGTTCAATTGCACAGTCATAACTCCTATGAGGAGGCAGAGACGCAGACTCATTCTCACTAAATACATCATAGAAGTCCGCCAGATAATCAGGAACATCATGCGACTGAGGAGAGGTGGAAAACACCGGAGCCTCACTAAAGGCACACCGACAACCCCAACTCACCACAGACACAGATTTCCAATCCAAAACTGGATTAAGAATTTGTAACCAGGGAAACCCCAGAACAATAGTATCATGCAGATTATGCAACACCAAAAATCTTCAATTTTCTTGATGGTCTGGGGCGACCCGCATTACCACCTGGGTCCAAAACTGAGGTTTATTTTTAGCCAAAGGAGTAGCATCAATCCCCCTCAAAGGGATAGGCGTCTGCAGAGGTAACATAGCAACATAGTTATTAAGGTTGAAGGGAGACTTTAAGTCCATCTAGTTCAACCCATATCCTATCCTAACTTGCCCTAACATGTTGATCCAGAGGAAGGCAAAAAAAACCCATGTGGCAACAGTAAGCTTCACATTGGGGAAAAAAATTCCTTCCCGACTCCACATACGGCAATCAGACTAGCTCCCTGGATCAACGCAATATTAAGGAGACTAGTGTATATACCCTGTAATATTATACTTTTCAAGAAAGGCATCCAGTCCCTTCTTAAATTTTAGTAGTGAATCACTCATTACAACATCATATGGCAGAGAGTTCCATAGTCTCACTGCTCTTACAGTAAAGAATCCGCATCTGTGAGTATGCTTAAACCTTCTTTCCTCCAGATGTAGAGGATGCCCCCTTGTCCCCGTCACAGGTCTAAGAGTAAAAAGATCATTAGAAAGGTCTTTGTATTGTCCCCACATATATTTATACATTGTAATAAGATCACCCCTAAGCCTTCGATTCTCCAAACTAAATAACCCCAAGTGTAATAACCTGTCTTGGTATTGCAGACCCCCTAGTTCCCTAATAACCTTGGTCGCTCTTCTCTGCACCAGCTCCAGTTCAGCTATGTCTTTCTTATACACCGGAGACCAGAACTGTACACAGTATTCTAAGTGTGGTCGCACTAGTGACTTATATAGAGGTAAAATTATGTTCTCCTCATGAGCATCTATGCCTCTTTTAATGCATCCCATTATTTTATTTGCCTTTGCAGCAGCTGCTTGACTCTGGCCACTAAATGTGAGATTGTCGTCCACCCATACACCCAGGTCTTTTTCAGTGACTGTTTTGCCCAGTGTTTTACAATTAAGCACATAATTATACAACTTGTTCGTTCTACCCAAGTGCATGACCTTACATTTTTCCCAATTAAAGCTCATTTGCCATTTATCAGCCCAAGCTTCTAGTTTACATAAATCCTCCTGTAATATAAAATTGTCCTCCTCTGTATTAATTACCCTGCAGAGTTTAGTGTCATCTGCAAATATTGAAATTCTACTCTCTATGCCCCCTACAAGGTCATTAATAAATATGTTAAAAAGAAGCGGGCCCAAAACTGACCCCTGTGGTACCCCACTGCTAACCGTGACCCAGTCCGAGTGTGCTCCATTAATAACCACCCTTTGTTTCCTATCCCTGAGCCAGCTCTTAACCCACCTACACATATTTTCCCCTATCCCCATTGTTCTCATTTTATGTATAACCTTTTGTGTGGCACCGTATCAAAAGCTTTTGAAAAGTCCATGTACACCACGTCCACTGCATTCCCTTGGTCCAGTCCGGAACTTACCTCTTCATAAAAGCTTATCAGATTAGTCTGACAGGAACGGTCTCTTGTAAACCCATGTTGATATTGGGTCATAAGGTTATTCTTCTCCAGATACTCCAGTATAGTATCTCTTAGAAAACCCTCCAGGATTTTACCCTCAGTTGAGGTTAAACTTACTGGCCTATAATTTCCAAGTTCAGTTTTTGTCCCCTTTTTGAATATTGGCACCACATTTGCTATACGCCAGTCCTGTGGTACAGACCCTGTTATTATGGAATCTTTAAAGATTAAAAATAGTGGTCTATCTATGACTGTGCTTAATTCCTGCAGTACTCGGGGGTGTATCCCATCCGGGCCCGGGGATTTGTCAATTTTAGTGATTTGTAGACGCCGCCGTACTTCCTGCTGGGTTAAGCAGGTGACATTTAATGGAGAATTTTTATCCCTGATCATGTTATCAGTCATGGGATTTTCTTGTGTAAATACTGTTGAAAAAAAGTCATTTAGCATATTGGCTTTTTCCTCATCCTCATCCACCATTTCACCCAGACTATTTGTAAGGGGACCAACACTATCATTTTTTAGCTTCTTACTATTTATGTAGTTAAAGAATATTTTGGGATTATTTTTACTTTCTCTGGCAATGAGTCTCTCTGTCTCAATCTTTGCTGTCTTGATTTGCTTTTTACAGAATTTATTTAATCTTCTGTATTTATTTAATGCCTCATCACTACCTACTTGCTTTAATTCTCTAAATGCTTTATTTTTATCTCTTATTGCGCCCCTTACAGCTCTATTTAGCCATAGTGGTTTCCTCCTATTTCTCGCATGTTTATTCCCATACGGTATATATTGTGCACAGGTCCTATTCAGGATGCTAATAAACGTCTCCCATTTTCTTTGTGTATTTTTATGTCTCAGGATATCGTCCCAGTTAATTGCACCAAGATCATCTCTCATCCGTTGGAAATTTGCCTTCCTGAAGTTTAGTGTCCTTGTAACCCCTCTACTACACATCTTATTAAAGGATACATGAAAACTTATTAATTTGTGATCACTATTACCCAAGTGACCCTCAACCCTTACATTTGATATGCGGTCTGGCCTGTTGGTTAATATTAGGTCTAGCAGTGCCCCCCCTCTTGTTGGGTCCTGAACCATTTGTGAAAGGTAATTGTCTCTCATCGTTGTCAGAAACCTATTACCCTTGCTGGAACTGCAGGTTTCGGTTCCCCAATGTATTTCAGGGTAGTTGAAGTCCCCCATAATAATGACTTCTCCTTGAGTCGCTGCTTCATCTATTTGCTTAATGAGGATATTCTCTGTAGCTTCCATTATTTTTGGAGATTTATAACAAACCCCTGTGTCATCGGAAATCCACAACATTTAGCAAAATCCAAGTCCATTAGGTTTAGGGCTGCTCCCGAATCCACAAAAGTCTTGGCGGAAAATGTGGACAGGGAGCAGATCAGAGTAATAGCCAGAAGAAACTTAGGTTGAACACCACCAACAGAAAACGTGTGTGCAAAGCGTTTCTCTCGTTTAGGACAGACAGAAATAATATGCGAGGCATCTCCACAGAAAAAACACAGCTTATTACGCCTTCTGAACTCCTGACGCTGCATAGGTTCAGACATTTGTTCAACAGGTGGCAACACCTCTCGTGCAGCTTTGCGTTCGCGCAAACGCCGATCAACCTGAATGGCTAATGACATAGAATCGTCAAGACCAGAGGGAACAGGAAATCCCACCATAGTATCTTTTACGGCTTCTGACAACCCCTTCCGAAAGAGAGCAGCCAAGGCATCATCATTCCAGGTAGTAAGTACTGCCCACTTTCGGAATTTTTGACAGTACAATTCTGCAGAATCTCGACCCTGGTTCAATACCAGCAGGGTCTTTTCAGCCTGATCAATGGCATTAGGTTCGTCATACAACAACCCCAAGGCCTGAAAAAATGCGTTCACATTAGTCAGAATAGGATCATCTGGTTTCAAAGAAAACGCCCAATCCTGGGGATCGCCACGCAGCAAAGAGATGACAATTTTAACCTGCTGCGCGGAGCTCCCTGACGAGTTAGGCTTCAAGGCAAAAAATAATTTACAATTATTTTTGAAATTCAAAAATTTAGACCGATCCCCAAAAAATACATCAGGTGTAGGAATCTTTGGTTCAGCAGCATGTGAATGAGCAAGGTAGGCGGAAATTCCCCGCACTTCTGCAGCGAGCTGCTCCACACGATCAGACAATTGCTTTATCTCCATTGAGAGAAAAAAAAATTCCCCCTACGGCCTCAGAGATATAGAGGAAAAAATATACACACTTTTTTTTTTTTTACAACTCTTTCCTGCTATTGAGTACCCTAGGATCTGCGGTATGGCGGGTGAGTCTGTTATGATTGAGTCACCGTAGGAGGCAGACACAAAAATAGAAGCTACGTCCAGAAAACCAGAGAAGTTGGCAACTATCAGATTGCAGACCCCTGAACCTATCAACACAACTAACAGTAGCCGTGGGGGGTTCCTACGATGCCCTAGACCCCTCGATCACAGCCGGAGAGCTAAATAGCCTAAAGACAGAAAAGGAAATCTAAACTGCCCCAGAGCAGACCCCAAAGTAAAAGGCAGCCCCCAACATATAATGACGGTGAAGCAAGATGAAAAAACACTCACACAGATAGAAAGATAGGCTGAGCAAACGATGGGGCCCAAGCTAACTAAACAGAACAGGAAAGGAAGGTTGCTGTCTGCAATCTGCCAAAACCCTATCAAAGACATAAGCCAACAAGCTGATATGGAAAAAGACCCTGAAGCAGCTAGGCTTCAAAAACTAAATCAGCACTCAGGTATTTTCAGAAGACAGAGCTAAAGGAATTCAGCACACCCCAGCAGGGAATGGCAGAAATCCAGAAAAACAAAGCAAAACAGTCAAAGCACAAATGCAAAAAGCCGAGCAGAAAACTTAGCTTTAGAAGAGCAGGAATTCAGACTGGTCTCCAAGGATCCCACAGAGAAATCACCCGCAGGGCAGAAGGGCGTCGGCAGCCTTATATCCAGTCAGTAACTCCACTCAGCCAGTCATCCTCATCAGGCTCAGGTGTTTGATAATCAGGCTCACTACCTTTCTTTACCAGAAGAGGGAGTTCCTCGGGCCTCAGTAGTGAAGGGGAAAATGAACTCACAACATTGTGCCATGTCACATTGACAGAGCCCCTGAGGTGCCAGAACAACAGAAACCCCCTATATGTGAACTCATTTTACAAACAACACTCCCCAATGAATTCATCTAGGGCTGCAATGATCATATTGACACCACATTTGCCTCCCAGAATTTTACACCACTGAGTGGTGAAGAAAGAATAAATTACATTTTTACCACTAAAATGTTGTTTTAGCCCCAAGTTCTTAATTTTTCTAAAGGCTAATAGTAAATTTTTTTTTACAACAAACTGAGGTCCATTTTTTCCTGAGTGTGCCAATACCCTACATGTAATTGTGAAATATTTTTCAGGTACACAGTGGAAAGTTCAGAAGACAAGGAGCGCCAGATTTTACTGTTATGGTTTGCAGGTGCCATTACCCACTGGGAGAGCCCATGAGGTGCCAGAACAGCAGAACCCCCCCAAGTGACTCCATTTTTCAAACTATACCTATCAATGAATTCATCTAGGGATGCAGTGATCATATTGATACCATAGGTGTATCACAGAATTTTACACCATTGGGCAGTGAACACAAAATAACTACATTTTTTTACCATGAAAATTTTGTTTTAGTGAAAGATTTTACATATTCATACAAGAAGTGGGTAAAAATGGCCCCGAAATTTGTTCCACAATTTCTACTGAACGTGGCAATACCCCATATGTGGCTGTACAGGACTACTTAGCCATATGGAGAGACTTGGTAGGAACGGAGCACTAATTTTCCTCCTGGAGCGGAAGTTTTCCTATAACAGTTTGCAGACTCCATACACAGAATCCCCCCTCATGTGACCTCATTTGGGAGACTATACCCCTTGGAGAATTTATCTACAGGTATAGTGACAATTTTGACTTCATGGGAATTTTCCAGAAACAAGCAGCAATGAATGCTGAGTGAAAATTGCAAACCGTCATTGTAGTGACCAGTACGTTGCAGTCACCAGGGGGCATGTGGATTTGGGAGCGGAGAATTTACTGAATTTCTTTTGTCGGGTGAGTACTAGTAACGTGGAAGCCCCCTTTATTTCTGTTAACGTATGTCAGACCTGAATGGGCACTTGCTTTTTTTGTGGATTGAGTTGAAGCGGTTATTGGGAACATTTTACATAACGTTTAGGGAACACATTTATCCAGTGCTCTACACTGACCACTTACTTTGGGGCTTCCATCTAATATAATAATAATAATAATAATAATAATAATAATAATAATAATAATACATTTTATTTCTATAGCGCCGACATATTCCGCAGCACTTTACATTTCAGAGGGGATTTTTACAGACAATAGACATTACAGCATAACAATAATCACATAGATAATAACAAATACCAAGAGGAATGAGGGCCCTGCTCGCAAGCTTACAATCTATGAGGAAAAAGGGGAGACACGAAGGGTGGGTGGTAACAATTGCCCTGATTGTTTGGACCAGCCATAATGTTAAGTGTGTAACAGTACAGACACAGAGGGCTAATGGATGCATAAAGCATGTGGGAACATGATGCGGGGAACCTGGTTATGGTAAAACTTATGACTGTGCCACCCAGGGATAGATTAGGTTAATGTGTTGAGGCGGTAGGCCAGTCTGAGTATATGCGTTTTCAGGGCACGCTTAAAATTGTGGGGATTGGGGACTAATTGTATTGACCTGGGAAGTGCATTCCAAAGAATTGGCGCAGCACGTGTAAAGTCTTGGAGACGGGAGTGGGAGATTCTGATTATTGAGGATGCTAACCTCAGGTCATCAGCAGAACGGAGGGCGCGGGTAGGGTGGTATACTGAAACAAGGGAGGAGATTTATGGTGGTGCTGAGCCATGGAGAGCTTCGTGGGTGAGGGTAATAAGTTTGTACTGGATTCTTGAGTGGAAGGGTAGCAAGTGTAATGACTGGCACAAGCTAGAGGCATCGGTGTAACGATTGGTGAGGAATATGATCCTGGCTGCAGCATTCAAGACAGATTGGAGAGGGGAGAGTTTGGTAAGAAGGAGATTGATTAGAAGAGCGTTACAATCGTCGAGACGAGAATGAATAAGAGAAACAGTAAGAGATTTTGTGGAGTCAAAATTAAGATAAGGTCGAATTCTAGAAATGTTTTTGAGGTGCAGATGACAAGAGCGAGCCAGTGATCGAATGTGGGGGGCAAAGGAAAGCTCGGAGTCAAGATGACCCCAAGACAGCGGGCATGTTGCTGGGGAGTAATAGTGGAACCTCTGAGTGATGTGATTCAGATGAAACCCCTGAGGGATGTCTCCTTTGCATTGTCAGGTGACATCAACCCCACAGCTTAGTAATGGAGAGACACCTCTCCATTACTAATCGTATAGTTGTATGGTAAATAAAGATACAGCCCGAATAAAGTCCTTTGTTAGAAATAAAGCAAAACACAGTTTTCCATTTTTATTTAAAAACTAGCTGAAGAGCCCGGCGCTGCCCGGGCATAGTAACTAAGACACCAGAAACGCATTGAGAACGCAAGCATCTATATCTTCTATGCTGGCATTTTAACAGCTACCCTGTATCGATTGAAGTGAATAAAAGAAATTTGTTTTCACTACTTCGTGGAGCTGGACAACCTCCATGTCAGAACCAGAGCGCTGAGTGGAACGGTCCTAACTTCCATACCAGGGATCCCTTTAAGAGAGGCCTGGGGTGAGAATCAGAGTGCTGAGGGATTTACCCTAACTTCCATACCGGAGATCCCTTAAAGAGAGGCCTGGGGTCAGTACCAAAGCACAGAGTGGATTTGCCCTGAGTTCCATACCGGGGATCCCTTTAAGAGAGCCTGGGATCAGAACCAAAGCGCTGAGTGGATTTGCCCTGACTTGCATACAGGAGATCCCTTTAAGAGAGCCTGGGGTCAGTACCAGAGCATCTGAAGGCAATTGCCCTGACTTCCATACCGGAGATCCCTTTAAGAGAGTCTGGGATCAAAACCAGAGCGCTGAGTGGATTTGCCCTGACTTGCATACAGGAGATCCCTTTAAGAGAGCCTGGGGTCAGTACCAGAGCATCTGAAGGCAATTGCCCTGACTTCCATACCGGAGATCCCTTTAAGAGAGGCCTGGAGTCAAAGCCAAAGTGCTCTGTGCTCCTTTCTGTGGGGCAGACACTGGCTGGGAGCTTATGTTCCCAGGGATGCCAGATTTCTCCCACCCCATCAGTGCCTGCTGAGGTGTTGTCAAGTGGGAAAACTTGCTCATAGCAACCAATCACAGCTCAGCTTCTTTTAACCAGCTCTGGTGAAATGAGAGATGCTTAGTGATTGGTTGCAAGGAAAACTGTTGTTCATAGCAACCAATCACAGCTCAGCTTCTTTTGAACAGCTCTGGTGAAATGAAAGATGCTTCGTAATTGGTTGGTGATACACACATGCATACATTCAGTTTTATATTTTATAGATAACAAACATAGTTATACTCACCTAACACCTAATTCCATGGAAGCCCTGGTCTCCTTTAATAAACCAAAAATAAAAAAACAACAATATCCCTCACCTCTCCGTTGTTCTGTCCCACGCCATAATCCACGTCTGGGGGCCTTTTAAATAAAAATGGAAAGCTGTGTTTTGTTTTATTTTTAATAAAGGACTTTATTCTGGCTGTGTCTTTACCGTACAACTATAGAATTATAGACGACTCTCCATTACTAAGCCTTGGGCTTGATGTCACCTGACAATACAAAGGTGACATCAACCCCACGTATATGAACCCCACTTGCCACCGCTACAGGGCAAAGCGCCAGCATTTTCTGGGAGACTGTGGGCTGCTATTTTTAGGCTGGGAGGGTCAATATCCATGGCCCCTTGCCAGCCTGAGAATACCAGTCCCCAGCTGTCAGCTTTAGCAAGGCTGGTTGTCAAAAATGAGGGGGGACCCCATGCCATTTTTAAAAATTATTTATTTAATAATTTTAAAAAACAGCGTTGAGACCCCTTTATTCTTGATAACCAACCTTGCTGAAGCTGACAGCTGAAGGTTGCAGCCCCCAGCTGTGAGTTTTGCCTGGCTAATTATAGAAAACTGAAATTGCACAAAAAGAGGACTTAGGCTATGTGCCCACGTTAGCGTTTTTAAACGCTCAGGAAACTGATCCCCTTCCCAGAAAATGCACGTCTTTTTTCAGCGCGTTTCTTGCGCATTTTTTGCACAAAAGACGCGTGTTTTTGACGAGCGTTTTCTGGGAACATTGGGGAAGGCTAAAAACGCTCAGCAATGCGGAAATTAATGAGCATGCTGCGTTTTTAGCCGCTAAGCGATTCCTGAGCGTTTAAAAACGCATGCATTGGCACAAAAAGCCAAAAACGCATGCAAATTAATTTGAAGCTTCTTTTAAGCGTTTCTGCAGCATCTGAGCCGGCACAAACGCTGCGGAAATGCTTAAAAAAATGCAACGTGGGCACACAGCCTTAAAGATCCTCCAATAGAAGAAAACAGCAAAAAAGCAGAAAGGTTTACCCGTCCAGGCCTCCAGACAAATGCACTATCAGGATGCAGTGGACCTATATAATTAAGATGGCAACACAAGTGCAAGAATACCGATGAAACCGCTCACAGCCTACCAATACATGGAGGGGGCGGCTGCCTGGTATGCTAATGCACAACAAAAAACTTGTATGCGGCACTGTTCACACTTTGGCAATGCACAGCATCCAGGTTAACAGCCTAGTAGTGACACCCTTCTATTAGCTCAGGCGGGCTGCCCAGCGCTATCAAAATGCATGCCATGTGAACAGACACCGTAGTTTACAAGACCAAATGGGCCCAACTGCATCCTGAATAAAAAGTGCAAAAAACACATTAAAAAATGTGGAGTATTAGCTGATATTTTGTTTTCATTTTTCATTGATTTTAATGGTACTGTACCATTAAACATGACCAAAACCGCCATGGATCATGTGCACACACCCTTATTCTTTGGGTCAGTACGATTACAGCAGTACCTCATTTATTTCATTTTTTAATGTTTTTGGCGCTTTTATACAATAAAAACTATTTTATAGAAAAAATAATTATTTTTGCATCACTTTATTCTGAGAGCTATAACATTTTTATTTTTTTTGTTGATGGAGCTGTATGGTGGCTTGTTTTTTGCAAGACAATATGAAGTTTTCAGCTGTACCATTTTTATTTATATACGTCTTTTTGATCGCATGTTATTCCACTTTTTGTTTGGAGGTATGATGATAAAGCATTGCTTTTTGGCCTTGTTTTTTATTTATTTTTTTACAATGTTTACTGAAGGGGTTAACTAGTGGGGCAGTTTTATAGGTTGGGTCATTGTGGACACGGCAATACAAAATATGTGTACTTTTATTGTTTATATTTTTTTCATTCAAATATTTATTTTGAGATAAATATCTTGTTTTTTTAGTTTTTTTAATTTTTAAAAAAATATTTTACAATTATTTTACTTTTTTTTAACTTTTTTCTAACTTTTTTACTTTGTCTCAATATGGGATAATCATTTTTTGCAGGTTGATCGGCTTCTAATCGCCCCATGCTATAGAAACTGTCAGCTCTGCACTGACAGAGAGACTTGCTGATCATGCACTGCACATGATCAGCAAGTTTCCTAGTTCTGGTGGCCCGGATGTCGTCATGAAGACATTGGGTCACCATGGCAATGATTGGGACCCAGCGTTACGCTGCAGGGTCTGCGATCCAAAGGCAGAGGGTCTGTCAGCCCTCTGCTGGCTTCCGGAATGCTGCAGTCGCGTTCAATCGCTGCATTTCGGGGGTTAAAGTACTGGAAGTGATCTGTGACAGCTCGTGGCACCTAGTGCTGGGTGTCAGCTGTCAGAATCAGCTGACACCTGGCGGTGATCGCACATGCACCCAACGTGTGTGTGGGCGATCACTCGGACGTAATATTCCATCCACGGTCAAATTGGCCCAGGGCACATAGACGGAATATTATGTCCGGTGTCAGAAACGGGTTAAGGGTACGTGCACACAACAGCTTTTAAATGCCAGCAGAGTTTTGCAATGGGAAGACGCTTCAGGTACAGTAAATGCTGGTGGTGTTTTTCTGAAGCTTCTTGTTTGGCATTTTTGTGGAGACTTTGTCACCGATGTCTTCTTTAACTGATGCCTGAAGAATGGACAGGTCAATTCTCTCAACAGCTTCACGTCTTTGGAAAGACTAAACATATTGACAGCAATGCATATGTTCATTCTTTTCTTTTCACATTTATTGAGCGCTTTTTAAGGTGGGTTACAAAACATAGTCGCCTGAAAAAGTGCAAATTCCCTAAGTCCATGTGCACACATTGAGTATTTGAGGAATTTTTTATCCTCAGTATGTGTGAGCCAAAAACCAGGAGTGGCACTGTCTGAGGAAACATATAAGAGAAACACGTCACCACTTCTGTATTTATCACCCATTCCTGGTTTTGGCTTACATATACTAAGGTAAAAAAACTCACCAAAAACTGAACATATGCGCGTAGCCTAAGATCGTTTTTTCATGTGCAGAATGAACAAATTTACAGTAATTCAAGAATTGTTTTAAAAAAAAAAAAGGTCTGCATCTTATGTATTGATGTTGCAGATTTTCAAAGCAGATTGAACCTTTGGCGGCTGTGTACCCATGATGAGCTTTCGGTGAGTTTTTCACTCTGCATATTTTCGCTGAATCAAAAATGCATCATCTTACAGTTCCAGAAAGTGGATGGGATTAATAGTGTGGCGCCCCTGAGGCTTCAGTCGCCACAGAGGTACTGCACCTTCTCCTAAGGTGTAGTGCCCCACCATCCAGGTAGGCTGGGAACTCCTTTCCGCATTCCAACACCTGCACCCCACACACAGGATAGTTCAGCAGGGACTCATCCATGCTTTATGCTGGAAAGGTCATAGGGTGCCTTTTGTGGTCTCTGGCTTCGTAACACGAGAGGTGCTGGGGAGGCAGGTGGAGTTAGATATAAAAGAGAGGGAAGGTGTAGGATTGGAGGCTAGTTGGTTAGAGGAGAGAGAAGAGAGAAGATGGGTGTCTGAGGGACGTGCTGCAGCAGGTCCCAGTGATCTGGGCTGCTGGCATGGGAAAGACCAGAGAAAGAGACTGATAAGATTGATAACCTAACCTTCCATAAGAGAGATAGAACAGATCGGAACGAAGGAGAACAGAAGGACGGTGGGAAGCAGGTTGAGAAAGAGAGAGAACCCTTCCAGTCCAGAGAGCGCAAAGGCCGGGGCCCGGTCCCTGAGGTTGATTGGATCTTTATGTCCGGCAACAGACACTGGAGGAGTAGTGAGCCGCTAACGCCTTGCTCCCATCATAGACTTGGGACACAACAGCAACTGAATAGATAGCCGGGACGCAGTGATGAGTCCCCGAAGCAGGCTACAGTTGTCTGTCATACAAGTAAAGACTAGGAACACCTAGAGAGAGGCATTCCAGGGTAACTAAGTACTGGAGTGCTTCGCACCTAAAGGCGCATTGGAGGAGTCGTTCAGTAAGGTACATGTTGGCGGAGTTTGGAAGGGAGAATCCTACCCTGCCTGGAGGTTGGCTGGAGCCCTGACCTGGAGAACACAGTACGGAGGCAGGCAGTTGTGTGAACTGCAAACAGTGAGTAAAGCTTTGGAACTGCATACTCTGGTGTCCTCCAGTTATTCCAGCACTGCTACAACTGGGTAACATCATCCATACCATTCTGCGCCTCTCCTCATCCATTGCACCTACACTGCCCTGGGACTACAGCTCCACCTGTGGGGAGCTATACCATCTCTGCTGCACCACACCATCAGTCCCAGCGGATCTGTATGCAGCGTTGGCTTACCATCTTACTTGCCAAACACCACGGGTGGCGTCACAAACTATTCATATAAACTTTAACACCATTAACAACACCGCCATTGATATTGGGCGCCCAGGGCCACGGACTGGGTCACCGCTGCTGTGACACATTCCTGCCTTGACACCGGCCCGGTACCGAGTACCCCTCTGCCCTGGGTGTGCGAGGGCGACCCAATAGAAATCTCATGTCCACTGTGCTTCTTTGTTATTCACTGTAAACTAACCTACGGTGCAGGTTTCAAATCCGCAACATGTCAAGTTCTCTAGCTGAGCTTTATGTGTGGATTTCGTCCACAGACTTACATTAGATGCAGAAAATCCGCAAGTAAAAAACAAACGTGTGTTTTTAGTGCGTTTCTGCATTAAAAACGCTTGTAACTTGAACATGACTGTCCCAATAAAGTTTGGTCAAAGCCAAATACCTGGAAGTGTCAAAAATAAAGCAGTTTTATTTAAAACATGACACACCATAAAGAGACAAAAACCACAGCATCAAAAACCTAATAAAAACGCAAGTAAACTAATTTAATTACGTGGTACAGAAATGCTGGTGAAAAAACTCACCAAAAGCTCATCATTGCAACATAAGCTTAAAATGCAATGATACAGAAAAAATCTGCCGAACGTAAACTCACCTGTTAAAGTTTGGGCATCTGATGGATATCTCACAACATTTGCTTTCCCTGGTGACAGATTCCCGCCTGTTTCACACTTCCGTTTTTTGGCATCCGCCATCCGTTTTTTGCATCCGTTTTTGTGTGAAAAAACGGATCTGTTTGCGTTTTACCGCAAACGGATCCGTTTTTTTGACGGATCCGCGGTAACCGCTAATGGAAGTCTATGGGACCAAAAAACGGATCCTCCAAAAAAATGGCAGATCCGTTTTTTAACGGAAAACGACGGATTTGGATGGATTTTAAAAAACGGAAGTGTGATCCAGGCCTAGATGGAAATTCGGAAATGTATCAACAATTTATCAACATCAACAATATATTTCCTTTTACCACTAGAGGGCTCTTCAGACCGTGTAAAAAACCATGTACATCTCTGCTGCATGGCATTGCTGCTGTCACTTGCGTTATTTGCTAACACTTGTGATAAGTGTTAGCAAATAAACTATATATAAAATTCATTTGATTAAGAATGATCATCTATGTTTATTGTTGCAAGGTCACCTATTTTGAACTATGTCATGCTAGTTTTCAAATGAATAGTATTATGTTAGTTGATATGTGGTATATAATTTTGGGACTTTGCAAAGGGCTTTATCCTTGCCCTCCATGAGTAAGCAGAGTAAGGCCTCTTTCACACATCAGTTTTTTGCCGTCAGGCGCGATCCGGCTTTTTTTTGTAAAACCGGATCCGGCAAAATGCAATGCCGGATCCAGTTTTTCCCCATTGACTTGCATTAGCGCTGGATCGCGCCGGATGGCATTGCGTTTCATCCGTTTTTTGCTGGATCTGGCAACTTGTCTCATTCCGGCGTCTGGAAAAAACGGCTACTGTAACGTTTTTTGTCTCCGGCGAAAAAGCCGGAAGCGCCGGATTCGGCGCTTCCAGCTTTTTGCTACAATGAAAGTCTATGGGCGCCGGAATGCGCCGGATCCAGAAAAAGATGGATCCAGCCACCGGATCCGGTTTTTTAAGTCTGCGCATGCTCAGATCCAATTGGCCAGCCCCCAGGAACAGATATAACCTGCTAGACGGATCCAGCAAAAAAACGGATCCGTTTCTACAGTTCTCCAAAATTTATGCCGGATCCGTTTTTTCTAAAAATAGCCGGATCCTGCCTGACGGCAAAAAACTGATGTGTGAAAGTAGCCTAAGGAGAAAAATAATAATTTTAGCACAATACAAGGTATTGATTGTCTAACGTTACACTATTCTTTCTATATGGTTTCTATATCAGTTTTTAAAGCGCGTGTGCTAAGATTTTTTAATTTTCCCCTGTCAATATTGTGGAGAATAGTATAGCTTTTCATTACACAATGAAAAACCTTTATTTGCTGAAACCAGATTTTCTTTTTAGACTGATTGCTCAGGAAGAGGAAGTGCAGCCGTCTTAAGGGTAGTCTGCAGTTATTAAAGGGGTTGTGGGCCCAGGAGACACAGGTCTACACATTTCAAGCTCACACGCTCCTAGTCCTGACTAAGGACTATCAGGACTAAGAGCATGTGAGCTCGAAACAAGTAGACCTGTGTCTCCTGGGTCCCCCCTCCTAACACATTATTTGTTGTTTTAATGTCACAATAAAACTCATGTTTTAATTATCCAAACCCTATGCTGTGGATGCTATTTTTTTTTCTGTTTCACTCCTAATTCTGTACACCTTTACTCCTTTACTGCTTCAAGATGGCATAATACACACCTCAGTTGCTGCACAACCTCACAGTCCACACCTCAGCTCCTGTAGCACATCATAATACTACACACCTCAGCTGCTGCAGAACCTCATAACACACCTCAGCTGCTGCAAAACCTCATAATACACCTCAGCTGCTGCAAAACCTCATAATACACCTCAGCTTCTGCAGAACCTCCTTATAAAACCTCTGCAGCTGCAAAACCTCAAAATACCTCAGCTGCTGCAGAAGCTCATAATACATACCTCAGCTACTATCGAACCTCGTAATCAGCTGATGTAGAATACCATAATACACACCACAGCTGCTGCAATAACTTATAATACAAACCTCAACTTCTGCAGAACAGCAAAATGCACACCTCGGATGCCGCAAAACCTTATAATACAGACTTCAGCTGCTGCGGGACAGCATAATACACACCGCAGCTGTTGCAGAACAGCACAGTGCACACCTCTGCTGCAGCAAAACCTCATAATACACATCTCAGGTGCTGCAGAATAACATAATATGCATCTCAGCTGCTGCAGAACCTCAGCTCCTGTAGAACATCATAGTAAAACACCAGCTCCTGCAGAACCTCATAGTCTTACAGACCTCAACTCTTGCAGAACTGCTTAAAAGTGTATACCTCAGCTGCTGCAGAATTTCATAATACACCTCAGCTACTATTGTTGCATTAAACTGACAGAATGTCTTTTATTTCCACATTAAACCATTACATGTGATATGTAGACAGCAGTGACACCATGTAATGTATGAGGCTTCAAATACTGTTTAGCCACAACATAAGGAAACTAGCAGCTGATTCCTAAGGCACAAACCCCGGGCCCCATAAATCTAAAATTTGCACCATAATTGTAGCCATGTATGTTTTTCTCTGGGTTGCGGCTGCATTTCAGAGAAAACATACATTTAATATTTGGCCGTGTACAATGCGATCAGGATGATTCGCCCAAGAGGCCGGTCACTGGCAGCCTCTCCCTGCTTTGCGACCCTGAGCTGACAGGTCACCCTGTGTTTGTAATTCTGCAAGTATACACTGACATGACGAATCCTATAGGTGTGCAATTTTTACTCTGTTAAGATTTCGCACTGCTTGCCAATTTGAGCACTTGTCTCGTGATCGCTCACATTTGATTTCCAGACATGTGGACATGAGCCGACTGACGTTTGCTCCTGCTTCTCTCAATTGAAAAGCAGAAGGAGACGTCAGTCAGTACATGTACACAAGTCAGCGAATCGCATGTGAGTGATCATGTGATGACCTTTCGAAGCAGCAAGTACTGTAGAGCGAAATCCTGATAGCTCTTATGCGATTTGGGAACTTGTGGATATGTGTCGACTGCTTCTCTCAATTGATAATCAACATAAAATTAACAAGCCACTTGAGTCAAGTGAGTATGGACTTCATAGATTTATCTATGAAGGCAGGAGACAGGTAAGACATTTATATACATCTACTCCCTCTACATTTGGAGCACAACAAATATATACCATATGCATTTGTATAATTTATATCCTGGCCGCTGCATTCACACACATCCACCGCCCTGGCATTAATTCTCCACACTCCATCCATATTGGCCCCTCACTCCTTTCCTCTCCTATGTATAGCACTCAAGCTCTTTTCACATTGTTAAATTGCACAGATCCAGGCAGTCCCACCATTCAACACCAGAGACGCTCTCACAAATCACTTAACCATCTGCTCACTCTTTCTATCCTACTTCTCCTAGTCGCAGGAGACATTGCTCCCAACCCTGGTCCCCCATGTTATAGAAAGTCAAACCCCCCCACTGCTACACTCAGAAACCCCTCTAATCTTATTAATATTCCCTGCATGCCATCTGTCTCTCTTAATTGTGCACTTTGGAATTCTCGCTCAGTGTGTAACAAACTCTCCTTCACTCATGACTTTTTCCTTTCTAATTCTCTTAACCTCCTGGCTCTTACTGAAACCTGGATCCAGCAGTCAGATACTACCGCTGCTGCTGCTCTTTCATATGGGGGGGCTACACTTCTCTCATACCCCAAGATCAGACAATAGAGCTGGTGGAGGCGTTGGTCTGCTCCTATCACCAAAATGTACCTTTCAGGTTATCCCTCAAGTACCCTCACTTGTCTTCCCTTCTTTTGAGGTCCATGCCGTCAGACTCTACACCCCCTTCTCCATGCAAGTGGCGGTGGTGTATCGTCCTCCCGGCCCCTCCCATCAGTTACTGGATCATTTTGCCACTTGGCTTCCACATTTTCTCTCCTGTGACATCCCTACCCTCATCATGGTAGATTTCAACATCCCCATTGCTCTTCCCCTCTCCCCATCTGCTACTCACCTTTTATCTCTAACCTCCTCATTTGGCCTTTCGCAGCTCACTAATTCTCCAACGCATGAAGACGGAAACTCCCTCGACTTGGTCTTCTCTCGGCTTTGTGCAGTGGATGATTTTGCAAACTCCCCTCTCCCGCTCTCTGACCACAATCTTCTTTCATTCTCTATAAAGAACTGCCATGCTGCTCAGGTCACCCCCACTGTCCAGACTTATAGAAACATACAGGCCATTAACACCCAGAAACTTATAAAGAACTTGCAGTCTTCATTGGCCCCTATCTCCTCCCTCTCATGTCCTGATTCTGCATTGAAGCATTACAATGAAACACTTCAAACTGCCCTGGATGAATTTGCACCCCCTATAAATAGAACACCACAACACAGACGGCGACAACCCTGGCACACGGTGCAAACACGTTTCCTGCAGCGGTGCTCCAGGTGCGCCGAACGTCTGTGGAGAAAATCCAATCTACACGAAGATTTCATCCATTTTAAGTTTATGCTTAGAACATACAACACTGCCCTTCACCTCTCCAAACAAACCTATTTCAACACCCTCATCACCTCACTGTCCAATAACCCGAAACGTCTCTTTGACACTTTTCATTCTCTACTCAATCCAAGAGTACAGGCCCCAACCACGGAGCTCCGAGCTGACGATCTGGCCAATTACTTCAAAGAAAAAATTGACCAGATCCGACAGGAAATTATCTCCAAATCCCCTCATACCATGCACCGTCCTCCCTCCCCCACTGCATCTAACTCACTCTCTGATTTTGAACCAGTCACAGAAGAAGAAGTAAGCAGGCTCCTTGCATCTTCTCGCCCAACTACTTGCACCAGTGACCCATTTCTGTCACATCTCCTCCAGTCCCTTTCCCTTGCTGTCACCCCTCACCTAACTAAAATATTTAACCTCTCTCTCTCTTCTGGTATTTTTCCCTCCTCATTTAAGCATGCCATCATACATCCACTACTTAAAAAACCATCCCTCGACCAAAACTGTGCCGCTAACTATAGACCTGTCTCTAATCTTCCCTTCATCTCTAAACTCCTGGAACGCCTGGTCCACTCCCGTCTTATCCGCTATCTCTCAGAAAACTCTCTTCTCGACCCTCTCCAATCCGGTTTCCGCTCTTTACACTCCACTGAAACTGCCCTCACTAAAGTCTCTAATGATCTGCTAACAGCTAAATCAAATGGTCATTACTCCATGCTAATTCTTTTGGATCTCTCTGCAGCATTCGACACTGTGGATCATCAGCTCCTCCTCACTATGCTCCATTCCATTGGCCTCAAGGACACCGTTCTCTCCTGGTTCTCCTCCTATCTCTCCGACCGCTCCTTTACTGTTTCTTTTGCCGGTTCCTCCTCCTCTCACCTTCCCCTTACTGTTGGGGTTCCTCAAGGATCGGTTCTAGGCCCCCTCCTCTTCTCCTTGTACACTGCCCCTATTGGTCAAACAATCAGTAGATTTGGTTTCCAGTACCATCTCTATGCTGATGACACCCAATTATATGCTTCTTCTCCTGACATCACGCCAGCCTTTCTAGAAAACACTGGCGATTGTCTAAACGCTGTGTCTAATATCATGTCCTCACTATATCTGAAACTGAACCTGTCAAAGACTGAACTCCTGGTGTTTCCTCCCGCTACTAATGCACCTATACCCGACATTGCTATTTCTGTGTGTGGTTCCACTATTACTCCCCAGCAACATGCCCGCTGTCTTGGGGTCATACTTGATTCCGAGCTTTCCTTTGCCCCCCACATTCGATCACTGGCTCGCTCTTGTCATCTGCACCTCAAAAACATTTCTAGAATTCGACCTTTTCTTACTTTTGACTCTGCAAAAACTCTTACTGTTTCTCTTATTCATTCTCGTCTCGACTATTGTAACTCTCTTCTAATCGGTCTCCCTCTTACCAAACTCTCCCCTCTCCAATCTGTCTTGAATGCTGCAGCCAGGATCATATTCCTCACCAATCGTTACACCGATGCCTCTACCTTGTGCCAGTCATTACACTGGCTACCCATCCACTCCAGAATTCAGTATAAACTTATTACCCTCACCCACAAAGCCCTCCATGGCTCAGCACCACCCTACATCTCCTCCCTTGTTTCAGTATACCACCCTACCCGCGCCCTCCGTTCTGCTGATGACCTGAGGTTAGTATCCTCAATAGTCAGAACCTCCCACTCCCGTCTCCAAGACTTTACACGTGCCGCGCCAATTCTTTGGAATGCACTTCCCAGGTCAATACGATTAGTCCCCAATCCCCACAATTTTAAGCGTGTCCTGAAAACGCATTTATTCAGACTGGCCTATCGCCTCAACACATTAACCTAACCTATCCCTGTGTGGCAGAGCCAAAAGTTTTACCATAACCAGGTTCCCAGCATCATGTTCCCACATGCTTTATGCATCCATTAGCCCTCTGTGTCTGTACTGTTACACACTTAACATTATGGCTGGTCCATACAATCAGAGCAACTGTTACCACCCACCTTTCGTGTCTACCTCTTTCCTCATAGACTGTAAGCTTGCGAGCAGGGCCCTCACTCCTCTTGTTATTTGTTATAATCTACTGTATGTGATTATTGTTATGCTGTAATGTCTATTGTCTGTACAAATCCCCTCTGAAATGTAAAGTGCTGCGGAATATGTCGGCGCTATAAAAATAAAATTTATTGTATATTATTATTATTATTATTATCTATCTACAAGGACAAAAACAATATGCTACAGACGAAAACTTTTCATAAAGAGACAATGGTTTACTTTGTGCCCAGTCCTCGCATCCATGACTGTTAGTCCATAATATCCCCACTGGTCAATTCCTGAGGTTACAAAAAAATTGCCTCAGAACACACTGTTTTTCTTGAACAGGCACAGGACCTATCCACTAGGTTTCGGGAGAGGGGATAGAGCTGAAAAGTTATCAGGAAGGCATTCCAAAAGCCCCGGGAGACCCCAAGAAAGGATCTGTTCCAACCAAAATGACAACCACCTGTGAATTAGGAGGTAAGATTCATCTCACAATATTGACTGATCCCGTCTTAAGGGATTATGTATCAGATGGGCCCTCTATTACTTATAAAAGGTCCTGCAATCTGAAGGATTCCCCGGTGAGGAGTTTATTTTCCAAGGGAACACGATCTATAACCTCTTTGGTTCAAATGGACCAAAATGTTTTTTTTTCCCTTGTGAGAAATGCATAGCATGTCCCAATATGTTAAGAACATCTTTTCTTTTCAGCGATGGTGAAAAAAAAAGTCTATAACCCAACACATTACGTGTGAGACTAAAAGGGTAATATGTTATGCAATCTACTCATGCAATATAATCTACTTTGGATTGACAACCAGGAATTTAAAACCTCTTCAAGACCGCAATACGTATATATACTGACCTGAGATATAAGAGAATATCATCCCCATAAAGGTGACAATCCAGCAGTTTTCGGCTGTCCACTATATCTGACAACTTGCCGTATCACAAATTATCGGTGTTGACACCGTCCATATCTGTTTAACCCCTTAGTTGCTGCTGTCAAAAGTGACTACATCAAATAAATGGTTAAAAGATTGTGGGGGCTTGCACTTTAATCTAATGGACACACCGAGATCATGATTGTGTGGTCCTGATGTTTGCCATAGCTGTTCATGGCCAAATGCGGCCTTAGAGTCTCCCGGCTATAGCGGTCAGTTCAGAAGTTAGCGACATTTAGGTGGTAAACAAACACTTTTTCATTCAGGCTATACCACTTTGCATTAATTCCTAAAAATCACCTGAAGGGTTAATAAACTACCTTACAGTGGTTTTCAATATGCCAGGGGGTGCTGTTTTTAAAATGGTATCACGTTTGGGGTTTTCCAATATATAGCACCCCTAAAGTCACTTCAAACCTGGATAGGTCCCTCAAAAAAATAAATTTTGTAAATTTCCTTGAAAAAATGAAAAATTGCTGCTACATTTTTAAACCTCCTAAAAGGCTAACAAAATAAATTACAGTTTAAAAAATCATGCTGATGTAAAGCAGACATGTGGGAAATGTGGTTTATTCATGTTTTTCTGTGGTATGACTATCTGGATTAAAGGGATAATCATTCAGTTTGAAAACTGCAATTTTTTTTACATTTTTGTCAAGTTTCTGATACTTTTATAAATAAACACAAAACATATCAATCTAAATTTACTATTATCATAAATTATAAAGTGCCACGAAAAAACAGTATCAAAATCACTGGGATTTGTTGAAGCATTCCAGAGTTATGACCACAGAAAGTGATATTGGTCAGAATTTAAAAAATTGGCCCGGTCACGAAGGGGTTAAAAGTCCATATTCGGGAGCATGTATTGGATATTATGAATGCCCTCAAAGTTGAATACACTGCACAATTGAAGCCTATACCCCAGCATTATAAAGACGTTCACAACTGCGACCATACCTTACTAAAGGCATTTGGCAGTGACCGGATCCTGACTAATTCCAGAATTGGTGATGTTAAGAAAAGCTTGTCACAACTTGAAGCAAAGTGGATTTGGAGGCTCAAAAGCGGTACATCCTTGTCACTGCATATCTGTTTTCGGTAAGGAAGGGAGGCCTCAAACTGTCCCTGGAACTGGAACCAAACTATCCCTATCCTATCCCGGCGGTACTCTTGAAGGTAGAAAGGCCATAGTCTCCTACCTTACTGTGATCCTGTTAACCCCTGATCTGTTCCATCTCCCACCCCAAGAGACCTGGGAGAGAAATATAATGTAAACAAGGCACAAAGACAAAACAGGTATAAAACAAGTATACTTCCGGGCCATAGAGCGCAATCGCGTATGCCAGCACATGCACAATACTGTTTTTTGGCTTTGCCCACAGTTGGGCAAAGCATACTGCGCACGCGCGAGAGACCATTTGAATGCGCACGCGCGGTAACTCTACGCGAACACAGGAATTACCTGAAAGGAATGCATAGAGCAAGCGAGGAGCGGGGGGAGAGATAGAAAATAAGCCACGCCTATTGGACCGGACCAAGCATATTTACATGCACTGGGGTAAGAATAAAAACGGTATTTATGTATCATTAGTCGGGAGTCAAGGGGTATCAAAAGTATTTGTATAATGAAGAGGTGGCTCTAAATTGAATGATATTTTTGCATGATATTCCATAAAAGAGGTATGGAGTGTACTTATTTTTGCATCAACTAACTTCAGTAAAACTGAATATTTGTAATGAAAGTTAGATTATTAACCTTACTTTCATGTTATGGGTTAAAAAAATGTTCTATTAAACTTATTCTTGTCTAAATTTTGGGAATTGTTCTTGTATTCAGTGAGCGATTGATTGAAATCCTACTTTTCAAAGGGTATGTACTCATTTATGCTGAGCACTGAACATGCCATCTAGCATATCTAGGTTTGCTGATCCACATGCCATACTGCATTTTCGACTCTACCGATCCTCACTGTTCCACATACCATCCGGTCCTATCTCTGTGGCATCTGTAATGTGTGCGTCTCATTCTTAACATACAGTTTAGCAAATCCACCTCACCAGGTTAGCCATAGCAGAATATTCAGGTCATGAAACCCAAAAGTGCAGCAGCTTCAACATTATTGGTGTTGTTTAATGAAGATCTATCTGGACTAGTTTTCCAATTTGCTGTGAGTCAATAGGAGGTTTCTTTGGTGATATGTTCTGTTAAGGCCTGTTTCACACTTACGTTTTTTCTGTCAGTTGCAATCCGTGAAAAAGGTGGAGAATGGATCCGTGTCCGTTGAGAAACTAACGGGTGCCACCGGACCGTTGTTTTGACGGATCTGCTGAAGTCTGCATTTTAAAGGAACCGCAGCCTGGGGGAGAGAGAGAGAGAATTTTCGCTGCTACCCGGAACGGCATTTCATAGTTAAAAAGCTTCCCGGCATGAAGCTTCCGGGCATGCGCACAGCAAAATTGCGGACCGTCAAAGAAAAAAAACGTTGCAGTGTAGTCCCATCCGCCCAGGAGACGCTGAAATCTTGGCGGATCCGTCAAAAAAACGGGTGGGACGGACTAACGTCAGTGAAGATCCGCCACTAATGTAAGTCTATGGGGGGGAAAAACGGATCCGCCCCTTTTTTGGCAGATCCGTTTTTTTCAAAAATTGGCGTATTTTGACTGATGTCAAAAAGCGGAAGTGTGAAACAGGCCTAACCAATGCACTGTGCATCTTGAACTTTGCTTGCAATTTTTTTCTGATCAGTCAAAAGTGGCTGGTATTTTTTTGCTTTGTGATAAAGCCAAGGCCTGGGCCACACCTTTATAGGAACGAGGTGATCCATTGATGCGTTATTTTTCATCCTTCCTTTCTGCATTCTGTAGATTGTTTGATGAACTAGGTTGAATTCTCTCTGCTGCTGATTCTATACCTTGATTAAGACAGGGACCAATGCTGTGGGATATTATGCCATCCCTTTCCAAACCCCATCAACAGAATTGGCCTGAAACAAGGCAGTATTTCTAGCAATCTTCTACTCTAATTTGCCTAGTCTAATAAAGAATAAACTTACTGGTAGAGATTTGCTGACCTCTCTTTATTACATGATTTCTCCTGCCAACAAAATAGACTTGCTGTCACGCTGCCTGTCACGCCGCTCTCACCTGGGGGCGGGACCTCGGGCCCAACATCACCACTTCCAGTGCCGCGGCTGCTCCGGGGGTCCAGTCGGGTGCACGCGCGCACCTCTTGTACCTAGTCCCATGGCTGTGCAGTGCTCTTAGTGCACATGTGCGCTCTTCTCAGCTCTGTCTCCAGTCTGTTCCTCTCTATGGTCCTGGAGGACTTGACCTGGAAGTCCAAATGCTCATGCGCTATATCAGGCTACCTCTTCCTATGGGAGATGCCTGATTATTGTTGTGCTTCCTGGCTTGGTCTGCTTCTTCCTTGCCTGGCTGCGCGCTGTACTCGGGTACTCTGCCTTGTGCTTCATGCCTGTACTCTGTCTTGTGCTTCGCTTCTGTACTCTGACTTGCCGTGCTTCTTAGCACATGCTCCGTACCTATGCTCTGCCTTGTGTTTTGTCATGCCTCTTGGCACACCTCCTACCTTGCTCTGTACTAGGGTGTGCTTCCAAGCACGTGCTGTGCCGAACCCTGTGCTCTTGCGTGCTCCCTTGCATGCGTCCTGCTTTGCCCACTCCCGGGAGTGCTTGTCTGTGCACGCCATATGTGCTCCCATGTACTCGCCTTGCACTACCCAGTATCTAGCGCACTCCCATGTTCACGCCTTGTATTGTTCTGTGTCCTCCGTGCTCCCGTACACTCGCCCTGTACCGTCCTGTACCCTGCGTGCCCCTGTGTCCTCGCTTTGCACATTCCTGTTTCCTGCAGACACACTCACTCGTGTCTCCTGTGAGTCGGCCACCTGGTGCCAGCAGTCATGGTACCTTACCCCCTTGGGCTTGCCCCTGACACTCCCTGTATAGGGGGTGGTCCTCACTAGGTCAGCTTGCCCTTGGTGGGTTGGTGCCACGACCCAGAGGGTCCACTCCAGGAGTCGTCACACTTGCATTCCAAGATGCTAGTAGCATGTGAGTTAAGGCCAAGAAACATGTTTGGATTCGTGGATCGAGATAAAAGAGCAGCCCAAGGTTAAATTATATATATTATTGCCTTAAGAGCAAGACTAGACAATACACTATATATGCACAATGGTTATACATATATAACAGTCAGATATGCAAGTACGATAGTGTTAGGACAAGAGGTATAATCAGAACATAGTCAGTTAACAGTTAGATGAAAGGACTGGCTTGCGTGGGAGGGGCTGCGACATGGGAGGCCTGAGGTCCCCTTTATGTGTGACTTCTCACACGATGTGTCCTCGCGACCTCCCAGAGAAAAAGCAATAGGATATTATTCACACAAGCATTTAACCCTCTAGGTCACTCCCCTCCTGCCCTCTGGGCTGAACTTAAATCCCCTCCCCTGGAGGTTTGGATATAAATCTCCAAAAACCTAGGAAAGATCATAACTCCTTTCCGGACGGTCCTAGGGCAGCGTTTCTGGTGCCATCGGATCTGACCGGACCCCTGCTACTCATAGAGACTAAACAGAATTTTGCTACCTAGCTGCTAGTAGCTGTTCTATGTATTTCTCTTCCCATGCAAGTTAGAATGACTCAAGAACCAGGCATGTGTGTTGTGAGTTCATTTTCCCCTTCTTCACTGAGGTCTGGGGAACTCCCTATTCTGGTAAAGGAAGGTAATGAGCCTGATTATCAGGCACCTGAGTCTTGTGAGGATGACTGGCTGAGTGGAGTCACTGACTGGATATAAGGCTGCCGACGCCCTCCTGCCCTGCGGGTGATTTCTCTGTGGACTCCTAGGACACCAGTCTGATTCCTGCTTCCCTAAAGCTAAGTTTCTGCTTTGCCTGTTTGCCTTTATGTTTTGTGTTTGTTTTCCTTGCTTTTCTGGATTCTGCCATTCCCTGCTGGGATGAGCTGAATCTCCTTTTGCCGGTTGCTCTGTCTTCAGAATATTCCTGAGTACTGACATAGCTTTTTTGAAGCCTAGCGTCTTCAGGGCCTTTTTCACTGTCAGTCTGTTGGCTCTTATTTTCATAGGGTTTTTTACGGATTGCAGACAGCAGCCTTCCTGTCCTTTCCTATCTAGGTAGTTTTGGGCCCCGTCTTTGCTCAGTCTATCTTTCTGTCTGTGTTAGTGTTTTCATCTTGCTTCACCGTCATTATATGTTGTGGGCTGCCTATTGCTTTGGGGTCTGCTCTGGGGCAGTTTAGATTTCCCCTTTCTTTCTTTAGGCCTATTTAATTCTCCGGCTGTGATCGAGGGGTCTAGGGCATCGTAGGAACCCCCCACGGCTACTGTTAGTTGTTGTGATAGGATCAGGGGTCTGCAATCCGATAGCGGCCAACCTCTCTGGTTTTCTGGACTTAGCTAGCATTTTTGTTTTTGCCTCCTACGGTGACTCAATCATAACAGAATCACCCGCCATACCGCAGATCCTAGGTACTCAATAGCAGGAAAGAATTGTGTTTAAAAAAAAAAAAAAAAAAGGGTGTGTGTATATTCTTTCCTCTATATCTCTGAGGCTGTAGGGGGAATTTTTTTTTCTCTCTCAATGGAGATAAAGCAATTGTCTGATCGTGTGGAGCAGCTCGCTGCGGAAGTGCTGGGAATTTCCGCCTACCTTGCTCGTTCGCATGCTGTTGAACCAAAGATCCCTACACCTGATGTATTTTTTGGGGATCGATCTAAATTTTTGAGTTTCAAAAATAATTGTAAATTATTTTTTGCCTTGAAGCCTAACTCGTCAGGGAGCTCCATGCAGCAGGTTAAAATTGTCATCTCTTTGTTGCGTGGCGATCCCCAGGATTGGGCGTTTTCTTTGAAACCAGATGATCCTATTCTGACTAATGTGAACGCATTCTTTCAAGCTTTGTGGTTGTTGTATGACAAACCTAATGCTATTGATCAGGCTGAAAAGACCCTGTTGGCATTAAACCAGGGTCGAGATTCTGCAGAGTTGTACTGTCAAAAGTTCCGAAAGTGGGCGGTCTTTACTACCTGGAATGATAATGCCTTGGCTGCTCTCTTTCGGAAGGGTTTGTCAGAAGCCGTAAAAGATACTATGGTGGGATTTCCTGTTCCCTCTGGTCTGGACGATTCTATGTCATTAGCCATTCAGGTCGATCGGCGTTTACGTGAACGCAGGATTGCACGAGAGGTGTTGCCACTGGTTGAACTGACGTCTGAACCTAAGCAATGTGATAGAGTTTTGTCTAAGGCGCAACGTCAGGAGTTCAGAAGGCGTAATAAGCTGTGTTTTTTCTGTGGAGATGCCTCGCATATTATTTCTGTTTGTCCTAAACGAGAGAAACGCTTTGCACACACGTTTTCTGTTGGTGGTGTTCAACCTAAGTTTCTTCTGGCAATTACTCTGATCTGCTCCCTGTCCACATTTTCCGCCAAGGCTTTTGTGGATTCGGGAGCAGCGCTAAACCTAATGGACTTGGATTTTGCTAAACGTTGGGGATTTCCAATGACACCTCTGCAGACGCCTATCCCTTTGAGGGGGATTGATGCTACTCCTTTGGCTAAAAATAAACCTCAGTTTTGGACCCAGGTGGTCATGCGGGTCGCCCCAGACCATCAAGAAAATTGCAGATTTTTGGTGTTGCATGGTCTGCATGATGCCGTTGTTCTGGGGTTTCCCTGGTTGCAAATTCATAATCCAGTTTTGGATTGGAAGTCTGTGTCTGTGGTGAGTTGGGGTTGTCGGTGTGCCTTTAGTGAGGCTCCGGTTTTTTCCACGTCTCCTCAGTCGCATGATGTTCCTGACTATTTGGCGGACTTTTATGATGTATTTAGTGAGAATGAGTCTGCGTCCTTGCCTCCTCATAGGAGTTATGACTGTGCAATTGAACTAAGCCCGGCGTGTAAATTTCCCAAGGGTCGGCTCTTCAATTTATCTGTACCCGAGCACGAGGCTATGCGGTCCTATATTAAGGAGGCGTTGGAGAAGGGTCATATTAGACCATCCTCTTCACCCTTAGGTGCCGGTTTTTTTTTTGTGGCCAAAAAGGATGGTTCTTTAAGGCCTTGTATTGATTATCGTGCCCTCAATAAAATTACTATTAAATATCATTATCCGTTACCCCTGATTTCGGATCTATTCTCTAGAGTTAGAGGTGCTTGCTGGTTTACCAAGCTTGACCTCAGGGGGGCGTATAATCTTATCCGCATTAAGCAGGGGGATGAATGGAAGATGGCGTTTAATACTCCGGAGGGACATTTTGAGTACCTGGTGATGCCTTTTGGGCTCACTAATGCCCCTTCTGTCTTCCAGTGCTTCATGAACAATATTTTCCGAGACTTTGTCGATAAATTTTTGATTATCTATCTGGATGATATTTTGATCTTCTCCAAGGATTGGGATTCTCATGTGGAACATATTTGGACTGTGTTCCGGATCTTGAGGGAGAATTCCCTGTATGTCAAAGGATCAAAATGCCTTTTTGGAGTACAGGGGATTTCATTTTTGGGATTTATTTTGTCTCCGTCAACTATTGAAATGGACTCGGCCAAGGTACAGGCCATTTATGATTGGGTTCAGCCCACTTCTTTGAAGGCCCTCCAGAAGTTTTTGGGGTTTGCTAATTTTTATCGGAAATTTATAGCAAAATTTTCTAGTATTGCCAAGCCATTGACTGATCTGACTAAGAAGGGTGCTGATGTGTTGAATTGGTCTCCGGAGGCTGTTGCTTCCTTTCAGGAGCTGAAGCGAAGATTTACCTCCGCCCCGGTTTTGCGGCAACCGGATGTCTCACTCCCGTTCCAGGTAGAGGTGGATGCTTCTGAGATTGGTGCAGGAGCTGTTTTGTCCCAAAAGGATCCTGTAACATCTAAAATGAATCCTTGTGCTTTCTTTTCCCGAAAGTTCTCTCCATCTGAACGTAACTATGATGTGGGGAATCGGGAACTGTTGGCCATGAAATGGGCATTTGAGGAGTGGAGACATTGGTTGGAGGGAGCTAAACATCAAGTTGTGGTCCTCACTGACCACAAGAATTTGATTTACCTAGAGTCGGCTAAACGCTTGAACCCTAGACAGGCTAGGTGGGCCTTGTTTTTTACACGTTTTGATTTTGTGGTTTCTTTTCTTCCTGGAACTAAGAATGTCAAGGCAGACGCCCTCTCTAGGAGTTTCTTTGCTGATTCTCCTGTGGTGACCAAGCCTGCTACCATCTTAGGCGAAGGGGTAGTTCTTTCTGCCATCTCGCCCGATTTGAGACTTGCTCTGCAAGAGTTCCAGGAGGACAAACCTGAGCGTTGTCCCAGTGGAAAGTTGTATGTTCCTGACCAGTGGAAGAAGAGAGTGATGTCTGAAGTTCATTGCTCTGCATTGGCTGGTCATCCAGGTATTTTTGGTACTAGTGATCTGGTGAGTCGCTCTTTTTGGTGGCCCACCTTGTCTCATGATGTCAGGAATTTTGTGCAGTCCTGTGGGACTTGCTCCCGGTCTAAATCTTGTTCTCGCTCTAGTGGGTTGTTGATGCCTTTGCCGGTCCCCAGGAGGCCATGGACTCATATTTCAATGGATTTCATCTCTGATATGCCGGTCTCTCAAAGAATGACTGTTATTTGGGTGATTTGTGATAGGTTCTCTAAGATGGTTCATCTTGTACCACTCCCTAAGTTGCCGTCTTCCTCTGAGTTGGTGCCCCTGTTTTTGCAACAGGTGGTTCGCTTGCACGGGATTCCTGAGAACATTGTATCTGACAGAGGAGTTCAGTTTGTGTCTAGATTTTGGAGGACTTTCTGTTCCAAGCTGGGAATTCAGTTGTCCTTCTCCTCTGCTTTTCACCCTCAGACCAATGGGCAGACAGAGAGAACAAACCAGACCTTGGAGTCGTATTTGAGATGTTTTATTTCCGCTGATCAGGATGATTGGGTTTCATTTTTGCCCTTGGCCGAATTTGCTTTAAATAATAGAGCTAGTTCTGCCACTCTGATGTCACCTTTTTTTTGTAACTTTGGGTTTCATCCTCGATTTTCTTCAGGGCAGGTGGAGCCTTCTGCCTGCCCAGGTGTTGACACTGTGGTGGAGAGAATGCACCAGATCTGGGACCAAGTGGTGGATAAGTTATCTCTCTCCCAGGAAAAGGCCCAGCGGTTTTCCAATCGACATAGGACCATTGGTCCCCAGTTTAAGATTGGTGATATGGTGTGGTTATCTTCAAAAAATATTGCTATGAAGGTGGCTTCTCCTAAGTTTAAGCCTAGATTTATTGGACCTTACAAGATTTTGGAGATTATTAATCCGGTCTCTTTTCGTTTGGCTCTTCCTGTCACATTTAAAATCCATAATGTGTTCCATAAGTCCTTGTTGAAGAGGTTTGTTGAACCAGTTGTTCCTGGGGTGGCACCTCCAGACCCTGTATTGGTTGAAGGTAACATGGAATATGAGGTAGAGAAAATACTGGATTCCCGTTTGGCTAGACGGAGACTCCAGTATTTGGTTAAGTGGAAGGGTTATGGTCAGGAGGATAATTCCTGGGTCTCTGCCTCTGATATTCATGCCAAAAGATTGGTGCATGCATTTCATCGGGCTCACCCTGATCGCCCTGGTGGCGTGGTTGAGGGTTCGGTGACCCCTCCTCAAGGGGGAGGTACTGTTGTGAGTTCATTTTCCCCTTCTTCACTGAGGTCTGGGGAACTCCCTATTCTGGTAAAGGAAGGTAATGAGCCTGATTATCAGGCACCTGAGTCTTGTGAGGATGACTGGCTGAGTGGAGTCACTGACTGGATATAAGGCTGCCGACGCCCTCCTGCCCTGCGGGTGATTTCTCTGTGGACTCCTAGGACACCAGTCTGATTCCTGCTTCCCTAAAGCTAAGTTTCTGCTTTGCCTGTTTGCATTTATGTTTTGTGTTTGTTTTCCTTGCTTTTCTGGATTCTGCCATTCCCTGCTGGGATGAGCTGAATCTCCTTTTGCCGGTTGCTCTGTCTTCAGAATATTCCTGAGTACTGACATAGCTTTTTTGAAGCCTAGCATCTTCAGGGCCTTTTTCACTGTCAGTCTGTTGGCTCTTATTTTCATAGGGTTTTTTATGGATTGCAGACAGCAGCCTTCCTGTCCTTTCCTATCTAGGTAGTTTTGGGCCCCATCTTTGCTCAGTCTATCTTTCTGTCTGTGTTAGTGTTTTCATCTTGCTTCACTGTCATTATATGTTGTGGGTGCCTATTGCTTTGGGGTCTGCTCTGGGGCAGTTTAGATTTCCCCTTTCTTTCTTTAGGCCTATTTAATTCTCCGGCTGTGATCGAGGGGTCTAGGGCATCGTAGGAACCCCCCACGGCTACTGTTAGTTGTTGTGATAGGATCAGGGGTCTGCAATCCGATAGCGGCCAACCTCTCTGGTTTTCTGGACTTAGCTAGCATTTTTGTTTTTGCCTCCTACGGTGACTCAATCATAACACAGGTGCTTCTCCTGTTGTGGGGATCTCGGAAATATTCACGATGCACAGGTAGGACTTATAGTATTTCCATAACTCCTTTATGAAATCCTAGCTGGCTGAACCAAGGCCGCAGGCCGCATGGCTTGTATCCACAGGGGGTCTTCCTGTAGAAGGTTGCATACCAGCCGCTAGTGGGGGGGGTGAATCCCTTTGCTTGAAGCTGGCCAGGTGTCATGTTACCACTGCACTGGCTGAAGGTTTTTTTTTTTTTATAATTCCATGCCCAATAGAATACAGATGATTGACATAAAATTATATCTCCAATATTCTTCACAGGAGTGTACTAAGTTTACAAAATATTCCCTATCAGAATAGCGTTATCTTCCCCAAAAGCTGGGGGTCTGACCGCTGGGACCCCCACAAAACTTGAGAGCAGGCATAGAAGAGCTTTGTTTCAGAGAGACCGCTGAAGATGGCTGAGCAATGCTTTTGCCTGATCTTTGGCACTCCTATTAAGAATGAATGAAGCCGAGGTGCTCAACCTCCACTTCATTCAGACAGGGCTCTTCTGTGCTCTGCTCTCAGAATCAGTCAGGGTACTAATGGTCAGACCTCCAGCAAACAGGAAGTTATCCCCTATTATATGAATAAGAAATTACTTCCAAACTTGGTACAACTCCTTAAAGGACCATAATCTACCGTACTTCTCATTTCTGAACTCTTAGATCAGTTTAAGGGTGCTAGTGTCATTACTAAATTAGATCTGTGTTGAACCTACAGTCTAATTTACATTAAAGAGGGTGATGAATAGAAAACCTCATTCGTATCTCAGATGGTCTCTTCGTGCCTTTTGGATTATGCAAAACTCCAAATGTGTTCCAACATTTTGTTAATGAAACTCACTATACTAGTATTTTCTAGTCTACCTGGATGACATAATGAGCTTCTACACAGATCTGGAGTCAAAGCAAATTCATGTAGCTTACACCAAACTTGAAAAATAACTCTTTGAGCATTATGAACTGCCATTTCTGGCATATATAATTTCATCTGGTTACCTGCTTATGGATCCAGAAAACGTTTCTGCTATTCTGGACTGACCACAGCCAGTGGGCCTCAAAGCCCATGGAAGATTCCTTAGCTTTAAAAACTACCACAAGTAGTTCATCAGGAATATTCTCAAGTTTAGTTCCTTTTATGGTCCCATTTGGAAGGGCACTGATTCTGAGAACCAGCCAGACTCTGTAATTCAAGCCTCCAAGCTTCTTGATTCAAGTTTGCCTCTGCTTCAGTATTACATCATCCAGATGTCAACAGTGGATTATTCCTTGAAGTGGATGTCTATGCTACAGGTGTAGGAACAATTCTTTTACAAAATACTTGAATTATCTGGAAGAATGGAATTACTCCATTGATGGAGAAAAACTTCTCTCCAAAGATTAACTTTGAAGAAGCAGCTACATATGCTTGACAGAGCCAAGTTTAACGATACAAAAATAAAGAGCTCCTTGTTCACTCCTGCTCTCACTCCCCCGGCCAGAATGTTCTACATGTGCCAATAAAGCAGCAAGTTTTTCTTCATTAGCCCAGTGAGCGCAGTCCTTCTTTTCTTCATTGGATTATGGATATTGCTGTGGTTTCCCAAGGAAGAGCACCCGTGGCTGAAGGCAAGCCAGCAACCTGATAACTGATCACAGCTCGGATTAACTACGGTAATAGCGGTGCCGCCCGTGTTTTCTCTTACATATTGTCCAAAAATAAAGAGCACTAAAGGCCCCGTCTCACTAAGCAATCTCGGTAGCGAGATCGCTGCTGAGTCACAACTTTTGTGACATAACAGCGATCTCACCAGCGAGATCGCTGTGTGTGACAGCGATCAGCGAGCGGCCCCCCTGCCGGTATCGCTGATCGCTGCAAGAAATCTCTGGACATTTCTTTGGTCGCTGGTCTCCCGCATCGCTGTGTGTGACAGCGGGAGACCAGCGATCAGGTGTAAAAAATAATAAAAAAAATAAAAAATATAGTTATTCTCACCTTCCGACGTCGCGTTCAGCCATCCCGCCTCTCTCCACGCTCCGGTCCCAGTGATCCTTTGCACGAATGACCGCGAGACTTTGTTATCCCGCGAGACTGTGACATCTCGCGGTCATTCGTGCAAAGGATCACTGGGACCGGAGCGTGGAGAGAGGCAGGATGGCTGAACGCGACGTCGGATGGTGAGAATAACTATATTTTTTATTTTGATTCTATTTTTTACAGCGATAGCCAGCGATGCCGGGCGCTCGGCATCGCTGTGCTGATCGCTGGTGAAGCTGTCTGTGTGACAGCTCACCAGCGATCACATAGCGACTTACCAGCGATCCTGACACCTTGATATCGGTGTCGGGATCGCTGGTAAGTCGCTTAGTGTGACGGGGCCTTTAGTCCCAATGGGACATCCCTTTCATGATCTTATATGCTTTTAGTGCAAAAAAAACCTTCTGCCATGTGATCAGTGAGATGCCCTCTGTTCTCAGCACCTTAAAACACAGGCCCGATCAAGACCTCTTTTAAGAATCAAATCTCCCATGACTGGGTCATATCCATGTCCAACGTTTTGAGTAACCTCACCAGACTAAAACTATGGTTGATTCTCTGGTGCGCTGGTTCTTACAGATTACTGCCCATATGCATCCCATCTTAGATTTTCCTGAGAATGTATTTATTTCAGCGCAGTCCCATCATTCCTACAAAAGGACCAGGTTTTCTCTAATTGATCATTGGCATCTTGTTGATACCGCCCTCAAAATAGAACCTTTTTGCACAAGAATACCTCTCATTCTGTCCAGTCCAAATCAAGACACCCTAGACCAGGTGTAGGTAACCTTTTTACTGCCAAAGACCATTTGCAGGCCTTACAAAATTATCAACTCAATTTATTCTATTCTATTTGGTCAAACAATTCATCACACCATGGAATGCGGGTATATGAACATCACATGATGGGCTAGTGCATATAGACATCACAGGACAGGCTGGGGGCATATAGGCATCACATAATGGGCTGTGGGCATATAGACATCACAGGTGGACTGGGGTCATATAGACATCACAAGACATGCTGGGGGCATACACAGTTGTGGCCAAAAGTATTGACACCCCTGCAATTCTGTCAGATAATACTCAGTTTCTTCCTGAAAATGATTGAAAACACAAATTCTTTGGTATTATTATCTTCATTTAATTTGTCTTAAATGAAAAAACACAAAAAGAATTGTCCTAAAGCCAAATTGGATATAATTCCACACCAAACATAAAAAAGAGGGTGGACAAAAGTATTGCCACGGTTCGAAAAATCATGTGATGCTTCTCTAATTTGTGTAATTAACAGCACCTGTAACTTACCTGTGGCACCTAACAGGTGTTGGCAATAACTAAATCACACTTGCAGCCAGTTGACATGGATTAAAGTTGACTCAACCTCTCTCCTGTGTCCTTGTGTGTACCACATTGAGCATGGAGAAAAGAAAGAAGACCAAAGAACTGTCTGAGGACTTGAGAAACCAAATTGTGAGGAAGCATGAGCAATCTCAAGGCTACAAGTCCATCTCCAAAGACCTGAATGTTCCTGCGTCTACTGTGCGCAGTGTCATCAAGAAGTTAAAAGCCCATGGCACTGTGGCTAACCTCCCTAGATGTGGACGGAAAAGAAAAATTGACAAGAGATTTCAACGCAAGATTGTGCGGATGTTGGATAAAGAACCTCGACTAACATCCAAACAAGTTCAAGCTGCACTGCAGTCTGAGGGTTCAACAGTGTCAACCCGTACTATCCGTCGGCGTCTGAATGAAAAGGGACTGTATGGTAGGAGACCCAGGAAGACCCCACTTCTTACCCCGAGACATAAAAAAGCCAGGCTGGAGTTGGCCAAAACTTACCTGAAAAAGCCTAAAACGTTTTGGAAGAATGTTCTCTGGTCAGATGAGACAAAAGTAGAGCTTTTTGGGCAAAGGCATCAACATAGAATTTACAGGAGAAAAAAAGAGGCATTCAAAGAAAAGAACACGGTCCCTACAGTCAAACATGGCGGAGGTTCCCTGATGTTTTGGGGTTGCTTTGCTGCCTCTGGCACTAGACTGCTTGACCGTGTGCATGGCATTATGAAGTCTGAAGACTACCAACAAATTTTGCAGCATAATGTAGGGCCCAGTGTGAGAAAGCTGGGTCTCCCTCAGAGGTCATGGGTCTTCCAGCAGGACAATGACCCAAAACACACTTCAAAAAGCACTAGAAAATGGTTTGAGAGAAAGCACTGGAGACTTCTAAGGTGGCCAGCAATGAGTCCAGACCTGAATCCCATAGAACACCTGTGGAGAGATCTAAAAATGGCAGTTTGGAGAAGGCACCCTTCAAATATCAGGGACCTGGAGCAGTTTGCCCAAGAAGAATGGTCTAAAATTCCAGCAGAGCATTGTAAGAAACTCATTGATGGTTACCAGAAGCGGTTGGTCGCAGTTATTTTGGCTAAAGGTTGTGCAACCAAGTATTAGGCTGAGGGTGCCAATACATTTGTCTGGCCCATTTTTGGAGTTTTGTGTGAAATGATCATTGTTTTGCTTTTTGCTTAATTCTCTTTTGTGTTTTTTCATTTAAGACAGATAAATGAAGATAATAATACCAAAGAATTTGTGTTTGCAATCATTTTCAGGAAGAAACTGAGTATTATCTGACAGAACGGCAGGGGTGTCAATACTTTTGGCCACAACTGTAGACATCTCAGGACAGGTTGGGGAAACAGACACCGTAGGATGGGCTAGGAGCATATAGACATCACAGAACAGGCTAGTTTAATATAGACATCACAGGATGGGCTGGGAGCATATAGACATCACAGGATGGATTGGGGGCTGATTCCAAGGTACGTCAGCATCTTCAGTACACATGCCACAAAGTTATTATTATTTATTATTATTATTATTATTATTATTATTATTATACATTTTCATTTCCATTTATTCCATGGCGCTTTACTTGTGAAAGGGGCAAATATAGACAAGTACAATAAACATGAGCAATACAAGGCACATACAGGTACAGAAGGAGAAAGGACCCTGCCCGCGAGGGCTCACAATCTATACGGGATGGGTGAGGATACACTAGGTGAGGGTAGAGTAGGCCATGCGTTGGTTCAAATGAGAAACTGGGTCTGAGCAGTTTTTTTACTTTTTTATTCCAGGATATTTGTTTTGTGTTTTGCTTCATGCGTTGGTTCAGTAGACTGAGGATCACTGCAGGTTGTAGGCTTGACGGAAGAAGTGTGTTTTCAGGTTCCTTTTGAAGGTTTCCGTGGCAGGTGAAAGCCTGATGTGTTGGGGTAGAGAGTTCCAGAGTATAGGGGAAGCATGGGAGAAGTCTTGCATGCGGTTGTGGGAGGAAAAGATAAGAGGGGAGTAGAGAAAGATATCTTGAGAGGATCAAAGGTTGCGTGTAGGTAAGTACTGGGAGACCATGTCACAGATGTATGGAGGAGAAAGGTTGTGGATGGTTTTGTATGTCATAGTTAGGGTTTTGAACTGGAGCCTCTGGACAATAGGAAGCCAGTGAAGGGCTTGGCAGAGAGGAAAGGCTGGGGACTAATGGGGAAACAGGTGGATTAGTCGGGTAGCAGAGTGTAGGATGGATTGGAGTGGTGCAAGAGTGGTAGAGGGGAGGCCAGAGAGTAGGAGGTTGCAATAGTCAAGGTGGGAGATGATGAGGGTGTGCACTAGCGTTTTTGCAGTTTCTTGGACAAGGAATGTACGGATCCGGGAAATATTTTTGAGTTGGAGTCGGCAGGAGGATGCAAGGATATGTGGCTTAAAAGAGAGGCACCGAACATGCGGGACTGGGGAAAGTGAGCAGCCATTGACATTGATGAATAGGTCTGGTGGAGGGGTAGAGTGAGATGGGGGAAAGATGATGAATTCTGCTTTGTCCATGTTCAGTTTTAGAAAGCGAGCAGAAAAGAAAGCTGAAATAGCAGACAGACATTGTGGGATTTTGGTCAGTAGGGAGGTGATGTCAGGTCCAGATAGGTAGTTCTGTGTGTTGTCGGCGTAGAGATGATACTGCAAACCATGGGATTCTATGAGCTATCCCAGGCCGAAGGTGTAGATGGAGAAGAGTAGGGGTCCTAGAACTGAACCTTGGGGAACACCGACAGACAGGGGTGAGGTGAGGAGGTGGTATGGGAGAGGGAGACACTGAATGTCCGATCTGATAGATATAACAAGATCCAGGATAGGGCCAAATCTGTGATACCAAGAGATGAGAGAATCTGCAACAGGAGGCAGTAGCATAGCTACCGGGTGGGGGCAGAGGGGGTGGTGGCCCCGGACCCCACACTCTGAGGGGGCCCAACCGGAGCTGCGCTACTGTAACTGTATCGGCGTGCACAGTGCTCCAATTCAGTTACATTTTGCGGCAGAGCAGGGAGAATCGATCTCCCTGCTCTGCCGCCCGGCCGCTATGAGACCCCTGAGCAGGAGGTGGGGGGTCCTGTGCCAGCAGTGGGCCCGTGTCCATCATCGCAGGGTCAGCTGTATCGGCGTCTAGCCAATACAGCTGACTGCATTGATGAGAGAAGGAGCGAGAGCTCCTTCTCCCATCATCCCCTTCTCAGCGTCTGACAGCGGTCACGCTGACGTCACTGCCCGGCGCCCGCTGTCAGGAGATGAGCACGAGAGCAGGGAGTAGCACAGGAGCTGGGAGGAAGAGAGGTGAGTATTGGATTTATTATTTTTGTAATGGGGGTGCATTATACTTCAAAGGCTGCCTATGGGGGTGGGGTGCATTATAATGCAGAGGCTACCAATGAGGGTGCATTATAATACAGAGGCTGCCTATGGGGGTGCATTATAATATAGAGGCTGCCTATGGGGGTGCATCATAATATAGAGGCTGCCTATGGGGGTGCATCATAATATAGAATCTGCCCATGGGGGTGTATTATAAAAAAGAGGGTGACTATGGGGGTGCATTATAATACAGAGACTGCCTATGGGGGTGCATTATAATATAAAGGCTGCCTATGGGGGTGCATTATAATATAGAGGCTGCCTATGGGGGTGCACTATAATACAGAGGCTGTCTATGGGAGTGCATTTTAATAAAGAGGCTGCCTATGGTGGTGCATTATAATATAGTGGCTGCCTACGGGGGTGCTTTATACTACAGAGGCTGTCTATGGGGGTGCATTATAATTTAGAGGCTGCCTATGGGGGTGCATTATAATTTAGAGGCTGCCTATGAGTGTGCGTTATAATACAGAGGCTGCCTATGGGGGTGCATCATATAATAGAGGCTGCCTATGGGGGTGCATTATAATTTAGAGGCTGTCTATGGGGGTGCATTATAATTTAGAGGCTGCCTATGGGGGTGCATCATAATATAGAGGCTACCTATGGGGGTGCATTATAATACAGAGGCTGCCTATGGGGGTGCATCATAATATAGAGGCTACCTATGGGGGTGCATCATAATATAGAATCTGCCCATGGGGGTGTATTATAATATAGAGACTGAGTATGGGGGTGCATTATAATACAGAGGCTGCCTATGGGGGTGCATTATAATATAGAGGTTGCCTATGTGGGTGCATTATAATATAGGGGCTGCCTATGGGTGTGCATTATAATACAGAGGCTGCCTATGGGGGTGCATTATAATATAGAGGCTGCCTATGGGGGTGCATTATAATACAAAGGCTGCCTATGGTGGTGCATTATAATATAGAGGCTACCTATGGGGGTGCATTATAATATATAGGCTGCCTATGGGGGTGCATTATAATTTAGAGGCTGCCTATGGGGGTGCATTATAATTTAGAGGCTGCCTATGAGGGTGCATTATAATACAGAGGCTGTCTATGGGGGTGCATCATATAATAGAGGCTGCCTATGGGGGTGCATCATATAATAGAGGCTGCTTATGGGGGTGCATTATAATACAGAGGCTGCCTATGGGGGTGCATCATAATATAGAGGCTACCAATGGGGGTGCATCATAATATAGAATCTGCCCATAGGGGTGTATTATAATATAGAGGCTGACTATGTGGGCGCATTATAATATAGAGGCTGCCTATGGGGGTGCAGTATAATACAGATGCTGTCTATGGGGGTGCATTATAATATAGAGGCTGCCTTTGGGGGTGCATTATAATTTAGAGGCTGCCTATGAGGGTGCATTATAATATAGAGGCTGCCTATGGGGGTGCATTATAATATAGGGGCTGCCTATGGGGGTGCATTATACTACAGAGGCTGCCTATGGGGGTGCATTATAATTTAGAGGCTGCCTATGGGGGTCCATTATAATTTAGAGGCTGCCTATGGGGGTGCATTATAATAAAAAGGCTGCCTATGGGGGTGCATTATAATATAGAGGCTGTCTATGGGGGTGCATTATAATATAGGGGCTGCCTATGGGGGTGCATTATAATATGGAGGCTGTCTATGGGGGTGCATTATACTACAGAGGCTGCCTATGGGGGGGTGCATTATAATTTAGAGGCTGCCTATGGGGGTGCATTATAATAAAAAGGCTGCCTATGGGGGTGGGCATTATAATACAGAGGCTGCCTATGGGGGTGCATTATAATACAGAGACTGTCTATGTGGGTGCATTATAATACAGAGGGTGCCTCTGGGGAGTGCATTATAATACAGAGGCTATGTATGGGGGTGCATTATAATACAGGGGGTGCCTATGGGGGTGCATTATAATAGAGAGGCTGCCTATGGGGAGTGCATTATACTATAGACTCTGCCTATGGGGAGTGCATTATACTATTTTGAGGACTATCTGGTGTATTATGCTATATCAGGGGTCCCCAACCTGTAGCTCGGGAGACACATGTGGCTTTAGGTCCAGGTCTAGCAAACAGGTATGAAGACTGCATCTCAAAATGGTGAATTTAGTGAGTAGCCCTGCACAGAAGTGCAGATGTGGATGCACATTTACTGGTCTTAGGGGTTTAGAGATATATTAGGTATGGTATGCTGGAGGATGGTACTACCTGTTAGAGGAGGTGCTCAAAGCTGGATGAGACAGTATGTTGGGAGTCCTTGATGGGAGAATACTGAATGGGGGCATTGTGGGGACCCCTGGATCTCAGTGTACTGCTTTGGAGTGATCTCTGTGGAAAAGCTTTGGTTATCATTATACCTGAATGGGGGCTTTGGTTGACACTACTTTGAAGGAGATGGGAGCTGGATGTGGCTTGCGACCCTCTGTCTAAGCTGAATGTGGCTCTCAAGGTCAGAAAGGTTGGAGACCACTGTGCTATATGGATGCTATCTAGGGGGCCATCATACAGTGTAGGGATTATAGTGGCAGGGCCATCAAACAGTGCTGGAGCCATTAAATAGTTTGGGGATATTAAGGGGTCAGTGTATATACAGTGAGTGGGCATTATACTGTGTATAGAGGAGCTGAACAGGGGGGAAACTTTGGACATTATTAAATGTAAAGTGGGCACTTATTGTTATAGGGGAACTCGGGTTACTGTGACTGTCAAAGGGGCACACACAGGGCAATATTACATTCTATGGGACAAAATGTGGGCACTGTTTTCTAGGGCACTTGCACCAGGCATTGCTATGTTCTAGAGAGTTGCTTTAGAATTTAGAGGTCACACAGAACCACACAATAGGTGCAGTAATAGGGACACATACGGCAGCAGCGGCTCAATATCAGGGTATCAGCAGGATGAGGAGTTTGTGCAGGTTAGGAATAGTCCCTTTGCTGACAGTGCTGAAAATATGAGAAATGAAATGTGTCTTTGTTGTATTCTCTGCAGCCGAGTCCTGGCAGGAGGAGTCGTCATGTCGGTCTGGGCCAGATGGAAAAGACGTGAAAAGTGAACGATTCCATCAGAAACAACGTCAGCGGTAAGTCATTATCTGTAACAGTGCTGTAATCTCTTATATGTTCTGTAGGACTGGTATTATTTACCACTGACCATATGGCGTTAATATCAATATTGGTCTTTTTATATATAGATTATTTTTGGCAATAGCGCGGTCATCTGCTGAGGTTCTCTGGTTAGGGGCCCACTCAGAAGTTTCACCCCCCTGAACCAAAACCCTATCTACACCTCTGACAGGAGGGAATGGTCCACAGTGTCAAAGGCAGAAGACAGGTCCAGGAGAAGGAGGACAGAGTAGCGTCGCTTGCTCTTGGCGGTTAGTAGGTCATTGGTGACAAAATTCTGTTCTATATGCTGTGTGCATGTGCTCGCAGTCTCAGGAGCAGTTATAGACCCCACGGCCGGCAAAAAGCAGCCACCAGCCAACATCCTGAGCACTGTGATCCCCGGGAATCCAGCCGGAAGCTGAAGAAAAGGACAGCATTGCGACCTGTTTTGATCTAAATGACCAGGCCGAATTTTACAATTCTAACCAGTGTCAATTTCTGAGGTAATAACTCAGGAACACTTCAACGAATCACACTGATTTTGCAAATTTATTTTGTGACTTATTGTACTTCATGTTAGTGGTAAAGTTTTTTAGATATGACTTGTGTTTCTGCCTGAAAATAATGGAAATTTGGTAAAAAGTTGACAAATTGTGCAATTTACAAACTTTTAATATTTATGCCCTTAAATTAGAACATTATGTCACACAAAATAGTTAACAAGTAACATTTAGCACATGTCTACTTTACATTAGTACAACTTTTTAAAAATAACTTTTTTTTGTTAGGATGTTTTAAGGGTTAAAATTTGACCAGTGATTTCTCATTTTTCAAACAAAATTTACAAAACCATTTTTTTTTAGGAACCACATCACATTTGAAGTGACTTTGAGGGACCTATATGACAGAAAATACCTAAAGTTGAAGAAGTCCAAATGGCGCTTTGGGCAGATTAGTGTGTGCACATGAAGCGATGGCCGGGGGACCACCACAATGCAGGGAGACTACGGTACACAAGATGAGGTGCAAATAACAAAGGGTTAATTTATTTACAGGCAAGGAATGCAGTGTTAGGAAAGTGTTAACAGGGGTATGCAATGACATAAAACAATTTACAAAAGTGATATTCTCTAGCTGGGCCGTACAAATGGCACAGAGCACCAACTGTTACAGACCAGTGTATTTTGCACAAGGCAAAACAATACAATAAAGTACAGTGTGCTGCTACTCTAACTATAGCCTAACCGGCTACTCCAGCCGCACGGCTACCGTGCTCTGTCTATTGCAGCCTATCCTAAGCCCTAAACATGTGCGCACACGGGGTTAACACTCACAGTAGTTAGTATCTCAGTCCATTCGGGGGGCCCCTGAAGCTTTGCAAGATGATGCGCACTTCTTCCTGGAAGCTCTGTTTTCCTTGTGTGCAAGTTCAATGATGCTCCTAGGAATGATGGATTCCTCCTCTGGTTTCCTCTCTTGTCCTTTCTTCGTGGCTTCTCATGGCAAGACAGGAAAGCCACCCTTTAATCCCCAGAATAGTTTACAAAGTCACAGACTGAACGTTCTTTTCCTCACAGCTCACGCAGGCTCCTGCAGAAATCTTGGGTCTGTTCTACACACAGAAAATCAGCCCCTCCCCTCTGTAGTCTGGCAGATGACACCAAACAGCCTTTACTTTACAGCAGGGAAGCGCAGAATGTCCCACTGCTCTAACCAAGGGGGTGCTGTCTCTTAAAGGGGCAGCTTGTCTCTACTGTCCATAGTACTGCCACCCCCTTACACACATATAGTATAAGGTGAGACAAGTGTTCAGATGCGGTCCCTAGTAAATAGTGGTATAAGTTATTGCTCAGTAGATTGATATGACAGGTGTCATTCACACATAATATAATATAAGTAAATATATGAGGAAAGATAATCTGAAGGAAAGGAAGGTTTTTACCTGTTGTTAAGTGACTGCATAGAAGATGCATGAAGCTCGCTGCCTTCAGTCCTTGGGAGCGGTGAGAGGACGTGCCATGATGCACTAATCCTACTGCTGTGTCACTCTGTGGGAGACATGCGAAGTCCGTGTTCTCTGATACTATAAACAATGGAAGAAGGTGCCATGGTGCACAGATCCAGTTGTTGGATACCAAGGGATCGCAAGGTATCAAGCTTGGTCCAGGAGATGAGTACTTGCTGACTGGAGTAAATAAGACAATCAAAGTGCAGCAGTGTGTTAGGAACGGCTGAACGCACTGAATAAAAATAATAATAAAGTGCGTTCGCCGCTCGGGGTCCACCATGCAGTAGGTGATATAACCGCTGCTAAGTGGTGGCAGGAGCAATATGGCGGTAATGCGCACAGGGTTAAACATCACCCAGGTGCGCAGAGCAATCTCTATTAAGTCACAGAGATGCCAAATAAACACAAATACACAGACAGAGCCTATTGAGGTCACAGTACTCAGTATAAATACACACACGGTATCGGGTCACAGGAGTAGCCCAGGACGGCGGCACTACGTCCGTCTAGACCTACCGTGTGTGCGGCGTCGCAGCTGCGGACGCTAAGGAGAGCTGCTACTGCAGCGTGGCGTGGGCACTGCCGCTAAACGACAAAGCTATGACGCAAGCTCAATGTCGGACGCTAGCAGCTGTGGATGTTGCAGCAGAGGAGTGCTGGTTCTAACTCAGTCCCTAACCACATACGTAATATCAGAGGGAAGGGGTTTTATAATGAGTCATTCACCAGAATCATACATCCGTCCTCATGCACACAGCAGCAAGTAAGTCTATACTAGCACATGGCGGAACAGCCATGCGCGCCTTTTATAGCAGCCGGGACCTTCTGCAAGCCTCCAGATCTCTGAGATGGACCAATGAGATCTGGAGCAGGACCTGAGCACATGACTCCCGATCTCCAATGGGAGATCATCCCATGAGCATGCTCAGTAGGAGGGCAGAAGGACTTAGCCTCAGGAGAGATTTGCTGCAAGGCAATCAATCTCCTCTGCAGTAGATAAACAGCAGGAGACTGCGGAGTAAACGCAGAAATCCGATGCCTAACACAGTGCAGCCCCAGCCGGTGGCGTGCGCTGAGGGATTACTGCCGGATGACCTGAGCAGTAGTACACTGCTAACAGATCATAGAACGTGACGTCACTAAAGACCTGACTCAAAGTCGGGCTGGTAAGGAAGCGATATCCAATGCATTTCAAAAGCTGCGGCTTTCTTCATCAAAGATTTTGCAGTCCAGATCGAATGAACTTTAAATAGCAGGATTGATCTGCATAATTGATCATGTAACTGACAGTTGTGCCACGCTTCTCCCACAGATAAAAGCACTTTTAATGAAAAGGTGATTATGCAAAGTAGATAGTAGGCTGATTATTTAATGTGGCAATAAATGGATGCGCAAGTGAAGGATATAAGTCAGGTCAAATAAACTCCTAATTCCTGTTAGGAGGAATAACCGATTTATATATTTATGAAGTGAGGTATTATTTGATAATGAGTTTATTAGATATGTACTTAAGTAAGGAATTAAGTAAAGAATTTTTCAAGGAGTTTTTTAAGGAACTTTTTTTAAAATGAATTTTTTCAAAAGATTTTCTTTATTTAGAGGAGTTATTTGGTAGAGTAACATAATAATTTATCCCAATTCTGTTTTTATTCTTATTGTATATAGCTAATTCCTTTTCGAGAGTAACATGAATTACATATCAGCTTAATAAGTGCCATGTAGTAAAAAATAGTATGGCATCCCAGTGATTTTTTAATTAAAATCCAAACCGTTTTACGTCATTTTTTAGGCTATTTGGTCTTAAGGTACTGAGATCAAAGATCCATTGGATTTCTTCAGCATCTGACTGGAGCACCTTTGGGCCACTATGTAGCTACATAGAAATAAATACTAGACTACCAACTGTGCGATATAACATGCTAATATCAGGGTGTAACATAAGGTAGGACACATCTTGGCACCCACATTTTGGTTCAAACTCAATGATAAATGTCCCCTGGTTTTTATTAACCACTAAGTTAATATGTTATAGCACCAGTGTAGTGGAGGGGATTTTATGACATCTCATCTATACTCTGAGAAAATCCACGGCGAGAATTGACCGTTGCAGATTTAACATGAACAATGTGTCAATTTATGCTGCGGATATTCACCACCGATATCATCCTTTGCAATACAAAGAATCAGGTCAGTGGTAAAGATTCAACATTAGGCCTCTTTCTCACGTCAGTGGCTCCGGTACGTGTAGTGACAGTTTCCTCACGTAACGGAGACACTGACACATGTAGACCCATTCAAATGAGTGGGTCTATGCACATGTCAGCGTGTTTTCACAGACCGTGTGTCTGTGTGCAAAATACGCTGACATGCCCGTTTTTATGCAACAGCACGGATCACAAGGACCCATACAAGTCAATGGGTCTGTGTAAACACGTACTGCACACGGATGCTGTCCGTGTGCGGTCCATGTGCGTATTTCAAAATATAGGGTTAACCCCTTTCCTACATTAGACGCACTATTCAGTCCATGTGACCTGGGACCGAAGTCTCAAGGATGGAATAGTACGTCTAGTGTGATCAGCTGCGCTCACGGGAGAGCACAGCTGATCGAGGCCGGGTGTCAGCTGATTATCACAGCTGACACTCGGCACCATGTGTCAGGGGCGGTCACGGACCACCCCCGACACGTTAACCCCTGGCACACCGCGATCAAACATGATCGCGGTGTACCAGGGTTAAGGGAAGCATCGGCAGGGAGGGGGCTCCCTCCGTGCTTCCCTGAGTCCCCCACAGCAGCGCAATGTGCAGCGCTGCTGCGGGGGCCTCCCTCCCTGCAGGTCCCCGGATCCAATATGGCGACGGGGAGCTTCAGAGGCCTGCAGGGAGCTGGCTTCCTCACTGCCCGCAGAGCGCAGGCATGAGGAAGCCTGCAGCAGTGCCTGTGACTGATCAGCGATCTGTCACAGCGATCTGTGATGTGACAGATCAGCGATATTATCAGACATATTATAATAAAGTAAAAAAAAAAAAAAAAGTGTAAAAATAATTTTAAAAAAAATCGCTGAATTAAAAAAAAAAATTCCCTAATAAATTCATTTTTTGAAAATAAAAACAAAACAAAACAATAAAAGTACACATATTTGGTATCGCCACGTCCGTAACGACCCGCCCTATAAAACTGTCCCATTAGTTAACTCCTTTAGCAAACCCCTTAAAAAATAAAAATAAAAAACGAAGCAAAAAATAATGATTTATTATCATACCGCCGAACAAAAAGTGCAATAACGCGCGATCAAAAAGACGCATATAACTATCCACGGTACCCTGAAAACATCATCTTGTCCCGCAAAAAACGAGCCACCACACAGTTTCATCAGAAAAAAAATAAAAAAGTTATAGCTCGCAGAATAAAGCGATGCAAAAATAATTATTTTTTATATAAAATTGTTTTCACTGCATAAAAGCACCGAAACATAAACGAGGTATCGCTGTAACTGTACTGACCCGAAGAATAAAACCGCTTTATCAATTTTACCGCACGCGGAACGGTGTAAACGCATCTCCCAAAAGAAATTCATGAAACGCTGGTTTTTGTTAATTCTGCGTCCCAAAAATCGGAATAAAAAGTGATCAAAAAATGTCACGTGCCCGAAAATGGTACCAATAAAAATGTTAACTCATCCCGCAAAAATAAGACCTCACATGACTCGGTGGGTCAAAATATGGAAAAATTATAGCTCTCAATATGTGGTGATGCAAAAACTATTTTTACAATAAAAAGCGTCTTTTAGCGTATAACAGCTGCCAAACATAAAAACCCGCCATGTATAGTAAATCAAACCCCCCTTTATCACCCCCTTAGTTAGGGAAAAATAATAAAATTAATTTTTTTTATTTATTTCCATTTTCCCATTAGGGTTAGGGTTGAAGTTAGATTTGGGGGGTTTCCACTGTTTTGGCACATCAGGGGCTTTCCAAACGCTACATGGCGTCCGATCTCATTTCCAGCCAAAAAAGTTAAATGGTGCTGCTTCCCTTCTGAGCTCTGCCATGTGCCCAAATAGTGGTTTACCCCCATATATGGGGTATCAGCGTACTCCGGACAAATTGCACAATAACTTTTGGGGTCCTGTTATTCTTGGAAAAATAAAAATTGGGGGTGAAAAGATCATTTTTGTGGAAAAAATATGATTTATCTAATTGTACGGCTGTACGTTATAAACTTCTGTGAAGCCCTTGGGGGTTCAAAGTGCTCACCACCTATCTAGATAAGTTCCTTGGGGGGTCTAGTTTCCAAAATGGGGTCACTTGTGGAGGGTTTCCACTGCTTAGGCACATCAGGACCTCTCCAAACGTGACATGGCATCCGATCTGAATTCCAGCCAATTTTGCAGTGAAAAAGTCAACCGTCGCTCCTTCCCTTCCGAGCTCTGCCATGCACCCAAACAGTGGTTCCCCCACATATCAGGTATCGGCGTACTCAGGACAAATTGCACAATAACTTTTCCAGTCCAATTTCTCCTGTTACCCTTGGTAAAATAAAAAATTGAACCTGAAGTAATTTTTTTTTGTGAAAAAAAGTTAAATGTTCATTTTTTTTTTAAACATTCAAAAAATTCCTGTGAAGCACCTGAAGGGTTAATAAACTTCTTGAATGTGGTTTTGAGCACCTAAAGGGGTGCAGTTTTTAGAATGGTGTCACTTTTGGGTATTTTCTATCATATAGACACCTCAAACTGACTTCACATGTGACGTGGTCCTTAAAAATAAAATGGTGTTGTAAAAATGAGAAATCGCTGGTCAACTTTTAACCCTTATAACTTCCTAGTTGAAAAAATTTTGGTTCACAAATTGTGCTGATGTAAAGAAAACATGTGGGAAATGTTATTTATTAAGTTTTTGAGTGCCATATCTCTGTGATTTAAGAGCATAAAAATTCAAAGTTGGAAAATTGCGAAATTTTCAAAATTTTCGCCAAATTTCCATTTTTTTCTCAATTAAACGCAAGTTAAATGAATGAAATTTTACCACTAACATGAAGTACCATATGTCACGAGTAAACAGTGTCAGAATCACTGGGATCCATGGAAGCATTCCAGAGTTATTACCTCATAAAGGGACAGTGGTCAGAATTGTAAAAATTGGCCCGGGAATTAACATGTAAACCACCCTTGGGAGTAAAGGGGTTAAAGTTGAAACCAATTGTATCAATACTAGCCAGGTGTCTAGACATTGCATGCAAAAAACTTTGCTCACAGTCTGGACAGCATTTTTTGGAGTAAGGTGAAGTTGGACTCTTCTCACAGTGGTTGAATGTTTGAAGTGTGGTAATTTTTCACAAAATTATGCGCCCCCATGTGGACACAGAACAGCTAATACGTCTGGTGGAGCAACATCCCGAACATTGGGACACTCGATCCAACGGATACCATGTCAGGCTGGCCATAGAACGTGCTTGGTTCACTGTAGCTGAACAGCACTACCCCAGACCTGGCTGGTCCACTTATTCACCAGCCAAGCAGGCAAAGTTTGGTAAGTTACCCCATATATGTTCCTTTTTAACAATCAACTTCAAAAATTTTTCAATATGTAAAGAATTGACATAGTGATTTATATTTGCCTGATTACATGTCTAACCAAAACACACATTAGCTGATGTGTTTTTTGCATTTGTATGTTTAATCACATTATCATACATATTACATTTATTCATAGGCTTATAGTATGATCCTTCTATTTAACCCCTTTCTGACATCCGACGTACTATCCCGTCCACGGTACCCGGGCCCGTATGACCGTGGACGGGATAATACGTCGGGCCCTTTAATGCGATACCGCAACTTAAGTCTCGGTGATCGCATTAAAATTCCAACGCCATCTCACCTTACAGAAGATGGCGTCGGCCTCCCCGCCTGCGATCCCGCCCCCCCGGCATCCAGAGCGCTGTGATTGGCTGTTCAATTCTGCTATATCGCCGCTGTGCCCTGCCAGTACCGACCCGGATCGGTGCTATATTAGCACCGATCCTAGGCTGGAGCCTGATGCAGGCCCAGCAGGGCCTGCAGGAGCTGGCTGGCGTGATCGATTAGATCGGCGATCGCGCCAACCACAGGGCACAGCTGCGGTTACCATGTGACCGCTCTGTGCCCTGCTGGTGACCTGGGCATGACCTGCCTAGGAATCGGAGCTGTGAGTGCCGATCCTAGGCAGTTGCCATGGTCACCAGGCATATCAGGGATTGGTGGATCGATGTAATCATTCGATCCCACCAATAACAGGTCACAGCAGCAATGTGACCGCTCTGTGACCTGCCCCTGACCTGCCTCTGACCTGTCTGCAGGGGTCCTCACTCTAGCTGAGGATTCCTGCAGAGAGGTCGGACGCAGCAAGAGCTCCTGTGCTGAGTATTGTGGTGCCACAACTTGTAGCATTACAATCCCTGCAGAAAAGAAAGAAAAAAACGCCAACCGTAAGTGTTCCTGATCCCCTGCCCAATCTATCTTCACCCCCCATCTATCTTCTTCCCCCCATCCCTCCACCCTAATCCCCCCATCCCCCTTCCCCCTATTTTTACCCCTCTCCACCCCACTTTTGCACCACCTCCGTGCGCAGCCGCCGAGCGTTGATCGGTGACACTGTTCACGATCAACACTCGTGCTCGCTTTTTTTTCCTTAGCCCCCTTTGCGCCACCTCCGTACACACATCCCGCAGCCGCAAAACTTGGATAAGTGACACACGTTACTTATCCAAGCTTGTGCCTGCCGTTTTTCATTTTTTTTCACCCCCCCTTTGTGCCACCTAACTACAACCCTAACTGATCCCTGCCCAATCTCTCTTCATCCACCCCATCCCCCCTTTTTTGTACCCCCCTCCACCCACCTTTGCGCAGCTGCCGAGCATTGATTGGTGATGCAGTTCATCGAGCAACACTCGTGCTCCCTTTTTTTTCTCAGCCCCCTTAGCGCCAACTCCGCACACACATCTCCCAGCTGGCAAACTTTGATAAGTGACACAGTTCACTTATCAGAGTTTGTGCCTGCCGTTTTCCTTTTTTTTTTTTTTTTTTTTTTTTAGCCCCCTTGCGCCACCCCATGCGCACATCCAGCAGCCTAATTTTGATAAGTGACACTTATCAGCTAGTGCCTGCTGTTTTAGACTTTTTTCCACAGCGTTTACACCAATCACTCCCCCCCCTCACATACACATACAGTTTTCAATAAAGTGTACACCCAAGCACCATATTTACACAAAAATGTCATCAAATTCATCCAACAGCGCTATTCAATGGAGGAAGCATATGCTATACTTGCCTCCGACACTGATAGCGATGATGGCGATCCCACTTTTCTTTATTTTTCGGATTCTTCATCCTCTTCCTCCTCCTCATCTTCCTCCTCAGGTCCTGCAGAACTGCCACGCAGACGCTCCAGAATAGAAGATGAGGCAGCGCCCACCATGCCCACAGTTGACCCAGTGCTCCCCGTATGGACCTCGCCCCCCGAAAATTACGAGTCACTGATTCCTGATTTTGTGGCAGAATCAGGAATCAAGTTTGACACCACCAGCCTCACAGAAATTGACTTTTTCAAAGTCTTTTTCTCTGAGGATTTTGTTAACCTCATGGTGGAGCAAATTAATTTGTACGCTCGTCAATTTTTGGAGCAAAACCCGCATTCATCATTTTCAAACTGGTCTCCTGTAGACGCAGTTGAAATGACACAGTTTTGGGGCCTGATCCTCCATATGGGGATACTGAAGAAGCCGGAAATTCGGCAATATTGGAGTGTTGATATTTTATACAACACTCCAGTGTTCCGAATGGTCATGGCCCGGACGCGTTTTGAGGCCATCCACAAGTTTCTGCATTATACTGATAATGCACAGTGTCCCGCACGAGATGACCCCAACTTTGACCATCTTTTCAAAGTTCAGCCGGTCATCGAACACTTCAACAAAAAGTTTGGTGAAGTGTACGCGCCCCAAAGGGATATCTGCGTGGAAGAGTCCTTGGTTCACTTCAAGGGAAGGCTGCGATTAAGTAAGAGGGCCAGGTACGGAATCAAACTGTCATGATCTGACAGTTTTAAACTTGACAAAGTGAATTTTTTTTACTTTGTCAAGTGCAAAGTGTGACGTGATTGCCCCCGGTGGCCATTAGAATTATCACACGTGGTGTCTTTCATTCTAAGTTGCCCGGTGGTGGGGAGTGGTATCGCACCTTAGTGTTAGGTTTAATTGGTAATTATAAATCAGGTGTTAGGCTCTATAAATGAGTCTCAGGGTATGCAATCATTGTTGGTGATAGTTGTTCATTTGCAACCAACCTTGGTGGTGGAAGGAGCTGGAGAGATTGCTCAGCTCAATCTGAGTCCTGGTGTGGAAGGAGTCACAGAAGGGAGTTCTTTGCAGCGCTGACTGAACTTGGTGGCAGCTATTCAGGAGGAAGGCTGCAGTCGGTTGCTGGACTCTGTGCTGGAGCATTTGCACAGAGAGAGCTAAGTTTTCTATTTCCCCTGTTTGTGACTTTCCTTATGTGTGATCTAGTGCAGTGGTGGGATTAGTTTCGGCACCGGCCAATGCCCTAGCGAGGGACTAGGTTCAGGGCGAGTCAAGGCATAAGGTTCGCGTGCGGCGACAGGTTCGGAGCCTGTATAGGGATTGTAAGGAGTGCAGGGATGCTGCCTCAGGGGAGCTCAGGAGGTCTCCATGTCCCTATTCCCTATTACAGGGCCCAACACTGTAATTGTTCCTGTGTTTCCCCTTATTGTTTAAATTCGCCAGCTGGAGGCGGGGTATCCAGTTTTACGTGTACTTTAAATTCGCCAGCTGGAGGCGGTGTATCCGGCTGCACGTCCCGGTATTATTTAAATTCGCCCTGCTGGAGGCGCTGTATCCAGGGTCACGTGTGTCCTAAATTCGCCCTGCTGGAGGCGCTGTGTCCAGTCACACGTTGACCGTTACACAAACTCTATAAGCTGTGTGAGAGTACCTCAGGGTACATCCACAGGTTTAGAGTTTACGAAGGGAAGGACACCAGGATTGAACCCCCTGAGTGTCCTCCTTTCCTGTGAGTGAGTGGGAAAATTGTGTGGGATTTGGTGCACCCACTGCTGAATAAAGGTTATCACCTCTAAACTGATAACTTTTATACCAGCATCCCACTCTACAAATCCCTCTCTGAGCGACGTACCGCAGCCTGCAGTACTGTCCGCAAAAATCAGAGAGGCCTCCCGAAGACGCTACTTGGGCAGATGCTCCGAAAAGGTGAGAGCAGAGCCCAATGTAGCGACCACCTGCTGGTGGTCAAGTACAAGGACAAGAGAGATGTCCATCTCTTGACCACCATACACGGTGATGGCAGTACCCTCTGCACTGTACGGGGTACCTCTACACAGGTCTGCAAACAGACATGTGTAGTGGGGTACAACAAAAACATGGGGGGCGTTGATCTCTCCGATCAACTCCTCCAACTGTACAATGCATTGAGGAAGGCCAAGGTGTGGTATAAAAAGCTGGCCATGCACATCATCCAAATGGAAATGATCAACGCATTCCTGCTGTCACAATGTGCATGCCCCAGCGATACGTCGTACCTTCAGTTCCAGGAGGTAGTGGTTAAGGCTCTGATGTTTGGCGCTCAGGAAGGAGCGGGCCCCAGTACTTCTGGAACTGAAGATGCTCGTATTGTACCAGGTCAGCATTTTCCGGGGGTGGTCCCGCCAACCCCAAGAAAAGGTAAGCCGCTAAAAAGGTGTCGAGTGTGTTACAAAAAAGGAATACGCAGCGACACCACTTATCAATGCGACACCTGCCCCAAAAAACCTGGCCTGTGTATGAAAGATTGCTTCAAATTGTACCACACCTCCATGCACTACTAATTTACATTAGATTAGTTGGGGGCACATCTAGATTTGTTCTTTGGGGGTCTAGTATCCAAAATGATGTCACATGTGGATTTTTTTTCCTGTTTAGGCACATCAGGGGCTCTGCAAACGGAACATGACACCAGCAGACCATCAAAGTCTGCATTCCAAAACAACACTACTTCCCTTTCGAGCCCCGACGTGTGCCTAAACAGTTTTTTCCCACATGTGGGGTACCAGAGTACTCAGGACAAATTGGACAACGACTTTTGGGGTCCAATTTCTCCTGTTACTCTTGGGAAAATTAAAAATTGGGGACTAAATGATCATTTATGTGGGAACAAAACAGGATTTTATATTTTCACGCCCGGGCATTATAATCTTTAGTGAAACACTTGGGGGTTCAAAGTGCTTACCACACATCTAGATAAGTTCCTTAGGGGGTCTAGTTTCCAAAATGGGGTCACTTGTGGGGGGTTTCCACTGTTTAGGCACATCAGACACTTGTCAAACGCGACATGGCGTCCAATCTCAATTCCAGCCAATTTTAGGTTGAAAAAGTCAAACGGGGTTCCTTCCATTCTGAGCCCTGCCGTGTGCCCAAACAGTGGTCCCCCCCACATATTGGGTATCAGCGTACTCAGGACAAATTGGACAACAACTTTTGTGGTCCAATTTCTCCTGTTACCCTTGGGAAAACAAAATATTGGGGACTAAATGATCATGTTTATGGAAAAAATATGATTTTTTATTTTCACGACCGGGTGTTATAAACTTCTGTGAAGCCCTTGAGGGTTCAAAGTGGTCACCACACATCTAGATAAGTTCCTTAGGGCATCTAGTTTCCAAAATGGGGTCACTTGTGGGGGGTTTCCACTGTTTAGGCACATCAGACGCTCGTCAAACGCGACATGGCGTCCGATCTCAATTCCAGCCAATTTTAGGTTGAAAAAGTCAAACGGGGCTCCTTCCTTTCTGAGCCCTGCCAAGTGCCCAAACAGTGGTTCCCCCTACATATTGGGTATCAGCGTACTCAGGACAAATTGGACAACAACTTTTGGGGTCCAATTTCTCCTGTTACCCTTGGGAAAATAAAAAAATTATTGCTAAAAAATCATTTTTGTGACTAAAAAGTTAAATGTTCATTTTTTCCTTCCACGTTGCTTCTGCTCCTGTGAAGCACCTGAAGGGTTAATAATCTTCTTCAATGTAGTTTTGAGTAGCTTCAGGGATGCAGTTTTTAGAATGGTGTTACTTTTGGGTTTTTTCTGCCATATAGACCCCTCAACGTGACTTCAAATGTGAGGCGGTCTCTAAAAAAATGGTTTTGTAAGTTTTGTTGTAAAAATTAGAAAATCGCTGGTCAAATTTTAACCCTTATAAACTTCCTAACAAAAAAAATGTTGTTTCCCAAATTGTGCTGATGTAAAGTAGACATGTGGGAAATGTTATTTAGTAACTATTTTGTGTCACATATTTCTCTGTTTTAAGGGCATAAAAATTCAAAGTTTGAAAATTGCAAAATTTTCAAAATTTTCGCCATATTTCTGTTTTTTTCATAAATAAACGTAAGTTATAGCGAAAAAATTTTACCGCTAAAGTGAAGTACAATATGTCATGAGAAAACATTCTCAGAATCACCTAGATCCGTTGAAACATTCCAGAGTTATAACCTCATAAAGGGACAGTGGTCAGAATTGTAAAAATTGGCTCGGTCATGAACGTGCAAACCACCCTTGGGGGTGAAGGGGTTAATCTACTAATTCATCATTAAGCATGCTTGGTGAAAATTTCAAAAACATGCAGTGTGTGTCTGTGGCAGTATTTTTGTGGTGCTCAGTAGCTTCATGTCTGTCCCCAATTTTTTTAGGGATAGCAAATTTTAAAAATAATCCATTTACCTTGCTAAATCAAGGGATACTTGTCAGACATGTGTTAAGAATGTGAACTTTTGCAATGTTCCATGGCCTAACAAATATGTTAGATAATATTTTACAGTCTGTACTGTATAAAACCATATCTGTACAGATGTCTCACATTTTTGGGGCTTAGGCCTAACTAGGCTGCCATATTTTGCAATGTGTTAATTTCCTGATAGAAAATTAAACCAAATGTTTGCCTTGCAAGTGTAAATGACGTTGTTTAAATTATAACGTGATCGCCAATGACTTAGTTTACATGTAAGGATCATCAGGTGCTGCCTGCTATTATTAATCGGCCATACACAACATACTGAAAAAAAGAACACCCTTGTAGGGTTTGTATTTCACCACTGATTCTGTCTAAATTGAATATTTATATTCTTGACACCACACAAAATGTTTTACACACTACAAGCCCTTACATATGTCTGCTGGTAATTGTTAATTGTGTGAATGTTTGTGTTGTTCTACACACCCCAAGTTTGGCAGGCTGTGTTGTTTCTAACCAAATTTTAGACATGGTCATGGTGAACAAACATCACATTTTGGGTGAAAGCATGGATGAAAGTGGTCACACACTTCTTAGTCTTAATGTCAAGCCCAAAAGTTTTTTTATATTTTGAAGGCATCCTGATAATAAACAAACAACTTAGGAAATAGAACATAGCTGAACCTATTCTGTTGTTATTTATTTAATATTTTAATGTTGGCCTTTATGTAAAATATTTTGTTTTAACACTTTCCCAACAGTTGATTTGGTCAAACGGCGTTGGCGCTCAGCGAGAGACCAGTTCAGGCGTGAATTTAATCCCCTCCACCTCCGGTGCTGCCAAAAAAAGGCAATATGTTTACTACCGCAATTTAGCTTTCCTAAGGCCAATCATGGAGCTAAATCCGTAAGTGACTGTTTTCCAAAACATAATAACCTTACTACAACAATGTTTTTATTTAAAATATTTTTTTAAGCAGCTACACATTGTTGCGTAAGCAATGGTCATGGGAGGGCAAAAAGACAGGCCCAGTATGATGGGTTGATGATATACAGAACATCACAGTCGGGGAAATCTTAGATGCCACTCTGATGCAACGAAAGGTGATCCCCTCCAGCAGTTATGCTGACATGTCTTTATTACGCCTACTACTCTATAGCTTACATTACTCCACACATTTAGTTTAGGATGTCTCCAGTGGGCACATTCACATGCTCCAAATGCAGGACAGGAAACACAGACATATTTCATCACATGTGGGGATGTCCCAAAGTGCTAAAACTGTGACAGTCTATCCACACTGAACTGCAGAATCTTGGTGGCATTTTGTTTCCTTTGATGCTGCAATGGGCAATTTTAATATTTTAGACAGCTCTCAACACAAATTCCTAAAACATCTTAAGGCCATGATGATAATATGGGCCTCAGCTACCAGGAAAAGTATTTTGCAGCACTGGCTGAGTCCTTTGCCACAATCCAAATCTCTCATATACTCCAAAATAATGTATATTTTTCGAATGGACTGGTTAGATACCCTGACAAATAAAGAGAAATTGACTGGGAGGTCTTTGAGTACATGGTTATTTTTCATCCCATCACTGTCTCAAGACACCAGGGACAAAATAAGGACACATTTTGAAAACATCCAGTGGTACCTTCTTCAGAAAATCAGCGGACGTAATCCTATTCCTTGAGCTTGTTGATCGTTAACCAAATGCAAAGTCGTTTAAGGGGTTTATATGTTGGGGGGAGGGTTAAGGGAGGTAGGGGTCATGTATGAGTATTATGCCTGTCGAATAAGCATCAAATAAGCTTGATTCCTTCAAACCTGTATGACTTACTTTCTGGTAATGCTCTTTATACCAATATTGTGAGTTTTACACCTCTCAAATAGCTTGTTACTTCAAGACTTGTATGATTATCTTTTATTGTAATGCTCTTTAAATCAATAAAACATGTTGGAAAAAAAATTCTTTACATAAATATGTAAAAAGCAAAATAAAAATTTGTGGAACAATAGTTCGATTACATAAAGAATGTCTAAATTTTATGCATACACACGTGGATACTGTAAGCTAAAATTTGAATATTTAATATGGTCAACACCTACCTTCATATGTTGTCACAAATTAGCACAATGTAACTAGTTTGTTTATTTAGTCTTTGTTGTAAATACTTTATATTTATGCCACAGTGTATTTTCTCCTTGGACGTATGACAACCTAGATGACTCTGATGATTCGCCCACCCCAGACAGATCATTGGCATGTACCTCAGCATCTGAGACCAAACCCCTAGCGGACCCACTCCAACAACACAGCCTGAACAGGTGTCTGATGCCGGTGAAGCCTCCACTGATGCTGCTCAGGGAAGCACACAACAATCTGGCGAAACAACATAAGCAGCAGCCCCAGTGCCACAGGCAGCATCAACATCATCAGCCCCAGCAACACAGGCAATATCAACAGCCAATGTCCCTCGCTATCTTGCTCACACTCTCAGAGATTGACGAACCAGGCGACATGAAGACACACGTATGATGCCTGAGCTCATTGATGCGCGAGTTTTATCCATCATTAATTCCCTGACACCAGAAAATTCAGTTGAGTAGTTTTGTAGGTTCCTCTCCCCCTGCCTAGCCAAAGTTCCTGATGAACGGCAGGAACGTGTACGGGCTGCAATATTGACCCTCATTGCTGCATGACAGGGAGAGCAGGAACCCAACCATGTTCTAGGGCCTTTTGAACAATGGCGAGCTGGCCAGCTTACAATACAAATGCCATCTGAAACCAACATCAGAGATACCCAAAATGTTGGAGCACTATCCTCACGGGCCGAACCTATCACAGCAACACAACAAGCTGAGAGCATGCTGCATCCATTTCTGTGCCTCCAGCTCCTGCCTCTAGCCAACATTATGGGCCAATGTCTGGCACTTATTCTGGGCCTCCTGTTCCTGCCTATAGCCAACATTATGGCCAAATGGCTGGCCATTCTTCTGGGTCTTTAGCTCCTGCCTCAAGACATTCTTCTCAAAAAATGTCTGGCACTTTTTTGGTTCCTCCTTCCCGTGCCTCCAGACATCATTATGGCCAAATGTCTGCCCCCACCAGCACCTACAGCCAACAATCTGAAAACATGGCTTCCGTCATATCTGTGGGGGATAGTAGTGCTGTTAGTTTTGCCCATCCACAGCCCTACACTCTTCCATCAAGGCAGCAGACACCTGTGTTTGACCAATTTGTTACACACAGCCATCTGCCAAGAGGTGGTAATAGTAAATCACATTCCTATGTCAGCCAGATTTCTGAGTCAGAAAGTACTTCATTTCAACAACGTGTCCAGTCATCCTTTTTGGGAGTGTCTTTGGAACCCCAACCTTATCCACCATCTCCATCTGTTTCCCCTACATTGTTCACATCCACACCTCATCAAACACCAACTCTCCAGGGCCAAATGTCTAGAGGACAAATGGGCACACACTCCTCCAGTCCAGAACATGAAAGCGCACTCAATCCCAGCGATGAGTCTTTCTCTAGTCAGAGTGAGTTAGTTGATTGTAACTAATCTAGCTAAATATGTAGAGTACCCAAAAAAAAGCAGCCAGCACACCTGTCATGGTCACGCGTGGCTGGACACAGCGCCTCCAGCAGGGCGGATTTAGATGACACGCGTGACCCAGGATACACTGCCTCCAGTTGGGCGAATTTAAATAAAATGTGCAGCTGGATACACCGCCTCCAACAGGTGTATTTAAACAATAAAAGGGAAAACCTGGGTAACAATAACAATGGTGGCCCTGCGATAGGGAACGGGGATGTGGAGACCTCCTGCACTCCCCTGAGTCAGTGTCTCTACACTCCTAATGTTCCCTAGGCCGGTTCCGCACCGGGCGCCGATCAGGAACCTAAAAACCCTGACTTGCACTGCACCTAAACCCTCACTAGTGAAGTGGATGGTGCGGAAACTAATCCCACCACTGCACTAAAACACACATAAGGAAAAGAGACAAAACAGGGAAACACCACTTAGCTTTGCTCTGTTGCTTATGCTCCCAGCAACAGAGCCCACCACCTGCGTCCATCTTTTCCTCCGACTGGATCCAACACCATAGTGCAGCCTTGGAGCAAACAGAGTCCACCACCTGCATGCAGTTGTCCAGAAACAGAGTCCAGCATATGAGTCCAGTTTTCCAGCAACCGAGTCCAGCATCATGAGTGCAGCTCTACACCATAGCTGCCACTCCACCAAGCCATGCCAGCCCTCCTCGCAGACACCAGAGCTGCCACTCCATGACTCTCACTGAGCTGCCCGGGACTCTCCTTCAGCCCCATCCTTCACCCAGGCTTGCTTGTAACTGAGGACTATCACCAACACTGATTGCCACACCTGACACTCTTTTATAGAGCAATCACACCTGTTTTATAATTACGTGCACAAAACTAAAGTAACCAAAGTGCAATGACCCTAATGGCCACCGGGGGGAACTTAGAACAAACGACACCAAGTGCAATAATCCTAATGACCACTGGGGGCAAAAACCAAACTTTAGCACACAGCTAAAGGAAAAAAAAAGGTTACTTGTGCATTTTCTCTGTCATATCCAACCTGGATCATGACAACACCATTCCAAAGAATTATAAAGGTGCTTAGTTTTAATAGGCCATCACATTGAGGTTTTGGCTCATGTTAAGCCTTTCATTATCTATACGTTTTTGTATATCGGCCTAAAGGTTTTGCATATGTCTGTGTGTGTGTGTGTGTGTGTGTGTGTGTGTGTGTGGGGAGGGGTTGGAGGTGATGCTCTTTTGTTGTAATGTAAGCTAAATACATAGCTTTGTATTTTGCATTTTTGGAATGTAAAACACATTTTGAAGACATATGTTGGAACCAAAAATAAATAACTTGGTTAATTGTTCATATGTGTTTTTTTTTTTAAATAAAAAATGAATATGTTACATCAAACGGTCATCCAAGCATTCACATTTAGTACATAGTTTATTGTGTTAAAAAGAAAATGTAATGGCACACAGCAATTGCTAACAATGTAGACATAACAGATCATCTTTATTAAATGTGTGTAAGTTTTGTTTACATGGCCAACAACATATATTACTTGAAATATACTATAATTAAAGAAGGTACAATCACGGGCATACAGTTTTTTCCCACTTTGTCATACTGTTACTTAGAGCTCATTCCCACTGTAGTGTAAACTTGTGAAATGCTACCCAAATCCAAATGTATTGGCATTTACACCTATGTTGCTCTATGATAGTGTGTGAATGTATTATTTAGCTAGCTCGCATTGGCTTATGATCCGACTGAAACTAAGTGGCAGCATGCTGCAATAGTAATTTTAAAGAAGATGACAACACACAATAGAACTTCATGGCTCAACCAAGTTCAGCAATCCATCACTTGTATTATGCGAGTGCAGTTGGTATTGGACACACCAATTGCATTATAAAAGCTGCCAAATCATGTGCCACATATAGTAAGCACAATGATAGGTTGCACTACCATTGAGATATATGTATGTATTGTATGTGTATATTTTCTACAGTCACAAGGCAATCTTTAGTCTGGTGTGTTGGGTACAATTACATCAGGCGATGACAGGATAGAAGACATGTTTTGCACACAGTTAAAACATATATAATGTGCAGATATATACAGGGGTGAACTTAGCCTCTCTGCTGCCTGATGCGAACAGCAAAATGACGCCCCCCCCGCACACAAAGTAGATTTTTATATCTATCCTGTAAAACTGAGTACAATAGTGGACATTTTGATTTAGATAAATAGAAAAAAAAAGGTGTCCAAACACAAGGATGTCAGCGCCATCACTCGCACATACAAGAACAACACAGAAGTATCCAGAACAAGGGTCATTAATGGCAATAGTAGGCCTGGCACAGGGCCGGACTGGGAAAAAAAGGCAGCCCTGGAATAATAACACACAACCCTAAGCTAATATGTCATTGGAGTAAACCTTTTGGGCAATGTTTTAAACACTAATCACTAATGGCTCACACCTTTCCCAGTTTAAACCATTAAATTGACGCATTAATCCTTCATTTGGACATAGAAACCTTAGGTTTGGATACGTATTCACACGAACAGCACACGGATGACACACGGACGAAACACACGGACACACGGATCGCAAGTGGATGACACACGGATGTTCTATGTGTACACACATTCACACGGACACGGATTGCTCCAGGACAGTGTTTACCGGTACCGGAATTACCTGGACGTGTGAAACTGGCTTAAGAAGGTGCAGGAAAACAATATTACTACGAGGAAGTACAAAGGGAACGTTATTTACTGTGGAGTGCCCACTGCAGGACGGTAACTATTACTATACAGCACACAGAGTGGACACTATTACGGTCTAGGGCATTGCTTATAGCACTGTATAGTTTGTGTAGAGGTGGAAGAATATGAGGAGAGTGCTGGAAAAACAATAAGCTAAAGATGTCTGTGTGTTATATTTTCTAGAGACGAGTTATGGAAGGAATAGGTGATCATGGTGGTCAGTGTTGAATGGAAGAGAAAAGGGAAAATGACTATGATCAATAAGAACATCATTGGTGTTATATTGCAATATTATTATTATTGTTATTATTACATTTACATGGTTTTATTAGAAATATTTAGTAAAACTTGATTTCTTATAGGCAGAGTTATATAAGTCATAGAGACCCTCAATCTGGGAAAGGGAACCGAGCCGGCATGGGCCTTTCTGCTTTCAAATGCCAGGGCTAACTTTTAGCACATGTCCATCCTTGTATACAAGTATTTCGGTCTTAGAAAATTATGGATAGCCTCTGATGGTAAAAACTGACACACTGTCCAAACACTGATTAAAATCTGAACCAGAACACTTCTGAAAATGAATTTGCTTTCTTTGGTCACATACAGTAAGGGCAAAAATTTTGAATACAATGGTTTTCATTGCAACAAAACCATGAAGGAATATATATGGTAAAAAAATGCTAAAGAAACACATGTGAAACAATCCATAATCTGAGTTACACCTTAGATTCCTTACCGACATCTGCCATACATGTTTGGCGCAACTTGGTAGTAGGTATGTGGATCCATACAAAGCAGATAATGGTTGTGACACACAGCCAGGACCTGCTTTTGACAGCTGGGAGTGGAGCTTTGCTCCGCCCATTATTGTTAACCTGTTAAACACCACTGTCAAACTCAGCAGCATTAATAGTTCCCTGGAATGGGGGCAAATCATTCTGTGCATCGGCAGCGCCCCAGTGATCTAATTGACAAATAGGGGTCCATTTAAGACCTCCATGCCTGTCAGTCAGAGTTCCCTTGAAATCCAACCGGGCTTCAAAGTAGACCATTATTTTTACTATATACAGCAATATTGTGGTATTCCTGTATATAGCACAAGCGATCTGACGATGGTAGGTTCCAGTCCCCTAAAAAATACAGTGAAAAGTAAAAGAAATAAAAGCTGTAAAAAATATATTAAAAGACCCCCAAAATATAAAAGTTCACATTATGCGCCTTCTATCTCTCTTTAAAAAGATAAAAAATAAATAAACGTGGTATTGTCAAGTCCAGAAAAGTAAACACCATAAAAAGAAAAAAAATAAAATTGCTGTTTTTTATAGTTCACTGCAAATATGATGGAAGACGTGATAAAAATCTTGTATCTATTATAGGAATAAGGACCGGGCCGTGGGTATCTGCCCTGCACCGGGTCCAGAACTGTCGGTGCTGTCTCCTCTGTTGTCCGGGGGAAAGCTTAGAGGACCGGACCGACCTTTGCCTCTGGAAGTAGGGGGCATGGCTAAGCTGCTGGGGACACAGCGCATGCGGAAGCGTTCAGACTTGGCGGGAACAGACAGTGCACAGCGGGGATAAGTGAGCGCTCCGTCCCTTGGGTACCGTAGCAGCGCAGACCCACACCCGAGCACCCTGCTGACATCCACAGAGACTGTGAGCATAGACGTGACGTGTTGCCAAACGCTCTGGGCCCGTTAGTATTGCACGTGTGCCATCTAAGAGAGACTGGGTGAGTGACCGTGAACTGTTTCCTGACCCCCTGGTGTATGTTTACCGAGCCACGGTGGGCTCAGATGATGCTGTGGCCTGTACCCCTTCTGCCACATCAACATATGGACTGAGGACAGAATGTCTCAGAGACTAACCGCTGCCGCCAGGACCTGGATCATCATCTACAGGATTTCACCGGACTAACCCCGCTGTTGCTGGCACCATCGTTTGCTTCGTGTTCCCTATTGCCTGAAGACCACCTGACTGGATAAGTTACACCTTACAGAACCATACTGTTACCATGATCGTTGTTTCTTTAAGTCAGTATATCCTTCTCATCCGAACTGTCAGTTTTCCCCCATTTAATCAGTTGTCTCCCTGAGTGGAGAACACCTTTGTTAATTAAAAGCATTAACCCTTGTTCTGTCTCCTGTCCATCACTGCATCTTGCAAACTGCTCACACTATCTTAAAATGGTATCAATGAAAAAGTCGTCTTGCCCTGCAACAAATAAGCCTTGACACAGGTCTATTTACCAAAAAATAAAAATGTTACGGGTCTTAGAAATTGACAACAATATCAAAAAATCTTTTTTTTCATAAATTTCAGATTTTTCTTTCACCATTAAAACAATTAAAAAAATTAGACAATTTTGGTATCATTGTAATCCTACTTGCAAGGAGAATCATACTGCCAGATCATTTTTACCACATAACGCACACATGTACACCATAAACACAATTACCAAAAGCAATGTCAGATTTTCAGGCGGTGTGGGAGAATAGGGGTTAGCCATTTTGCCACAGTTTTCCAGTACAGTATGTGGTAAAATGAATTATGTCATTCGAAAGTATATCTTGTTCCACAAAAAACAGGCCATCCCTCATACGTCTGAACGGAAAAATAAAAATAAGTTATGGCTCTTGGAAGAAATGGAGGACAAAACAAAATGCAAAAATGGAAATTGAAAATGTAGGGAAGGAGTTAAAAATTAAATATTCTTACTCAGAAAACAATGTATACCATATTGTCATTCTCTCAAGCAGCTTCATCAGGTAGAGAACCAGAATGGCTTTCCAACGGTCCTGTAGGAGTTCTCAATGGTGTTGAGCACTTGTTGGCTTCTTTGCGTTTAGTCTACAGTCCAACTAATCCCAAACCACTTCATAATGATTGTTGGGATCGAAACGTCATCACAGAAAGCAGAAAAAAAATGTGATTTCTTTTTCACCAATTTGTGAGGCGCTGTCTCTTTTGCTTATAGACATTGGACACTTTTCCAAGAGAGACTCCTTGGAGAGGACGTCTGCTTCATCTATGGGTAAAGTTGACCCTATTTTGTTATGAGGTGCTGTGTTCCACTACTGAACTGATATAATTGTAGAGGACATGTCATCTTACACATTACTCCATACCTCTACTTCTTGGTCACATAGCCCTTATATAGCCAGAAGGTGCTTAGGGTCATTGTCCTTTTGCAAAACATGCAGAGCTACCTGGGACTAAAAACACCAAAAGTCGAAACCCTTTTTTCACAGCATTGCATTTCACAAAAAGTTTTAAACATTTCAATCAATTTTAAACTGGAAAAAATTGATTGAAGAATTGGGGCCATTGAGCGCTTAATGCTGTGTTTGCTGGTTTGTTTTAAGTTTGTCATTAGACTATTTCATTTTTAGGACAGGGCACTGCGGCATGTTGTTTGATGATAATTCCCTAATCTGCAATGCGTTTCAATTAAATTCGAACTAGAAAAGCATCTTCAGCAGTACGAAACATCCTGTTTGTATATTTCCATTCATTTTAGCATTTTATGTCCTGCAGAAATAAACTGATTAATCTAAAAGTAAAGATCAAACTGAGTAACAAGTTTTTAATTATGTGAATCACTATAATACAATCGGGGCTGTGAATGGCACACAAAAAGGAACATGGATTTTACTCTCTCCATGATATGTCTGTTTTTACATGGCTATTTCTAAATGTTAGGCTGGGTTCATATACACCTGGGTTCAATTTGCCTTTTTTATTAAGGGGAGGAAAAGATCCCATTGTTTTAAATAGAATTGTTCCCACCTGTCCAGGGGATCAGTTTTTGTGTCAGACAGATGCAAGTGCAGAGGCCAGATCACAGCGTTAAAAGTAACCTTGTGAATAGGAATAATGGTTAGGAGTATATAGGAAAAAGCCTGAAGGTAATTTTACATTTGTGCATAAGTTGAGATCAAGATAGGGTGGCATCAAGTTTTAAAAAAAAAATGAGCCTGAGGCGATGCATATATGTGCATTCGTCCTTTTCAAGCCAAGCCAACTTGTAAATACAAAGCACATTTTAATTAAAAGATAAATAATTTACACATTCTTAATTAAGTCTCCTTATTGATACCACAGCAAAAATAAGATTTCATTGTCCATTTGATCTCTGTATGTTTAAATATTGATTGCAAAGAGGGCATACAGATGCAGAGCTCAGGTTAACGTAAATCAGGCAGCTTAAATCTCAATGCAGAAAAAGGTCCAATTTATACGGAATGTAGAAGAAAAATTACTCTGTGTACTTTGATGTAAAATAAGAGACACACGGATGCCTAATATAGTTTCCGTATGCATCCTTACAACAAAAACTGTATCATGGGGCCCTTAGGACTTATTTGCACATAATTGCAAAAATCTGAATATTTGTTTTGCTATGTGTGAACACAACGTTTCAGAGTTATACACGAAGTATATATCGAATAGTTAGTACTTGCCCACCTCAAAGGGTCAGGACAAGTATATTTTACTTCCTTGCACAGCCCATAAGCAAACGGATAGCATACAGACAGCACATGGACCAATGTAAGTCAATGGGATGGTTAACAAAGAGATCAATGGGTGAGTGCACTACTTTCATCTGTTTTTAAGATCAGGTTGTCCATTAAACTTAATTGGTTAATTAAGAAATGCTATGTGTAACAACCCTGCTGGCATCACTGCATGGCCTCCCATCCTCCACACACTAACTTACTCAATGCTCCAGGTCATGCTGTGATTTCTGTCTGCTGCCAGCTTCATACGCTTTGCCTCTTGCTTCCTGTCTGCTCTCTGCATGCTTCCTGGCTGTGTGCATAGGGGGGCGGCGCCGACACTCTCTGGTTCTTATGGAATCAGTGTGCACATGCCTAATTTGCTCCCGGCCAATCATCAAGAGGTCTCTGGTATTTAGGGCAGCTCCACCCAGTGGACCCTGCCTGTGCAATGTCCTAACTCAGTTAGTGTCTTGCTGCTGAGCTGCCAGGCCTTGTTCTGTGTTTCGCCTTCTCTGGAGGCTTTATTCCTAGCTTTGCTTTGTACTTGTCTGTCTGCCCTCCAGGAGGCAGAATATCCTGGTCTCTGTGTGATAGGGACGGCGGAACGCACTAAATATAAATAATAGGAAGTGCATTCGCCGCCCGGGGTCCACCGTGCAGTAGGTGTAACAACCGCTGCTGAGTAATGGCAGACTCGCTATATGGCGGTATACTGCGCTCGGGTTAAACGTCACCCGAGGTGCGCAGAGCGGACTCTGTTAAACTCACAGAGGCGCTTTAGTATAAATAAAGCATAAACGCCGAGCCTGTTAGCTTCACAGGTCTGAGCTGGCGTGCACACACGGTATATAGTCACAGGACACGGCCCAAGGAAGAGGTCGGTGTCCGTCTTGACCTACCGTGCGTGCGGCGTCGCTACCACGGACGCCGGTAAGTGCTGCTAACTGCAGTGTGGCGGTAACTACTGCCGCTGTACAACAGTGCCGAGAAGCATCACACTATCGGACGCTAGTGTAGCGGTGCGGTATGCACTGTGGCGTATGGCTTGCCACTGACTGGCGCTGACTATAACTCTAATTCCCTATCCACATGTGTAATATCAGAGGGAAGGGGTTTTATAATGAGTCAGTCACCAGAATCATACATCCGTCACCATTCACACATAGCAAGTATAGTCTATACTAGCGCATAGCCGAGCGGCCATGCGGGCCTTTTATAGCCATGCGCTTCTGGGACCTTCCAGACCTCTGAGATGGACAAATCAGATCAGGACAAGGACCTGAGCACATGACCCCCGATCTCCACTGGGAGAACGTCTCGTGGGCATGCCCAGTAGCGCGGCGAGAGGACTTAGCCTCTGGAGTGGTTTCCTGCAAAGCAGGTTGCACTTCCATTGTTGGTCCAGAGGTGGCAGCAACATCCAGACCCAGAGAGCTGGTCTGAGCAGGGCGCCTGGATCGCCGAGATTGCTGTGCAGGTCCCTGAGCAATCGGAAAGGAATGGGAGACCGCTGGATGTATGGCTCTGGATTCCTGCTGTGCAGCTGCAGGAATCCGATGCCTAACATTACCCCCCCTCCTAGGGCCCCCCCCCCTGAGCCTCGCTACGCTCAAAGGCCGCGATCAGGAGCGGAGAGTGGATGTTCTCCACTGGCTCCCAGGTCCGGGCCTCTGGACCATGACCCTTCCAGTCCACCAAATAAAACTTTTTGCCACGCACAATCCTGCGTCCCACAATGGCGTTAACCTCAAACTCGTCCGAAGACAAGTCTGATGACCCGGCAGATGACTCAGAGAACCGGGCCATGTGAACAGGTTTGAGAAGGGACAAGTGGAAAACGTCAGAAATGGCTAAATGTGGAGGAAGAGCCAGGCGGTAGACCACCGAGCTGATTCACTCGAGAACCTTAAAAGTTCGATGTATCGCAGCGCGAACTTGGTGGACTCGGCCTGCAGCTTGATGTTTCGAGCAGAGAGCCACACCAAGTCGCCGGGGGAAAGGGTAGGAGCGGGTCACCGATGTGTGTCGGCGGATTCCCTCATTCTTTCTTTAGAGGCACGAATAGCATCCTGAGTGCGATCCCAAATGTCGCGAGCCTCCACTGTCCAGTCTGCCTCCCTGGAGTCAGCAGAGGACACCGGCATCGGGACAGGGACGCGCGGATGTTGGCCGTAATTTAGAAGGAACAGCATCTGACCAGTGGAATCAGCCACTGCATTATTCAGGGCAAATTCAGCCCATGGTAGCAAGGATGCCCAGTCATCCTGCCTGGCAGAGACGAAATGCCGCAGGTACGTGACCAAGGTTTGGTTGGCTCTCTCAACCAAGCCGTTCGTCTCGGGAAGGTAAGCGGAGGACAGGTTTAGCTCAATACTGAGTAGGCTGCAGAGCTCCCTCCAAAACTGGGACGCGAACTGGGGACCTCGATCACTAACAATTTTGTCCGGCATGCCATGCAGACGGAATACATGTTTTATGAACAGTGTGGCAAGACCACGAGCGGAAGGCAACCGTGCAAGTGGCACCAGATGCACCATTTTAGAAAAATGGTCGGTGACCACCCAGATGACTATACTGCCACCAGACTTGAGCAGGCCAACCACAAAATCCATGCCAACCATCTCCCAAGGTCTATCCGCCACCGGCAGAGGATACAATTGCCCAGCTGGCCTCTGTCCCACAGACCTGATCCGTGCACACGAGACGCATGCTTGTATGTATTCCTTAGTGTCTCGAGCCATGAGCGGCCACCAATACGACCTTGCCAGGAGTTCTGTGGTCCACTTATTGCCAAAGTGACCACCCACCCTGGACGCGTGTGCCCAGGTGAGAACCTCCGGCCATAGCTGAGGAGGCACAAAGGCCTTGCCCGGTGGCACTGACTCGAGAGCAACTGGAGCCACGGTCGTAAAGCTCTCCAAAGGGAGAATTAGCCATGGCTCAGCCTCCACTTCCTCCGCTGAGACCACCGAGCGCGAGAGAGCATCCGCACGGACGTTTTCTCTCCAGAGAGATAATGCAAGGTGAAGCGGAAGCAGGAGAAGAAGAGCGACCACCTAGCTTGATGAGAGTTTGTAAATAGACCAGATTTTTATGGTCCGTATACACCTGGAAGGGAAACCGAGCTCCCTCCAGGAGATGTCTCCACTTGGAAAAGGCCAGCTTCATTGCTAGCAACTCCCTGTCCCCGATGGAGTAATTCTTCTCCGCCGGTGAGAAGGTCTTAGAGAAGAAGAAGCAGGGATGCTTCCGACCTTGAGCATCCTTCTGGAAAAGGACTGCTCCTGCACCAATGGAAGAGGCATCTACCCCCAAGATAAACAGTTTATCCACATCGGGACGGTGTAAGATGGGAGCGCCAGCAAAATGGGATTTTAGAGACGAGAAGGCCTTGGAGACCTGTTCAGACCAAGCGTTAGGATTAGCTCCTTTCTTTGTGAGAGCAGCCAAAGGAGCTAACAGTGTGGAGAAGTGAGGTATGAACTGGCGGTAATAGTTGACGAACCCTAGGAAGCGCTGCACCGCTTTGAGTGAGTGTGGTTCCTGCCAGTCCATTACCGCTTGCAGTTTGGCCGGATCCATAGCCAACCCCTGGGCCGAGATGATGTAGCCCAGGAACGGCAAGGACTCCTGCTCAAACTGGCACTTCTCCAGCTTGGCGAAAAGAGAGTTCACCTGCAGACGGTCGAAGACCCTGCAGACGTCTCCGGTGGGAGGTCAAATCTGGTCTGGCGAGAAGATGAGGATGTCATCCAGATAGACCACCACCGAGGTGGAGAGCATATCGCGGAAGACGTCGTTGATGAAATCCTGGAAGACAGCAGGCGCATTACAAAGGCCGAAGGGCATGACCAGATATTCGTAGTGGCCATCCCTGGTATTAAAGGCTGTCTTCCACTCGTCTCCTTCGCGAATGCGGATCAGGTTGTACGCCCCCCGTAGATCTAATTTCATAAAGATCCGGGCCCCTCGCAACCTGTCAAATAGCTCAGAGATCAACGGGAGAGGATATTTGTTTTTAACTGTTATGGTGTTGAGACCTCTGTAGTCAATGCAGGGACGTAACTCTCCACTCTTCTGCACGAAGAAGAACCCTGCACCAGCTAGCGACACCGACTTTCTGATAAAACCTCTAGCCAGGTTCTCCCGGATATATTGAGACATAGCCTCTGTCTCAGGGAGTGATAGCGGATACACAGCCTCTTGGAGGTACCGTGCCTGGCAGAAGATCTATCAGGCAATCGTAAGGACAGTGCGGTGGGAGCGTCTCCGCTGATTTTTTAGAGAAGACGTCCGCATACTGGTAGTAAGGTTTAGGAAGGGCGCAGAGATCCGTGGGCACTTCAGTGGAAGCTACCTGAACACTGCCCCTCAGGTACCTTCCCTCACAGTCCTTGCTCCAACCCAATATATTCCCCGAAGCCGAATCAATATGAGGGGAGTGACAACGGAGCCAGGGAACTCAGAGAAGCACCTGGTCGATGCCATCTGGCAAAATGAACAGGGACAGAATCTCACGATGTGAGGGTGAGATTGAGAGCCCGAGTGGGACTGTCTGGTGGGTCACCTGAGATGGTAAAGGTGCACCATTAACCACCCTGATAGTCAGAGGTTGGGGCAGTAACGCCAGTGGAATAGCGTGTTTCTGGGCAAAGGTCGAGGACATAAAGTTCCCCTCAGCCCCGGAATCCAAGGTAACCTCTACTTCCCAGGTGGAGGCCCCGCTATCTAAGGTCCCTCGGAATTCCGGTTTGGGAGAAAAGGGTTTCATATTTGTCTGACCACCACCTACGGCCACTGGACGTAATTGTTTTTCCGACCGCAGAGGACACGTGCTAGCTGAGTGACCAAACTGCCGGCACTGGTAACAACGTGCGGAGCTTCGTACCGGACGTGGCTTGGGGCGGCGCGAGACACCTCCATAGGTTTGGAGGATGTAAGCTCCTGAGTGGGAGATCTTAGCGGCTCGGTGAAGGTGGGAGCCAAGTTAACCCTTCGTCTGGATTGTGCACGTTCCAGCCTGCGCTCTGTAAACCGGAGATCAATGCGGGTGGAGATGGCAATCACTTCCTCCAGATTTGTGGGGACCTCTCTGGTTGCTAGAGCATCTTTGACATGCTCAGCTAACCCTCTCCAAAACACAGGGATGAGTGCTTTATCAGGCCACTCTAGTTCGGAAGCCAATGTCTGGAATCGGACGGCATAATGGCTGACCGAGAGAGACCCCTGTGTTAGGGCCAATAATTGGAGAGAGGTGTCGTGCGTGATCCGTGGTCCCAAAAATACCTGCTTCAGAGCCGTGAGGAACTGAGCAGCGCCCCGAACCAAGGGATCATCACACTCCCACAATGGCGTAGCCCACTCTAATGCCCTGCCAGATAAAAGAGAAACAATAAACCCCACCTTAGCCCGCTCTGTAGGGAACCATGCAGCCAGTAACTCAAGCTGGATAGAGCACTGACACACGAAACCCCTACAGGTAGTGCTGTCACCCGAAAACCTGTCGGGGAGCGGGAGGCAAGATATTGTCGGCATAGGCGTGAGTGTGGGCATGCGTGAGACAGCCTCTGCGACTGCCTGAGCAGCTGAGGTGGAGCTCTCGATAGCCGCCAACCTGCTCTCCAGCTGCCGAATGTACCGCTGCAGCTGCTGCAGGTCCGCCATTACTAGCCTGGCGCTAGTATAATGTTAGGGATGGCGGAACACACTAAATATAAATAATAGGAAGTGCGTTCGCCTCCCGGGGTCAACCATGCAGTTGGTGTAACAACCGCTGCTGAGTAATGGCAGACTCGCTATATGGCGGTATACTGCACTCGGGTTAAACGTCACCCGAGGTGCGCAGAGCGGACTCTGTTAAACTCACAGAGGCGTTTTAGTATAAATAAAGCATAAACGCCGAGCCTCTTAGCTTCACAGGTCTCAGCTGGCGTGCACACACGGTATATGGTCACGGACGCCGGTAACTGCAGCGCGGTGGTAATTACTGCCGCTGTACAACAGTGCTGAGAAGCATCACACTATCGGACGCTAGTGTAGCGGTGTGGTATGCACTGTGGCATATGGCTTTCCACTGACTGGCGCTGACTATAACTCTAATTCCCTATCCACATGCGTAATATCAGAGGGAAGGGGTTTTATAATGAGTCAGTCACCAGAATCATACATCCGTCACCATTCACACACAGCAAGTATAGTCTATACTAGCGCATGGCCGAGTGGCCATGCGGGCCTTTTATAGCCATGCGCTTCCGGGACCTTCCAGACCTCTGAGATGGACCAATCAGATCAGGACAAGGACCTGAGCACGTGACCCCCGATCTCCACTGGGAGATTGTCTCGTGGGCATGCCCAGTAGTGCGGCGAGAGGACAGCCTCTGGAGTGGTTTCCTGCAAAGCAGGTTGCGCTACCATTGTTGGTCCAGAGGTGGCAGCAACATCCAGACCCAGAGAGCTGGTCTGAGCAGGGCGCCTAGATCGCCAAGATTGCTGTGCAGGTTCCTGAGCGGTCGGAAAGAGTAGGAGACCGCTGGATGTATGGCTCTGGTTTCCTGATGTGCAGCTGCAGGAATCTGATGCCAAACACTGTGTCTTTGTTCTAGACTTGTCTTGAACCTGTCTTGCCGCCCTCCAGGAGGCAGAATATCCTGGTCTCTGTGCTATTGCTCCTAGCCTTGCCTTGTACCTGTGTATACTGTGGTCCCTGTGTCCTTGGTCCTGTACCTTGTCTCACAACATTACCTTGTATGAACTCTGTCCTACCTCGGTCTGTCAGTCTCCTTGTCTTTGGCTTCTTTCCCTGCTGTGTCTTTCCTCGTGTCCTCTCTGTCTACTTGTGCTCCGCACTCTTGCGGCTCTGCTTGTGGTCTGCACTCTTGCGGCTCTGCCTGCTCTGTACTCTTGTGGCTCTGCCTGTGCTCCGTACTCTTGCAGTTCTGCTGCTCTACACCTCTTCTCCGCAGCCTTGGGGTTCTCCTCCTGTGTGAACAAGTCCAAACCTGTTCCTTCATACTCCTTTTCTTCCTCACTGTACCAGTACCTGCATTTGCTGTGTGAACAGGTCTCTACCTGTTCCTCCATACACCATTCCTTCCTGCCTGTACCAGTACCTGCACCCGCTGTGTGAACAGGACCCTACCTATTCCACACACCACTCCTTCCTGTCCGTGTCCTTGTACCTTTCCAGTTGGTCCCTGCCCCTGTGTCTCAGCCATGCCTGCCTGCCCTGTGTCTCATCTGTGCTTGCCTTGTGTCTCAGCCGTGCCTACCTGCCCTGTATCTCAGCCGTGCTTGCCTGCCAGTGTCTCAGCCGTGCCCGCATGTCAGTGCCTCAGCCATGCCCACCCGTCAGTGCCTTAGCCGTGCCCACCTGCCTGTGTCTCTGCCGTGCCTGACTACTTGTGTCTCTGCCGTGCCCACCTGCCAGTGTCTCAGTCGTGCCCGCCATGCTCATCTGTCCACCTGCTACTTGTGCCTGTCGCCCATACTGTCTCCCCAAGTGGGATCAGCAGCCACAGCCAGACACCACCCTGGAGTGGCACCTGACAGCTGCCTGCCACACAAGCCTGACCTCACCATTAGAGGCTGCAGTGAAAACCAAGGCAGCTGTCTTAGTCATGCCCCTTACAGGGGAGTCTGGTTTGTGGCCCAGTGGGGCCACAACCCCTTGGCTCACCCCTACCTGTCAGGGCGTGAGCTTGACACTATGTAGGGAGGTTAACCGGGCTGTGGGTACCTGCATGCTGGGTCTGGAACTGAAGAGGCTGCATCCACTGTTCCCGGGGGGAAGCCCAAGTAAGGAGGACCTTCCCCTATGGCATGGGGGAAGTGCTAGTGAAGCGGACCTTCCTGCAGTCCCAGGAGGGTGGGGAGAGATAGAAAAGTGCGCAACAGCAGCAGGGGGAAAAAAAGAAAAAGCATGCAAAGCGGGGCTGTCTGGCACCAGCAGAGAGCAGTGCAGAAGACAGCGCTGAGAGCAGCGTGCAGAGTGGAGAGCGGCAGGTCCTGCTTCCCCCACCTGAGAGGACTGGCAAGGAGACGGGCCTTATAGAAGGAGCCCCCATTGCCTGTAGAGAGAGAGACATGCCAGCAGAGCAGAACCGTGCAGAGCAAAGCCATGTCAGCAGAGCCGTGCAGAGCAGAGCCGTGCCAGCAGAGACAAGCCAAGCTGGGAGTGGCAGCAGCAAAAGAGAGATGTGCTCCATCCTGTGAGTACCAGCACCTACACAGACCAACGTCTGCCATCACCCGCTGTCAACAGCGGGGACCAGGGAGAGCGGGACGTGTAGTGTGCATCCAATAACAACCAGAGAACCTGATGCCGTATACTACGGGACTGAGTATCGCAGACGCCCTGCCCAAGAGGGACCGAATCCGTGACTGACACTTGCACCCTGACTTTGCCAGCTGTTAGTTACCCTGTCCCTTGTAACCAGACTTCACCAGTGAAGATAGTTGAGAAGCCACATTGGGCTCGTACAGGACTGTGGCCTCACAGTTGTTTAGCAACTACAGTATATGGACTAGGGGCAGTGAAAGGTACCGGAGATCGATCACTGTCACCAGAAGACGGGGTATTGTTGTTTGCTGGATCCCATTAATAGGGACACCACGTCGGCCGTTGCCGGCGCCATTGACTTTGCAGCAGGAGCTGCAGTTTAAGTACTGCCTGACATCTGTGCTAATGAATTGCTGCTATCTGAACCGTTGTTATTCACCTCAAGATATCCTTTGTCTTAATGTACTGTTTATCTCCCGTCTAACCCTTTATCTCCCAACATCTTTTTCCATTTATGCTGTTTAAGGCTAGGTTCACATTAGCGTTTCTGTGTGCAGCGTATCCACTGCTTGCGCAAACGCATGCAAAAATGCTTGCAAACGAATGTTTATGCAGCGTTTATCCACACAATCTTACGCATGATGCAAAAAAATGCTGCGTTTGCAAGCGTTTTTGCATGTGTTTGCTTTGTTTATGAGTGTGCATTAGAAATTTCCAATGTTCTGCAGTAGCTTTTCCTTGACATCCGACATATAGACACACTGCACTGATGAAATCTTCGTCTTTGGCTGCCGTATCTAGCTGCAAGATGAATCTTGACTGGGACAGCTTCTATGAAGATCTGGATTTACAACTGAAATTGGCTGCTGCCTTTGCTTTTGCTTGTCATGAACAAAGAAGAAGTTTCTCTTCTTCTTTGTTCATGACAAGCAAAAGCAAAGGCAGAAAATGGAGAAGATGTCGTCGTACCTATTAGCAACACCCCATCCTTGAACTCCGAGAGCGCCGTGGAGCCTACCACTCTTTGTACACAGAGCTGTGGCAAAACCCGGAGAAGTTTTTTGACTACACAAGGATGTCAGAACAGAGCTTCCATGACTTGCTGCTAAGTGTCCAAGGATCCATCACCAGGCAGGACACACAGCTATGTCGAGCAATTCCTGCTGAGGAACGCCTTTTGGTCACCCTGAGGTACATAATTTGGAAAAAGAAACACCTGGCATTAATATAATTGCTATAAAAGCCATGTACTGATTTTTTTTCTAATTTTCTGTTCTGCAGATTCTTGGCTACCGGAGAGACATTTTCATCACTCAATTTTCAATTAAGGATTGAAGTGTCCTCACTGTCTGGGATTATTGGAGACACCTGTCATGCTTTACGTGACGTTCTGTGGGAAGAATTGCTCCCTCAACCCACAACTGAACTCTGGCTGGAAAATGCTGAGAAATTCCAGGAAATTTGTAATTTTCCCAACTGTGTGGGGGCTGTGGACGACAAACACATTAGGAGTATGAAATCTGCACGAGACCCCCGAAACGCGTTGAATAAACCACGGTGAATCTTTGACATTATCTCCTGGAATCCTTTCTTGCGGCAGCGCGGAATATAACTACAAATTCCCCTGAATATGTGATTACTTCTGGTCGTTGAGGACCTGTGGATCTGCAGCAGCCGCCAGCCTTTATGCTTTCTTTCTTCCTAACCAGGTGAGCAAGTTTCTTGGTGTAATCTCTCCTTGTAACGTGGATAAGACCATATTGCGCTTTTGTGTCTCCTTTTCTTTGCAATAGTGCTTTCTGTCCTTGGACAACACTCTCTATGTAAGTGTAGAAGCTTTGAAAATGTCTGTCTCTCTCAATGCTTTTTCTGTTCCTTGTAGACTGGTTGACTGTCCTGGTGCTATGGTTGTCTCCTGGTGCTGCTGTCTGTCCCTGACCTGTGCTGTTGGACTACTGCCTGTAATCTAAGTATTGGTGTCCATGGATTTATTTTTTGTCTACATTGTGTTTGGATCTTAACAAGTTTAATGTTTCTTCTCTGTTCTTTTCTGTAGTGTTTCACTAGACTGCTGCCTGCTTTTCAAACATGTCCTCAAGCAAAGAACAGACTTCTTCCCAGGGTAGACATGACACCGATTATGTAATCACATTTGCTATACTGATCGGTATGTAGTGACTGGCAATACTACACATGTGTTAAATCATGTAATTTATTTACAGGTACCTTCCAGTGATGAAGAGCAGGAACAGTCGAGTGGAAATTATTCTTCCCAAGATTGTCTGGCCCATGTGTCTCAGGAGGGGTGTAAGTATTCTTTTCATCAGAGTTGTGATAGAATTTTTTTCAGTTTCACTTAAAATTCTTTTTTTCTATTTTATCTATAGGTTTCACAATGGGAAGAAGCCACACTGGATATAGACAATGAGCAACTAATCCACCTTGTGCAAGAGCGAGTACCGTTGTGGGAAATCCATGATCGTCAGCACTCCGACAATGTGGTGATTCGATGCCTCTGGGCAGAAGTGGCAACTTCGCTGCTGGCTGATTGGGACCGTGCCACATCACGTGCCAGAAATGATTTTGGTAAGTATTGCAATGTGGTCTGACGTGGCAGTGAACCTGTTAATGTATGTGCATTGTTTTCCAATTATTTTTTTCTTTTGTTCCCCCCTTCACAGTGAAGAGAATTAAAATCCATTGGCGTTTGATGAAGGACCGCTTCAACAAGGACATGAGAGAGGAGATTTGGGTTCAAAGTGGTGTTGCTCAAAGGTTCCGGAAATACAAGTACCACCGGAACCTTGCATTTGTGAGGCCTGCACTTGCTCAGCGAACATAAGTATATATTTTTTTTTTATTTTTGGTTTTTATTTTCTTTTTAATAATATGTTATTTTTGTTTCCACACAGAACCTGGAGCTGCACAACACAGCCTGGATTTTTTCACTAATGTTTTTCTCTTCTTTTCCGCACAGAACCTAGTGCAGCACATCACAATCCGGATCATCCTCTGTTTAAGCGGCCCCTCATCTACCAGCATCTGAACAGAAGCAGTCCCAATCATTCACCAGCGATGGAGCAACCTTGCAGGCATCACAGGCTGGGGAACAGGCAGCTGGTCCATCAGATTTTCCCCTCTTCCAGCCTTCTGCCACTGCTTTTGTTGGCTCTTCTCGTCAGCGGCAGAGGGCCTGGGAGAGGTCAGGCATGCCCGAGTTTATGCACTTAAGCTCGGTCTTCCAGGATGGGATTAGGTTGATTGCTGACAGAGTAAAGTGTGAGTTCAAGGATGTCAACAGATGCCTTGACCTCCTGAAAGCCAACCTTGAGAGACTGGCGAGACATTTTTTTTCTGCAATAGAGCAGAGCATGTCGGAAAACCTTACGCCTCAACTCCAGCTGAACGTCATGTAGGCCTGCCAGGCTGCTTACAGACACGCATTACAGCAGCAGTCACAAAGCTACAATCAACAGGCAGGAGGATATTACCAGCAGGCCATCTATTTTCCAACTCCCACAGCACCAAACTATCCTCCACCACCACTGCCTCCAGTTCAAAGGTCGACCACGTTGCCGAGTTCATCAACCCTGCAGCCGGCAGCATCCACCATGCTCCAGAGTCCAGCACTCATGCAGCAGCAGTATCCAGGACGCTGCCCAGTCCTGCACCCCTGACCTGTCCAGCAACCCTGCCCAGTCCAGCACCCCTTCATCCAGCAGTATCCCCAATGCAGCCCAGTCCAGCACTATTCCAGTTGATTGCTACAGAGGCCTCAACTTCCACTCAGCCAAGAAAACAGAGGACAAAAAAATATTTTCTCCAGAACAAAAACCCAGAGCCAAAAAAACATTTGCACATTGAACCCACCACCTCCACCCTCACCTACCAATTTGTCACTACCTTCCCTTGTGTCTTTGTACTTTCAAGTTTGTCTATCGATTCCCATGATTCCACTTTGTCATCTATTCCCATTGTCTCCACTGCCATTCTTGATCAAATACTTCAAATTGTTGCCTCTTCCCCTGTAGACCCTTCCCCTGTAACCCCTTCCTCATCAACTACCACCCAATTCTCACAGCTCCACACCCCCAAGGTCCAACCCATCCCACCCTGTTTGTTAAATTTTGTAAAATAAAACTTATATTTTGTTATTTTGCACAATATCTTGATTTATTTGTATCTTTATGTGACGACGCCACAAACACACACATGTGTATTGTTTTTTTGAGGGAGCTTTCAAGTTTTACTGGAGGGCTCCCTCCGTGCTTCCCTGAGCCCCCCACAGCAGCGCAATGTGCAGCGCTGCTGCGGGGAGCTCCATCCCTACAGGTCCCCAGATCCAAGATGGCGACGGACACCTTCGGGGGCCTGTAGGGAGCTGACTTCCTCAGTGCCTGCAAAGCGCAGGCATGAGGAAGTCTGCGTCTATGCCTGTGACAGATCGCTGATCTGTCACAGTGATCTGTGATGTGACAAATCAGCGATCTGTCACATGACAGATATGTCCCCCCTGGGACAACCTAATAAAGTTAAAAAAATTTAAAAAAAGTGTAAAAATAATTTTAAAAAAATCGCTAAATAAATTAGAAAAAAAAAAATATACCCAAATAAATTCATTTTTTGGAAATAAAAAAAAACAAACAATTAAAGTACACATATTTGGTATCGATGCGTTCGTAACGACCTGCCCTATAAACTGTCCCTTTAGTTAACCCCTTTAGCAAACACCTTAAAAATTAAAAATAAAAAACGAAGCAAAAAATAATGATTTATTATCATACCACCGAACAAAAAGTGCAATAACGCGTGATCAAAAAGATGCATATAAATATCCATGGTACTGCTGAAAACCTCATCTTGTCCCGCAAAAAACGAGCCACTATACAGTGTCATCAGCGAAAAAATTAAAAAGTTATAGCTCGCAGAATAAAGCGATGCAAAAATAATTATTTTTTATATAAAATAGTTTTCATTGCATAAAACCGCCAAAACATAAAAAAATAAATAAGGTATCGCTGTAACCGTACCGACCCGAAGAATAAAACTGCTTTATCAATTTTACCGCACGCGTAACGGTGTAAACGCACCCCCCAAAAGAAATTCATGAAACGCTGGTTTTTGTTCATTCTGTGTCCCAAAAATCGAAATAAAAAGCGATCAAAAAATGTCACATGCCCGAAAATGATACCAATAAAAATGTCAACTCGTCCCGCAAAAAATAAGACCTCACATGACTGTGGGTCAAAATACGGAAAAATTATAGCTCTCAATATATGGTGATGCAAAAACTATTTTTACAATAAAAAGCGTCTTTTAGCGTGTGACAGCTGCCAAACATAAAAACCGTCATAAATAGTAAATCAAACTCCCCATTATCACCCCCTTAGGCTATGTGCCCACGTAGCGATTTTTAAGCGTTTTTGCCGCGATTTTCGGCGCGAAAACGCTGCGAAAACACTTAAAAATCATGTACAGAACGCCCCACATGCATTCCTATTGCATTCCGCACGTGCTGTGCTAATGCTGCGCTTTTTTCCGCGGCGGAATCGCATCGCGGAAAAAAATCGCAGCATGCTCATTCTTTTGTGTGGAATCGCAAAGAATTGCCGTGATTCCGCACCCGTAGGAATGCATGAGAATCGCTTACTTCCCGCATGTGGCTATGCCCACCATGCGGGAAGTTAAGCGTCTCATGTGCCGTTGGTACCCACGGTGTGGAGGAGAGGAGACTGTCCTCCAGGCCCTGGGTACTATACCCCTGTAAAAAAAAAAAAAAAAAAAAAAAAAAAATCGGGGTATATTTACCTTCCGATGTCCCGCGCTGCATTCCCGGGCTAGCGTTCCCAGTAATGCCTTGCGGCAAGGCCCTGTAATGACGGAGTCTCGCGTGACTCTAGCGGTCTCGCGAGATCACTATAGTAACGCGAGACTACGTCATCACAGGTCTTGCAAGGCATTACTGGGAACGCTGAGGCCCGGGAATGCAGCACGGGATGCTGGAAGGTAAATATACCCCGATTTTTTTATTTTTTTTTAGCATTTTAACATCCTATCTTTTACTATTGAGGCCGCATAGGCGGCCTCAATAGTAAAAACCTGGTCACACTTGTCAAACACTATATTTGACGAGTGTGACCAACCTGTCAATCACTTTCCAAGCGATGCTTCAAATCGCTTGGAAAGTGCTTGAATATCGCACGCGAAAATCGCGGCAACATCGCGATCATAATCGCGGTAAAATCGCGGTGAAATCGAGCGGGAAAAAAACGCGCGATTTCTGGGAAGGAGTCCGGTTTTTAGTGAGCGTTTTAAAATGCTACGTGGGCCCACAGCCTAAGTTAGCGAAAAATAATAAAATTAAAAGAAAATGTATTTATTTCCATTTTCCCGCTAGGGTTAGGGCTAGGGTTAGGGCTGAGATTAGGGGGGTTTGGGGTGTGTTGGGGTTAGGGTTGGAGTTAGAATTGGGGGTTTCCACTGTTTGGGCACATCAGGTGCTCTCCAAATTCAACATGGCGTCGGATCTCAATTCCAGCCAATTCTGCGTTGAAAAACTCAAAAGGTGCTCCTTCCCTTCCAAGCCCTGCCATGCGCGCAAACAGTGCTTTACCCCCACATATAGGGTATCAGCCTACTCAGGTATATTGCAAAACAACTTTTGGGGTCCAATTTCTTCTGTTACCCTTTGGAAAAAAAAATTGGGGGCAAAAATATCATTTTTGTGGAAAAAATGATTTTTTTATTTTCACGCCCGGGCGTTATAAACTTCTGTGAATCACTTGGGGGTTCAAAGTGCTCACCACACATCTAGATAAGTTCTGTGGGGGGTCTAGTTTCCAAAATGGGATCACTTGTGGGGAGTTTCAATAGTTTAGGTACATCAGGGGCTCTCCAAACGCACATGACACCGGCAGACCATTCCATCAAAGTCTGCATTCCAAAACGTCTGAAGTTTGCTAGAGAGCATTTGGATGATCCAGAGGAGTTTTGGGAGAATGTCCTATGGTCTGATGAAACCAAACTGGAACTGTTTGGTAGAAACACAACTTGTCGTGTTTGGAGGAAAAAGAATACTGAGTTGCATCCATCAAACACCATACCTACTGTAAAGCATGGTGGTGGAAACATCATGCTTTGGGGCTGTTTCTCTGCAAAGGGGCCAGGACGACTGATCCGGGTACATGAAAGAATGAATGGGGCCATGTATCGTGAGATTTTGAGTGCAAACCTCCTTCCATCAGCAAGGGCATTGAAGATGAAACGTGGCTGGGTCTTTCAACATGACAATGATCCAAAGCACACCGCCAGGGCAACGAAGGAGTGGCTTCGTAAGAAGCATTTCAAGGTCCTGGAGTGGCCTAGCCAGTCTCCAGATCTCAACCCTATAGAAAACCTTTGGAGGGAGTTGAAAGTCCGTGTTGCCAAGCGAAAAGCCAAAAACATCACTGCTCTAGAGGAGATCTGCATGGAGGAATGGGCCAACATACCAACAACAGTGTGTGGCAACCTTGTGAAGACTTACAGAAAACGTTTGACCTCTGTCATTGCCAACAAAGGATATATCACAAAGTATTGAGATGAAATTTTGTTTCTGACCAAATACTTATTTTCCACCATAATATGCAAATAAAATGAAAAAAAAAACAGACAATGTGATTTTCTGGATTTTTTTTTCTCAGTTTGTCTCCCATAGTTGAGGTCTACCTATGATGTAAATTACAGACGCCTCTCATCTTTTTAAGTGGTGGAACTTGCACTATTGCTGACTGACTAAATACTTTTTTTCCCCACTGTATATATACGCAGAAACAGGTAGACAAGCTGTGCTCTCTATAAGGCTGGAGTCACACACAACGTATAATAAAAAAAAAAAAGAATCGGTCCGTTTTTCACAGATGAGAATCGCAGAAATGTTCCCTGAACAAATATCAGTATGTCATCCGTGTGCAATGCGAGGATGCGATTTTCTTGCATCTAAGCATCCGTGTGGTGAGATTTTCTCGCCGGCTTGCAAAATGGTCATATAATGGACACCGGCCCTAAAAAGCATGGATAAATAATGTGGAAGCCTATTTATTGGCTCCACAAGTTCCGTCCTCCCAGTTAAAAAAAATTGTGTGGGCTCCCGCGCAATTTTCTTCGCCAGAGAGGGAAAGCCGACAGCCGGGGCCGATATTTCTAGCCTGGGAAGGGGTTAATACCCATGGATCATCCCAGGCTATGAATATCAGCCCGCAGCAGTATATTTTGCCTTTACTAGCTATTATAATAGGGGGACCCCCCCAAAAAATTGACGTGGGGTCCCCCAATAATTAATTGCCAGAAAGGCTATGCAGACAGCTGCGGGATGATATTCATAGCATAGGAAGGGGCCATGGATATTAACCCCCCTGGCTAAAAATACCAACACCCAGCCACTCCAGAAAAGGCACATCTATAAGATGCGCCAATTCTGGCACTTAGCCTCTCTGTTCCCATTGCCGTGTAGCGGTGGCATATGGGGTAATAAGGGGTTAGTGTCACCTTGCTATTGTAAGGTGACATTAAACCTGGTTAATAATGTAGAGGTGTCAATAAGACACCTATCCATTATTAATCTTATAATATGAAAGGGTTAATAAAACACACACATTAAGAATAAAGTATTTCAATTAAACATATTTTTGCCATCTTTATTAAACTCCAAATCCAATCAAAGCCCTTGTTCTCCTCTAAAAGCCCTTGTTCTCCTGTTCTCCAGACACTGATTTAACCCGCAATTCTGTCTGGGTTCTCTCTCTCTCTCATCTTGATCGTTATCCATGATTCCACGGACAGGTAAGTGTCTCTGCCTGAGTCGGACTGGCCCACCGGTACATGGGAGAATTCTTTAGTGGTCTGTGGGCCTTTGGTGGGTCCCCGAGTAGGATACAGAGGGAGCACATTTGTGTGAACTTTGCAATAGGCCGTAGATGCAGCAAAGGCATACAGCTGACTTGTGTGCACGCATCCGTCGCTGGTGGTGTATGACAGTGATGTCGCCGGCGTATGACATCACTGTCATGTGCCACCTGCGATGAGCGCACTTGCGTCAGCCGGCGGCCTCTGCTAGGTCAGCAGCCAATTGTACATGAGCGCACTGGATCTGTAGAGGTGGAGGATGCCACGCGGCGGTAAGTGGAACCTTTTTTTTCCCTCTGAGGATGTGGCATGATGTGGGGGCCATGGTGGATATGTAGGGTGGCCAAGATGGATATATTTGGGGGAGCCATGATATATTTGGGGGAGCCATGATCGATATATGGGGGGCCAGGATAGATATATGGGGGAGCCATGATGGATATATGGGGGGCCAGAACAAGGGACCAGGATGGTTATATGATAGGGCCAAGATGGATATATGGGGGGGCCAGGGTGGATATATGGGGGGATTAAGATGGAGATAAGGAGGGGCCAGGATGGATATATTGGAGGTCAGGATAGATCTATGGGGGAATCTGGATGGATATATGGAGGGACAGGTTGGAAATATTAGGGGCTAGGATGGATATATGGAGGAGCCAGAATGGATATATGGGGGGCCAGGATGGATATATGAGGGGACCAGGATGGATATATGGTGGGGCCAGGATGGATATATAGAAAGGACTGGATGGATATATGAGGAGGCTAGGATGGATATAAAGGGGCAGGACAGATACATTGGAGGCCAGAATGGATACATGGTGGAGTCAGGATGCATATATATGGGGCCAGTTCCAGGGGCATATGGGGGCCAGGATGGATATATGGGAGCACCAGGACAAGGTGCATATGAGAGCCAGGATGGTTATATGGAGGGGGGAGGGCAGGACAAGAGACAATATATCCAGGATGGATTTATGGTGGACAGGATGCACATATGAGGGCTAGGATGGATATATGGGGGCCAAGATGCACATATAGGGCCGAGGACAAGGGGCATATAAAGGCCAAGATGCACATATGGGGACCAGGCTTGACAAGGTATATAGGGGGCCATGCTGGACAAGGGACATAGGAGCCTAGGCTGGGGAAAATTATTAAATAAAGGGGGCCAGGCCAGAATGAGGAACATTCTTTATTAGTTTATGATGACAAGTGAGGAACATAATCTCTTTAGGGTCCAAAAAGGGAAATTATTACTACTGTACTTTTTAGGAAACTGTTTTCCATGAGGGTGGGGGGACAAAGGGGGTGGGGTCCTGTTACTGTGCAGAGTTGCTTTTTTTCTTCATCTGATGTAGTGTACAAGTGGGGGAAAAAGTAGGGAATGTGCTCTGGAAACGATCAGCTATTGATTACTGTGCTATTTTCTACAGAGACGAGTCCTGAGTGGAAGAAGTGATGGTGGTCTGTTGTGAATTCGCTTTCTGGCCTACTTCTGGTTACTACTGAAGGTAGTAGAGCTGGTCAAATTGACAGAGGGGTTGTGAGTTCTCTTTCTGGGCTCCATCTGGTGGTTACTGGAGGTAATGGAGCTGATTTGATTAACAGAGGCTTGCCACCTGATAATGAGGACGACGATTGGAGATCTGGGGTTTCAGACTGGATTTAAGACAGCCGACTCTCTCTATCCCTGCTGGTGATTTTTTCCTGCCTCCTGAGGTCTTAATTTCCAGCTCAGTCCCTGCATGTTCAGCTAAGTGTTCATTTGCTATTTTGTTTACATTTGATCTGGTTTTGTCTATTTCAGTTTCGTGTTGGTCAGCCAGCTCCAGCTGGGGCTGTGCTGAATCACCATCCATATGTTACTGCTTGTGCCAGTTTGTTTTTGTCCCTTATTAGATTGGCCTCTTTTTGCTCTGCTTTCAGAATACACCAGAGTGCTGATATAGTGGGCGAAGTCGTGCGACTTCAGTATTTTTTGCATCAGATGTGTTGGACCTTTTTGCAGGTTTTTTTGCGTGATTGCAGGCAGTGTCTTTCCTGTCCTGTCTAGTCAGAGTGGGCCCCATCGTTTCCTCAGTCTATTTTCCTACCTGTGTTTGTGTTTTCATCTTGTCTCACCGACAATATATGTTTGGGGGCTATCTATTCCTTTGGGGTCTGCTCTGGGGCAGTTTAGATTTCCCCTTTCTTGCTTTTGGCTTAGTTAGCTCTCCGGCTGTGCCGAGGCGTCTAGGATCATCGTAGGCATGCTCCACGGCTACTGCTAGTTGTGTGGATAGGATCAGGGGTCTGCAATCCGCTTAGTTACCAACCTCTCTAGTTTGCTGTGGCTTAGCTTGGGCTTGCTCTCCTCCTCGGTGACCCAATCATAACAGCGCCATAAGAAGAAGAAAAGTGAAGATGAAGGACTTCCAACTAGAGACGTCACTGGTAAGTCAGTGTATTACATGTACCCGCACATTATACACAGAGCTCCTGTGTATAATGTCACTGGTGATCACTGTATTACCTGTACACTCACACTATATACAGAGCTCCTGTGTGCAATGTCACTGGTGATCACTGTATTACCTGTACACTCACTATATACAGAGCTCCTGTGTATAATGTCTCCAGTGATCACAGTATTACCTGTACACAGAAACTGTATACTAAGTACAGATCTCCTGTGTATAATGGCACTTATGGTGATATTAGTATTGGTTTTTTTTTTATTAATGATCAGTAATGTAGCATTCCGGCACTATGTAGTGGTAATATGTTGTCCGGCCATGGTGTGGTATTTGTAGCTTCTGTGTATAAGGTCATTGGTGATTACTGTATTACCTGTACACTGACTATATAATGTTCTTCTGTTTATATTGTCACTATTGATCACTGTATTACCTGTACACTGACATTATAAGAGCTCCTGTGTATAATATCACTGGTGATCACTGTGTTACCTAGACACTATACACAGAGATCCTGTGTATACTGTCATTAGTGATGCACAGGGTGAATCTCAAGCTTTGTCTCCTTCTGCGGTCTCCCATTCAGCTTCAACCGCAGTGGGTGATGCTCAGCAGAGATGTCGATTCGGTCTCAGCGTCTTGCTCAGACTCGTGTTGTGCACTTGGTTAGTGCTGGCTCTCCAAAGCTATAGTATCTAGCAACAGGCAGCAGTGAACAGACTTTCCAGAGGCTAAGTCCGGAAATCACCCTACTGAGCATGCTAGTGAGGTGGCAACCTCTCATTGGTGGATGGTCGTCAGCTGCTCAGGAGATGTGGCAAGTCCGGATTGGTCCACGAACAAGGTCCTGTCTGACTGGACTTAAATGGAACATATAAAAGGTTCTCTGTAGTGTGCTAAGATCATATGTGTTTGGTGTGTTGGTGGATATGTAAGGGGGTGAAGAGCCCAAAGGAGGTTACCTTCCCTGCCCCTTATCCGGAACCACTTAGCCAGACAGCAGGGTTGGCGGGGGGAAGATTTTCCGCCCTGGATGGACAGGACCATGTGACTGCAAGGGGTAGGGAGGAAGAGGAAGGGGCAGTTGACCGGAAGGTGTGTAGGCAGAGGGCGCGAAAGCAGAGCACGCCAGGCACAGAGGAGAGCATGCCAGAGACAGGGGAGAGCATGCCAGAGAGAAAGCAGGCTGCAGCACCGCACCCCAGAAAAAGAGAGAACTCCCCGTCAGAGTTCTGGGACTGAAGTACGAGACATACAGCACGCACTATGTGAGTACGTGGATTCGGTAGCCTCCGTGACCAGAGGAGATCTTCCCCCTGACAGTGCAAAGACAGTGATCCGAGTGCGCAGGACTGCGGACCGCAGTGACAAGCCGGGGCCCCTGAGTGTGGCCAAGAGACTTCCCAGTGTGTGCAGCATCTTTACTGCAGAGAGACTGTCAGCGTACCATACAGAGACTTAGAGCAGGGGAGACTCAGGTTCACAGCATCTCCATGCTCCTGCTTTAACCCCTGAGGTCCCAGCTTCACACTGAGAAGAGACTGCAGAGACTTAACCCCTGAGGTACCAGCTACATCCAGAGGAGACTACAGAGACTGTGAGCTCTGCTGTTGATGGTGCCAACGTGGTAGAGAGAGACCTTGCAATCAAGCTTTCCCCAGACTGATAAGTCATATTGATTCCAGTCGAACCGTCTCAACTCTGCATAACTGTTCAGTAGTTTTATATTGTTACTCTTACTCATTTAATCCCCTGACTGCTCCTCCCTGTGAGGAGAATCTATCTCCTGTAATTAAACCCTTTAACTCTTGGTCTGTCTCTGATCCATGGCGACATCCTCAGTACCTGCGGGTTATTACATATACGTTACCAAATTACCACCCTGTGTGCACATGTGCAGCTACTAGCACTGCGAGTGTGTGTCTAGGCAGGCAGTGTAGGGTGGGAACTCCCATTTGGCTTTAGCATCTGACTCCGAACGACCCGTGTTCGTACGTGCATCGCACAACCAAGTGTCAGAGCAAGCGCAACCACCAGCTTAGACTTTTCTGGGAGGTAGCTATAGGGACCCCAACTAACGCCATTACCACTATACTTCTGTGAAGTCTAACAGGGTATAGTCTTGAGTGCTCTCTTGTAGTACCGCTATGTGGAGTAACAGTCAGTACTTAGCACTCTTTTCACACTGAGTGACCTTTTAACTCTGTGTTTACGGTGCTTGCTCACAGCTTCACTCCGCCATTGTACTGTATACTAGCTGTGGTTTCCCATCACCGCACGTTGGACCCCGGGTTGTGATCGCACTTTACTTTAATTTAGATTTTGTTTGATCCGCAAACCCTAGCAATCACCTCCCCACAGGATTAGTGATAACATGGATTGGTCTGACTGCTTTGACCCAATCGGCAGAATGTGGAACTTTTATCCCTGTTAGACTGGAGCGTCATGTGCAACTTGACCACTGATCCATTCGTTCCCTCAGTGGCTGCGAGCACTGCGCTTGTTTTTTTTTCTGGAAGCCCCAAAGAGAATGAATGGAGCTGCGGTCACAAATCCCACCTGCCGCAGCATTTTAAAATGAGGATAAGTGTTCTGTCAGGGATAAAACATCATGCTTGTGATTGATGCAGTTTCTAATGGTCTGACGTAAGCAATCACCTATCCTGTAGAGCACATGGATCGGTGATAACTTGTTTTAACCAAAGATCCCTGTCACGGCTCCAGTCCCGGCTTCAGCTCCACTTACCTCGCTGGCCGCTCCTCCCGGCGCGCTCCTGCTTTTCGGCGCGATCCCGCGCCCGGCCTCCGCCTCCCTCGGTGTCGGACACCTGCGCACTGCTTGACTCCCGGCGCGCAGCCTCCTGGGTAGTGTGACGCGCTGGTCCCGCCCCCAACATGGCGGCGCCCACCGCTACATATGCTCGGCGTCTGGACAGCTAAGACGCCTGGTTATCAAATGCGGTGACGCTGTCTTGCGCGGCGTTCACTGTGTTCTCAGGCCCTTCTCCTTTGCCTCCGTCTGCGCTGTGTTTTCTGTCTCTGTGTTCCGCACCCTTGTCCTCTGCCTGCGCCGTCTCTGTCAGCCCCCCCTGTGCTCTGCATTCCGTGTCTCCCTGGTTGCTTCACCTCCTCTGACCTGCTCCTGCTGCCTTCTCATCCCACTCCGTTTCCTTCCCTGTTGTTTGCCTTCCTCTCGCCTAAGTACATCATCGTGCTTCTTCTCTATTGCAGCCTCCAGTCCTTGTCTCCCCCGGCTCTCCGGTCCAGTGCCCCGCTTGGTCTCTGTGTTTCCTGGTGTCCTACTATACGGATATGTCTGTGCCTCCTTACCTGTCTATTGCCCCAGTTGTCCCTTTGGTTCCGGCTGTCGCGGTTCTATCCCTAACACTCCCTGTATAGGGGGTGGTCCTCACCTGGGCGCTCGCCCTCGGGGGCTCTGGAGCCGTGACCCAGAGGGTCCACTTCCGGGTACTTTTGCTTTCTTCTTATGTACCAGCAACACCGTAACAGCATAACCAGGCCATGGACCCCGCTGGAGCCACGGCTGCCCAAAAAGAGTTAGTTTTCCTTTGGGAGAACCAAACGCGCATGATGTCCTTTATGAAAACAATGGACTCGCGCCTTTCCGCTCTCCAGTCCTCTGACCCTGGTAACGCCACCCAGTTGGCTGGCTTGCAACAGGAATTGGCTCAGCAGCGAGACACACAGTCACATATCCTCAGCTACATGGCTTCGGTGGATGGTCGGTTGCTTTCTTTGCACTCGGCCGCATCTGCCCCTCCTGTTGTGGATTCCCATCCTCCTCCGAGGTTAGCCAAACCACCCCGGTATTGCTGTGATGCTAAATTGTGCCGGGGTTTTATAAATCAGTGCCGCCTCCATTTTGAACTGCTGCCCCAGCAGTACCCCACTGATCGAGCCAAAGTGGCCTTCATCATTTCTCATCAGGAGGGGGATGCTTTGGCTTGGGTCAATCCTCTCTGGGAGCGCGATGACCCGGTAGTTACCCAGCTTTCTGTTTTTCTTGATACTTTCCGTCGGGTTTTTGACAAACCGGGTCGTTTAGCCTCCACCACTGAGGCTTTGTTTAACCTGTGCCAAGGTTCTCTAACTGTGGGCCAGTACGCTATACAGTTTAGGACCCTGTCCTCCGACTTAGGTTGGAATAACGAGGCCTTGGTGGGCGCCTTCTGGTGAGGCCTTTCAAGTCGTATAAAGGATGAGCTCGCTGGTCGCGACACCCCAACAGACCTGGAGGATTTAATCTCTTTAGCCACTCGGATTGATCTCCGGTTTCAAGAACGGGCCAGGGAGAGAAGGGTCTCTCGTCCATTTTCTTCTGTCTGCAGACCACCCAGTCCTCGACCTAGGAGTCTCCCTTCATCTCCGGCACCCAAACCTATGCAGGTGGACCGCCTGAAGCTCTCTGATCAGCGTCGTAGGGAGAGGAGCCTTCACGGTCAGTGTTTCTACTGCGGTAGCGGTTCCCATCTCATCCGAACTTGCCCGGTTCGTCCAGAAAACTTCTCCGCCTAGGCCAGGTAAGAGAGGCCTCCCTAGGTGTATGTGATACCTCTCTCCCCCTCACTTTGTCTCTCCTCTTGCATGTTGGTGGGAAGCGGGCTTCTCTAGTGGCCTATGTGGACTCGAGTGCCGCCGGGAATTTTATTAGGCTAGAGGAGGTTAATAACTTTCTGTTCCCGTGAGGGTCTTGCAAAATCCTTTAGTTCTCGCCTACGTAGATGGTCAACCACTGCTAGAGACAGTTACTCTAGTCACTCATGAGGTAGAGTTGCAAGTAGGGGCTCTGCACAAGGAGAAAATTACTTTTTACATTTTATCAGGTATTTCTCATCCTATCCTGCTTTGCCTTCCCTGGCTGCGGCTCCACGAGCCCACCTTAGATTGACATAGCGGCAACGTCTTGCGCTGGGGGAATCTTGTCGGGCTCGGTGTCTGCTGTCGGTACGTCCCGTAGGTACCCCTCATTCTTCCCTTGTTCCCTATGGATTGCCGTCGGTTTACTGTGACTTTTTGGATGTTTTTGACAAGAAAGAGGCTGAGACTCTTCCTCCGCACCGTCCCTACGACTGCCCCATTGAGCGCGTTCCTGGTACCACTCCGCCTCGTGGAAGGATTTATCCTCTCTCCTCGGCAGAGACCCAAGCCATGTCTGAATACATCCAAGACAACCTGGCCAGAGGCTTCATCCGGAAGTCTCCGTCCCCTGCAGGAGCAGGCTTCATTTTCATAAAGAAGAAAGCTGGATCCCTGCGCCCGTGCATCGATTATCGTGGCCTGAATCGAATCACGGTGAAGAATAAATATCCACTGCCTCTCATCTCTGAGCCTTTTTATCGCTTGAAGGGAGCACGTATGTTTACGAAGCTTGATTTACGAGGGGCCTATAATCTGGTTCGCATACGCTCTGGGGACGTGTGGAAGACTGCGTTTAACACGCGAGATGGGCACTACAAGTATTTGGTTATGCCCTTTGGGCTCTGCAACGCACCTGCAGTATTCCAGGAACTCGTTAATGATGTCTTTCGAGATCTCCTCTACTCCTGTGTCGTAGTCTACCTTGACGACATCTTAGTCTTCTCCCCTGATCTGGCAACACATCGCCGAGACGTCCGCCAAGTCCTCCAACATCTCAGAGAGAACCACCTTTTTGCCAAGTTGGAGAAATGCCTCTTTGAGCAAACTTCATTGTCTTTTCTTGGTTACATCGTCTCGAACGCAGGATTAGCGATGGATCCTGAGAAAGTCTCGGCAGTTCTCAATTGACCACGTCCCCACGGAGTTAAGGCAATTCAGCGGTTTTTGGGTTTTGCCAATTATTACAGGCAATTTATCCCTCATTTGTCTTCTTTGTCTTCTTTGGTTTCCCCTCAGCATATTGTCTCAGATCGTGGGTCCAGTTTACCTCCCGTTTTTGGCGAGCTCTCTGCGGATTGCTGAAGATAACATTGGATTTCTCTTCAGCTTATCACCCCCAGTCGAATGGTCAAGTTGAGCGAGTCAACCAGGCACTAACTTCTTACCTTCGGCATTTTTCCAATGCTCATCAGGACGACTGGGTCTCTCTTCTTCCTTGGGCGGAATTCGCCTACAACAATCATCCAAGTGAAGCCTCCTCCAAGTCTCCCTTTTTTGTGGTTTTTGGTCAACACCCCGGCATTCCCCTTCCCGTGTCCCCTACCTTGGGTGTGCCGGCAGCGGATTCCTTGTCTGTGGACTTCTCTCAGATTTGGAGAGAGACCAAAGTAGCTCTTGACTTGAGAGTGCCAGCCTCAGAATGAAGTGGTATGCCGACAAGAGACGTATCGCCCTGGGGATAAGGTTTGGTTAGCTTCCCGGCATATCAGGTTGAAAATTCCCTCCTACAAGTTAGGTCCACGTTACATTGGCCCCTTTGAGGTCTTAAGTTGCATCAACGACGTGGCCTACAAGTTGAAATTACCCGCCTCACTAAAGATTCCCAATACCTTCCATGTATCTCTCCTGAAACTAGCAGTATTTAACCACTTCCACTCTGTGCCTTCCCAAACCTCCCAATCGTGTAGCTCGGATAACACCTTTGAGGTACGGGATATTTTGGCTATGAAGACTGTTAAAGGAAAAACTCTGTTTTTGATTGATTGGAAGGGTTTCGGTACCGAGGAGAGATCATGGGAACCCCAGGTGAATATTGATGCTTCCTCGCATTATGAGACGGTTTCTCACCAACGTTAGGAGGAGGGGGTGTAAAGGGGGGGTACTGTCACAGCTCCAGTCCCGGCTTCAGCTCCAGTCTCTACTTACCTCGCTGCGCGCTCCTCCCGGAGCGCTCCTGCTTCTCGGCGCGTTCCCGCGCCCGGCCTCCGGCTCCCTCGGCGTCGGGCACCTGCGCACTGCTTGACTCCTGGCGTGCAGCCTCCTGGGTAGTGTGCTCGGCGTCTGGACAGGTAAGATGCCTGGTTATCAAATGCGGTGACGCTGTCTTGCGCGGCGTTCACTGTGTTCTCAGGCCCTTCTCCTTTGCCTCCGTCTGCGCTGTGTTTTGTGTCTCTGTGTTCTGCACCCTTGTCCTCTGCCTGCGCCGTCTTTGTCAGTCCCCCCTGTGCTCTGCATTCCATGTCTCCCTGGTTGCTTCACCTCCTCTGACCTGCTCCTGCCGCCTTCTCATCACACTCCGTTTCCTTCCCTGTTGTTCGCCTTCCTCTCGCCTAAGTACATCATCGTGCTTCTTCTCTATTGCAGCCTCCAGTCCTCGTCTCCCCCGGCTCTCCGGTCCGGTGCCCCGCTTGGTCTCTGCGTTTCCCGGTGTCCAACTATATGGATACGTCTGTGCCTCCTTACCTGTCTATTGCCCCAGTCGACCCTTTGGTTCCGGCTGTCGCGGTTCTATCCCCTGGGGGTCTGTCCCTAACACTCCCTGTATAGGGGGTGGTCCTCACCTGGGCGCTCGCCCTCGGGGGCTCTGGAGCCGTGACCCAGAGGGTCCACTTCCGGGTACTTTTGCTTTCTTCTTTTGTACCAGCAACACCGTAACAATCCCTTTTAATGCAAACCAGGTACAGACTGGGGCTGAAATTCAGCCCTGGCATTTGAAATCACACAGGCCCATGTTGTCCTCGTTCCCAAGCACCAGATGGGAATATATTACTAATAATATCCTGGAAGGAGGAAAGCAAGATTTACTACAAGGCCCGTATTTCTAATGATACCCGTAGCCGTCTGGGGTAAGTGACAGAGTCAGGCACTTTGTGCTCCGTCACAACTCTTAAAGGGAATCTGTCGCCTATTTTTTCGTATATAAGCTGCAGCCACCACCATCAGGGGCTTATCTACAGCATTCTGTAATGCTGTAGATAAGTCCCCGATGTAACCTGAAAGAAAAACGAATTACATTATACTCACCCGGGGTCCGGTCCGATGGGTGTCGCAGTCTGGTCCGGCGCCTCCCATCTTCTAGCGATGACGTCCTCTTCCTTGCTGCCTGTTGCGGCTCCTGCGCAGGCATACTTTATCTGCCCTGTTGAGGGCAGAGCAAAGTACTGCAATGCACAGGCGTCGGGAAAGGTCAGAGAGGTTTGGAGCTATGCATGTCTCAGCCTTCACCTCAAATAATTTGTACTCTTCTCTGTGACAGCAATTGTCTGTGAATGCAGTAATTTGCTTTCCCTCTTTTTCCTTTACAGAGTTTGAAATACCATAGAGTATTAATAACTCTTCACAGTTACATTCTTAGGAAATCACTTTATTTTTCTGTGGATTTTGTTTTGCTTTAGTTGATTAAATAAGTTTAGTTTCTCATTAAACACCACTCCTTTAAAGGTACTGTCATACTTAGCGATGCACCAGTGATCCCGACCAGCGATATGACGCGGTCAAGATAGCTGGTGCATCGCTAAGTGGTCGCTAGTGAGCTACCACACAGGCAGATCTCACCAGGGACATAGCAGCGGTCGGGGGTCATTACTTACCTGTCAGACGAGGCGATCCTGACGTCCTTCCGCCCGTGTCCACGCGTCGCTCGTTGACGCTACAGGAAGCCCAGCAGGAAGCTGACGAGAAACGGTCCAGGACGTTCTCGCGCGATCAGCAATAATCAGCGGGGGAGCCGGTCGGAGGTAAGTATCAGACACAGCGATATCGCTAGCAATATCGCTGCTACGTCACAAAACCAGTGACGTGCTAGCGATATCGCTTAGTGTGACAGGCCCTTTACTCAATTTCAGGGCAGAGATATAACTGTGATGTTTTTAGACTGCGAGATTTGCCCACTATTACCTTGGCAATTGAAATCTTGACCAGAGTGAAGAAAAGGTATCACATATTAACCAATACAGGGGCCGATTTTGTAAGCACAGATATATTCAGATTAGATTAAACTCTGTTTCTACTCCCCTATTTAGCTTGCTAAGCATAAACACCCCCAGGGAAATTTTCCTTCAAGGAAGGAAAGTCCACAAAACTTTTATTTATTCAAACTGACACAAAAAATATGCTCATAACGAGGATTCCACTTCTACGGTTGACTAGCAGCCTCAGGGCAGGCATAAGCCTGATGTTTCATTTTTCTACATACTTTGAAATTGTTATAGCGATATGCCTGTGTATTGCACAAGTTTAATATGGAGAAATAATAGAATGAAAGTTCAATTTGTAGATCATTTATCCTGTAGTCTTTATTTATCAGCATTAATAAATTAAATTTCATTATATAACAATGTTTGTATTGATGTTACATATTCTTTAGATATTTAAAGCAAAGTTTTTCAATTGTTTCCATTAGAGTATATTTGGAAAAATTTTTCTTGTCTGCTTAGTTTCTTCTTTTAAAGAAAATTTGATGGGGACATGATTTTGTGGCAGCATCATCCAATGAAAAAACGCTTTCCTATGAGTAGTTTTAGTCCAGCTTTAATATTTTATTTCAGCATTGGAGTGGTATAACTAATCCATGTTATCTGCCCCAGTAATATACTTATCAGCCTCCGTCTGCAGCTGTTCTTTTTCCTCACTGGTCCCTTTCCGTCATCTTATGACAGCAACTTCTGGCTGATCGGATGTGTAAATCAATCACTATAAGTCTCTGAGAGCCTCGTTCCAGCAAACACTTTAGCAATCCAGCAGGTCACAAATGAAGGAAGTTGATTGTAGTGGCATTGAGAATAGATGAAGACGATGTCTGGTAAGTATATTACTAGGGGCAAAGAACTTACATTATAGCACTTCAGGACGGAAATAAAAAAAAACTGGAAGTGTGCTTTAAGGAAGTTGATGGACAGGTCTGGTCACATGTCCATTCATTGCTGTGAGTTTGAAAACAGGACAACTGTGAAGTCTGTGGGGAAGGTTGCTATCACCCTAATATACTGCATTAATAAGCATGCTGTTCAGCCATCCTCTGCACAACTTACTGCCATTGCAGAGACATATGCCAAATATAATATGTCTTGATTCTAGTCCTTATGCTGGATGTGTTTGTATTCCTTTGCTGCTATCTACTGGCCAGTGTAATAAGATGTTTACATGTTTTTGTAGTTGTAATTTCCTACCATGCTTCTCTCTTAAAGGGAAGGTGCCATGTTTTTTCATAATTTAATGTAAAAAAGAAAATAGTATAAAAAGATATTGTCCCCTAGCTTGACTCAGTGGTGTGTATGGTTTGTTTTTTGTACGGTATTAATGCAGCCACTGGGGGCTGCCATCTTACCTTGCTGGCTGCTGAACGACACTTTCCATGCTTATTTACGGCAGTCCCTGGGCATAAGACATAACAGTCGGCTCCCGACCCTATCTCTTTCATTGCAGCTGCATCAGGAGTGAACTGGGCACGCCTCTGTGGGCAGCTCAATTCACAGCTGTAGGTGTGGCCAGGCGCCAACTTATTAGAGCTCAGTGCGTTCCTTTTAGCTCCATTTACACTCCATTGCAAGCCCTGGATGCTGTACTGTTCCAGCATAACGGCTTGGATGTTCACTCTGCACATACCAGCTGCAGGAGAGGAACCAGGACGAGCTGCTGGAGACCGAGCTGCTCTTTCCAAAACACCCGACCAGCAGCAGCCCCTACTCTTGCAAAATATAGGAGGAGCTGCTCCCTACTGTTTCAAAACACTTGACCATCTACTGGCCATCTAATCCTATCCTGTGTGATACTAATTGCTGAGCTGTGTATTTAATCCTCTCCTGTGTGATACTGTCTGCTGATCCGTGTATCTAATCCTATCCTGTGTGATACTGACAGCTGAGCCGTGTATCTAATCCTCTCCTGTGTGATACTGACTGCTGAGCCATGTGTCTAATCCTCTCCTGTGTGATACTGACTGCTGAGCCATGTGTCTAATCCTCTCCTGTGTGATACTGTCTGCTGATCCGTGTATCTAATCCTATCCCATGTGATACTGTCTGCTGAGCCATGTATCTAATCCTATCCTGTGTGATTCAGTCTGCTGATCCGTGTATCTAATCCTGTCCTGTGTGATAGTCTGCTGATCTGTGTATCTAATCCTATCCTGTGTGATACTGACAGCTGAGCCATGTATCTAATCCTATCCTGTGTGATACTGACTGCTGAGCTGTGTATCTAATCCTATCCTGTATGATACTGACAGCTGAGCCGTGTATCTAATCCTCTCCTGTGTGATACTGTCTGCTGAGCCATGTATCTAATCCTATCCTGTGTGATACAGTCTGCTGATCCGTGTATCTAATCCTATCCCATGTGATACTGACTGCTGAGCCGTGTATCTAATCCTATCCCATGTGATACTGACTGCTGAGCCGTGTATCTAATCCTATCCAGTTTTATACTGCTCTCCTGAAATACTCTGTGCTGCTGTCACCCTGCTGGATTTATGTGTGAACTACATGGTGGTATTGAGTATGAACTATATGGCGGTATTATGTGTGAAGTATATGGTGGTATTATGTGAGAACACTATAGCAGTATTATCTGCTAAAAGGGGACCCATTCTAGGGTGGTTTTGACTGAGCACCTGCACACGGGTCAGGGGTAATAGTTAGGTGCAGTCAGGGGAGGGCTGGTGAGGCAGCTGAAGAGAGGGGTCTCATTTTTATCGCTACTGAATGGCTACATTTCCCCCATCCTGCTTCCCAGCATCACCCCAGACTGCGCCTATCGCCTCGCTTTCACACATCGCCAGAACAGTATCTGAGGAAGGGAATGTGGTCTTTGCATGCAAAGTCTGGATCAGAACAGGCCATCAATCAGCAGAAATGTTTCCTGGATTTCTGTGGTGCTGTCACCCTGCTCCTCCCCATATATCTCCCTCTGTGCCCCCCATAGACTAGCACACTGCTCTCCTGAAATACTCTGTGCTGCTGTCACCCTGCTCCCAGAATCCTTGCTGCCTGCCATGCTCAGTGACCAAAGACCCCATTCCTCTCCTCAGATCCTGTCCTGGCGATGTGTGAAAGCGAGGCGACAGGGGCCTGATATATGGTGGAAGGAGCAGGGTGACAGCAGCACAGAGTATTTTAGGAGTGCAGTGTGCTGGTCTATGGGGGGCACCCTGTTCGGTGCCAGGGATTGTACATAGAGTGCTGTGTTTTATACACATGGATGGACTGTCTGCTCCACAGAAATCCAGGACACATTTCTGCTGATTGATGGCCTGTTCTGATCCAGACTTCGCATGCAAAGACAGTCAGTAAATTTGCAGGCCCCATAAAAATGGCTGCTCACTGTGTTCCTAGATGTCATCCTCTCTTTTAACTTAGCAAACACCCAGAAGGGGAGGAGAGGAGTGACATCACACCCATGTCAGCAGATTCTGCCCATAATTACTGCAGTGCAGTAATGTGAGCTAGTTGTACACTAGGTTTTGTGCCAAATTTCAGTAGCTGCTCCCCCTAGTGTTAACAAGTGGAAATGCCAAAGTTTTTAAAATTATTTTTCATATTTTGCAAAATTAAAAACAAATGATAATATTTTTTAAGAAAATGTAAACATTAATTCTTTACATTTTTTCAATTGCTGAAAAAAAATTTTTTGGATGGCACCTTCCCCTTAAACTCCTCCTATCTTGTTTTCTTACATCCTGTTGTTTCTGGTCAGCGCATCTTGACAGTAATGGGTAACAAAGCTGGAGATAGGATTTTTTTTTAGGTTAAATCTATTATCACGCTTACCCTTATCTGCAGGAGTGTAGCGTGACTGGTCAGCGGTCCCGGCGTTGGGGAAGGAACTCAGACCACGGGGCTGTCAGAGGAACCAGGAGCACAGCTTGGGAGGTCGCAGGACCTGTGGAGGGGGCGGAGCGCTTGCAGAAGCACTCAGAGGCTGCAGGACCTAGCACCACGTGACCTGTGACGTCAGAGAGCCAGGGGTTTATACAGTAGCGATAGTCAGGCAATCCAGAAGTCATACACAGGAGAATCAATGCGGTACAGAGTCAGGCAGAGCAAGAATGGTCAGGGAAGCAGGAGGTCAGACACGGGTCGGGCTGCACAGTACAAAATCAGAAAGTCAGAGAGTAGTCTAGGGGAGCCAAAGGTCAGAACACGGGTCGAGCAGGATGGTACCAAATCAGGAAGCCAAGAGACAAAAACCAAAATCCAGACCAGGTCATACACACCACAAACACGGAAACAGGAGAGAGGCACTTAGCAAAGGCAGGGTCGGACACACTCAAGTATGAAGTATAAACGACAGGGAAGGTTGCTCGCCTGTGGCCATAAATACCCTCCCTGAGACCAAAGAGAGGCTCCAACCATTAACCCTTCACTTGTCAGACCAAAATTCCAGATACCATGACATCTATCCTCTATAATACATCCTCTATCCTCTGTCTTCTATCCTCTAGCCCTAATACTTGTCCCTTCATATTGTCTAGACATCTGTACCTCATCATATCAAGTTACAATTAATAAACTGCCTAAGGCTATGTGCCCACGTAGCGTTTTATTCCAGACACTAAAAACCGGACTCCTTCCCAGAAATCGCGCATTTTTTTCCGCGCGATTTCACCGCGATTATGTTCGCGATTTTGCCGCGATTTTCGCGGGCGATATTCAAGCACTTTCCAAGCGATTTGAAGCATCGCTTGGAAAGTGATTGACAAGTCTGAGCAGCTTTTTACTATTGAAGCTGCCTATGCGGCATCAATAGTAAAAGAAAGAATGTTAAAATGCTAAAAAAAATAAAAAAAAAAAATTGGGGTAAATTTACCTTCCGACGTCCAGCGCTGCATTCCCGGCCTCAGCGTTCCCAGTAATGCCTTGCGAGACCTGTGATAACGTTGGTCTCGCGTTGCTATAGCGATCTCGTGAGACTACGTCATCACAGGACCTTGCCGCAAGGCATTACTGGGAACGCTGAGGCCGGGAATGCTGCGTGTGATGCCGGAAGGTAAATATACCCCAATTTTTTTATTTTATTCTTTTTTTTACAGGGGTATGGTACCCAGGGCCTGGAGGACAGTCTCCTCTACTCCATACTGTGGGTACCAACCGCACATGAGACACTTAACTTCCCGCATGGTGGGCATAGCCACATGCGGGAAGTAAGTGATTCTCATGCATTCCTATGGGTGCGGAATCGCGGCAATTCTTTGCGATTCCGCACAAAAGAATGACCATGCTGCAATTTTTTCCGCAATGCGATTCCGCCGCGGAAAAAAGCGCAGCATTAGCACAGCATGTGCGGATTGCCATAGGAATGCATGGGGGGCGTTCTGTACACGATTTTTAAACGTTTTCGCACCGAAAATCGTGGCAAAAATGATTAAAATTCGCTACGTGGGCACACAGCCTAAAAGTTTGCCCACTATATCTGCCTCCCTAGTTTATCGACATGCAGCTAGTCAGGTTAGAGAGGAGTGGATAGTGAGTAATCTACCTACCATTGCTTGTACAGAGATCCATGTTCACATTCCTTATGCATATGGGTGGCAGAAAAATTAGTGCCACAAAATCATAGTCACATTTCCTCCAAGGCTATGTGCACACGCTGCGGATTGGTCTGCGGATTTTTCTGCGCGGATTTTGCAAAATCCGCATGTAAATCCGCAGGTCAAAAGACCTGCGGTTTACCTGCGGATTAGCCTGTGGTTTCACATTTCTACAATGGAGCAGAAAGAATTGACATGCTGCGGATTTGAACCCGCAGCAAATCCGCAGCATGTGCACAGCGTTTTTTGTTTTAAATAGATTATAATGGTACTGTACAACGCAGCAGAAACTTCAGCGTGTGCACATGGCCTAAGACTTGCTCCTGCAACTTTTATTTCTGTAACCTGGCACTGCTGCATTCATTCTGTGGACAGCACCAGTGGCAGTGGTGATGTCAGAACCAGAAGCTTTAGGCTATGTGTACATGTAGATTTTGGTCCTGCGGATTTTTCCGCTCGGATATCTAAAAATCCGCAGGTAAATACTCAGGTCAAAATACCTGCGGTTTACCTGCGGATTAGCCTGCGGTTTAGCCCTGCAGTTTCACACCTCTACAATGGAGAAGGTGTGAAACCGCAGCGGAATCCACACAAAGAATTGACATGCTGTGGATTTGAACCCGCAGCAATTCCACGTGGAAAAATCCGCAGCATGTGCACAGCGTTTTTCAGATTACCATTGAAAACAATGCTACTGTACAATGCACCTAAATCTGCTGCGGACCCGCAGAGCCTGAAACGCTGCGGATCCGCAGCAGAATACGCACCGTGTGCACATAGCCTTAGGTGGCGCAGACACTGTTTAGCCACTAAGATTAGGGTGGCGGAGACCTGTAGTGTCATTCAGTATGGCAGTATGGACGTGTTTGCCATCCAGCTAGAGTAAATCATTGCTACAATAATAAATGTTGTCTTTTGTTAACAAATGTATTTAACACCACACAGATTTTTGTAGTTTACGTGGTACCGGTTTAATTTTTTTTATGGTTGTACATCAACATTTGGTACACATACTCAATTGCTTCCTGACATGAATGACAAGCCTGCATAAGGCAATTAGGTAATTACAACAGCGTCTGCCAGCACAATTCATATATGATTGATTTTTTTTTTTTTTTACGTTTGAGAGATCCACCAGTATATGTTAAAGTTGCAAACAAATGTTAAGCCTGATACTTTATATCATTCTTGAAGATTTTGGAAAACCTTTAGAGGAAAAAAAATAGTTTACTCAATGAAACCGTCAAGTTGTTACTGTTTTTAGTCAAATTAGTGGTAAACGAAATAAGTTCACTAAAATTGCAGTCACAGTAGTAAAAAGGTATATAGTTGTTATATCTCATCTCCTCTAGTCAATTGGAACTATGCTTTTGGATGGAGAATCCACTTTATGTTGTGCCCTCCTCCTTTCACTCTCTGCCTCCCGTCAATCGGATTAAGAAATTCTCCCTGACTTACACTTATTCAGCTGAAATCCTGCCTGGTTTACCGGAGAGACATCATGTCTGAGCAGAACTCCACAGCTTCTGGAGACAAACACTCCAAACATGATGCAGTTCCTTCCAACACTTTACCACTTTCAATTTCTCAGACTGATTCAAGGGACAAGTGGAGCAAAAAGATGGACTTTCTACTCTCTGTCATTGGATTTGCAGTTGACTTGGGAAATGTATGGAGGTTCCCGTATATCTGCTATCAGAATGGTGGAGGTAGGTTATTTATTTGTCACTGCAACTTAAAATATTTGTTAGCATCAGTCACTTTTTATTTACTAATTGCATAGTTTTGAATAAAGACTAATCAAAAATTAGACAATACTAATGTCTAATATTATAATATTATTAATATATTAATGCAATTATTAATGTATCAATTCCCAGTGATTTGCAAGCATGTTTTTTTAAGAATCATATTTATTATATTGATTTTCAATTTATTTTTTTTTAAAGCAAACACAACTGATCGTTGTTATCGTACTTTGTGCATGTGTTTATTGGAAAACAGAATATTTACGTTTAAAATAAGCATAACCCTAGAATTAAACGATGTAAAAACATTTTTCTATTTTAATATATATTTTACAGTCACAGGTCAGATCTTTTCAGTATCCTGAATTTGGTTCAATAGAACCATGGAGAGTCTGAAGTTTGCTTTTGTAATACTGCATATTTTTACAGAAGCTGCAATTTTTTATTACAGTGTTTAATTATAGTGTTACTTAAGGAAAAAGTAATGCAATTAATTTGATTTATTAATCACTTTTATACAAAATTAAACAATTATGAAACATTTTGAATGGTATGGTATGCTACTACTTCCAATACTCTTTAGTACTTTTTAGATTATTTGTGGACAAGATGGATATATTCACTAACACATTTTAATATATTTTAAGTGATCACACCCTTTATATAGTTAATTATTATTACACTTTGACCACATTTTGCAGGATACAATAGAATTTTAAAGTTAGCGGAACATAAATGTGCATTACATCATACTGTCTACAGAAAGTTAGCTATAGAAAAGACATGTAACTTGTAAGCAAGTCTAACCAGCTGTAAAAGTTGGCCTATTTGGTAGTGTCGTATGCATGGTGGACTCAGGTAAAACTGTAGTCTGCACACTCAGGTACAAGAATTGAAAATTATTTTATATAAATGACAATTATGATATAATTTTCTAAAGCTAATACATATTCTTATTTACAGTAAATAAGAGACTCTTTGCTTTTGTTCAACCTTTGAAACGTTTTTCCATCCGTGTTCGTAATATAACTTATTGTAGTTTTTATATTTTTTTTCTAGTTGTGTTGTTTACAAGAGCTTAGTCTTGTCTAACATTTTACTTCCATGTAACAAATTCTAGTATTTTCAGCATACATCAATAATCATAAAATATAATTGGTCTTTTTTTTAAAGTAGCTTGTGTCATGCTTGCCGGTGGCGCAAGTGCTTCGTGGACTCACTGTGCCACCCGGCTGGGCTTGTCTAGGAGGAGCATAGCTAAGTGGCTATCTGGTGTTCACCAGAGCTCCTGAACTTGAAGTCAGGCTTAAGCTGCAGGTAGCCACCAGATACCACAGCTAGGCAGTTCCCAGTACCACAGTTGCCGATCCCAGGCATCAGGTTCACTGGACGAGAATACGGGAGCGAAGACACAGACTGGAAGGGTTCGGAGACTGACAGACTGGACAGTGTGGCTGGGGGCATCTATGCAGATGCACATGTTGCCCTTTTAAGAGTAGGGGAGCGTGTGCGCACTAGGCTTGCCACTGAAACCCCGTGTGGCATGCACAGGACGAGACAGAAAAGCATGATGACACTCTGGCTGCCGGGGTGGTGAGTATGCCAACATTCCCACATGCAAGGAGGAGGAGAAACAAGCGAGGGCGCCGGCAATATGTGTTACACTACCACTTTTATGCCCCCTCTTCTTCAGGCCTGCGAGGACTCCCTGCAGAGAAGATAGAGCCAGATTCTTCTTATTGAACTCCCACAACCTCTCATCAGGATTACATTCTCCCCAAGCCATTGGAAGAAAGGTTACATCTCCTACCTTCATCTTGGCCAGGATTCTTCTCACCCACCGGACATCCTCGGATCAGAATGGAGCGAATGAGAAAACAGGAATTACTCGAATTGCTGAGTCTCTCTTAGCCCGACAAGACTAGTTATATCCTTAGAAGAAACAAAGATGGACTGGGATTCCTCCTCCTGGTTGGAGAATAGAATAGACTCTGCAGATGCCTTTTCCATGATGTTCTGATCCTGTGACCAACTTAAAACAAAGGATACCTCTCTGGATCAATCTTCAAATTAGTCTCATCGAGGATATATCCTTGAGGCAGGGGGTTCCAGGAAAAAGGTCATCTGAACAATCAACCAAACAGGGTCGAGATATCGCCTGCGCTTCCCTTCTCTCGGAGACGTCAGTACATAACGGACAGGCAACTAGTAGACCTGGAGGAGAAGATGGTAACACTGGTGGCCAAGCTGGACAAACAGGGACCTGACACCTCTTGTGACACGACTGTCACGAACGAAGCACTTCTCTGGACCTCCAGTCTAGCACAGACTCATGAGTTCTCAGCCATGTAATGCTCCTATCTGGAGCTTTACTGGTTCTGTGGTGACTTGAACGACTTTAGATAGATCCTTTCCTTCAATGGTTGATATTCCAGTGGATTCTGTAGGCATTGGATGGGAATTTGATACCTACCCACGGCCTGCTGTAAGAAATTTCCTGCCAAAATGGAGTCCAGATAAACAGCTTGGATGAACTGGATACCTCCAAAGGACACAGATAAGTTCAGAGTCAGCGGTGAAGGATGTCCACTCAAACCCAGGAAAGCTTCACCTACTGGCCCTAGTTTTTGGAGTTTTTTTTAGACATCTCACCAATTCAAAGAATGAAGTTCTCCGTACTCTTGCACCCCAAAGCACACTCCCTTGTTCAAGTTAATCAAGATATCAGCAGATGGATTTTTTTATGGGATTGTTCGAGGGAATGTATTTGCTTCAAAAGATTTTCTATCGCATGGGTTTTTGCTTTCTTAAGACTAGTGCCTTCTGTGATTAGGACTCCTCTAATTACGCATTTTAGAGCTTCTCATTCGATGAGGAGGGGGGTATCATCCATTCCATGATTATGCAAGAACTCAGATGGCTTGTTTTACAGCATTTTTGGTGTTAATGTCTTCAAGAAGGTTTGCGTTTAAATGACATTGGCGTGGTACAGAGATATGTGGCTGAAAAGTAAAGAAGATGGGAGCATGGTCTGACCAGGTCATAGTGCCCACAGAAGTGGAGGGATCCCAGCTAAGCAAGTGATAACTAACCAAAAAGTAGTCGATTCTACTATATGAGTTGTGAACTGATGAGTAGTGGATGTAATCTCTATCTTTAGGATGTAAGACATGCCACACATACACTGCCTGCAATTTGAAGAGATTGTTTTTTCAAGGGGGATAATAGGATAGGGGGAATCTTAGACTTACCCACTGAGGAGTCCCACATCTTATCCAAAATCAAAAGGCCGTCCATAAAACCCTCCAGTCACCGCAGGTATCTCAGCCCGGTCCTCACCTGCTCTTTGCTTTGAAGATAAAACTTAGTTAGTGCGTAGATCTGATTAAAAAAAAAAGAGATTGTCAATAACAAAAAAAGTCTGTTATCATCAGTTTCAAGCCCTAGTAGGGTGAAAGGGAAATTTTTGTGAATAGCAATGCTGACCCCTTTATATTTAGCAATCAGATTCAAACTATGATACCAGGTTGTGTAGTACTGGTTCTTCATTTCTGGGAGGTGGTTACTTTTAAAATGGGTCTCCTGTAAGAAAAGAATTTGCACTCCCATTTTATGCATCCCATATAGTATTTGAGAACGTTTTTGAGGGACATTAAACCCTTTAACATTTAGAGAAGCTACCTTAATTGATGCCATGTCTGATATTACCAATTTCAGCTTAGTACAAGTGGATGGACAAGGAAGAAAGGACAGAGATAGAGAAGATATAGGTAAAGAATAAAGATAGAAGAGGTTGAAATAAGTCTATATAGAGAATAGGCCAAACCCTCGATCCTAGGCCAAGGATGTAAAGAAGGGAAAAGGAATCCCTGCGGTAGCAGAGTAATTCCCAAGAAAACTTGTATGAAACAATTCACCCTAATTGGGTAGTGTCTTTCAAGGTAACATTTAATAACTCCTGGGGATCTTGGCCTGGACAAAAGATTATAGCAAGCATATAAAAACGCTAACCAAAAAAAACAAAAAAAAAAAAAACCAAGAACCCCATGTTCCAACTATCACAAGGATCATGCCCATTTAAAGATGCATAACACTAGGCAATCTGTAAGGAAAATAAAATGCAGTAATTAACCCTATTAGAACATATCCTAGTGTTCATTCTTGACTGTTAGGTGTTTCTGAAAGTTGTGTTAGTCTATCATACTAACTATTGGTATCTACTTGTATGTTCATAAATCTTCTCACATTCACATGATGTAGATCGTATATTTGTGTCTAAATTATTAGTCTAAGGGATCAGTAGATTCTCCTTCAAAGGCAAGATAGATCGAATGACATCACCCTCGGATATCCACAGTACGGATCACATTATATGAAATAAAGTGTCTTATGATTCTAACAGGTCCAGTTACACCTAAGTCCACAATATAAACACTAAAAAAAAGATACTTGGTGGGTGATATATAAAATTCAATAGACAAGCTTTCAGTGAATCTCCTAGAATAAAACAGAAACAAACAGAGATATCATTGTTCAACTGGACGAGAACAAGAGGATGGTCGTCTTCTTGGTCTTTGGGATTGTTGTACTTGTTAACGATACAGTGGGGAAAAAAAGTATTTAGTCAGTCAGCAATAGTGCAAGTTCCACCACTTAAAAAGATGAGAGGCATCTGTAATTTACATCATAGGTAGACCTCAACTATGGGAGACAAACTGAGAAAAAAAAATCCAGAAAATCACATTGTCTGTTTTTTTTTCATTTTATTTGCATATTCTGGTGGAAAATAAGTATTTGGTCAGAAACAAAATTTCATCTCAATACTTTGTGATATATCCTTTGTTGGCAATGACAGAGGTCAAACGTTTTCTGTAAGTCTTCACAAGGTTGCCACACACTGTTGTTGGTATGTTGGCCCATTCCTCCATGCAGATCTCTTCTAGAGCAGTGATGTTTTTGGCTTTTCGCTTGGCAACACGGACTTTCAACTCCCTCCAAAGGTTTTCTATAGGGTTGAGATCTGGAGACTGGCTAGGCCACTCCAGGACCTTGAAATGCTTCTTACGAAGCCACTCCTTCGTTGCCCTGGCGGTGTGCTTTGGATCATTGTCATGTTGAAAGACCCAGCCACGTTTCATCTTCAATGCCCTTGCTGATGGAAGGAGGTTTGCACTCAAAATCTCACGATACATGGCCCCATTCATTCTTTCATGTACCCGGATCAGTCGTCCTGGCCCCTTTGCAGAAAAACAGCCCCTAAGCATGATGTTTCCACCACCATGCTTTACAGTAGGTATGGTGTTTGATGGATGCAACTCAGTATTCTTTTTCCTCCAAACACGACAAGTTGTGTTTCTACCAAACAGTTCCAGTTTGGTTTCATCAGACCATAGGACATTCTCCCAAAACTCCTCTGGATCATCCAAATGCTCTCTAGCAAACTTCAGACGGGCCCGGACATGTACAGGCTTAAGCAGTGGGACACGTCTGGCACTGCAGGATCTGAGTCCATGGTGGCGTAGTGTGTTACTTATGGTAGGCCTTGTTACATTGGTCCCAGCTCTCTGCAGTTCATTCACTAGGTCCCCCTGCGTGGTTCTGGGATTTTTGCTCACCGTTCTTGTGATCATTCTGACCCCACGGGGTGGGATTTTGCGTTGAGCACCAGATCGAGGGAGATTATCAGTGGTCTTGTATGTCTTCCATTTTCTAATTATTGCTCCCACAGTTGATTTCTTCACTCCAAGCTGGTTGGCTATTGCAGATTCAGTCTTCCCAGCCTGGTGCAGGGCTACAATTTTGTTTCTGGTGTCCTTTGACAGCTCTTTGGTCTTCACCATAGTGGAGTTTGGAGTCAGACTGTTTGAGGGTGTGCACAGGTGTCTTTTTATACTGATAACAAGTTTAAACAGGTGCCATTACTACAGGTAATGAGTGGAGGAAAGAGGAGACTCTTAAAGAAGAAGTTACAGGTCTGTGAGAGCCAGAAATCTTGATTGCTTGTTTCTGACCAAATACTTATTTTCCACCATAATATGCAAATAAAATGAAAAAAAAACAGACAATGTGATTTTCTGGATTTTTTTTTCTCAGTTTGTCTCCTATAGTTGAGGTCTACCTATGATGTAAATTACAGACGCCTCTCATCTTTTTAAGTGGTGGAACTTGCACTATTGCTGACTGACTAAATACTTTTTTTCCCCACTGTACATGTAGGAGTCTGAAGGAGTCAATGGGTTTGTGGGCCAATCAGATAGTAATTTCTGGCAGATCCAGGTCCTCTAGTAATGACCACAATCCGTGTAGGTTCATCAGAAAGAAAGTTCCATGCTGGTTGCGCACTTGAAATTGGAAGGGAAAACCCCACGAGTAGGGGACATATCTTTCTCTGAGAACTTCCAACAGTGGGCGCAGAGCCCTACGTTTTATTAAGGTTGACTTGGATAAATCCACCATAAAATGTCAATGGGCTCCATCAAAATCCATAGGTCCTTTGGACCAAGCCTGTCTCATAATTTCTCCTTTGGTTTTAAAACAATGAACTTGGCAAATTACATCTCTGGGGATGCCTGAGTCATTGTTGCAGGGTCTTAAGGCTCAGTGTGCTCTGTCAATAAGTATTTCTTCGGTAGGTGGCCTTTCCAAGAGCGTGTTAAAGATGCCGCAAAGGGTGGGAATAAGATCGTCTGTGCCAGTTGCCTCAGGTAAACTCCGTATGCGAATATTATTGCAGTGGTTTCAATTCTCAAGGTCCTCTATCATAACAAAAAATAATGAGTCAATCTGTGTAGAATGACGTTGTATTATTTGACTTTGCACCTTTTGTTCTGTGGCAGAGGAAGATTCCAACTGGGTCACTCTATCGGCGACTTGTGAGATTGACACATTCAGGCCTTGTATCTCTGACGTATATAGATTTTCCAAGCGGGTAATATAACTTTCCATATCTGTTTTGGTCAGAATATTCCTCCTTTGAGAATGGAGATCTTTGATTTCTTCCATCATCAATGCCAGATTCTGAGATGGTGTCACCGCAGGGGCATTAGCAGAGCTTGGTGAAGGTATAGAAGAGGTGTTGGAGTGGGTGTCTCTGCTTCCTCATCTTCTTTCATATTTTCTCTGGAGATATCCTCTTCCTCTTCTGAGGAAGGGAAGGCTATGTGAGAGGGAGGATCAGACGCTATTTTAGAACCTTGATCTGGGGCAGAGCCTGGCTTGTCTGTTAAGTATATTTGGATGCTGCCAGATCTGAAAGAAGCTGGTGTTAATGATGAGCAGGGGAGGGTTTCCTGCATTTCCTGCCCATATCCCATACACACTGGTCTTCCAGACTGCGGAGCCTAACAGTGTCTTTAGGGCACAATGTTTAGTTTTACTTCTTAACCCCTCAGTTACACAGGATGCAGTTTACTCTTAGCTATAAAGAGCCCAGTGGATTTTACATATACACTTCCCTTGGTTCATACAGAGGGGGCTCTGCCAGAGTTCAGCAGGGAGGATTTGTTGCTTCCAGTGTAGAAACAATCATCTCTCTTTTGCCCCCTTGCCTTCTTGCCTGACATGCACTTTTCTCAGAGTCCCAGAATCTATGTGGCAACTAGAAAACGTTCTGATAAGCACTGACAAGATTGAGGATGGGAGGAATGCTGTCCAGCCCTATTCACAGCGTCCCAAGACTTGATGTGGCCAGCCAGAGAGCAGAGCGTCCTGTTAAGTGCTGACAGGGGGAGGGTACACTTTCTCAGATTCTGTGTGAGTGTACACTTTCTCAGATTCTGTGTGAGGGTACACTTTCTCAGATTCTGTGTGGCCATCCTGGGACAGCCCTGATAAGCATTGCCAGGAGGGAGCACATGGGGAACTGAAGCACAGACATGCAGCTCACTACCTGCTTTTCTCCACACAGTAGGCTGCAGTATATCTGTCCCAAGGGGACCATGACAGTTTCAGCAGGAGAGATCTTGCTCTGCTGCAAGCTTGAAGACACACGGGCCTCTTCTCTCTCCTCTCACAGGCTTCCCCATCACCGCAAATACACAGCTGCTCATCCTCATCACCTCTCCTTTACTGCTACTCGATGCCTGATGTCCTAGAGCTCTTTTTTGCAGTGTTTAGCTTTGTCCATGGCCATTAAATCCCCCAGGAGCAGCAGGAGCTTAAGGGTATGTGCACACGCTGCGGATTCTGCTGCGGATTCGCCTCTGCGGATCCGCAGCAGTTCCGCAGACAGGGTACAGTACAATGTAAGTCTATGGGATTTACAATCCGCAGTGCACATGCTGCGGATTTTTCCCTGCGGAAAAGCTGTGGTTTGAAATCCGCAGCATGCCAATTCTTTTGCCGGATTCTGCTGCGGTTTGACAACTATTCCATAAGCTGAAATACATTTTGATTAATATTAACCCCTTCACCCCTCAAGCCTGTTTTCACCTTCATGATCAGCCAAAATGTTACAATTCTGACCAGTGTTACTTTTTTGGTAATAACTCTGGAACGCTTCAGCAGATCGCACTGATCCTCAGAAGGTTTTATCATTACATATTGTACTTCATGATAGTGCTAAAATTTGTTCGATATGTCTTGCATTTATTTGTGGCAATATCTGGAATTTGGCAAACATTTAAAAATTGTTGCAATTTTTAAACTTTTAATTTTTATACCCTTAAACCAGAGAATTATGACACACAAAATAGTTAATAAATAACATTTCCCACATGTCTACTATGCATCAGCATTATTTTTTAAACATATTTTTTTTTTGTTAGGGAGTTAGAAGGGTTAAAACTTAACCAGCAATTTCTCATTTTTTCAACAAAATTTAGAAAACCATTTTTTAAGGGGCCACAACACATTTGAAGCAACGTTGAGGAGTCTATATAACAGAAAATAGCCAAAAGTGACACTGTTCTAAAAAATGCACCCCTCAAGGTTTTCAAAGCCATAATGAAGAAGTGTATTAACTCTTCAAATGTTTCACATGAACTGAAGCATTGTGCAAGGAAAAATGAACATTTAATTTTGTTCATAATTTTTTTTTTTTATTTAGACCCAATTTTTTATTTTCACAAGGGTAACAGGAGAAAATAGACCACAAAATTTGTTCTACAATTTATCCTGAGCATGTTGATACCCCATTTGTTGGGAAAAACTACTGTTTGGGTGCATGGCAGGGCTTGGAAGAGGAGGGGCACCAATTGACTTTTTGAATGCAAAATTGGCTAGAATCAAGAGCAACGCCATGTCATGTTTGAAGATCCCATGATGTGCTTAAATAGTGGAAACACCCCACAAGTGCCCCCTTTTTGGAAAGTAGACCTCCAAGGAATTTATCTAGATGGTTGGTGATCACCTTGAACCCCAAGCTGCTTCACAGAAATTTATAACGTTGAGTCATGAAAATAAAAACATTACATTTTTTCCACAAAAAGTTTCTTTTAGCCTCATTTTTTTTATTTGAAAATATTAATAGGAGAAAATGGCCCCACAAATTTGTTGTGCTATTTCTCCTGAGTACGCTGGTACCCCATATGTTGGGGAAAACTACTGCTTGTGCACAGGGCAGGGCTAGGCAGGGAAGGAGTGACATTTTGGAATGCAGACTTTGATGAAATGGTCTGTAGGTGTCATGTCCCATTTGGAGATCCCCCGATGTGCCTAAACAGTGAAATCCTTCCCACAAGTGACCTTATATTGAAATTGATATAGTGTTTCCTGGTATGTGAATTTAATAATGTAGTGGAATATGTGAGTGTTGTAGAGCGCATCAGGTCGACTTACATTAGTGTTGTAAAGTGCATCAGGTTGGTATATGTGAGTAGTGTATAGTGCATCAGGTTGGCATACCTGAGTATTGTAGAGTACATCAGGTTGGCATACATGAGTAGTGTAGAGTGCATTGATTGGCATACATGAGTAGTGTAGAGTGAATTAGGTTGGTTTATGTGAGTAGTGCAGAGTGCATCAGATTGGCTTACGTGAGTTTTGTAAATTGCATCAGGTTGGCTTACGTGAGTGTTGTAAATTGCATCAGGTTGGCATACGTGAGTAGCGTAGAGTGCATCAGGTCAGCTTACGTGAGTGTTGTAAAGTGCATCAGGTTGGCATATGTGAGTAGTGTATAGTGCATCAGGTTGGCTTACGTGAGTGTTGTAAAGTGCATCAGGTTGGCATATGTGAGTAGTGTATAGTGCATCAGGTTGGCTTACGTGAGTTTTGCAAAGTGCATCAGGTTGGCATCAGTGAGTAGTGTAGAGTGCATCAGGTTGGCTTACATGAGTAGTGTATAGTGCATCAGGTTGGCATATGTGAGTAGTGAAGAGTGCATCAGGTTAGATTATGTGAGTAGTGTAGAGTGCATCAGGTTGGCATATGTGAGTAGTGAAGAGTGTATAAGGTTGACTGTGATACTACACATGCCCTATATATCTGGTGTGCATAGTCCATCACCACAATATTTGACTTCATATATGAGAGCCATGTTTAAATAAGGAAATACCTGGATATTAGTAGAGTACCCTGGCGTGAGCACCATACAGTCTGCTGGACTCTACTAACATCCAGGTATTTCCTTATTTAAACATCAGGAATACAACTGGGAAGAAAAAGCGCAATAGGGTCTTATCCAGTGACGATAGAGAGTAGGGAAAAAGTGAGATACACTCACCTTGCTGAGTTGCTTAATAGCAACACATGAAAGGCATGTAGCAGCAGGTGCACAGATACTGGTCAAGAGGACGACCACAGGTAGAAGGAAAAACGACGGGAGGTATTACTCATGCACTGCTGAGATAGAATCCTATAAATCAAATTGTTTATAAGAACAGGTTTACTAGTCAACGAGTTTCTCTTCATCAGGACAAACCAATAGTACAATATCAGAGCCTTACACGCCATCCAAATACTGCCGTTGGTTACCACCAGTTACCAACTGTTTTTCACTAGCAAGATAGGTTGGGTTACCTGGAGATTAATAAGGTTGTGTTTGCATTAAATAGTTCAAAATGAGTTCAATATAGTCATATGAGTTGGTAAAGTGTTACATTTGTATTTTTCCTGCAATATGGTACGAGCTGTCCATGGTGCTGTTCTTACATGTAGATTTATTTCATGCTATCGCTATGCAACAAAGTACTCACAAAAGTGGCGAATAGATACACCATGTGGCTTTTTCTGCTGTCAATCTTTTATGTTTCTAAAGGGCCCGTCACACTAAGCGAGATTGCTAGCGATATTGCTTAAGAGTTACCGATTTTGTGACGCAGCAGCGATATTGCTAGCGATATTGCTAAGTGTGATACTTACCTCCGACCGGCTCCCCGCTCTCTATCGTTGATCGCGCGAGAACGTCCAGGGCCGTTTCTCGTCGGCCGCTTCCTGCTGGCGCCGACGAGCGACGGGTGGACGCGGGCAGGAGGACTTCTTCATCGCCGAGTCTGACAGGTAAGTAACGACCGCTGCTGCATCGCTGGTGAGATCTGCCTGTTTGGCAGCTCACTAGCGACCATTTAGCGATGCACCAGCGATCCTGACCGGGTCGTATCGTGGTCGGGATCGCTGGTGCATCGCTAAATGTGATGGTACCTTAAGTGTTTTATTAGTTGTCTTTTTCTTGCTCATTACATATAAGTATATACTGCACTAAAACACATACTAATATATAAATAAATTTTACAAATACACACTACTTTCCACATTGGCCAAATCACTGCTCATAGAATTGTTCTTAACAATTTGAGAATATGTATTATTGTAAGCGTATTAAAATTATAAACATATTAAAAATACATACATTTCCATAATGTGGCAATTATTTAATGGGATTTGTTGTTGTTACTATTAGACATGTGGAACAGTCTTATTTGTTGTGCTTAATAGAAATATACAACACAGCCCAAATAATTGTTTTATATACAATAGAGCAGGAAATTCTGTCATTACTTACACTTAATGTTTAAGTGCCTTGTTTCTGAAGAATAATTTTCAAACAAATTAGATAGCTGGAAACAGGATAGACAACAGGAGCACAGCAAATGTGGTTACCTTTAAAAAAAATAGAATTAGACTTACCGGTAATTCGGTTTCTAGGAACCTTCCACGACAGCCACCTTGGAGGTTGTCTCCTCGCCCTAATAGGGGACAGGAACACAAAGAGGTTAAATAACCCTCCCCTTCCTGCTACCTCAGTGTTTTTTCTGACATACTAGCATGAATAGTTACCGCCAGTAGAGCAGGAATCATCAGGCAAACATATCATATAGGGAGGGAAATTAGTGCTGTCGTGGAAGGTTCCTAGAAACCGAATTACCGGTAAGTCTAATTCTATTTTCTCTAGTCACCTTCCACGACAACCACCTTGGAGTCATGCCAACGTTAATTTTTCTAGGGAGGGACTACGGCTTGCAAGAAGCGTCTGCCGAACGTTAGATCCCTATTGAAATCAAGTCTATAGTGCCTAGTAAAGGTGTGCACAGAGGACCAGGTGGCAGCTCTGCATATCTGCTCCGAAGACGTATTTCCCCTTGCTGCCCAGGACGTAGCGACTGATCAAGTGGAGTGGGCTGTTAACGACTCAGGAGGAGAGAGATGTCTTGCAGAATATGCCAGAGAGATGGACTGCTTGATCCAGCCCGCTATCGTGTTCTTTGCCGCTTTCTTCCCTTTGTTTCTTCCTGAATACTGGAGGAACAGGTTCTGATCGATTCTCCAATCCCTGGTTGCCTAGAGGTAGCGGAGAACTACCCTGCGAACGTCCAGGGTATGAAACCTTCCCTCCTTCGGATTAGAAGGATTTGGGCAAAATGAGGGCAACACGATATCTTGGCTTCTATGAAAGTCTGACACCACCTTGGACAAAAAGAAGGGGTCTAGACGTAGTATTATACTGTCTGAATTGAGTAGGAGGTAAGGTTCCTGTACTGATAGGGCCTGTAGCTCCCCCACCCGTCTAGCCGATGTGATTGCCACCAGAAACACTGTTTTGAGTGTAAGAATCTTTAATGAGATTTCTGACAGGGGCTCAAACGGGGCCTGTGTCAGGCTGTTGAGTACTAAATTTAGATCCCAGGGGGGAACCCGATTAGGGAGTGAAGGGCGAATCCTGCCGGTCGGGTTCGGGTGTAGTAAGGGACCCTGAAACAGGAGGTCGGTCCTTTGGGGTAGAAGCAACGGACCCACTTGGGCCATGTCCAACAGAGCGCTGTACCAGCTCCGCCCTGGCCACATGGGAGCTACTAGGATCGTTGTGACTCCGTCTGCTCTTATTTTTTGTAACGTTCTTGCCAGCATCGGGATTGGGGGAAAAGCGTAGGCCAGTCTGAAGACCCATGGATGGGCAAATGCATCCGTCCCCAGGGCTCCGTACTTGGGACTGAGGGAGAAATAAGTCGCTACTTTTGCATTCTGCGCATTCGCGAACAGGTCGACTTCTGGGTCTCCCCATTTTGAGGCTAGGGTCTGGAAGACCTTCTGGTTCAGACACCATTCTCCTGGATGGATGTCCTTCCTGCTCAAGAAGTCTACTTTGATGTTTTCCGACCCCTTCTGGTGTACTGCGGAAATGGATAACAGGTGCTTCTCTGCCCACAGGAAGATTCTTGTTGCTACTTTCTTTAGACTGGCATACTTTGTGCCCCCTTGGTGTCTGAGATATGCCACAGTGGTCATGTTGTCGGAGTATATCCGAACATGATGATTCTTGACCAGGGCTGATGTGGCTTTCAGTGACTCTTCCACCACCGTCAACTCTCTTAGGTTTGAAGATACAGATCTTATGTTCTGGGGCCACTGCCCCTGAAAATACGAATCCTCGACCACAGCCCCCCAGGCTGGCATCGGTACATAGTACTTTTAGAGGAAGTTGATCCCAACTTACTCCTCGTCTCAGGTTTCGGTAACTCAGCCACCACCAAAGAGTCGCTTTTACATGTCCTGGAAGCAGAACCTTTTTTGATAGGTTGTTGGGATACTTCGTCACGTTCATCAGGACATGTGATTGGAGGACTCGTGTATGAGCTTGTGCCCAGGATACCAACTGAATGCACGCTGTCAGGGAACCCAGGATGGACATGGCGTCCCTCAATGTTAGCGCCCTTTGGTCTCTGAACCTGATTATTTTTTTCCAAAGGTCTTTTTGCCGATCTTCGGGGAGAAAGGAGGTTCTTTTCTCCGAATCCAAGAGGATCCCCAGGAATTTCCTCCTCGGGGAAGGATAGAGGGCCGACTTCAGGAGATTCAGTATCCAGCCTAGGCCTTCGAGTATCTGTAGGGTTCTTGATACGTCCTGATTCAGCCGGGTTACCGATGGTGCGATGATCAGCAGATCGTCTAGATACGGCACAATACATATCCCCTGAAGCCGGATAGAGATGACTGCTTCCCTCATGATCTTTGTGAATACCCTTGGTACTGGGGATACCCCAAATGGCAGGGCTTTGAACTGGAGGTGGCTGATTCCTCGGTCTTGGGAAACCGCGAACCTCAGAAACTTCCGGTGATCTGGATGAATGGGCACGTGGTAATACGCGTCCCTTAGATCTTTCGTAGCCATTTGCCAGTTTTGCCCAATGAGCGGGATCACTGACTTCACCGATTTCATCTTGAACCTTCGGTACTTGATGAAGTGGTTCAGGGGCTTTAGGTTTATTATGAGCCTGTGTTTTCCTGAGGGTTTTTTTTATCAGGAACAGGCGAGAATAATGTCCCCTGCCCTCCTCTTGCGGAGGTACATATGAGACCACTTCTTCCCGTAGGAGTTCTTCTATCTGACGGAACAATATTTTCTGCAGACTTGGGGACTGTGCCGGGGTAATTCTTAGGGCGTTTGGGGGGGTGCTCGAACTCCAGCTTCAGCCCATATTGTATAGTGTGCAGGACCCACTGGTTAGAGGTCGTGGCCTGCCATTGGGTGAGAAACTGTGTGAGTCGACCCCCTACCCGGGAGTCACTGCTTCTCCGGGGGCTGCTGCTGTTGGGGCACAAGGATGTTTCTTCCTTTACCCCCTTTCGGGTAGCTCCATCGACCCATCTTGCCCTTTCCCCTGAATGGCCTCTGGGAGGTCTGCTCTCTTGAGGGACGAAAAAGCCGGATTACTTACCGGTAATGCTCTTTTAATGAGTCCACGACAGCACCCACTTGGAGAGAGGGATCCGCCCATAGGAACAGGAAACCTACAGAGATAAAAGAGGGCGGTCCGCCTCTCCTCCTCAGTTGGATTTCAGAGTACCCGGAGGACCGCCAATTATTAGGCCATTATATTATTCAATATTCTAAATTTATTAACTTTACAACTAAGATGGTGTATATCCATTATGTTAACTTCTAGGGAGGGTTAGTGAACGGGTGCTGTCGTGGACTCATTAAAAGAGCATTACCGGTAAGTAATCCGGCTTTTTACTCTTCGCCACGACAGCACCCACTTGGAGAGACTTTCAGAGACCTTCACTTGGGAGGGACCACCGTGCCGAGGACCGCTCTACCAAAGGCTATGTCCGATGAGCATGATAAATCAAGCCTATAGTGGTTATAAAAGGTAGAGAGCATTGACCAAGTAGCAGCCTTACATATAGACTCGATTGCGACGTCTCCCCTCTCCGCCCAAGAGGAGGCCATAGATCTGGTGGCGTGTGCCTTGATACCCTCCGGAGGATCTTCATTGCTCGCGGAGTATGCCAGGCTGATCGCATCTCTGATCCATTGAGACAGAGTACCCCTTGTGACCTCATATCCCTTCTTTTGGCCTGGAAGGAAATAAACAGAGCCCTACTCTTCCTCCAGCTGCTAGACCTCTCGATATATTGTAGTACTGCTCTTCTAACATCTAGCGTATGGAACTTTTCTTGGAGTAGAAGGGTTACTAAAAAATGAGGGGAGGTGGATCTCTTGTGATCTATGAAACTTCCTTGCTACCTTTGGTAAATATGAGGGGTCTGGTTTTAATTTTAACTGGTCCTGGATTGTCAACAGAAAAGGGGGTTCTATTGAAAGTGCTTGTATGTCGCTAACTCTTCTGGCTGAGGTTAGTGCCACTAGCAGTACTGTTTTGAGAGATAGATGCTTAAGGGATATTGAGTCTAATGGTTCAAATGGAGGGAGTGTAAGGGCCTCCAGCACCAGGTTCAAGTCCCAAGGAGGGACTCTAGGTATGTGTACCGGTTCACTTCGCTCACAGGCCGAGATAAATCTGGTTATCCATCTATTGCCTGCCACGTTATAACTATAGAGGGCCCCTAAAGCCGACACATGGACTTTTAGTGTGTTAACCGATAGTCCTAAATCTTTCCCCCTCTGTAGAAATTCTAGGATTGCTGTTATCGGGATTTCTCTGGAGCCAGGAGCTGTGTGAAACTCTAGGAATTTCTTCCACACCCTGGTGTAAATTTTCGTCGTAGCCAGTTTCCGACTTTGTAAGAGAGTTTTGACTAACCCCTCCGAGAATCCTCTTGCTCTCCACATTTCCCTTTCAAGTTCCAGGCCGTCAAGTGGAGATTGTCCACTTGAGGATGGAAGAATGGCCCCTGCGAGAGGAGCCTGGGGGTTGAAGGAAGCACCCAAGGGTCTGTCACTGACATTGCTTGCAGGCATGAAAACCACGGCCTCCTGGGCCAAAATGGCGCTATTAAGATTATTTGCGCTTCCTCCGCCCTGATCTTCCTGATCACCTGCGGTAGTAGTATGATTGGGGGGGAGGCGTATGCTAGTTTGAACTGCCATGGGGCTTGGAGGGCATCCAGGATTTCTGGACTGTTTGTCGTATTCAGAGAGGCGAATCTCCGCACCTGCCTGTTTCCCCTGGTGGCGAAGAGATCTATCTGGGGAAGACATTAATGTGACTGATCGAGTCCCGCCTTGCCTGTTCAGATATGTGACCACTGTGGTGTTGTCTGACAGGATTCTCAGGTTCTGTCCTTGTAACTGTGGAAGGAAATGATGAATCCTGCTCTTCCCTTATACCCCATAAGCCTTGGGTGAAGGTGCTTCCCATATGAGCTCCCCATCCTGTGGGGCTGGCGTCAGTAGTAATTATACGGGAGGGTGTTATCACCCATGGCACTCCTCCCGATAGGTTATGCTCCTCTAGCCACCATGCTAGGGAGGTTAGGACCGTCTAAGATAAGGCGATTTTTTTTCCCCAAATTCCCATGGTCCTGAGTTTCCTCCAAGAGGATTTGTTGCTGTAATTCTCTTGCGTGAAATTGGGCCCACTTCCCGGGATGCAGGAAGTAAGGGACCCCAGGAGGGACATTGCCTCTCTTAAAGATATGTGTGGTTTGTCTATTGCTGACCTGACATTCGTTTTAATTGCTGTAATCTTTACCTGTGGCAGCAGACATTTTTGGCTTATGGAGTCTAGCTGAAGACCCAGGAAGGACTGACCTGATTGTGGTTCGATTCTGGACTTCTTGAAATTTATTACCCAACCAAGAGCCTGTAGGGACAAAATTGCATCAGCCACTCGTTCATTACATTGTCTAGTTGAGTTTCCTATTGTCAAAAAATCATCCAAATAGGGAACTATCAGTGTATCCTTTTGTCGTAAGAAAGCCATTACTTCCAGCATCACCTTTGTAAAGACTCTTGGTGCGATGGAAAGGCCGAATGGCATGGCTGTGAATTGAAGGTGTTGTATGGTGCCCTCGAGGAAGACCGCCACTCTGAGGTATTTCTGGAATCTGTAATGGATGGGAAGATGATAATAGGCATCTTTCAGATCCAGGCCTGCCATCCTACAATTTGGGAAAAGGAGCTTAATTGTAGATCTAATAGACTCCATTTTAAATTTATGATTTATTATAAATGAATTTAGTTTCTTTAGGTTAATTATCATCCTGAAGGAACCATCGGGTTTAGGTATCAGAAAGAGAGGGGAGTAAAATCCTCTCCCTTCCTGTCCTCTAGGCACCTGGACCAAGACTTTTTTGTTCAGCAGACTGAAAATCTCAGTCTCTAAGGCCCGTTGTTGGACTGGGGAGCTGAGGGACGTTACGATGACTGAGTTACGGGGCACATGATGGAACTCTAATTTTAGTCCTTCCCTAATAATGCCTAGGGCCCAAGGACTGGCCGTGATTTTCTCCCATTCCTGAAGGAAAAATTTTAGTCTCCCTCCTACTGGAGGGACTGGTTCTTTAGCTCCGATCTCTGCGGAAGGAGGATCCTCTAAACATAGCACCTTTGCCTTTCCCTTCCTTCGTGGTCCAGCGATTTTGCTCTGTTGGTCTTCCCCTACCAAATGGTCGTCTCCTAAATGCCCTCCTATAAAATGGGAGAGAGGGGTTAGGGAATCCTTTTTTCCGTTCCTTTGCTTTAGCAAGGATTTCATCCAAAGCCTTTCCAAACAAAAACTCACCCTCACAAGGTATGGCACAGAGCTTTGCCCTGGATTGGGTGTCACTTTTCCAGCTCTTAAGCCACAGGCTACGCCTGGCGTTATTAAGCAAGCCTGCTGTTCTGGCTGACATGCGTAGTGAGTCAGCCGATGCATCTGCTATGTATGCCGCTGCGCCACGAATCAGTGGTATCGCAGCTCGTAGCTTCTCTCTGGAGACTTTTTGTTCTACTTGTTGGTCTAGCTGATCAATCCAGACCAGCATAGAGCGAGCTGTGCATGTACTGGCTATTGCCGGCTTAAACGTGCCCGTAGCTGCCTCCCATGCCCTCTCTGAAGGGATACCTTCTTTTTGACGTCGAGGGAAGATAACCTCTCTGGTCCTGCTTCTCCCATTCCTTCCTCACTAGGGCTTTTATCGCTGGTATAACTGGAAAAACCCTTCTCCTCCTATGTGTCAATCCCGCAAACATAATGTCTTGTGTCGTCTGCTGTTCTTTAGTGTCTGCGCATCCCATGGTGTTTCTCACTGATTTCACCAGGTTGTCCATGTTATCTAACGGAAAACATGAACGTCCCTCGATATCCGAGGAAGATGATGATGTAGACGTATTGGAGCTGTCTGAGACTACTGCTTCGTCCTCATCCGTATCTAAGCTAACCGCAGTTGGCTTGTTAGTCTTAGTTTTCTTAGATATGCCGCTAGACTGGGTTAGGGCCTGTAACTCCTCTTATTATAGCCCTTACGTCTGTGACTGGTGTTGAAGCCTGTTTTGCGGTCTCAGTTATAGATTTTTTGCACAGCCTCTTTGTATAAGAGTCCGGTAAGGGACGTGTACAGAGGACACATTCTTTGTTTTTTGATTTTTCTTTCTTCTTAGCCTACGGTGGACGTAGCAGATTTTTTTTTTTGGGGAGAGAGAGAGGGAGAGAGAGAGAGAGGAGAGAGAGATTCTTTAACAGCTTGATAGGCAGAGAGTCGTCCATTCACCCAGAGAAGCTGTAGGTACCGGCTCAGGAGGCTGAGAAGGGGTTCTATTGGCATGGGTTCTGTGGCTCCTATCCGAGGAGCCTCGATGTGAGTGATCCTTGGCTGCCGCTGTGTCACCTCCCTGGGGATGCGTGTCCTGTCTTGGGGAAAACATGTCTGCACGCTCTATCCATATCCCCACCGTTTTTTTATATCCCCTTCAATACCTGGTACCTCCCCCTCCCAGGTGCGCCTGCCTGCGGCGCGCTCATTAACCTGCGACCGGCCTGGAAATACAGTCGCCGGCGCTGCTGCATTAAACCATCTTTTTTTTTTTTTCCTGGAGGGGGCGGGGAGTGCTCTTCCCTCTGATCTCGCGCGGCTGTGTGACACCGCGCATGCGCCGTCGACTGAGGAACCTCCGTTAACCCGGAAGTTCCTCCTTACCTCCTCCCAGCGCTGTATGTGCGTCCTTCCTGACGCTGAGGCCTAGAACGCCGTGGATGCTTACTTCATCTCGGCTCTGCACTCCCATACGAACCAGGATGGCTGTCTCCAAAATCCCGGTGACGTGCATAATATACCAGAAAACCCCCGGTCGGCTCCACCCGGTACCGGTGTTTCTCCTTGCGCTACCGCTGTCTCAGACGAGGAGGGAGCTGGACTCCAGCACTCCCCCGATGCTGCTTCTGGACCGGAACCCCTGCCGTTCGCACAGACACTGCACAGGCGGTTCCTTGGCCCAGGTATGTCTTCTCTGTAGAAATCCTGTGGTTCCTATAGGAACAGGAAACCAACTGAGGAGGAGAGGCGGACCGCCCTCTTTTATCTCTGTAGGTTTCCTGTTCCTATGGGCGGATCCCTCTCTCCAAGTGGGTGCTGTCATGGCGAAGAGTAAAAAACCGCCTTTTGGTGGATTTCTGTTCCGACAGTGATTTATTCTTGTCTGAGGCCTTCTCCAGGCTATCATCTTGGAGCAGCCCAAACACATGGTGTCCCTGGAAGGGGATAGCACACAGTTTCATCTTGGAGGTGATATTACCCCCCCATGACTTCAGCCACAAGGCTTTCCTGGCTGAGTTCGAAAGGACAAGGGACCTTGCTGCTACCCGTACTGTTTCTCCTGAGGCATCAGCCAAATACCCCGTTGCCTTCTGGAGGATTGATAGGGAGTCTAGGATTTCCTCTCTTGGAGTGCCCCCCGATAGGTGATCTTCCAGCGTGCGTAGCCAGAAAAACAAAGATCTGGCTACGCAGGTGGATGCAATATTTGCTTTCAGCAGGTTCGTAGAGGCCTCCCAGGACTTTTCAAGATGGCTCTCTATTTTGCGATCCATTGGATCCTTCAATTGGGAGGCATCCTCAAAGGGTAAGGACGTCTTCTTAGTGACCCTAGATACTTGGACGTCTATTTTAGGGATCTCCCAAACAGAACTATCACCCTCTAGTGGAAAACGGTTTTTCAGCTCAGAGGGCACAGTAAGTGCCTTCTCGGGGGAGGACCACTCCTGAGCTATTAAATCCTTTATAATCTCATGAACTGGGAAGCCCTTTCTACCTCTGGGTTTCAACCCTCCAAACATCTCATCCTGGACTGAGAGCTTGATCTCCTCCTCCTCTAATCCCATGGTATTTCTCACCATGGATACTAACTCCTCCATATCCTCCGAGGAGAAATAATATTTTTTCGCATCATGACTGGAGGTGGACGTGGAGCCCTCATTTTCCCAAATATCCTCCAATCCGGAGGAACGGACCTCTCCCGAGTCTGAGTCAGCCTCCACGGGTGCCCTTTCCCTCTTTTTGAGGCCGGGCCCTGGGCCTCGGGGGTCTGGGCTGCTATGGAGGCCTGAACCTCCTGCCTAATGAGAGTCTTTATGCTGTCAAACAGGGAGGGTTGTTCGGTACGCAGGTTATTTTGCGTACAGGATTGGCATAACATCTTTCTGTAGTCAGAAGGAAACCTGGCACCACAAATACCATACTTGCAGGGGTTTTTAGGGGTAGAGGCCTTGTCTTCCTGCAAGAAGAAGAGAAGGCTTACTCAGACCTGTGCCACCGTATTTTGACAGCCAAGGGACCTGGCCCTGCTACTCACTGTAGGAGGGGGAACGCTGGGCTCCGCAGATGCTGCCGCTGAGTGCTTCTCACCATCCATGTCCGTACACACCACAGACACACTGCGTTTACCTGGAGCTGCTGCACCCTTTTTAAGGGTGTTGCTGGCGTTCGTTCTCTGGTGCTCCTCCCTCCTCCTCTGTCCCTGGGGAGGACATTGGTCGACCCCCGCCGCTGTTGGAGCCATTTCCCGTGTCCCCCGGGCGCCGGCGCGCGTTTCCCCATTGCAGGACGCTGGAGGCCGCAAACCGGAAGTGCGAGTCATCACTACTTCCTGTCTACTGCCCGCCCCCTCTGGCGCGCGCGCCGGCTTCCCCATGCAGCACTGGAAGGAGGAAGGACGCCGGGGAGCTGTGCAGGACCCCGGCAGGCACCATACCGCCCCGCTTTATCCCGGAGGGCGCGGGAGGGGCGGTCATGTCCCGAGTCACACCGGTGGTGGAGACGGAAGCTGCACATGGAGGAGAGGAGAACCCCCTGACCTCGGCTGCCAAGCTTCTGGTAAGTATCTAGGGCTCCGCTCGCTGGCCACGGCAGCCCCTTGTGACCTCTTCATGCCCCGATAGGGGACAGGAAAAACACTGAGGTAGCAGGAAGGGGAGGGTTATTTAACCTCTTTGTGTTCCTGTCCCCTATTAGGGCGGGGAGGCAACCTCCAAGGAGGCTGTCGTGGAAGGTGACTAGAGAAAAATGAAATAGAAACTTTAAAAATGGAGTGCAGAGTGAGTAAGGAATTGTTAAAAAATATATTGGTTTAACTGATAAAGTGGTGTGTGAAGCCTCGTCATTGATACCAATTAATTAAAATGGTTCTCTTATTTCACTGGGGAACATTTTTGAACATAATTTTTTTGGAGTTCAATTTTTATGCTGATTTAGACTAAGATAGACATGCTGATTTCAATTATCTCAATTGAGGCTCACTGCTTCTCCCATTCAGAGTTTAAAGTACTATTTTTTGCTTACATTTGTACTTTCTCCCCACAGAAATAAAACAAAAATGTTCTAACCCATGTCCTTCACACTCATGCCATGTGCAGTTTGTCAAGAAATCCCAGGGGTTGTCTCTTTGATGCTAGAATTAAATCCCGAGTGATATAATAAATCAGGATATCCACCATCCAGGGCACCAAAAAGACATACAATGGGCACACGAACATCAAAACGAGACCATGGTGCAATGGAAGAAGGTGGATTGGTGTGATGTACTATGTGTCGCGTCCGTCTGCAAGTCTGGGCTGCAGACAGACAGCGCCCCGAGTAGCACCGACACCCTTTACCCCTATACAGGGATCTGGATTTACTGCAGAGCCCAGGAAGCGCTGTCTGAACAGGAGCAGAGTGCCAGAGCAGAACGGTCGCAATAGAACAGCAGGAAGGGAGCCAAAAATGGAGTCGGAAACCAGGCGAGCAGTGGAGGTACAGAAACGGCAGGCAGAGGCAGAGTCGAGAGTCCAGGCAGAGGTCAAAAACCGGGAGAGTAGCGGAGGTACAAAATCGTCAGGCAGTAGAGGGGGTCAGGAATCCAGGCCAAGGTCAGCGTCAGTAATCAGGAGAAATGCAAGGTACAAAAACGGCAGGCAACAGAGTAGTCAGAAGTTCAGGCTGAGGTCGGAGTTAACGATAGGCAATCACAAGTAACACGTAGGGGAACCAAGAATATATCCGGCGGCTTGCAAGCCCAGTCCCAAGGTATTTGAGGGATCAGGTCGTCCCTCACAGGCTCCCGGGCTGGTGATGTCATCAGGACCGCCCCCAGGACCAGACCTGATGATGATGCACCAGCCCCTTCATGACTGACAGAGGAGCGGAGTCTGCGTCCAGTAGACGCCTGCGCAGAAGCCCTTTCATTGTTGCCGCCCTCACTCGGGCGCGAGCCACGGCGTCTCCTAGTGGTTGAGGGCGGAACTGCAGGCCCCGAGATCGACGACGACATGTCAGTCCGGCGTCTCCTGGTGGCCGAGGCCTGGACAGCAGGCCCCGAGCCCGAGGACGGCGTGACAGTCCGTCGCCTCCTAGTGGCTGAGGGCGGAACAGCGGGCCCCGAGTCTGACGGCGACGTGACAGTACCCCCCTCTCCAGGAGGGGCCTCCGGACCCTCAAAACCCAGTTTGTCAGGGTGAAGGAGATGAAATCTCCTAATTAATGCCTTGGCATGGATGTTCCTTGCGGGGACCCAGGACCTCTCCTCCGGGCCGTAGCCCTTCCAGTGTATAAGATACTGTATGGAGTCTCTCACAAGGCGGGAGTCAAGGTTACCCTGGACTTCATACTCCAAGGACCCTCCGACCGAAACAGGAGGAGGAGGGGACTGGACAGGGTGAATTGGGGAGCGATACAGTTTGAGGAGAGACTTGTGGAACACGTTAGGTAATTTAAATGACTGCGGAAGTTTCAAACGGAAGGCTACCGGGTTAACCACTTCTATAATTTCATATGGGCCGATAAATCTGGGACCCAGTTTGGCAGACGGTACTTTCAGTTTGATGTTTTTAGTAGAAAGCCAAACCTTGTCCCCAACCCCCAAGTGTGGCCCCTTGGACCGTCGTTTGTTTGCAGCTGAAGCCTGTCTAACTTGAGCCCCTTTCAAATTCGTATTTACTTCAGACCATATTGTTTTCAAGCGATGTATGTTTTTCTCTACCCCAGGGAGCTCCGACATCCTAGCCGAGAACGACCCAAAGCGCGGATGCAGTCCAAGGTTACAAAAAAAAGGGGTAGTTTTAATGGAGTCCTGGTAGCGATTATTTAAGGCAAACTCAGCCAATGGCAGATGTTCTACCCAATCGGACTGGTGTCCTGACACGTAACAACGGAGGTATTGCTCCAGAGCTTGATTAGCACGTTCGGTTTGCCCATTGGTTTCGGGGTGGTAGGCCGAGGAGAAGGATAACTCAACACCGATGCGTTTACAGAACGCCCTCCAGAATTTTGAGACGAACTGGGTACCTCTGTCGGACACAATATTTGACGGAACACCATGAAGACGTACAATGTGCACAAGCAACAATTTGCTCAAGGTTTCGGAGTTAGGCAAGCCAGACAGGGGAATAAAATGGCACTGTTTGCTGAACCTGTCTACCACCACCCAGATACATGTTTTCCCATCTGAGGTCGGCAGGTCTGTGATGAAGTCCATGGAAATGTGGGTCCATGGACTCTCAGGGGTGGGCAAGGACTGAAGCCAGCCAGCAGGGCGATTATGGGTGGATTTGGCGCGGGCACAGACTTCACATGCTGAAACATAGTTCTTACAGTCCTTAACCACCGTCGGCCACCAAAAGTTCCTAGTTACCAACCTGGTGGTATTATTGAGCCCAGGATGACCTGCCAGAACAGAGTCATGTGACTCTTTAAGAACTTGAAGGCGAAAGGAATTCGGAACAAACAATTTTTGTGGGGGTGTAGTGTCAGGAGCTCGTTCCGGAGACCTGCGGATCTCCTCCAGAAGGTCCAAGGAAACTGCCGACACGACGATCCCATTGGCTAATATCGGAACGGGTTCACAGTCTTCGGCTTGTGTGGGGCAAAAACTGCGAGAGAGGGCATCGGCCCTCACATTTTTCGTGCCAGGGCGAAAGGTGATTAAAAAATCGAACCTTGAAAAGAACAAGGCCCACCTGGCCTGCCTGGAATTCAGTCTTTTAGCTGACTCCAGGTAGGTCAGGTTTTTGTGGTCTGTAATGACGGTGACCTTGTGTTTGGCGCCTTCGAGAAAGTGACGCCATTCCTCGAAGGCCCATTTGATTGCTAGTAATTCCCGATTCCCAATATCATAGTTCTTCTCTGTGGCAGAGAACTTTCGGGAAAAAAAAGCACATGGGCGCAGCTGAGTGAGGGCTGCAGTGCCTTGCGATAGCACTGCTCCCACTCCGACTTCGGAGGCATCCACCTCCACAATAAATGGGCGGTCTAAGTCAGGTTGTACTAAAACCGGGTTGGCCACAAAGCATTCTTTTAACGTAGAAAATGCTTGAATGGCCTCGGGATTCCAGTTGGCCACGTCCGCCCCCTTCCGGGTTAGATCCGTGAGTGGCTTGGCAATCTCAGAAAAACTCCTGATAAACTTACGGTAGTAATTGGCAAATCCCAAAAATCGCTGCAGTGCTTTCAGCGATTTGGGTTGCACCCACGCCTTAATAGGTTGGATCTTGGCAGGATCCATGCGGAACCCCCTGCCTGAGACCATGTACCCCAAAAATTGTACCTCCTCAGCGAAAAAGACACATTTCTCCAACTTAGCAAACAAGGAGTTCTCCCGCAGTCTCTGTAGTACTGAACGGACGTGTTGAGCATGTGTCACAGGGTCAGTGGAGTAAATTAAAATGTCATCCAAGTACACAACGACATACACACCACAGATGTCCCTGAAAATATCGTTAACAAAGTGCTGAAACACTGCAGGAGCATTGCTGAGTCCGAAAGGCATTACTAGGTACTCAAAGTGACCAAGAGGTGTATTAAACGCTGTCTTCCACTCATCGCCGTCTCTTATGCGGATTAGATTGTATGCCCCCCGGAGGTCAAGTTTAGTAAACCAACGGGCTCCAATTAGCTGATTAAAAAGATCAGGGATGAGTGGAAGCGGGTACTGGTTCTTTATAGTGATTGCGTTTAATTCCCGGTAGTCAATGCAGGGTCTGAGACCACCATCTTTCTTCTCTACAAAGAAGAACCCAGCTCCAACTGGTGAAATAGATGGTCTAATGAACCCCTTTCTTAAGCTATCCGCTATGTACTCATTCATGGCCTGACGCTCTGGACCAGAGAGATTAAATATTCTCCCTTTTGGAAGATGGGCATCTGGAATTAGGTCTATAGGACAATCATACTCTCTGTGGGGCGGTAGTTTCTCAGACTCTATAACGGAAAAGACATCTCCATAATCCCTGAGAGCAAACGGTATGAAGGGGTGTTTTTTTAGCTTGGTTTGATTTACTGCTACAGACATGCAATTATCCTGGCATTGCGAACTCCAGCGCACCACATCACCCAGGTGCCAGTCAATGACAGGGTTATGTTGACGTAGCCACGGCATTCCCAAAATGACTGCAGAAGATAGATTGTCCAACACAAAAAAGGAAATAAGCTCAGTATGTAGTGCTCCTACTGACATAGTTATCTTAGCAGTAACAAATTTAACCCCCTCCTGAATAATGGATGTGCCATTAATAGCCGTGGTTTTAATTGGAATATTAAGTTTCAGTAGTGGGACACCAAGTTTTTTAGCAGCAAAAGAGTCCATAAAATTCCCTTCAGACCCGCTATCGACATAGGCTTTTAAACACAGAGAATCCTGACCAAAATACAATGAAATAGGTAGTAAAACTTTGGCCGCATCTGCGGGCAATACCTGAGCCTCTGCGCAACCATAGCCAGAGCTGCTCAGAGGCTGATGTTCCCGGGGTACGGATCTCTGACGTTCAGCTTTGTCCCTGGAGTCTCCTAACTGCAGCATGCTCGAGCAAGAAGGTGAGACTGATCCTCCAGGCTGTATACTGAGGCTTAGTAACAGGTGTTTTAGGCCAACAATCAGCTCAGGCAAGAGAGGAAAGGAAAAAAAAATTCAGTGAAACTGTTTTTATATAGGTGTGATATATATATACACACAAGAGACAGTTTTATTTGGGCCGGATATAATGTCGCGTCCGTCTGCAAGTCTGGGCTGCAGACAGACAGCGCCCCGAGTAGCACCGACACCCTTTACCCCTATACAGGGATCTGGATTCACTGCAGAGCCCAGGAAGCGCTGTCTGAACAGGAGCAGAGTGCCAGAGCAGAACGGTCGCAATAGAACAGCAGGAAGGGAGCCAAAAATGGAGTCGGAAACCAGGCGAGCAGTGGAGGTACAAAATCGTCAGGCAGTAGAGGGGGTCAGGAATCCAGGCCAAGGTCAGCGTCAGTAATCAGGAGAAATGCAAGGTACAAAAACGGCAGGCAACAGAGTAGTCAGAAGTTCAGGCTGAGGTCGGAGTTAACGATAGGCAATCACAAGTAACACGTAGGGGAACCAAGAATATATCCGGCGGCTTGCAAGCCCAGTCCCAAGGTATTTGAGGGATCAGGTCGTCCCTCACAGGCTCCCGGGCTGGTGATGTCATCAGGACCGCCCCCAGGACCAGACCTGATGATGATGCACCAGCCCCTTCATGACTGACAGAGGATCGGAGTCTGCGTCCAGTAGACGCCTGCGCAGAAGCCCTTTCATTGTTGCCGCCCTCACTCGGGCGCGAGCCACGGCGCCTCCTAGTGGTTGAGGGCGGAACAGCAGGCCCCGAGATCGACGACGACATGTCAGTCCGGCGTCTCCTGGTGGCCGAGGCCTGGACAGCAGGCCCCGAGCCCGAGGGCGGCGTGACAGTCCGTCGCCTCCTAGTGGCTGAGGGCGGAACAGCGGGCCCCGAGTCTGACGGCGACGTGACACTATGTTTTCTTTTACATCATTTGGATGGTGATCTGTGTGTACATCACTTACTTGAAGAAAACATGGCACCGGGATATACTATATACTATAGAATTCAGTATAATTTTCTGGACATTGGGTCCAAATATTCATGTTACACTGACACTTACTTATTGTACCTCTTACATATATTCAGATGAAATATACATCTAAGGCTACTTTCAGACTTGCGTTATCAGGCGCAGAACTCGGCTGCTGCTAAGCTCCGCCCCCAGCCGCGCCCCCTCCGGTCAGCTCCTCCTATGGTCGCATGACACTGAATGCGATCAGCGTACCCTATATTTAGCGTTGGGTATGCTGGCCATGCGCTGGTATGCTTTTGCCGGCACATGCGCCCTTTTTGCGCTGCGCCGAGCGCACAAAAATACAACAAGGTGCGTTTGGCGCACGTTGGAGCAGCGCAAAAAGGGCGCATGCGCCGGCAAAAACATAGCAGAGCATGGCCAGCGTACCCAACGCTAAATATAGGGTACGCTGATCGCATGCAGCGTCATGAGACCATAGGAGGAGCTGACCGGAAGGGGTGTGGCCAGGGGCGGAGCTTAGCGGCAGCAATGTCTCCTGCGACTAGGAGGAGGATAGAAAGAGTGAGCAGATGGTTGTGATTTGTAAGAGCGTCTCTGATGTTGAATGGTGGGACTGAATGGATCTGTGCTGTGTAGCAATGTGAAAAGAGCGTGAGTGCTATACATAGGAGAGGAAAGGAGTGAGGGGCCAATATGGACGGAGTGTAGAGAGTTAATACCAGGACGGTGGATGTGTGTAAATGCAGCGGCAGGATATAAATTAGATAAATGCATATGGTAAATATTTGGGGTTGCCCAAATGAACAGGGAATAGATTTATTTATTGTACATGATGAAAAAAATGGCTGAACACATGCTACACAGTTACACCACATACAATACCACAGTCACACCACATACAATACACACATAACACACAATCACAGCACACTTGGAAATATTCAAATAAAATTACAGTAGTATGAAAATAAAATGCAGTACACATGCAGCAACAGAAAAACAAGTAAAGTATGAAAAAAAATGCAGAATAAAAAACCACACACAGACATGCAACACTGGCAGGCCACACACAGGCAGGACACACACACAGGCAGGTAGACCACACACACAAGCAGGCCATACACACTCACACAGGCAGGCCACACACTCACACAGGTACGCCACACACTCACACACACAGGCAGGCAAGCCACAGACACACACAGACATTCCCCACACAAATAGGTTATACTCACACTTGCAGGCCTCTTTGCTGGCAGGCTGTTTGTGCTGGCACTGACAGGCCTCTCGATCCTGGCTTGGTGGTGGCAGGCCTCTTGGTCCTGGCTTGGTGGTGGCAGGCCTCATGTTCCTGGCTTGTGGTGGCAGGCCTCTTGGTGCTGGACAGGTGCTGGCAGATGCTGGCAGGCTGTGTCTCTTCCATCTTGATGCTGGTGCTGCATGTCTGGGCCCAATGAGTAATAAGGCCACCTTATATACTTTTTGGACTGTCTGGAAAAGTATCAATTCTTCTGAGCATGCTCAGTGCGAAAAAGTGGATTCCGCCGGCGGATTCTGCTAAATGGCCCATAGGCGGCCATTCTATCAAATGGCGGACGGCGGCGGATCCGCAGTGATCCGCCATTTTGACGCAGACAAAAAACATTACAAATCCGTCCACCTCAGACAAGATCCGCCAGAAATCTGGCGGATCTGCCGAATGGCGGATGTAACAGAAGGCCATCCGCCAAAATCTGCCACTAATGTAATTCAATGGGAAAAAGGGCGGATCCGTAAAAAAAAGGCGGATCCGCTTTTTTTCAAAAATTGGCGGATTTTGACTGACGCCGAAAAACTGAAATGTGAAACAGGCCTTAACAACATCAGTTGTTGGCAATTGTGTCTCATCATCATCCACCTCTTGCGACAGTAATTGCATTTTCCCACTGTCATCATCTTGTGAGAGTGGCTGCTCAAATATTTGGGCATCGCTAGATGTGATCTCCTCATGTCCCACTTGAAATGGGCATGGCAATAGGTCAGAATCTATAAATGGAAATGTAAATATCTGTTCTGAGTGTCCATGTGTGGGATCACTTGTTTCCAGGCACTTGGCATGGTGGGAGGAAGAAGGATCAGGGTGAGGAATATGTGGTCCAGAATCACAGCTACAGAGACTGGACCGTGTAGAAGACAGGGTGGTGCTGGCAAACTGACTGGAAACATTATCTGCTATCCATCCAACAACCTTTTCACACTGGTATGGCTTTAGGCGTGGTGTTCCATGCCCCCCTAGTGTGATAGGAAGCTAGGTCGACATGATGTGTGTGTTTGTTGTGCTCCCGCAGCAGGCACAGGTTCACCTTGACTAAGTCTGGCTGTATGCATTTGGTGTATAATATTTCCCTGCTGAAAAAATTGGTAGGATTAGTATCGCAGGAAAATTTGCTCATGTCAGGTGGACTGGTTACAGTGCAGGAGCAATATAGCGATGCTATTTCCAACCAACCAAGTCTGGCTGTATGCTTTTGATGCAAAACTGGTGTAGTATAAATGGCGTATAATATTTCTCTGCTGAAAAAACTTTCCAGGATTAGTATCACAGAAACATTTGCCCACCTCAGATGGACTTGTTACAGTGCAGGAGCAATATAGGGATGCTACTGCTAACCAACCAAGTCTTGCTATATGCTTTTTTTTACTTTTTTTGTCATTTTTTTCATGTTTTTTTTTACTTTTTTGACTTTTTAACTTCTTGTCATTTTTTTCATGTTTTTTTAATTTATTTGTAATTTTTTTCACTTTTTTGTAATTTTTGTCATTTTTTTTATATTTTTTTAACTTTTTTGTTATTGTTTCATATTTTTTTACATTTTTTTTTCTTTTTTAACTTTTTGTGTCATTTTTTTCATGTTTTTTTTTAAACTTTTTTTGTCATTTTTTTCATGTGTTCTTTTCTGGTTATATGCTTTGACGCATAACTGGCACAGTATAAATGGCATATAATATTTCCCTGCTCAGAACAATTAGCAGGACTAAGAGCAAAAATAATATTATTAGCTATGAGAAGGGCTTTTGGTATGTGTTGCAGCAGAAAGGTCATGCAATTAAACCTATCATGTCCTACCCTATCCTTTCAGCACAACATCTCCGTAAGCACTGCTAATAGCAGTATGAATATTAATTATAATTAGCCCTAATAAGGGCTGTTGTTGCAGTTAAAAGAATTACCGTATTTTTCGCTTTATGTTAAATAGAGGTGTATCTTATAATGCCAGGGTCCGTCTTTCAAATCATATATATGTCCCTCATCCTGGTATCTATATAACCCCCATCCTGGCACATTGCCCCCTTGTGCTGGCACATAGCCCCCCCATCCCTTACTGGATATGGTCCCCCGGTCACTATATGCCCCCCTTCTGGCACTCACATGGCCCCCCTCTCTCAACTCTCAATATGCCCTCCTGCTGGTACGCACATGGCCCCCCTCTCTCAATATGCCCCCGTGCTGGCATACACACGGCCCCCCGTCCCTATATTCCCCCTGCTAGCATTCACACGGCCCCCCCGTCCCTATATTCCCCCCTTCCATCACGTGACCAATAGGACCTGCGGTCACGTGACTCCCAGGTCCTAAAGCTACAATGAACTGCCTGAATGAGCAGCTCCTGCCACGTGCCCTAGCAGGAGGAGGATGTCAGCACAGACACATGAGCCACAGGGATGCTGGAAGCAGGAGCGATCATCGGAAGGTGAATATAGTGATGGGGTGGGGGGTAGAGTGAAGGCTCATGTAATATGCGCTGCTCCCCTGTCTACCAACTCAGCGCGGCTTTAGCACCGAGGTAATGGACAGCGGGTGCAGTGAATATTACATGAGCCTAATGAGCGGGAGTACGTGACCACCCACTGTCTCTGCAGTCCACTGCCAGCCCACCCCAGCCCCCTGACACCACGCCAGAGCGGCCCCCCCTACTCCCTACTCTTTAGCACAGCAGCACACAGATTCGGATTATAAGATGCACCCCCCACTTTCCCCAAAAATTTGGGGGAACAAAAGTGCGTCTTATAATCCGAAAAATACTGTATTACAGGTGTCTAATTTCTGCCTATATACACAGCTATAGTACACTGCGCTGAGCATGGCATCACGGGTCTAATATAGACACAAAGATGCTATGTGGGCAACCAAGAAGGCTATGGTATTACAGTGACTGGCAGGAAATCCCCGCATGTTTATTGGTTGTCTAACATGCACCAAACATACAGGGAAGGGACTCAAGCTTGAGTGTTAGCATTCAAAAATACTCGCTGAGTTAAGAGCATTATGAGCACACTGATGCTCGAGCGAGTAAGGAGCATTGACGAGCACGCTTGCTAATCACTAGTCAGATTACATTTTTTAATTTTATAATTTTAATTTCCTTCATTCTTTGCCACTGGGGTTAGGGTTGAGATTGGGGTTAGGCTAGGGTTAGGGATGGGATAGGGTTAGGATTGGACTAGGGTTCGGTTTGGGCTAGGGTTAGGTTTGGGCTAGGGTTAAGTTTGGGCTAGGGTTAGGTTTGGGCTAGGGTTAGGGTTAGCTTGGGGTTAGGGTTTTTTCAAAAAGTTAAAAAAAATGCTGACAATATGACAACTAGTGTTGAGCGCAAGTGCCAACTACTTGAGTTTGCATCGGTGCTACTCGAGCACCCGTGATACTTGGTGCATACCAGAGCACCCCAATGCAAACTCGAGTAGCGAGCACTTTCGCTCAACACTAATGATGACATATTCAATATGATGACCTAATGTTATCAAATTCTGCTCAGTAACTTTGGATTAAAAATCCCCACTATACCTCTGGATAAAATCCTTGAGGGGTGTAGTTTCCAAAATGGGGTCACTTGTGTTAGTTTTCACTGTTTAGGCACATCAGGGCCTCTCCGAAACTTTGCCCTGGTCATTAAAGTCAAAATTAGCTCCTTTGCGAAGGGGTTAATATACATTTTTTGCATCCCACTTTAATTGAATCAACTTATTTATTTAAAGGCGCCTTAAGGCCCCGTCACACTAAGCGACTCACCAGCGATCCCGACACCGATATGAAGGTGTCAGGATCGCTGGTAGGTCTCTATGTGATCGCTGGTGAGCTGTCACACAGACAGCTTCACCAGCGATCAGCACAGCGATGCCGAGCGCCCGGCATCACTGGCTATCGCTGTAGAAAAAAGTATCAAAATAAAAAATATAGTTATTCTCACCTTCCGATGTCCCGTTCAGCCATCCTGCCTCTCTCCACGCTCCGGTCCCAGTGATCCTTTGCACGAATGACCGCGAGATGTCACGGTCTCGCGGGATAACAAAGTCTCGCGGTCATTCGTGCAAAGGATCACTGGGACCGGAGCGTGGAGAGAGGCAGGATGGCTGAACAGGACATCGGAAGGTGAGAATAACTATATTTTTAATTTTTTTTTATTATTTTTTTACACCTGATCGCTGGTCTCCCGCTGTCACACACAGCGATGCGTGCTGGCCAGCGGGAGACCAGCGACCAAAGAAATGTCCAGAGTAGAGTTGAGCGACTTTTGGTTTTTTAGGGTCGCGTTTCGTTTCGTGAAACCCGACTTTTCCAAAAGTCGGGTCGAGCAAGATCGTCCGATTATAGGGAAAAGTCGGGGTCGTCCCGAAACACGAAACCCAATGTAAGTCAATGGGGAATAAAAGTCGGCAGTGAGAGGAGGACAGGAAACACACCTACAGTGCCCATTTGAATGCCAAAAGCATCAATTCTTCTTACTTAAGCTTGTCAACCTTAATTAACTTCATAATACAAGTTACGCACTGAAAAATGGGGGTTATTTGACTAAATTTGTGGGGGGGAGGGCTGGCTGCAGGTTTTCATGTGCCCTGGGCGAAAGAGCGCCCCTTTAACACATACCACAACTCATCATGCTCCGATACGGCAGAGAAATAGCGGTATAGTACAATGAAAAATACCTCACTTTTTACATCTCATGACGAGGCCCATCTATTTCTCCATACAAAATCATTGGTCCCATATAATGTTTGAAACAGTATATGATGAGCTCCACATAATGCTACAGTATATGTTGGTCCCCATGGATGAAGCTCCACTGTCTTATGGGCCCAAATAATGCTCCAAACATAATGGGCCCCATTTCTAATGCTCTAGTGTATAATGGGCCCTGTAAATGCTGCTCCAGTGTCTGATGTCCACCTTTGGAATGTTCCAGTGTATGGTGGGCCCCATCTATCATTCTCCAGAGTATAGTGCTCCCCAAAAATTGCTGTCCCAACATAGAAAACAATCAAATAAGTCTCCTCGCTAGGGAATCCCTGTACTTGTCTGGACAGGTGCTGTAGCTTGCTTAACAGCTCGCCAGCCGTTCTCACGCCCAGTATGGATTGCACGTGATTGCACAAAGGTTAGAAAGGGTACCGTATCCCTGGATAACATGTATGGATAGCGTACACATTCAAAATATATGTCTATACAGCATGAGGCAGGCTCAGACGGTGTTAGGCCCAGTATGGATTGCACGTCATTGCACAAAGGTTAGAAAGGGTACCGTATCCCCGGATATCATGTATGGATAGCGTACACATTCAAAATATATGTCTATACAGCATGAGGCAGGCTCAGACGGTGTTAGGCCCAGTATGGATTGCACGTCATTGCACAAAGGTTAGAAAGGGTACCGTATCCCTGGATAACATGTATGGATAGCGTACACATTCAAAATATATGTCTCAGGAGGCAGGCTCAGACGGTGTCAGGCACAGTATGGATTTGACGGCCCAGATTACACAGCGGAGGAGCAGGGAGAGGTAAAGATTGCAAATGCTGGGGCCCTGGCCAAGCAAGGGGGGCCCACTCGTGGGTGTTGGTACTGGCACTGGGCCCCTCATAGTACAGCGGTGTGTCTGACGGCGGGTGTGCACCACCACCGTCAGAGACACTTGATTGCACTATGAGGGACCCTGTGCCAGTGGCCGCGCCCAAGAGTCGGCCTACCCACCTGTCCAGGGCAACGGCACTCGCACGGTGTCGTGCGGTAGGTGGTGACCCCGGCCATGGGGGGGGAGGCAGCACAGTTAGGGAGTTTTAGAAAGTGGCATATGTTGATGTTGGACATTCAGCTGATGCAAAAGGCGAAATAGGTGAAGTACCAGGAAGAGGTGGACCAAAGCAAGCCATTTTTCTGTCACCCTATGTGTCATCAGGGGAAGGTGGGACAAAATCCTTGGAAACCCATGCGTGGTTCATTTTAATGAAGGTTAGATCATCCACATTTTGGGTTGACAGACGGGTCCTTTTTTCTGTCAGGATTGATCCAGCTGCACTGAAGACTCTTTCCGATAGCACACTTGCAGCTGGGCAAGCGAGCTCCTGTAAGGCATATTGGGCCAATTCAGGCCAGGTATCCAGTTTAGCGGCCCAATAGTCAAAGGGGAATGACCTGTGTGGGAGAACATCGATATGGGAGGAAAAGTAGTTTGTAACCATAGTTGACAACTGCTGTCTCCTGTCACTTTCCATCGATGCAGTATTACCAGTTGTGTGAGCGGTATTTGAAAAATCAGTCCACAACATTGTCATGAAACCCCTGTCTCCAACGCCACTTCTGCTGTGTGCACCACGAACACCTCTGCCAAGCTGCCCCCGGCCCGTACGGCTCGTGTGAGAACCATCACCGCTGCTGTTTGCTGGGAATGCCTCAAGCAACCGATTTACCAGAGTTGCTTGTTTATTAGCCAATATTAGGTCAAGGTTCTTCTGTGGCATGATGTTTTGTAATTTGCCTTTATAGCGTGGATCCAGGATGCTGGCCAACCAGTAGTCGTCATCGTTCATCATTTTGGCAATGCGGGGGTCCCTTTTTAGGATCCGCAAGGCATAATCTGACATGTGGGCCAATGTTCCCGGTGTCAATGATGCACTGCGAGTGCTGGGTGGAGGAGCACTTTCTGGCAAATCCACATCCCTCCAGTCACGCACAAACCCTGTACCAGACCTTGCCACGCCAACATTTTCACTTGCCCCACGAGATACATCCTCCTCCCCTAAGTAATCATCCCCATCATCCTCCTCCTCCTCCTCTTCTTCCTCCACCTCGTCCAGGAGAGGTCCCTGAGCAGACAATGGCTGAATGTCATCAAGGATTCCCTCCTCCTCTTCCTCCTCATCAACATTGGCTGCAGACGCTTGCTCCTTAAGGTGCGTCAAAGTTTGCATGAGCAGACGCATAAGTGGGATGCTCATGCTTAGGATGGCGTCGTCTGCGCTTACCAGCCGTGTGCATTCCTCAAAACACTGAAGGACTTTACAAAGGTCTTTCAGCTTCGACCACTGCACGCCTGTCAACTCCATGTCTGCTCTCAAAGTGCCTGGCCGTGTATCCTCCCACAAATGCATTATGGCCTGCCTCTGCTCGCACAGCCGCTCCACCATGTGCAGGGTGGAGTTCCACCTTGTTGCAATGTCGATAATGAGGCGGTGGTTGGGAAGGTGGAGCAATCGCTGCAGCTTCTGCATACGAACGGAGTGTACAGGCGACCGGCGGATGTGCGCGCACAGTCTTCGCACCTTCTGGAGCAGGGCTGTTAACTCCGGATAATTTTTGAGGAAGCACTGCACCACCAGGTTCAAGGTGTGAGCCAAGCAAGGTATGTGGCTGAGTTTTGAAAGGGCTATGGCTGCCACAAAATTACGGCCGTTATCACTAACTACCTTGCCTGCCTCAAGATGTACACTGCCCAGCCATGACTCAGTTTGTCGCTTCAAGTACTCGGCCAGCACCTCGGCGGTGTGTCTGTCGCCCAAACACATCATCTGCAACACAGCCTGCTGACGCTTTCCACTAGCTGCTCGATAGGGGGACACATCGTGTGCAACAGTGGCAGCTGCAGATGGAGTGCTCGTACGACTGCGCTCTGTGGACGAGCTGTCGCTTCTGGAGGAGGAGGAGGAGGAGGAGGGTCGAACGCCTACAGCCAACTGTTTCATATACCGTGGGCTAGGCAGCACTGTCCCACCACCGCTGTCCCCTGTGGACCCTGCATCCACCACATTAACCAAGTGCGCAGTGATGGACACGTAACGGCCCTGGCCATGCCGACTGGACCATGCATCAGTTGTGAGGTGCACCTTTCTGCTCACTGACTGCTTGAGTGCATGGACAATGCGGTCTTTCACATGATGGTGGAGGGCTGGGATGGCTTTGCGAGAGAAGAAGTGGCGACTGCGTAGGTCATAGCGTGGTACTGCATAGGCCATGAGTTTGCGGAAAGCTGTGCTTTCCACCAACCGAAAGGGCATCATCTCAAACGAGATTAGTTTGGCAATGTGGGCGTTCAAACCCAGTGTACGCGGATGAGAGACTGAGTACTTTCTTGACCTACTCATAGTGTCTGGGAGGGTGAGCTGGACTTGAGAGCTGCATATGGTGGAAGTAGCGGTGGACAGGGCGGACTGAGAGAGGGTTGATGATGGTGATGGAGTTGGTGTTCTTTCTGATGGCCTAGAATCAGTCTTTCGTTGATATAACAGTGGGATTCCCTGACTGCTGTGGCCTTGCAACGACACCCAACATTTGCTGCTGTGCTAACCGGTGGGCTTACAGTGGGGGAAACAATGTAGCGTTGCTGACTACCTTTGTTGTGATCAGTTGCACATGTGGCACTTGAGGTTTGGTGTTGTGTCCACGCTTGCAAGTGCATGCTGGTTAAATGTCTAAGCATACAACTGGTATTCAAATTTTTCAGATTTTTCCCTCGGCTAAAGGTCTTTGCGCACTTCTTACAGATAACCTTGGCCTGATCATGAGGATTTTGTTCAAAAAATTGCCACACTGCACTCTTCCTACTTTGGCAGACATTTTGCGGCCTAGCACGCTGTGATCTTTTGACCCTCTGGACAAGCTGTCCAGCAACTCTTTTGATGTTTGGAACCTGTCTTTGGAGTGCTCCGGGCCTGCCAGATAACAGCTGTTGCGATGTCGATGTCTGCTGTGGATGCTCCTCATCTGAGCTATTGGAAGCAGCACCCTCTTCCCCCAATGGATGCCAATCTGGGTCAACAACTGGGTCATCCATCACCTCCTCTTCTATGTCATGTGCACCTTTCTCTGTGTCACCGTGTATGGTGGTATAGTGTGCGGGAAGGGGCACCTGAGTCTCATCAGGGTCAAAATCTGGCTCTGTACACTGCGAGGACAATGTAGTGCTCTGAGTGAATGTACCAGCAGAATCATCCATCAGCGGCTGTGCATCAGTGCACTCCATGTCAGATTCATCTTGGCCTGGGTAATTCACCATTTCACTTGATAATCCAGGCATGGTATGTGAAAACAGCTCCATGGAGTAATCAGTAGTATGGCCTGCGTCATCCTTCAATCTTGGTTGGGGTGAAGGACACAAGGAAAGGTGTGGTTCATGAACATGAGCCTCCAATGACGACTCAGTGCTTTTACTTTTTACAACTGAAGAAGAGGAGGCGATAGAGCTGGAGGCTGAGTCAGCAATGTAAGACAAAACTTTTTCCTGATGCTCTGCCTTTAAAAGCGGTTTGCCAACTCCTAGAAAACTAAGCGTTCGAGGCCTTATGTAGCCAGATGATGACGCAGGGTCAGCACCTCCTGCATTCGGTCCTATTTTGCTCTTGCCACTACCATCAGATCCACCACCAACACCATCATTACCAGCTGCCAACCCCCGCCCAATTCCACGGCCTCTTCCACCAGCCTTCCTCATTTTTGGTAGAAATGTAGACAAAATCCAACAAACTATATAGTAATGTAAAACAAGGTACAAGGTGTCTATAGGACAGGGGAGTTTTAGAATTTCTGCACACACTTGTGGACAGTGGACACTTGTGGATTGTGTGCGGCCCACTGATATCTGAGCGCTATGTGACACGCTCGATGGCACAGCTGCCTGTGACCAAAGTGACGAGAGGATAATGGAGATTTTGAATCTCTGCGTACACTTGTGGACAGTGGACACTTGTGGATTGTGTGCGGCCCACTGATATCTGAGCGCTATGTGACACGCTCGATGGCACAGCTGCCTGTGACCAAAGTGACGAGAGGATAATGGAGATTTTGAATCTCTGCGTACACTTTTGGACAGTGGACACTTGTGGATTGTGTGCGGCCCACTGATATCTGAGCGCTATGTGACACGCTCGATGGCACAGCTGCCTGTGACCAAAGTGACGAGAGGATAATGGAGATTTTGAATCTCTGCGTACACTTTTGGACAGTGGACACTTGTGGATTGTGTGCGGCCCACTGATATCTGAGCGCTATGTGACACGCTCGATGGCACAGCTGCCTGTGACCAAAGTGACGAGAGGATAATGGAGATTTTGAATCTCTGCGTACACTTTTGGACAGTGGACACTTGTGGATTGTGTGCGGCCCACTGATATCTGAGCGCTATGTGACACGCTCGATGGCACAGCTGCCTGTGACCAAAGTGACGAGAGGATAATGGAGATTTTGAATCTCTGCGTACACTTGTGGACAGTGGACACTTGTGGATTGTGTGCGGCCCACTGATATCTGAGCGCTATGTGACACGCTCGATGGCACAGCTGCCTGTGACCAAAGTGACGAGAGGATAATGGAGATTTTGAATCTCTGCGTACACTTTTGGACACTGGACACTTGTGGATTGTGTGTGGCCCACTGATATCTGAGCGCTATGTGACACGCTCGATGGCACAGCTGCCTGTGACCAAAGTGACGAGAGGATAATGGAGATTTTGAATCTCTGCGTACACTTTTGGACACTGGACACTTGTGGATTGTGTGCGGCCCACTGATATCTGAGCGCTATGTGACACGCTCGATGGCACAGCTGCCTGTGACCAAAGTGACGAGAGGATAATGGAGATTTTGAATCTCTGCGTACACTTTTGGACACTGGACACTTGTGGATTGTGTGCGGCCCACTGATATCTGAGCGCTATGTGACACGCTCGATGGCACAGCTGCCTGTGACCAAAGTGACGAGAGGATAATGGAGATTTTGAATCTCTGCGTACACTTTTGGACAGTGGACACTTGTGGATTGTGTGCGGCCCACTGATATCTGAGCGCTATGTGACACGCTCGATGGCACAGCTGCCTGTGACCAAAGTGACGAGAGGATAATGGAGATTTTGAATCTCTGCGTACACTTGTGGACAGTGGACACTTGTGGATTGTGTGCGGCCCACTGATATCTGAGCGCTATGTGACACGCTCGATGGCACAGCTGCCTGTGACCAAAGTGACGAGAGGATAATGGAGATTTTGAATCTCTGCGTACACTTTTGGACACTGGACACTTGTGGATTGTGTGCGGCCCACTGATATCTGAGCGCTATGTGACACGCTCGATGGCACAGCTGCCTGTGACCAAAGTGACGAGAGGATAATGGAGATTTTGAATCTCTGCGTACACTTTTGGACAGTGGACACTTGTGGATTGTGTGCGGCCCACTGATATCTGAGCGCTATGTGACACGCTCGATGGCACAGCTGCCTGTGACCAAAGTGACGAGAGGATAATGGAGATTTTGAATCTCTGCGTACACTTTTGGACAGTGGACACTTGTGGATTGTGTGCGGCCCACTGATATCTGAGCGCTATGTGACACGCTCAATGGCACAGCTGCCTGTGACCAAAGTGACGAGAGGATAATGGAGATTTTGAATCTCTGCGTACACTTGTGGACAGTGGACACTTGTGGATTGTGTGCGGCCCACTGATATCTGAGCGCTATGTGACACGCTCGATGGCACAGCTGCCTGTGACCAAAGTGACGAGAGGATAATGGAGATTTTGAATCTCTGCGTACACTTTTGGACACTGGACACTTGTGGATTGTGTGCGGCCCACTGATATCTGAGCGCTATGTGACACGCTCGATGGCACAGCTGCCTGTGACCAAAGTGACGAGAGGATAATGGAGATTTTGAATCTCTGCGTACACTTTTGGACACTGGACACTTGTGGATTGTGTGCGGCCCACTGATATCTGAGCGCTATGTGACACGCTCGATGGCACAGCTGCCTGTGACCAAAGTGACGAGAGGATAATGGAGATTTTGAATCTCTGCGTACACTTGTGGACAGTGGACACTTGTGGATTGTGTGCGGCCCACTGATATCTGAGCGGTATGTGACACGCTCGATGGCACAGCTGCCTGTGACCAAAGTGACGAGAGGATAATGGAGATTTTGAATCTCTGCGTACACTTTTGGACACTGGACACTTGTGGATTGTGTGCGGCCCACTGATATCTGAGCGCTATGTGACACGCTCAATGGCACAGCTGCCTGTGACCAAAGTGACGAGAGGATAATGGAGATTTTGAATCTCTGCGTACACTTTTGGACAGTGGACACTTGTGGATTGTGTGCGGCCCACTGATATCTGAGCGCTATGTGACACGCTCGATGGCACAGCTGCCTGTGACCAAAGTGACGAGAGGATAATGGAGATTTTGAATCTCTGCGTACACTTTTGGACAGTGGACACTTGTGGATTGTGTGCGGCCCACTGATATCTGAGCGCTATGTGACACGCTCGATGGCACAGCTGCCTGTGACCAAAGTGACGAGAGGATAATGGAGATTTTGAATCTCTGCGTACACTTTTGGACAGTGGACACTTGTGGATTGTGTGCGGCCCACTGATATCTGAGCGCTATGTGACACGCTCGATGGCACAGCTGCCTGTGACCAAAGTGACGAGAGGATAATGGAGATTTTGAATCTCTGCGTACACTTGTGGACAGTGGACACTTGTGGATTGTGTGCGGCCCACTGATATCTGAGCGCTATGTGACACGCTCGATGGCACAGCTGCCTGTGACCAAAGTGACGAGAGGATAATGGAGATTTTGAATCTCTGCGTACACTTGTGGACAGTGGACACTTGTGGATTGTGTGCGGCCCACTGATATCTGAGCGCTATGTGACACGCTCGATGGCACAGCTGCCTGTGACCATGTGACGAGAGGATAATGGAGATTTTGAATCTCTGCGTACACTTGTGGACAGTGGACACTTGTGGATTGTGTGCGGCCCACTGATATCTGAGCGCTATGTGACACGCTCGATGGCACAGCTGCCTGTGACCAAAGTGACGAGAGGATAATGGAGATTTTGAATCTCTGCGTACACTTTTGGACACTGGACACTTGTGGATTGTGTGCGGCCCACTGATATCTGAGCGCTATGTGACACGCTCGATGGCACAGCTGCCTGTGACCAAAGTGACGAGAGGATAATGGAGATTTTGAATCTCTGCGTACACTTTTGGACAGTGGACACTTGTGGATTGTGTGCGGCCCACTGATATCTGAGCGCTATGTGACACGCTCGATGGCACAGCTGCCTGTGACCAAAGTGACGAGAGGATAATGGAGATTTTGAATCTCTGCGTACACTTTTGGACAGTGGACACTTGTGGATTGTGTGCGGCCCACTGATATCTGAGCGCTATGTGACACGCTCAATGGCACAGCTGCCTGTGACCAAAGTGACGAGAGGATAATGGAGATTTTGAATCTCTGCGTACACTTGTGGACAGTGGACACTTGTGGATTGTGTGCGGCCCACTGATATCTGAGCGCTATGTGACACGCTCGATGGCACAGCTGCCTGTGACCAAAGTGACGAGAGGATAATGGAGATTTTGAATCTCTGCGTACACTTTTGGACACTGGACACTTGTGGATTGTGTGCGGCCCACTGATATCTGAGCGCTATGTGACACGCTCGATGGCACAGCTGCCTGTGACCAAAGTGACGAGAGGATAATGGAGATTTTGAATCTCTGCGTACACTTTTGGACACTGGACACTTGTGGATTGTGTGCGGCCCACTGATATCTGAGCGCTATGTGACACGCACGATGGCACAGCTGCCTGTGACCAAAGTGACGAGAGGATAATGGAGATTTTGAATCTCTGCGTACACTTGTGGACAGTGGACACTTGTGGATTGTGTGCGGCCCACTGATATCTGAGCGCTATGTGACACGCTCGATGGCACAGCTGCCTGTGACCAAAGTGACGAGAGGATAATGGAGATTTTGAATCTCTGCGTACACTTGTGGACAGTGGACACTTGTGGATTGTGTGCGGCCCACTGATATCTGAGCGCTATGTGACACGCTCGATGGCACAGCTGCCTGTGACCAAAGTGACGAGAGGATAATGGAGATTTTGAATCTCTGCGTACACTTTTGGACACTGGACACTTGTGGATTGTGTGCGGCCCACTGATATCTGAGCGCTATGTGACACGCTCGATGGCACAGCTGCCTGTGACCAAAGTGACGAGAGGATAATGGAGATTTTGAATCTCTGCGTACACTTGTGGACAGTGGACACTTGTGGATTGTGTGCGGCCCACTGATATCTGAGCGCTATGTGACACGCTCGATGGCACAGCTGCCTGTGACCAAAGTGACGAGAGGATAATGGAGATTTTGAATCTCTGCGTACACTTTTGGACACTGGACACTTGTGGATTGTGTGCGGCCCACTGATATCTGAGCGCTATGTGACACGCTCAATGGCACAGCTGCCTGTGACCAAAGTGACGAGAGGATAATGGAGATTTTGAATCTCTGCGTACACTTTTGGACAGTGGACACTTGTGGATTGTGTGCGGCCCACTGATATCTGAGCGCTATGTGACACGCTCGATGGCACAGCTGCCTGTGACCAAAGTGACGAGAGGATAATGGAGATTTTGAATCTCTGCGTACACTTGTGGACAGTGGACACTTGTGGATTGTGTGCGGCCCACTGATATCTGAGCGCTATGTGACACGCTCGATGGCACAGCTGCCTGTGACCAAAGTGACGAGAGGATAATGGAGATTTTGAATCTCTGCATACACTTTTGGACAGTGGACACTTGTGGATTGTGTGCGGCCCACTGATATCTGAGCGCTATGTGACACGCTCGATGGCACAGCTGCCTGTGACCAAAGTGACGAGAGGATAATGGAGATTTTGAATCTCTGCGTACACTTGTGGACAGTGGACACTTGTGGATTGTGTGCGGCCCACTGATATCTGAGCGCTATGTGACACGCTCGATGGCACAGCTGCCTGTGACCAAAGTGACGAGAGGATAATGGAGATTTTGAATCTCTGCGTACACTTTTGGACACTGGACACTTGTGGATTGTGTGCGGCCCACTGATATCTGAGCGCTATGTGACACGCTCGATGGCACAGCTGCCTGTGACCAAAGTGACGAGAGGATAATGGAGATTTTGAATCTCTGCGTACACTTTTGGACACTGGACACTTGTGGATTGTGTGCGGCCCACTGATATCTGAGCGCTATGTGACATGCTCGATGGCACAGCTGCCTGTGACCAAAGTGACGAGAGGATAATGGAGATTTTGAATCTCTGCGTACACTTTTGGACAGTGGACATTTGTGGATTGTGTGCGGCCCACTGATATCTGAGCGCTATGTGACATGCTCGATGGCACAGCTGCCTGTGACCAAAGTGACGAGAGGATAATGGAGATTTTGAATCTCTGCGTACACTTTTGGACACTGGACACTTGTGGATTGTGTGCGGCCCACTGATATCTGTCACGTCGCAGCCAGACTCAGGGCCTGCAGTTCCGGTCTCGGCCACTCGGGGGCGCCGGACCGTCACGTCGCCGTCGGACTCGGGGCCTGCTGTTCCAGCGTCTGCCACTAGGAGGCGCCGGACGTCACTGCCAGACTCAGGGCCTGCAGTTCCGGTCTCGGCCACTCGGGGGCGCCGGACCGTCACATCGCCGTCGGACTCGGGGACGGCTATTCCTGTCTCAGCCACTGGGAGGCGCCGTGGTTCGCTCCAGGGTGAGGGTGGTGGCAGAGAGGGGGCTCCTGCACAGGCATCTGGTGGGCGCAGGCTCCGCCCCTCTGTCAGTCATGTAGGGCTTACTGCATGTCCATCTGGCCTGGTCCGGGGGCGGTCCTGGTTACATCATCGGGCCGGGAACCTGTGAGGGAGGACCTGATCCCTCAAATACCTGGGGACTGGTCTTGCAAGCCGCCGGATATATTCTTGGTTCCCCTGCATGTTACTGTGTGAATTTCTATAGTGTATACTCTGACCTCAGCCTGGATTCTTGACCATTCTATTGCCTGCCATTTTTGTACCTCCGCCTCTCTTCCGACTTTTTGATGCTGACCTTTGCTTGGATTCCTGACTCTCCTTCTGCCTGCTGATTCTGTACCTCGCTGCCCTCCTGGTTTTACTGACCCTGGCCTGGACTTTTGACTCTCCCTCTGTCTGCTGATTTTGTGCCTCTGCGGCGCCCTGGTCTCAGACTCCTGCATCCTGACCTTGATTACGGGTTTTAGTTTTGACCCCTTGGTGGCCGTCCTGCTCTGGTCCACTGCTAATCTAGACAGCTACCTCCTGGGCCTTGCTACAATTCCAGATCCCTGTATAGGGGTTAAGGGTCTCGGGGTTACTCGGGGTGCTGTCCCCACTGCAGCCCAGATTCGCAGACGGCCGTCACAATATCTGAGCGCTATGTGACACGCTCGATGGCACAGCTGCCTGTGACCAAAGTGACGAGAGGATAAGGGAGATTGGATTGCTTTTAAAAAAGCAGTTTGCGGAGCAGTGGGTAAACAGCAATGCCAGCGTGTCAGGAAGCCTTAAAAGGCAGCCCAACAACCAACACCACTGATACACCACTATATAGCCTCCCCTTGCACTGCACACACAGTGACTTGTGTGTTGTGCAGGCCAAATCGCTAGCAGCAGAAGCAGTTTTTTTGTCTTCTTCCCTGCCTAACGCTCTCCCTACAGAATCAGCAGCAACCTCTCCCTATACTAAGATCGGCAGAAGTAAGATGGCGGTCGGCGTGCATGCCCTTTTATACCCCCTGTGACGCCCACCAAAGCAAGCCAATCACTTGCATGCCCTTCTGAAAGATGGTGGTGACCCGTGCCTATGTCATCACGTTGCCCACAGTGTCCGTGGATCCTGATTGGCTGAAAAAGAGCGCAAAACAAACTTTTGAAACGCGACTTTGGCGCGTAAGTCGCCGACCTCGTGGCCGACCTCATCCTAGGGTCGGGTTTCGTTTCATGAAACCCGACTTTGCCAAAAGTCGGCGACTTTTGAATTTTTTCGACCCGTTTCGCTCAGCTCTAGTCCAGAGGTTTCTTGCAGCGATCAGCGATACCGGCAGGGGGGCCGCTCGCTGATCGCTGTCACACACAGCGATCTCGCTGGTGAGATCGCTGTTATGTCACAAAAGTTGTGACTCAGCAGCGATCTCGCTACCGAGATTGCTTAGTGAGACGGGGCCTTTAGGCACAAGTGAAATAATCCCAGATGTAAACTGTAAAAGTATGCAAAGCTATCACCATATATTATAATTTAATCTTAATTAGTACTTTACTCCTGTACTTATGTAAATTAATCAATTACATTTGAGCACATATTATCACACAATTTCCTTGTGCACTTATTTCCCTTCAAAGTTGTTTTACACTAGGGGATTAACCTATTTGTTGCTAGAAGACTTTGATGGTATTTCATTTCATTTAAAAAAAAATATATATATATACGTATAGATATATATATGCAAAACCATAAAAGTGATATTTTCTATTTAAACTTTCTTTAAATTCATACTTAAATATATATTCAGGTAATTTATGTTTCTCCAAATGTCTAAGTAGTTGTATTAAATCTGTGTTTTAATAATAAGCTATCTGTGGTCGAGGTGTGTGTTTATAAGTATGTGTGTATGTGTGTGTATGTATATATATATATATATATATATATATATATATATATATATATATATATATAGGTGTAATGACCACTGTGTCCGCTAGGGGGTGCTGTGCGGATGTCATAGGAGAAAGGATGAATGGCAAAACCATGAAGGACCGTTATGTATCTCAAGGTGGGTGGCCTTGAGATGGAGGCTGATGTGTTATGAATGGGTCACCGAGGAGGAAAAAATCTAAAACAAGCTAAGCCCCAGAAAAACCAGAAAAGTTGGTAACTATGCAGATTGCAGATCCCTGATCCTAACCACACAACTAGCAGCAGCCGTGGAGCGTACCTACGATGAACCTAGACGCCTCGCCACGGCTGGAGGACTAAATAAGCCTAAAGCAAGAAAAGGGGAAAACTAACTGCCCCAGAGCAGACCCCAAAGGAATAGACAGCCCCCACACATGTATTGACGGTGAAACAAGATGAAAACACAAACACAAGAAGGAAAATAGGCTGAGCAAACGATGGGGCCCAAACTAACTAGAAAGGAGTGTAAAGGATAGACACTGTCTGCAATCTGCCCAAAACCCTACAAAATAATGTCCAACACTTCAGATAACAAAAATAACCCTGAAGTCACTAGACTTCTCCCACTATATCAGCACTCTGAAATATTCTGGGACAGAGCAAAAAGAGGCCAATCTAATAAGGGACAAAAAGCAAATTGGCAAATACAGATAAATAAGAGTGGAAATTCAACACAGCCCCAGCCGGGGCTGGCTGACCACACAAAAAACTGAATAGAACAACAAAATCAAGTGTGAACATTAGCAGAAAAACTAAGCTTGAGCTGACTGGAACAGAGCTGAGAACCAAGACTTGACAAGCATAAGGAATCACCAGCATCAGAGTAGGGTGTCGGCTGTCTTAAATCCAATCTGAGATTCCTGAGGTCCAATCGTCATCCTCATTATCAGGTGGCAGATCTGTACTGATTAAATCAGCTTCACTACCTCCTGTTACCACCAGAGGGAGCCTGGAAGGAGAACTCACAACTGGTAGACCAGAAAATGAACTCACAACACTGATGCAGGTATTGACCCGCAGTGATACTGCTGAGGTGTCGTTTCTACGTGTAAGGGAGAAGTCTCCAGGTAACTAGAGAGATGGGTGAGCCTGGTTACCTACAAACCCACCCAAGGAGTGTGTTTAAAGCACTGTTGTAAAGAGTGTGAAAATGCCTGAAGGACCTGTGATGAGGTCAGAGTCATGTGACCCAGTGGGCGTGGCTATGAACAATATAATGTAGCCAGGGTGAGTCACAAGGGGTGAATGCTGGGACCTGGTTGGTCCAGTGTGGAATGTCTCGCTGAGATGGAGCTTCCTGCCTGACAGCACATGTGAAGTGGCTGTGATTATTGGCGACGTGTGCCTGTTAGTTCCCTGGAGGGAATGGACGCATGCAGCATGGAGGAACAGCCGTGAGAGAACCCTGACGGGTGAGATAACTTTGAGGCTGAAGAGCCTGAGTGCTGGACATTGAGCAACCTGTGTGACCACAGGTTTAATAGAGGGAAGCTCTGTAATGGACGCTATGCTGGTGATATGAACTTTATGTTATTGGTCACAGTTTATGCAGCATAATAAACCGCATGGAGTTATGGTTTTATGGAAAACCCGTGCTGGATCTGCTTTTTTGTGGCTGCTGAGCGAGTATCCCCTACTTAGATGACAGCGCTACCTCACATATGGTGGAGAAAGCTATGGGCATTGTTGTAACCTTGTTGCTAGGAGCAACGGAAGAGGACTGCAAAGTCGGTTGCTAAGGGCAACGCTGAGCCAGGAGGGCTGACAGTATGGAAAGCCATGTGATATGCTGACTGGAGTCAGTGGAAAAGACTATAGGACACCTCTGCGGTAGAGGCGTCCAAGAACCTGCACGGCCAGCAGGTGACGGTCGTGAAAACCGTGTTATACTGACCGGGCTCAGTGAGAAAGAGACTGGTGATTGCTATAGGGTGCCTCTCTGGAGAAGAGGTATCCGAGGACCTGTGTGGCCGACACAGGTAACGGATTGGTGTTTGTGTGGTACTGACCTGGGTCAGTGAGTAAGACGGTTTTCCTGGAGGGTTCAGTGAGCAAGGTCCTGGAGGGTCAGTGTTGGGAGGTTCTAGGAGAAGAATCGTCTCCCTGGAGCACGTGGTATGACCTTGGACCTGGTGAGGCGTGAGTGTTGGGCAGTCTCAGGCGGAGATGGATATCCTGAATAGCACACGCTGAGCCCTGGACCTGGTGGGGCCGCTGTGTTGGGAAACCCTGGGAGGAGGGTCGGCTCCCTGTATAGCACCCGGTGCGCCATGTGTGTTGGACGGTCTCAGGCGGAGACGGTACGTCCTGAATAGCACACAGCCAGGACATGAGTTTTTTGTGTGGTGTTTTTTTTTCTTCTTTTCTTAACTCAGCCTGCGGTGGCTCAGTGGGAGTCAAGAAGGTGACAAGCGGCTTCCTGTAACTCGGCGGGGTTACGAAGGGGACAAGCGGCTTCCAATTGATTGGCGGGTCCACGAAGACGGCACAGCAGGAGCTGTGGCAGCACCAGAAGGAACTGGTGTGGTGTCAGTGATCAGTGACAGCAGGAGCTGTGGTGGTGCCAACAAGGACTTGTATGGTATCGTGAAAGAGACAAACTGTGTTGTGTGAACTGTGGTCTGAGAAGACCGGTATACCGGACATGAGGAAATCCTGAAAGGGGGCGGTGGCCCAAATCGGGGTGGTAGCCCAAAAGGGGGTGAAGTCCCAGAAGGGTGTGGTAACCCAAAAAGAAGTGAAGTCCCGGGAGGGGGCGGTGACCCAAATTGGGGTGGTTCAGAAAATGGCAGCACTGGTTGACTCAGTGGGTAGGTCTGGAGACCCGCAGTGTGTCTGTATGAGTTTTGAGGAGTGCGGCATGGTTTTTCTGGATAATGACAGGCCACAGGTGTGTACTGTGATGCTGCAACAGGAAGGAGCCTCTGGTCGGCTGGACTCAGAGAGTCAGGTGACTCTGACAGGAATTCCTCTCGTTTTCTCTCTGACCGAGAAAAACGTCAGGATTTGCTGTAAACACGGGGTCACGGTGAACTGTTGGTGAACAGAGTACTGTTCGAGGGGACCAAAGGTGGTGCATGCCAAGGGGGCGGGATACCACAGGACTTAGTCTATGCCTTGGTGAGGGGCCAGGACTTTGTTTTGTTTGATGACGTATGGTCGGATGATGGAGACGTTTCGACTGTGGGGCCAGTAGACACTGAGACAGTGACGGCTCCTGACGTGGACAGGTCAGAGGCCGAACAGACCAGAAGAAGAAGTACATCTGCCCAACTGACAGACCTGATGTCTCGTGACAAGACGGATGGTGGGCTGGGAGATGAGACGTCTGGACTAGACACATTGGTGGACGGTAACTGGAGGGTTCACTCGACTGATAGGGCTGACCCAGTGGTACCCCTTGAAGATATAATTAAAGAAGTAGTGGTGCGACAAGTGATGGCAAAAAAAGAACAAGACCATGAGATACAGTTGATAAAAGAGACAGTGGAAGAACATCTCGAAAGAGAAAAAGTCCTGAGACAAATGGCCGAGCACAGGGTTGAGGAGCTCGATAAAGAAGTCTTGGAGCTCAGAGGTCACTTGTCCGCCTGGCAAAGTGTGAACAAGAGCCTTAAGGAAGAGATGGAAGAACTCAGAGGAGTAGTAAAAGGTCTTCTGCGGGAGAAGAAGTTGGACGAAGACTTACCGCGGGTGAGCGCGAGTGATAATAAGACAGAACTGCCAGTAGCCATCCTGGCAAAGGTTCATGAAGTGATCACATCATGTGAAGTTGGTGAGTTAACAACTGAAGAAGACAGTCACCCGGTCAGGTCAACGGTAGTGAGTGAAGTGTCCATGGTAAAGCTAGAGCCTTCGGTCCAGGAAGAAAGCAAGACCACGACCTTCCAGTCTGTGATTGAGGTACCCGAAGTCATGCAAGAAGCCTGTGCAGAGGAAGGTGTACATGAGGCTTTCAAAGAGGCGGTCAAAGCGTGTGAGGTGCACTGGGCACCTGAGACTCAGCAGTTGGAGGTAATATCAGCCAGAGAAGATACATCAAACCGAGTGGCTGTCCTGAAAGAAATGCATTTACAATGTCTCCACGCCAAACAGCTGGTCAGGTGGAGTAATATGAAGGCTGCTCGACGCCTAGAGTTAGCGAAGGAGGCTATGATCGGCTGGGTTTGCGGAAAGGTGTGGTTCCGGTACCCAAAGCTCTGATTAGAAGAATCATTGGAAGATCCGGGAAGGTAATGCAGGACCTTGTGAATATCTCCGGTGTGGTGAGGGTGAGGATCCCTCCTGATGATGACCAGGTGTCCAGTGAAGTAGATAAGATTCCCATCATGGTGGTTGGCTCCGTGGAAAGCCTGAGAGACTTTCAGATGCTCGTGGAGTATCGAGTGGAGTACCTACAAGAAATTGAGCAGTTGAGGCTGGACCGTCGGCGAATTAATAAAGAAATACGGGATACAAGGTGGCGGCCGCCTCCAACCCAAGATGTAAGGACCAGAACGGTTCCTCCAAGAAGTGACATGGCAGATGGCCGAAGAGTGTCAGCAAGGGGTAGTTCGACTGGCAGGATGACGTTGAAAGACCGTAGTTCCTGTGAGACGCTGAATGGGTCAGACTTAGGCCAGACAGTAGGCCCGATTAAGGCTGATGACTGTACCAACCGGGAGAGCCGGTCAGTGAGAGAAAGGTCAGATGACGAAGCGCACTATAAGAGTGTAGTGACTAAACAGTGTCTGATGATGCAGACAAACCGTTACTGGAAGGTCAAAGACAATGACCGGTATTATGACCGCTGGGAGCGGGGGGGGCCTAACGTAGAGATGAGGCCGTATGACAAATGGAGACGGTTCTCTTGACCCAGGGGGCAAGGTGTAGTGAGTGCCCGGTCTCGAGAGCCGGGGGCTATGCTGTGTGTTCAACCCCACAGGTTTGAACATAGGGGGGAGATATGTGGTGTAATGACCACTGTGTCCACTAGGGGGCACTGTGCGGATGTCCTAGGAGAAAGGATGAATGGCAGAACCATGAAGGACCGTTAGGTATCTGAAGGTGGGTGGCCTTGAGATGGGGACTGATGCATGTATTGACCAGCAGTGATACTGTTGAGTATAAGGGAGAAGTCTCCAGGTAACTAGAGAGATGGGCGAGCCTGGTTACCTACAAACCCACCCAGGGGGTGTGTTTAAAGCACTGTTATAAAGAGTGTGAAAATGCCTGAAGGACCTGTGATGAGGTCAGAGTCATGTGACCCAGTGGGCGTGGCTATGAACAATATAATGTAGCCAGGGTGAGTCACAAGGGGTGAATGCTGGGACCTGGTTGGTCCAGTGTGGAATGTCCCGCTGAGATGGAGCTTCCTGCCTGACAGCACGTGTGAAGTGGCTGTGATTAATGGTGACGTGTGCCTGTTAGTTCCCTGGAGGGAATGGACGCATGCAGCATGGAGGAACAGCCGTGAGAGAACCCTGATGGGTGAGATAACTTTGAGGCTGAAGAGCCTGAGTACTGGACATTGAGCAACCTGTGTGACCACAGGCTTAATAGAGGGAAGCTCTGTAATGGACGCTATGCTGGTGATATGAACTTTGTTATTGGTCACGGTTTATGCTGCATAATAAACCGCATGGAGTTATGGTTTTATGGAAAACCCATGCCGGATCTGCTTTTTTTGAGGCTGCTGAGCGAGTTACCCCTACTTAGATGACAGCGCTACCTCACTATATATATATATATATATATATATGTATATATATATATATATACATACATATACACACACACACATAAACATGGCCTAGTCTGTGTATGTATATATGATATATGCACTACCAAGCAAAAGGTAGCAATGTTTTGATCTTTTGACTTTCAGGCTCCATATCTTATCATCTACTACTGCTTCGAACGTGAGACTACCATCATTTTATAGACAATCATCTTGACTATCTCATACATAAATTTAACTTGCAGCTACAGTGTGTCCGTAAAGTCATGGCCCACTTTTGTCCAGTCACTGGAAAGCAACAAAAGACGATAGAAAAGTGAAATCTGCTCCAAATAAAAGAAAAACTCTCCCAGTTTCATACCTATTCAGTACAGTTCGTTGTGGGCTCCATTTGTTGCCCTACACACATCCAAACGATAGTGAAGTGCATGATGTCACAGATGCGGTGTATTAATCAGAGTTCAGTTTATCAGGGGTTAATCTGACTGGGGGCTCAGCAACAGCTTAAATGAGTTTGTGTTTGATTGGTTCTTGTTATCTTTTCTCATGAACAGGTCTGATATGATTGGGCCAGAAAAAGGGCACCAAAAGTGCACCATGACTTTACGGACACACTGTATTTAGTGTCATGAACCAGAGCGGGTTTTCAGTTCTGTTTTCCCTGTTTTTACGGTCTGGTCATGTCAAGAGTTAACCTTTCCCAGCCTCAGTCTGGGTTCAGGATGGCTATTTATCATGGCTTCTTCCTGCAGGCGATGTCAGTTATTGTTTTTGCCTAGGGCTGCTGTAGCTGACTCTGACTACTCTGATTTGTCCTGCTGCGTTTGCTGTCTGAACCCGTGTCTCTGTTTTCCCCTATTCCCGTCTTGACTCAGTGTTTCCCTTTAGTGTGCTGACTTCCTGGTTTTGACTTGGTTTGTATCCTGACCTGCTTCTGTCTTTTAACTTATCCGCTCCTGACTATTACTGATTCCCTGGCTTGTCTCTGACCATGAGTTTGCTTATTACTTTGGTACTGCGCTATTCCATCAAGGATTTGACCCGGCTTGTTTGACTATTCTGCTGCCACTCGTGGTAGCCTCACGGCTGCACTGCAGGCCTGCTATGTTTAGGTGCAGTCACGCTTCCATTCTACTGCCATTTACTGGAGCCTGCACCTACCTGTATTGCAGCAGTATGACATTATAACTGACCAGAAACAAATTTTTTTGTGTGCTCTGCTTTCTATGGCTCCTCTCAGTACTTTGGCGGATCAAATAGCTAGTTTGACACAAATGATGCAGGATCTGTGGAACATAGGGCCTTGGCCATGTCTCATAACCACCTGCAAAGAGAGCTTTCTTACACAGTAAAATCTTTGCAGAGATCTTCTTCCCAGTCTGCCTGTAAGAACTCTGACACTGTTGATGTCTCATTGCACTCTCCTAAACTTATGGTCAGGCTCCCAGATACTTTCTCCGGGGAAAAGGAGACGTTCTGTATGTTCAAGGAGAGTTACAAGCTATTGTTTTCTCTTAGACCCTGATATTCTGGAGATGAGAGTCAGCGGGTGAGGATAATCATTTCCTTACTTCGGGAGGGACCTCAATCGTGGGCTTTCTCTTTACCTGCTTCTGCCCCTGAACGTGTGTCTGTGGATAGGTTCTTTGAGGCCTTAGGACTTATTTTTGACGAGCCTGACCAGATCAGAGTGGCAGAGGACACAATTATGTGTCTTTTTCAGGGTAAGCTTTCGGCCAAATGGTATTGCTCTGAGTTTCGGCAATGGTCCACGGAGGTGTCCTGGAATGACTCTGCGCTGAGATGTCAGTTCAGGAGAGGACTGTCGGATCACCTGAAGGACGCTCTGGCTCTCCATCCACCACCCAGCTCATTGGAGGAGGCTATACGTATAGATCGGAGGCTGCGGGAGAGAGGTGTTAGGCCGGGTTCACATTGCATTGCATTCAACCTCAAGGAAAAGGAAAGGAGATGGTGACGGTGATGTGAAGGAAAGCTGTGTTTTTACTGTGGAGATCCTAGACATTGGAAAAAGGACTGCCCCTCCTGCCCACCGACTAATAAGCGGCTGAGTCTGGGTGATTGTCGAGGAGGTCACCCAGACTCTCAGGTAACTTTTTCCTAATTTTCTAAAGTATTGTTGGAAGTGGAACTTAGTTGTGGGAGTTGCATCACGCCCACTTCTGCTTTCATGGACTGCGGGTCGTCCATGAACTTTATTGACTCTAACTTGGTGACCAAGTGTTAGTTAGGGACAGTTAGGCTGGCGACTCCTATTCATATTGTTGCCATTGATAAATCACTGCTGGCGAAGAATGTCATTAAATTTGTCTCGGAGGAGTTTCTCCTTAAAGTGGGTTCCTTGCACCAGGAACGTATTTCATGTTTTGTTCTGGACAATCTGCCTGCGGGACTGATGTTGGGGGTTCCCCTGGTTACACTTACATAATCCTGTGATAGACTGGGAATCTCAGGACATTGTCGAATGGGGTCCTAATTGTGTTAAAAGTTGCCTTACTACTGTACTTGTGTCATCCGTTAATCTGGAAGGTATTCCGGAGTACCTGAAGGATTTTGAGGATGTTTGTTCCAAAAAGGAGGCTGAGGTTTTACCACCACACAGCCCTTTTGACTGTGCTATTAATCTGGTTTCGGGTGCTAAATTGCCAAAGGCCCATTTGTACAACCTCTCCGGCCCGGAGTGAATTGCTATGAAGGAGTATATTTCCGTAAGCCTATGTAAAGGGCACATCCATTCTCATGTACAGCACCATGGAATTAATGGCGCTATATAAATAAATAATAATAATATAATAATCCATCCCTCTGGTCTCTCCTGTGGTGGCTGGATTCTTTTTTGTAAAAAAAAAAGATGGTGGTTTGCACTGGTGCGTCAATTTTCGGGAATTAAATAAGATCACAGTGAGAAATACCTATCCCCTCCCCTCATCCCTGATTTGTACAATCAATTGTCGGGGGCCAAATGGTTTTCTAAATTGGACCTCAGTGGAGCATATAATCTAATCCGTATTCGGGAGGGGGATGAGTGGAAAATGGCATTTCTCACTTCTGATGGGTTATTTGAGAATTTAGTTGTGTTTCACAATCTTATTAACCATGTATTTTCTGATTTTATTGGGCGCTTTATGGTGGTGTATTTAGACGATATCCTTGTGTTTTCATCTAACAAACAAGTCCACATGGATCATCTACGTGCGGTTCTCCAGAGGTTACGGGAGAACTCGCTTTTTGCGAAACCTGAAAAATGCACTTTCTTTGCCCAATAATTGTCCTTTCTGGGGTTTATTGTCTGACAAGGAGTTTCATATGGACCCTGGGAAGGTACGGGCCATTGTGGATTGGGGTGCAACTCAGAGACTTAAAGGATCTTCAACGTTTTTTGGGGTTTGCTAACTATTATAGTTAATTCATTAAGGGGTTTTCTCAGGTGGTCAAGCCCCTCACAGATCTGACTCGTAAGGGGCGGCATTGTTTTATTAAAGAAATGCTTTATGTCTGCCCCTGTCTTGGTCCAGCCTGATCCGTCTGAACTGTTCATCGTTGAAGTGGATGTGTCGGCGGTGGGGGTGGGGCGGTGTTGTCCCAAGCACCCGCCACCTTGACTAACTTGAGGCCCTGTGCCTTCTTCTCAAAAAAATTCTCTCCTGCTGAGAGGAATTATGATGTTGGAATCGGGAGCTTTTAGCTATCAAGTTGGCCTTTGAAGAATGGAGGCACTTTTTGGAGAGGGCTGTTCATAGGATCACGGTGACTACGGACCACAAAAATCTGTCTTATATCCAGTCGAACCAAATGTTTGACTCCCAGACAGGCTAGCTGGTCGCTTTTTTTTCACGCTTTAATTTTTCTATCACTTTTTGGCCTGGTTCCAAGAATGTGAAGGCGAATGCTCTATCTCACAGCTTGGATCTGATATCACCTCCTGAACCTCCTTCCTCATTCCGGATGTCAGTTACAGTTTTTGCCTAGGGCTGCTGTAGCTGACTCTGATTGCTCTGATTTGTCCTGCTGAGTTTGCTGTCTGAACCCGTGTCTCTGTTTTCCCCCATTCCCGTCTTGGCTCAGTATTTCCCTTTAGTGTGCTGACTTCCTGGTTTTGACCTGGCTTGTATCCTGACCTGCTTCTTTCAGCTTATCCTCTCCTGACCATTACTGATTTCCTGGCTTGTCTGACCGTGAGTTTGCATATTCCTTTGGTACTGCGCTACATTCTAGGATTTGACCTGTCTTGTTTGACTATTCTGCTGCCACCCGTGGTAGCCTCACTGCTGCACTGCAGGCCTGCTCTGTTTTGGTGCAGTCCTGCTTCCACTCTACTGCCATCCAGTGGAGCCTGCACCTACCTGCATTGCAGCAGCACGACATTTAGCATATGATTAGTTATGCAGATTCTTCTCATGTCACTGTATTGTTACTGTCCCAAAAATCTAAATTTTAATTGTTATTATTTTGCAAATCCACCTTTTGCTTTCAAGTATGCCTGAATCCTTCAGGGCTTGCTCTCTATCTGTTTCAAGCATGTCTCGACCGAAATCTGATCCCAGGTCTCTTCTATACGTTCCCAATTTTGGTGCATACTGATTGCCTCACTTGGGTATGTATGCAGTTTTTTCTTCAACTCTACCTATATGTGTTCGATTGGGTTGAGATCTGGGGGCTGTGGGGGCCAATCCAGCACCTTTGTTTCATTAATAATAATAATAATAATAATAATAATATTTATTTTTATATAGCGCTAACATATTCCGCAGCACACATTATAATCGCTGTCCCCAATGGGGCTCACAATCAAGATTCCCTATCAGTATGTCTTTGGAATGTGGGAGGAAATCGGAGTACCCGGAGGAAACCCACACAAACACGGGGAGAACATACAAACTCCTTGCAGATGTTGTGCTTGGTGGGATTCGAATCCAGGACTCCAGCGCTGCAAGGCTGCAGTGCTATCCACTGAGCCACATTGCTTTGATTGTCATTGAACCATTTCTTTTCAAATTTCAGCGTACGCTTTGGGTCATTTTCCTGCTGGAACACTATGTCATCCTTTTCATACTCATAGTTCTCTCTTATGAAGTAGCTCTTATTATAGGATACTCACTTATAGCTCAGCTTTGAGACCACCATCAATACTGGTCAAGTATTCAATGCCTTTGACTGGGAAACAATCCCATATCATTAGGCTTCCTGCACCAAATTTGACAGTTTCTTCAATTTCTCGATCAGTTAGCCCCTTTTTCCCTTATTTATTCCAGTCTGCACCCATCAGAGCCTAGTCTATTGACTTATATCTCCTCGTTCCAAATCATCCATTTTCCATCTTCTGCAATCTCGAGCAGATGCTTCTTATGACAATACTGACGCTGAAAAATCTTTTTTAGAGCCACCATTGCAGACTTGGATATTGTGCATTACGCGGTGCTTGCATGAATGTCTGTGGTCTATTATGAAGCATACAAGCCACCTCCACTACCGTGTTTGTTGCTCCAGAACTGATAGACCTTGTGATTTTACCAATATTTTACCTGGAAGTCCACCTTTTGGCTTTTCAATAGGTGGACAGACTTCATTTCGTATTCTTCCAACGGTTATGGCGTTCAGATGATGCAATTTGACAATTTTCTTGACTGAGAGACCACTATTGATGAGCTGGGTGATGTTTGTTCTCTTTTCTTGAGAAATCTTCTTCATGGCTGCTCCTCAATTCAAACCAGTGACCTTTCACTTGGAATCAACCTAATAAAACATCGATCTATTAGGGAATGTGAGAGCACTTTGTATTTTATATACAGGAGGAAAAAATGTTTCTACCATCAGTAGCAAAAGAGTAACAATGCAGTGATATGACAATAATCTGCATAACTAATCATATCATATGCAAAATAGTTGCAAGTCAAATTTATATAAGAGATAGCCAAGGTGATTGTCTACAAAATTATGGTAGTCATCTCATGTTCGAAGCAGTAGTGGATTGTAAGATATGGAGCCTTAGAGCCAAAAGTTCAAAACATTGCTATCCTTTTGCTCATCAGTGTGTACAGTATGTCACAAAAATGAGTACACTCCTCACATTTTTGTAAACTTTTTATTATATCTTTTCATGGAACAACACTGAAGATTTGACACTTTGTTAGAATGTAAAGTAGTCAGTGTACAACTTGTATAATAGTGTAAATTTGATGTGCCCTCTAAATAATTCCACATACAGTCATTAATGTCTACAGCGCTGGCAACAAAAGTAAGTACACTCGTAAATGAAAATGGCTAAATTATGCAAAATTAACCATTTTCCCTCCCTGGTGACCAGTGTCATTTGACTCATTAGTGTTGCAAGTTCTCAGGTATGAATTTGGAGCAGGTGTGATAAATTTCGAGTTATCGCTTTCCCACTCTCTCATACTTATTACTAGAAGTTCAACGTGGCACCTCATAGGAAAGAATTTTCTGAGGATCTGAAAAATAAATTGTTGCTCTACATAAAGATGGCCTAGGCTACAGTTGTGGCCAAAAGTATTGACACCCCTGCAATTTTGTCAGATAATACTCAGTTTCTTCCTGAAAATTATTGCAAACACAAATTCTTTGTTATTATTATCTTCATTTAATTTGTCTTAAATGTAAAAACACAATAAAAATTGTCCTAAAGCCAAACTGAATATAATTCCACACCAAACATAAAAAAGAGGGTGGACAAAAGTATTGGCACTGTTCGAAAAATCATGTGATGCTTCTCTAATTTGTGTAATTAACAGCACCTGTAACTTACCTGTGGCACCTAACAGGTGTTGGCAATAACTAAATCACACTTGCAGCCAGTTGACATGGATTAAAGTTGACTCAACCTCTGTCCTGTGTCCTTGTGTGTACCACATTGAGCATGGAGAAAAGAAAGAAGACCAAAGAACTGTCTGAGGACTTGAGAAACCAAATTGTGAGGAAGCATGAGCAATCTCAAGGCTACAAGTCCATCTCCAAAGACCTGAATGTTCCTGTGTCTACCGTGCGCAGTGTCATCAAGAAGTTTAAAGCCCATGGCACTGTGGCTAACCTCCCTAGATTTGGACGGAAAAGAAAAATTGACAAGAGATTTCAACGCAAGATTGTGCGGATGTTGGATAAAGAACCTCGACTAACATCCAAACAAGTTCAAGCTGTCCTGCAGTCCGAGGGTACAGCAGTGTCAACCCGTACTATCCGTCAGCATCTGAATGAAAAGGGACTGTATGGTAGGAGACCCAGGAAGTCCCCACTTCTTACCCCAAGACATAAAAAAGCCAGGCTGGAGTTTGCCAAAACTTACGTGAAAAAGCCTAAAATGTTTTGGAAGAATGTTCTCTGGTCAGATGAGACAAAAGTAGAGCTTTTTGGGCAAAGGCATCAACATAGATTTTACAGGAGAAAAAAGAGGCAAAGAAAAAACACGGCCCCTACAGTCAAACATGACGGAGGTTACCTGATGTTTTGGGGTTACTTTGCTGCCTCTGGCACTGGACTGCTTGACCGTGTGCATGGCATTATGAAGTCTGAAGACTACTAACAAATTTTGCAGCATAATGTAGGCCCCAGTGTGAGAAAGCTGGGTCTCCCTCAGAGGTCATGGGTCTTTCAGCAGGACAATAACCCAAAACACACTTCATAAAGCACTAGAAAATGGTTTGAGAGAAAGCACTGGAGACTTCTAAGGTGGCCAGCAATGAGTCCAGACCTGAATCCCATAGAACACCTGTGGAGAGATCTAAAAATGGCAGTTTGGAGAAGGCATCCTTCAAATATCAGGGACCTGGAGCAGTTTGCCAAAGAAGAATGGTCTAAAATTGCAGCAGAGCATTGTAAGAAACTCATTGATGGTTACCGGAAGCGGTTGGTTGCAGTTATTTTGGCTAAAGGTTGTGCAACCAAGTATTAGGCTGAGGGTGCCAATACTTTTGTCTGGCCCATTTCTGGAGTTTTGTGTGAAATGATCAATGTTTTGCTTTTTGCTTCATTCTCTTTTGTGTTTTTTCATTTAAGACAAATTAAATGAAGATAATAATACCAAAGAATTTGTGATTGCAATCATTTTCAGGAAGAAACTGAGTATTATCTGACAAAATTGCAGGGGTGTCAATACTTTTGGCCACAACTGTATAAGAAAACTCCCAACACCCTGAAACTGAACTGCAGCATAGTAGCCAAGACCATACAGTGGATTAACAAGACAGGTTCCACTCAGAAATGGCCTCACCATGGTTGACCAAAGAAGTTGAGTGTACCTGCTCAGCATCATATCCAGAGGTTGTCTTTTCAAAATAGATGTATGAGGGCTGCCAGCATTGCTGCAGAGGTTAAAGAGCTGGGGGGTTAGCCTGTCAGTGCTCAGACCATACGAAACCGGATACTGCATCAAATTGGTCTGCATGACTGTCGTCCCAGAAGGAAGCCTCTTCTAAATATGATGCAGAAGAAAGCCCGCAAACAGTTTGCTGAAGACAAGCTAAGGACATGGATTACTGGAACCATGTCCTGTGGTCTGATGAGACCAAGATAAATTTATTTGGTTCAGATGGTGTCAAGTGTGTGTGGCGGCAACCAGGTGAGGAGTACTAAGACAAGTGTGTCTTGCCTGCAGTCAAGCATGGTGGTGGGAGTGTCATAGTTTGGGGCTGCATGAGTGCTGTCGGCTGTGATGAGGAAACCATGAATGCAAAAATGTACTGTGACATACTGAAGCAGAGCATGAGCCTTTCCTTTCGGAAACTGGGCTGCAGGGCAGTATTCCAATATAATAGCGACCCCAAACACACCTCTAAGATGACCACTGCCTTGCAAAAGAAACTAAGGGTAAAGGTGCTGGACTGGCCTAGCATGTCTCCAGACCCAAACCTTATTGAACATCTGTAGGCGCGCAAGGTCTCCAGCATCCACCAGTTTTGCAATGTCATGGAGTAGTGGAAGAGAATTCCATTTGCAACATGTCAACTCCATGCTCAAGAGAGTTAAGGCCGTGCTTGAAAATAATGGTGGCCACACAAAATATTCACGCTATGTGTACAATTTGGCCATTTTCACTTAGGGATGTATTCACTCTGGACATCTGTCAAGTCAGCAGTCTTCCCCATGATTGTGGAGCCTACTGAAACAGATTAAGGGACCTTTTTAAATACTTAGAAAGCGTTTGCAGGTGTTTTTTGTTAATTATTCTAATTCACTGAGATAAAGACTTTTGGGTTTTCATTGTCTGTAAGTCAAAATCTGCAACATTAACAGAAATAAACACTTGAAATAGATCACTCTGTTTGTAATGACTCTATATAATATGAGTTTCACGTTTCAGTATTGAAGAACTGAAATAAATTAACTTTTTGATGATATTCTAATTTAGTGAGAATCACTTGTACATATATAAAATATTGTATGTACATCTATAGATGTAGAAAGGGTTATCATGAGAAAGCAGACCATGTTGATTACTGGTCACAGAAGATAATCCAATATTGTGTAATAAGAAGCAATGAAATCCCTGAAGATCCCTTGCAAGATGTGCCATTAATGATTAGAGACTGCCATCTGCTGGCCAGGCTAAATCAAGCAGAACCAAATGGTGCTGGAAGATTTGCATGGGGAGCAACTTCAGCTGCTGGACCTGATCAGGTGACCCACAGGAATGACTTCCTAGATATAAAAGCCCTGCACACCAAACCGCAGGCAGATTGAGTGCCAGAAAGGAGAGCGGAGCAGACATGCTCCAGGGATGTTGCTAAGACCAGCTTAACAGGCCTCAGTGGAAAGCCTACAACAGCAAGGTGTCAGTCATTGCCTGACAAGGCCCAGATTCCACACAGAAGGACTTTGAATTCTGCCTGCGTTAGTCGGGATCAGGATCCATGCCCGAGGGCAGCAAAGCTCAAGAGTTTGGAAGTCGCCGATCAGGAGCCATGGCCTGGTCCACTTCTGTCCAATCCTGAGAGACTTCCTTTGAGTATCATGCCAAGAAGATCTGTAAGGAGACTGCAACAGGTGGAATGCGCCTACGACTGTGGAGGGAGAGTGTGTGTGAGCAGTGTTGCAGCTATCCTCTACGGTACTGGGATCGGCTGGGAATAGTGTCTTAGATTGATGCGTAAGAAGCTCAACAGGCTTTGATAGACTATGTCAGAGAGAGACTTGCGGTCTCGCGGGAAAACCCAGTGACCCCGCTAAGGTCAGAATTGCAGCGAGAAAGCTTACATGGTGATTCAAACGACTGGGTGCACCACTGTTGTGAACAGAAAATTGACGTTAGATAGAGAAAGACTTCCTTTGCTTTTCCAAATTTATTGTGATCTTTGTTCAAATGTTAATCTGCCTAGTTGCTAACACTAATTGTTTAGAGTTACTTTAAATTACTGTATATAATAGAAATTCAAAAATAGAGCTATAATCATCCCTGACGGTTTCCGCCTCGTGCCTCCGTGCGTTGCATCCAGATACCTGCATTACAATTGCACAAAAAGTTGACCTATATGAAGAAAGTTGCCAAATTTAACTAATTTGTGCTGTGATAGCCCAATGACCTGTAATATCAGTGTTTTCTAGCATGAGCTTTTTCCATACCTAAAAAAGACAAGCTATGTATATAATGATTTGTATGAATTATCTGTTATTTTAGGAGCATTCCTGATTCCATATACCATTATGGCTCTATTTGGTGGCGTCCCTCTCTTTTTCATGGAGTTGGCTTTAGGACAGTTTCACAGAACAGGTGCTATCCCCATATGGAAATGCATCTGCCCTATATTTAAAGGTAACATTTTTCTAGTTTCTATACTTATGTCTCTAGAACATGCACTTTCTAATGTAAATCTGCATTTTGAATTAATTTTTCAGGAGGTCTGTAGGCTACAGGGAATCATTTTGAAGATTGAAAATATGTATTTCAGATTGGTGAATGCCAATAAACAGATTGCATTTTACCAAGAAAACAGAATAACACTTGTCTGAAATAATGCAAAGTTGAGCAGAATGGACCAATAAAATAATTTAGTGTGAAAATTTACGTTATTCTTTAGCCCAAGAAGATGAAATTATTTTTAGGAGCTTCCCATCAACCATGATGTATACAAAAATGTACACAACTTATTGCCTTGTATACTGTGCTATGTCTGATGGATGCACATTTCATATAATCAGATAGCGAGGATATCTTATTTGTAAAATAAGAAAAAACTATGATGAACCCATTTTTGGACCTTGATTTGTCTAGGCCTTTGTAATTTGTCAAAATATGTGCCCACTAGAAGATCCTCTTATTCACGTATGTACTATTCATTTTTTGGGTAAAATATATAATTAGCCTGTCTTCATTAATTACCCTAAAATAATTTATAAATCGTCATATTTTTGAGAGTTTGATTTTTTTTTATTAGAAAACAATATACGTGCCATTATTCAGTTCTCATCATAACCTTACTGGGTGTCATGTCTGGTTGTTTCTCAATATACGTGCCATTATTCAGTTCTCATCATAACCTTACTGGGTGTCATGTCTGGTTGTTTCTAAGTCCTACTCCATAAAACACTGGCCCCCATTCATCAAGACCTTCTCGCCGGCCATGATGAGGGGCCGTGTTGGAGTCAGATGCTCGTGATCAATTAAATGTCGAAAGCCTTTTAATGAATCAGGAGAGTCTGATGAGTGGCATTGACCTCCATTTACCTTGCCACTAATGCTGACTTCCAAAAAAAAAGTCTGCCATCATTATCGGTGGAAGTTTTTGTTTAATCTATTTGTTCATCACAGGTTAGGCTAAGTTTATACCAGCATTCTGCATTCTATAGAAATGGAAAAACTGAACTCCTACAAAATTGAATCTGACCTATTACGGTTACGAAAGTAGAATATACGTTTTGTTTGTCAGATTTAAGGTGTTTTACTAACACAAATAAAACATTATAATCAGTGCTTTGTTTCTAGGCATTGGATTCGCTATATGCATCATTGGATTGTATGTGTCCTTCTACTACAATACCATAATCGCCTGGGCCTTGTACTATTTATACTCCTCTTTTTCCACAACCTTACCATGGACAAGTTGTGACAATCCCTGGAATACAGAAAACTGCACTAATTATTTTGGAAAGAGCAACATCTCTTGGACTAATAGCTCCAAATCTCCGGCAGAAGAGTTTTATACGTAAGTGCATGTAAGTGGATTTAGATGGTCTAGATTTACAATATTGTTGTGTTAAGACTTAGGGTATGTGCACACGTATGCAAAAATTCCTGACTGAAAACCGGACTTCTTCCCAGAAAACGCGTGTTTTTTTCCCGTGCGTTTTCCGTGCGTTTTTTATGTGCTTTTTTCCGGAGCGTCCCCAGTCTCATAGAAAATAGTTAGAAATGCGGATTTTTGTGCAAAATTAATGAGCATGCTGCGTTTACGTGTGCACACAGCCTTAGAGTCAGATGGTTTACTATATATTTTAAAACAATACAATAACTGATTATCTACTCACATATGCTTTATACAGTTGTGTGAAAAAGATTTTGCCCCATTCCTGATTTTGTCACGACTCATTTTTGGAGTGGTGCCAGCTCTGGTTCTGCTTTTATTTAAACGTGGTTTTTACTTTTGGGCCAGCAAGGGTTAATGTCAGTTTCCTGCAGGGGCGTGCTGAGCTGTCAGTGTGTTGATTGACAGCTCGGCCATCCATTCTGAGACTGGTAGGCGCTGGCTTTCTCCAAGTGTTCATTATCTCAGTTGATTGCCAGGCTACTTAACTGAGCTGTTTCTCCCAGACCTCTTGTAGACGGACGATTAGCTAAGTGTGGTTTAGTTCTCTCTGTGCCTTGTATTCTGTATGCTGATCTTTCCCTTCTGCTCTGATCCAATATCCTCCTGGTATTGTGACCTCGGAACCTTACCTGACTACGCTTTTGTCTCTTCCTTCTGTTTATGATATACCCTCCAGTCTTCTGACCTTGGGCTTCTTGACTATCCTGACTCACATCTAGTATTTTGTATGACCTTCATGATTTTTTAAGCAGAGCTCCAAGTCTTCTAGGCATGGAGTGAACAAGTTGGCAAAATATTGGAACATCTTTGTAGACCTTTAGGATATGGGCATGGATACAGACATCTTTGGGGAAATTTTTTAACCAAACGCATGTATTTTGGGCTAAAATATTTTCTGTAATTAGATTCAGGACCAGATTTGCCACTCAACACTGGGGGTGTCAAAAACTCCAAGCAGTAAAATCTTTATTTTTATTTTCTAAGCCCTATCTGTGCTGTTGAACTTGCTAGTAATACCGACATCTGTTTGGAGAGGTGAAATTACAAGATGCACAGCAGAGAGAGGGTGGAAGACAAGCAATGCTCCCTTCTCTCTTCTACAGTCAGTGTGAAGGTAAAGTGAACAAAGAAACAGAGTAAGGAAGAATTAATGCTTTCCACCAAGGAGTCAGTTGATCATCTGCCTGCTACACACCTACATACAATATCCCAGTGGTCCGACGGAACTTAGGAGTAAAGATAGGAAGCAAGAATATGGCTTGAGGACAGAAGCTGAAGGTAGATAGGGACACAGTGGGGGTGGAAACTCATCATGGCACACTGGAAAAGGAAAAGAGGTGAGAATCATTTGCTGAGAGGACTAGAAAAGATTTTGCTGTGCACTATATATGGATATACAGTGGGTACGGAAAGTATTCAGACCCCTTTATATTTTTCACTCTTTGTTTCATTGCAGCCATTTGGTAAATGCAAAAAAGTTCATTTTTTTCATTAATGTACACTCTGCACCACATCTTGACTGAAAGAAACAAGAAATGTAGAAATTTTTGGAACTTTATTGAAAAAGAAAAACTGGAATATCATGGTCATAAGTATTCAGATCCTTTGCTCAGACACTCATATTTAAGTCACATGCTGTACATTTCCTTGTGATCCTCCTTGATCTTCATTGGAGTCCAGCTGTGTTTAATTAAACTGATAGGACTTGATTTGTAAAGGCACACACCTGTCTATATAAGACCTCACAGCTCACAGTGCATGTCAGACCAAATGAGAATCATGAGGTCAAAGAAACTGGCCAGGGAGCTCAGAGACAGAATTGTGGCAAGGCACACATCTGGCCAAGGTTACAAAAGAATTTCTGCAGTACTTAAGGGTCCTAAGAGAACAGTGGCCTCCATAATCCTTAAATGGAAGAAGTTTGGGACCACCAGAAGTCTTCCTAGACCTGGCCGTCCAGCCAAACTGAGCAATTGTGGGAGACGAGCCTTAGTGAGAGAGGTAAAGAAGAACCCCAAGATCACTGTGGCTGAGCTCCACAGATGAAGTAGGTAGATGGGAGAAAGTTCCACAAAGTCAACTATCACTGGAGCCCTCCACCAGTCAGGCCTTTATAGCAGACTGGTCCGACAAAAGCCTCTCCTCAGTGCCAGACATATGAAAGCCCACATAGAGTTTGCTAAAAACACATGAAGGACTCCCAGACTATGAGAAATAAGATTCTCTTGTCTGATGAGACAAAGATAGAACTTTTTGATGATAATTCTAAGCGGTATGTGTGGAGAAAACCAGGCAATGCTCATCACCTGCCCCATACAATCCCAACATGAAACATGTGGTGGCAGCATCATGCTATGGGGTGTTTTTCAGCTGCAGGGACAGGATGACTGGTTGCAATTGAAGGAAACATGAATGCAGCCAAGTACAGAGATATCCTGGATGAAAACCTCTTGCAGAGTGCTCAGGACCTCAGACTTGGCCGAAGTTTCACCTTCCCACAAGACAATGACCCTAAGCACCCAGCTAAAATAACTAAGGAGTGGCTTCTGAACCACTTTGTGACCATTCTTGACTGGCCCAGCCAGAGCCTTGACCTAAACCCAATTGAGAATCTCTGGAGAGGACTGAAAATGGTTGTGCACCATCCAACCTGATGGAACTGGAGTGGATCTGCAAGGAAGAATGCCAGAGGATCCCCAAATCCAGGTGTGAAAAACTTGTTGCATCATTCCCAATAAGACTCATGGCTGTACTAAATCAAAAGGGTGCTTCTACTCAATACTGAGCAAAGGGTCTGAATGCTTATGACCATGTGATACTTCAGTTTTTCTTTTTTTAAAAATTAGCAAAAATTTCTACATTTCTGTTTTTTTTTCAGTCAAGTTTCGGCACAGATTAAAAACACATGTGAAGTGCACAAATGTGAACACGTCGGTCAGACAGTGTTCACACCACCCATTAACTAAGATATAACAAGAGAACATAGAATGGCAGATTTGCAAAAATTTGCAAAAATTCTCTGCAGCCAAAAATATGGCAGTAATCAGCAAGTGCTGAACAACAAATACAGGGTATTTAGTCGATATGTTTTTTTGCAAAAAAACGTATACCAAGCTGCCTCACCAGCGTCAAGGTAACCCGTGTCGAAGCAGTCCCTATCTAATGTATTTAATATCTGAACAGTGTCTTGACATGAACAGGATTCAGACAGGCTGCTCCACAGTGTGGGCTTATGGTCTGAGACAGCTCTTTTGTACACCTCACACAAGAGAGGGGTGGGGTCTCCCAAACCATGCTAAGCAAGGAAAAAATGGATTAAAAACACATGTGAAGTGCACAAATGTGAACACGTCGGTCAGACAGTGTTCACACCACCCATTAACTAAGATATAACAAGAGAACATAGAATGGCAGATTTGCAAAAATTTGCAAAAATTCTCTGCAGCCAAAAATATGGCAGTAATCAGCAAGTGCAGAACAACAAATACAGGGTATTTAGTCGATATGTTTTTTTGCAAAAAAACGTATACCAAGCTGCCTCACCAACGTCAAGGTAACCCGTGTTGAAGCAGTCCCTATCTAATGTATTTAATACCTGAACATCTGAACAGTGTCTTGACATGAACAGGAGTCAGACAGGCTGCTCCACAGTGTGGGCTTATGGTCTGAGACAGCTCTTTTGTACACCTCACACAAGAGAGGAGTGGGGTCTCCCAAACCATGCTAAGCAAGGAAAAAATGGATTAAAAAGACATGTGAAGTGCACAAATGTGAACACGTCGGTCAGACAGTGTTCACACCACCCATTAACTAAGATATAACAAGAGAACATAGAATGGCAGATTTGCAAAAATTTGCAAAAATTCTCTGCAGCCAAAAATATGGCAGTAATCAGCAAGTGCTGAACAACAAATACAGGGTATTTAGTCGATATGTTTTTTTGCAAAAAAACGTATACCAAGCTGCCTCACCAACGTCAAGGTAACCCGTGTCGAAGCAGTCCCTATCTATTGTATTTAATACCTGAACATCTGAACAGTGTCTTGACATGAACAGGATTCAGACAGGCTGCTCCACAGTGTGGGCTTATGGTCTGAGACAGCTCTTTTGTACACCTCACACAAGAGTGTGAGTGAGTATGTGGTCTCTACAAGTGTGGTACACGCCATGAAGCATGGAGGAAGAGGAGTAATAGGGTGATGGTGCTTTTCTGCCTTTGATACTGTAGGTGATTTATTCCAAATACAAAGCACACTTACCAGCATGTCTATTACAGTATTCTGCCACGACATGCCATCCTATCTGGTTTGCACTTAGTGAGACCATCATTTGTGTTGAAACAGGACAATCACCCAAAACACAAGCTATGTAAGGACTATGAAATCAAGAGTGAATGGGTTTGTGTGCTGCATCAGATGGCATGGCCTCTACAGTTGCCCAACTTCAATTTAATTAAGATGATTTGGAATAAGTTGAACCGCATAGTAAATGTAAAGCAGCCAACAAGTGCTCAGCACCTCTGGGAACTCCTTCAAGACTGTTGGAAAAACATTCCAGGCAATTACCTGATAAAGCTGTTAGAAAGAGTGCCAATGGAGGCTAACGCTGTCATCAGAATAAAAAGAGGATACTTTGAGGAATGATGCAAGATTTAACACCTATTTTGGTTTGCTTTATATGTGTTTTTTTTTTTTCATATGTGCTCCTTCAAGGTTTTGATTGGTACTGAATATGTTTGTGTATAGTGTAATATATATATTGAATCAATATAAAAAAAATTCTACATTCCTGTTGAAATTCCAGGTACTGTATTTCTTATGAATTGTAGAATTGTATCAGAATTGTTGCCACTTTTGTCACTTAAAATCTGTACAATTGATTTGAAAAAAGAAAAACAACTGTAATCTCTTTTTGGGTGGATTTTTTTAACTAATATGGCTGCATAAATATTGAAATCCTTAACTAATACTTTGTTGAAGTGCCTTTGAATTTATCACAGCATTTAGTCTTTTTGGGTAGGACTGGCATGACACATCTAGAAATGGCAATCTCTTCCATGCAATAACACTCAAAATCTGTAAGATTCTGAGGACATCTGCTGTGTACAGCCAGCTTCAGGTCCACGCACAGATTTTTAATTGAATTCAGATCTGGGCTTTGGCTGGGCCATTCCAAAGCTTTGCTGTTTTTTAGGCAAAGCCATTTTTTTGTTGATTTGAAAGTATCCTTAGGGTTATCGTCATTCTATTGAAATTCCTCTTCATCTTCAGCATTTTAGCAGAGGCCTTGCTAAATTGACTGATTGTTATGACTGCTCAAGCAGATGCACACTGGTAGCGTACAAGCAAGGGGGACAAATACCTGATACTAACAGATCCTTGTTCAGACTGGTAAAAACCGTACTCTAACAATGGTCTGTAACTACCTGGCCACAGAGATTGGCACCTTAAGATAGCGCAACTGTGCCCCCATTCAAGGCGGCTCACCCTAAATGCTCCTAACAGCACCTAGCATAGCTATGCCTGTGCAGCAACTCACTCTCAAAAATAGGTTAAACACTAAAAACTGCAACTGACCCTGCCAGTCCTTGTACAGACTAGATACCCTGACTCTGCAATACCTAGTGGTACCTGCAGGTGCAGAGACAGACCTAACCAGTGACTAGGAGATGGCAACTCTGGACCAAATTGTCTAAAAGGCCAACAAGTTGCTTCACGTTCCTTGTAAAGAACTGGTGGGCAAAGCAGAGTGTGAATTACCTACCACTAAATCTGAACAGCGCACATAAGGAAAACATTCCCAAAAATTCAAAAAAACACATTTGAAAGGTTGACTCACCAAAACCCTGACTAATGCACTAGCAGGATGCAGCAGACCTCCATTGATAAAGGCTGGGGAAGCACAGGTGCAAACCACTGATGAAAACAGCCAGTAACCCAAGAGGGTCTGACTGCCTAGTGGAAAAAATGCACACAAATAGAGCTTGCATAGGACATCAGTCACACAGATAAGTGTGATGCAAAGTGTCTGAACAGCCTATTAATGATGCCCATAGTATTAGAAGGCGGGCTGATCAGCACTATGTATATGCATCACACAGAAAAAACCAAGCCAACATGAAGAGGTCTAGCTGCATCCTGCAAAAATGATAAAAAGTGCAGGGCATTTACGTACATTTAATCGAAGTACATTTGATCAAAGTATGAGGCAGTTATAACATGGCAGTTAGACAGGGCAGGAGACAGGTAAGACATTTATAGACATCTATTTCCTGTTCATCTGTATTGTAACAAATATTTACCATATGCATTTGTATAATTTATATCCTGGCCGCTACATTCACACACATCCACCACCCTGACACTAACCCTTTACACTCCATCCATATCGGCCCTTCAGTCCTTTCCTGTCCTATGTATAGCACTCGCGCTCTTTTCACATTGCTACACAGCACAGATCCATTCAACATCAGAGACGCTCTCACAAATCACTTAACCATCTGCTCACTCTTTTTATCCTCTTTCTCCTAGTCTCAGGAGCCATTGCTCCCAACTCTGGTCCCCCATGTTATAGAAAGCCAGACCCCCAACTGCTACACTCACAAACCCCTCTAATCTTATTAATATTCCCTGCATGCCTCCTGTCTCTCTTAATTGTGACCTTTGGAATTCTCGCTCAGTGTTTAATAAACTCTCCTTCATACATGACTTTCTCCTTTCAAATTCTCTTAACCTTCTGGCTTTTACTGAAACCTGGATCCAGCAGTCAGACACTACCGCTGCTGCTGCCCTTTCATATGGTGGATTACACTTTTCTCATACCCCACAATCAGATCAGGTGGAGGCGCTGGTCTGCTCCTATCAACAAAATGTACCTTTCAGGTTATCCCTCAACTACCCTCACTTGTCTTCCCTTCTTTTGAGGTCCATGCCGTCAGACTCTACACCCCCTTCTCCATGCGAGTGGTGGTGGTATATCGTCCTCCCGGCCTCTCCCATCAGTTCCTGGATCATTTTGCCACTTGGCTTCCACATTTTGTCTCCTGTGACATCTCTACCCTCATCATGGGTGATTTCAACATCCCCATTGATCTTTCACAGCTTACTAATTCTCCAACGCATGAAGACAGAAACTCCCTTGTTCTTCTCTCGGCTTTGTGCAGTGGATGATTTCACAAACTCCCCTCTCCAGCCACAACCTTCTTTCATTCTCTATCAAAAACTGCCAAGCTGCTCAGGTCACCCCCACTGTCCATATTTATAGAAACATACAGGCCATTAACACCCAGAAACTTATGAAGAACTTGCAGTCTTCATTGGCCCCTATCTCCTCCCTCTCATGTCCTGATTCTGCACTGAAGCATTACAATGAAACACTTCAAAGTGCCCTTGATGAATTTGCACCTCCTTTACATAGAACAACACGACACAGACGGCGACAACCCTTGCACACCCTGTAAACATGTTTCCTGCAGCGGTGCTCCAGGTGAGCCGAACGTCTGTGGAGAAAATCCAGTCTACACGAAGATTTTATCCATTATAAGTTTATGCTTAGAACATACAACACTGTTGTGAATTCACTTTCTGGCCTGCCTCTGGTTGCTAGTGAAGGTAGTGGAGCTGGTTGTATTGACAGAGGAGTTGCGAGTTCTCTTTCCGGGCTCCCTCTGGTGGTTACAGGGGGTAATGGAGCTCATCTAATTGACAGAGGCCTGCCACCTGATAATGAGGATGACGATTGGACATCTGGAGTCTCTGACTGGATTTAAGACAGACGACTCACTCTATCCCTGCTGGTGATTTTTCCTGCCTCCTGAGGTCTTAGTTTCCAGTTCAGTCCCTGCATGCTCAAGCTAAGTGTTCTTTGCTATTGTTCACATTTGATTTGGTTTTGTCTATTCAGTTTTGTGTGGTCAGCCAGCCCCGGCAGGGGCTGTGCTGAATTTCCATCCTTATGTTACTGTTTGTGTCAGTTTGTTTTTTGTCCCTTATTAGATTGGCCTCTTTTTGCTCTGCTTTCAGAATATGCCAGAGTGCTGATATAGTGGGAGAAGTCTAGTGACTTCAGCGTTTTTGCTATCAGAAGTGTTGGACATTTTTGCAGGGTTTTTTGCTTGCTTGCAGACAGTGTCTTTCCTTTCCTGTCCTTTCTAGTTAGTGTGGGCCACATCGTTTGCTCAGCCTATTTTCCTACCTGTGTTTGTGTTTTCATCTTGTCTCACCAACAGTATATGTTTGGGGGCTGTCTATTCCTTTGGGTTCTGCTCTGGGGCAGTTTAGATTTCCCCCTTTCTTGCTTTAGGCTTATTTAGTTCTCCGGTTGTGTTGAGGAGTCTAGAATCATCGTAGGCACGCTCCACTGCTACTGCTAGTTGTGTGGATAGGATCAGTGGTGTGCAATCCGCTTAGCTACCAACCTTTCTGGTTTTCTGTAGCTTAGCTTGGTCTTGTTTTCCTCCTCGGTGACCCAATCATAATACCCTCTATCCCTGCTGGTGATTTTCTTCCTGTGCATTCTGTGGTCTGATGTCTGCTTTGTGCGGGTCAGCCAGCTCCGGCTGGGGCTGTGCTGAATCACAGCCCATATGTTACTGCATGTGCCAGTTTGTTTTGTCCCCTGTTATATTGGTCTCTTTTTCTTTGCTTTCAGAATATACCATAGTGCTGATATAGTGGTGGCGAAGTCTTGCGACTTCAGTGTTTTTTGTGCATCAGACGTGTTGGACTTTTTGCAGGGTTTTTTTTTTGCGTGATTGCAGACAGTGTCTTTCCTGTCCTGTCTAGTCAGTTTGGGCCCCATCGTTTGCTCAGCCTATTTTTCTGCCTGCGTTTGTGTTTTCATCTTGTCTCACCTACAATATATGTTTGGGGGCTATCTATTCCTTTGGGGTCTGCTCCGGGGCAGTTTAGATTTCCCCTTTTCTTGCTTTAGGCTTAGTTAGCTCTCCGGCTGTGCCGAGGCATCTAGGATCATCGTAGGCACGCTCCACGGCTACTGCTAGTTGTGTGGACAGGATCATGGGTCTGCATCCACTTAGTTACCAGCCTCTGGTTTTCTGTGGCTTAGCTTGGGTCTGCTATCCTCCTCGGTGCCCATTCATAACAGTGCAGCATATGGGGCATAATCTATGGAGCAGCATATGGGACATAAACTATGGGGCATTTTAAGGAGCATTTTATGGGGAATACTCTATGGAGAATTTTATTGGCCATAATCTATGGAGCATCTTATGGGGCAGGATATGGGGTATAGTCTATGGAGCATCTTATGGGGCAGCATATGGGGCATAATCTATGGAATATCTTATGGGGCCATAACCTTTATGGAGCAGCATATGGAGCATATTATTCTATGTAGCATCTTATTGGGCCATTATTAACCTTTGTGCAGCATTCTATGGGGTGTATTTTGTATGGAGCATATTATGGGGCCATCAAGAACTGTATGGAGCATTATATGGGGCTCCTGATTCAATATGGATATTCAAAAGCATTTTACCTACTGATGTCTCAATTAATTTTACTTTTATCGGTATCTATTTTTATTTTGGAAATTTACCAGTAGCTGCTGCATTTTCCACCCTAGGCTTATAGTCAGTAAGTTTTCCCAGTTTTTTTGTGGCAAAATTAGGGGGGTCGGCTTATACACTAGTATATACGGTATATATTTTAATGTGGCTGTTATACACATAGTGAATGGGAGTTAAACCTGGAGTAATGATTTGGTACATATAGTACTAAAAGGGGTTAATTGTTCATGAAAAGTTGATTATGAGCTGCTGAAGAGTTGGGAGAGACAGTTGCTCACCATATCGCCTCTCCTGGGTGTGCTTTATTTTGTAAAATGAGGCCTGAACAGTCTATAATTTTAAGGGTAGGTTAATTTTAATATTGAGAGATAGAATATCAAAAATAAAATCTAGAAAATCACATTGTATAAATTATATAAATTTATTTACATTTTGCAGTGAGAAATAAGTATTTGATCCCCTTCCAACCATTAAGAGTTCTGGCTCCTACAGACCAGTTAGACACTCCTGATCAACTCATTACCTGTATTAAAGACAACTGTCTTACATAGTCCCCTTTATAAAAGACTCCTTTCCACAGGCTCAATTAATCAGTCAGACTCTAACCTCTACAACATGTGTAAGGGGGTGGCATTGCTATGGACAGTAGAGACAAAGTCCCACTTTAAGAGACAGAACCCCTGTGGCTAGAGCAATGGGACATTCGGATCTTCCCTGCAATAAGACTGGTTTGGTTTGTTCTGCCAGCTATGAGAGGGGAGGGGCTGTTTTTCCTGTGAGTGTTCTGAGCTGTGAGGAGAAAACGTGCAGCTTCTAACTGACTGAACTTGTGGGATTGTGTAGACCCTTCTGGGGATAACAAAGGTGGTTTTCCTGTGTTGCTGTGAGGAGCCACGAAGATATACAAGGAAGGAATCCAGAGCAGGGAATCCACCGTTCCTAGGAACAGGCTCGGAATCTTCACACAAGGACAAGACCACGTTGCACAGAGCTTCCAGGGAAGACGTTGCATCATCTTGCAGAGAACTGCAGGGGGCCCCCGGGAAGGAACTGAGAGACCAACTTTAATGTCAGTGTTAACCCTGTGTGCGCACATGTTTAGGGCTTAGGATAGGCTGCAATAGACAGAGCACGGTAGCCGTGCTACCGGTGTAGCAGTGGCCAGTTAGACTATAGTTAGAGTAGCAGCATACTGTACTTTATTGCATTGTTTTGCATTTTGAAAAATACACTGATCTGTAATAGTTGGTGCACCGTGCCATTTACCTGCCCAGCTAGAGAATATCACTTTTGTAAATTGTTTTATGTCATTGCATACCCCTGTTTACACCTTCCTATCACTGCATTCCTTGCCTGTAAATAAATTAACCCTTTGTTGTTTGCACCTCATCTTGTGTACCGTAGTCTCCCTGCATTGTGGTGGTCCCCCGGCCATCGCTTCACATGGGCAAGATCAAAGAGCTTTATAAGGCTGTGTGCACACGCTGCGGATTTTGCTGCGGTTCCGCAGCGGTTTTGGCCGCTGCGGACCCGCAGCAGTTTTTGCTGCGGTGTACAGTACCATGATTCCCTATGGGAATCAAAAACCGCAATGCAGACGGTGCGGAATATCTGCGGTTTTCAATCCGCAGAAAGAATTGACATGTCAACTCTTTCTGCGGATTCTCCTGCGGTTTGCCATCTCCTCCATTTGAGGAGATGGGAAAACCGCAGGGCAAAACCGCAGAGCAATCCGCAGGTAAAACCGCAGGTCTTTTGACCTGCGGTTTCACCTGCGGATTTTACAAAATCCGCGCGGATGAATCCGCACCTAATCCGCAGCGTGTGCACACAGCCTAAGGATCTCAGGGTATATTGTAATGGGTTTATAATTGGGGCTTCTGACCTGCGACAGGCTTTGGACATGATGGGTATGTGTTGATTTTTTAGTAGTGTGTGGGCATAGTGTAATATATTACTCGTTATATTAGTGTTAATTTGACGTGTCAGGTCTGCAGCACACCGCAGTTCTCCTTTGCAAGTGCACTTCATCATTGTGGCAGTGATGTTTACAGCCAGCTGCTTTTACCTTGGGCAACTCTTATTTAGATTGTAACAAAACAGTACCCTTTCTTCATGGGGATAACTACCCCTGCAGTGACTGTATGCATGACAACATGCCAGCATTTACATGAGATTATTTGGTTATCTTAGGTTTGCGGTGGTCTGCGGTCTGCGTCATTTTTGTACACCTTAATATACATAACAATTAAGTTACTATACACATGACACATTTACGTACCCTAATGTCATTGCTATGTTTGGCCATTTACACTGTACCTGTCGCAGGACTTTATCTCTGTTCCAGGTCAATTTACCCTTTGATCATTCCACTTCATATTACATGTCCTGTATCTCACATGTGTCTTTTTATGGACTAATAAAATTTATATGTAATATAATATTTGCTTGACTCCTTTCCTCCAGTTTTACATATTCTATTAGAGTCGCTGCTTTGGTTACTGTATGAGGCATAACTTTGGGACTAAACCCTATGTGTTTGAAATGTATATTTGGAGCTTTTTCTTTATATGGGTTTATAATTTGTAAGATTGTTATGGATAAAATAAATGATTTGCATTAACTGAGTGATCAATTACTATTTTACTTAAGAATTTAAAAGAAAAGTTACAATAAAAGATTACAAATAACAACTAAGTATCAAACAAAGTAAAAGGAAAATTAAACAGTAATTAAATCAATAATTGAGCTGTATAACACTAAGGCGAGAGGTAAGATGCATATGTGATGACATATTACCCTCTTCCCTCATGGCTATTTTTCTTTTTTTCCACCAACACAGCCAAGGGCTTGTTTCTTTGGCGGAACAAGTTGTGGTTTCAATTCTGAAAATCTGAAAAATAAATTCTTGGATATGAAATATTGAAAATAAAAAAGAACCTTATTCACTGTGTGATAAAAATTTACCCATTATTCTGTGAGTCAGTGTGACTATGGCAATAGAAAATATGCATTAGGGTTTTTTTATATATATTTTACTAGATTAAAAAAATATATATTTATTTTTCCATAATTTTCTGAAGTGTTGACTTTTAGACCATTTTTGGAGTATCTCAAATTCAGACTTAGTTATATTATAGTCCAAATAATATAGGCTTATATGGGCCTGGTCAGTAGACCCATGGCCAGTGTGTACTTTGCGGTCCATACCTGGATCATGATGTTCGGACGTCTGAATTTGGCCTTACACTCAACCTTATGACAGAGTGTCTTGACTCCAGTCTTTCACACTGCCAGATAATGAGTCACTAGATGTAAATGCTTTTTCTGTCTCTGGCTGGGTCCTACAAAGCAGTTGGTGCATGGCGATTGAGTGGCTGAGGTGCAGGTGCGTTGCTGCAGCTTTATAAAATTTGCAGCATCCTTCAGCTCTAGTACTACAATCTCTTTTCACAATGCTTATTCTTATTGACTGTGTAAGTGTGCAGAATCCGCGCAGCCATCAACAATATGTAATCAATATGCAATCAATTTCTAATTAAGCAGCTAAAATCCGCCGTGACGTTTATGAAGCTGCTGCATCACCTCTGTCGCTTGGTAGCCTCACTTCACAGGGCTTCAGTATTTGTGTCTGTTTACTATTCTTTTAATTAGTTCAGCCTGCAGAGTGATGATAAATTGTGATGGTAAATGTCTCTGTATGATGGTAATATTCACGGACAATATGTGCTCATTTTGGTGATCCTGTAATTTTTTTGATCCGCAACAGTGTGTTAGTGGTATTCGGTACCTACATCGTGGTATTATCCAATTCACTGTATTGTGGTGTTATCCAGTTGATGTATGATGGTGGTATTTATTTTCTGTATGGTGTGTGACGTAGCGATCACTAAGCGGGTTGGGGAACTGTCACTTGGCAGGGATATTCAAACATACAGCAACCATTTCTTCATTTCAGTAAGTCCAGTTCTGGTTTATTTCACAATCATAAACCACTGTAGGAAATGAAAACATCACAGCCCTGACATACCATACATTCTCTTCAGTGGATACATCTGCCCGCTGTACAGAAATTTATCTGCCCTATTAATCCATTTCAACTCCGGTTATGTCTGCACAGTTCAATAACTGACACCCGTCAGTTCACACCCTTCCCTATGGTCTGGGTTACCTGCTTAACAGATTTGCAGGCTTCACAGACTGGCTTCACATGGGTCCTGTCCCCAGTCCAGACCCTCAGTAGCTTCCTGGACTTTCAGGAGCTCCACACCCAGCTCCAGAGCACATGGCCTACTCTCTCTCCAACTGCTACAACCAGGAAGCATCTAGGAACTTTCTGACCTCACAGGAGCACACCCCCTGGGAGGTATGTGGTTAACCAGACCAACCCATCACTTTCCGGTTAACCCTTAAATCCCGCCCTTTTCAAATATACAGGTTTGTGTGACCACAAGACCCAGCAACCTGTCCTGTCTGTGCGATACATACCTGTCTCTCACGATACCACTAGTTGGTACATCACAGGTGGTATTTTCCAGTCATGATCCAATGGTATTACTCTGTCAATGTAGAGTAGTATTATTCATTTCATAGAATGGGGATGTTATCCTGTCATAAGTGGTGTAATTTACTACCAGTATGATGGCACAGTCCAGTTTCCATATGGTGAAGTTATTTAGTAAAAGTATGGCGGTTTTTATCTGATATTTAGTAATTGTATGTATTATGGTTTGGTGCTATGGCTGATCTATCCATACAGATTGCAGATTCTCATAAAGTATTGTGTGCCTTGTATTTCTCCTTTCAGAACATGAGTTTAAGGGAGCGCAGTCCACACCACAGAGTAATAGGAGCTGGAGCTGGCTGTGCCCCTGGAGATACGGAGTATAAACAGGACTATGAGGGGAAATCTCATTTATCAATTGTGGCCTCTATACATATTATTTTGGCAAATAATTTTATAATTGATCTTGTTATTATGAGTGCTCAAAAATGATCAAACTGAACATGTGTGTATCCATTAAAATAGAGCAAAAATGCCATGTCTCACTCTATTATTTTATATATTAGTAGCTAAAACACAAGAAAAAAGCCAAATTTGTAATTGTGTAGTGGTGTGTGGCTTACTTATTGTGTATCATTGTGTTGTTGCAGGAGGCACGTTTTGGGCATCCATGAAGCAGATGGTTTAGATCACGTTGGAGGGATGCGGTGGCAGCTTCTTCTCTGTCTGTTTCTCATTTTTACTATTGTTTACTTCAGTTTGTGGAAGGGTGTGAAAACATCTGGAAAGGTAAGGTGTATTATATACTTCTACAAAACCTTTGTTTGTGTGTACAAGGAACATTTTCTTTTAAAGGGAATCTGTCACCAGGTTTTTCTACCCCATTTGAGAGCAGCATAATGTAGGGACAGAGACCTTGATTCCAGCTATGTGTCACTTACTGGGCTGCTTGTGGTCATTTTGATAAAAATCAGTTTCATCTGAATCAGATCTACCAGTTCTCTGAATCAGGGGTGGGATTCAAATTTTTAACAACAGGTTCTGTGTTTGTGTGTAGCAAAACCACACCCATTTTTAAGCCACACCCATTTACACACACCTTTTCCTCAAACATATACAAGTAGAGGCGCAGTAAAACAGTTGAAAAAAAATAAATTGGAATGAGATCAGAACCAGGGGTGGGATTCGGCCGGTTGTTCCCGGTTCAATGGAACCACTTGTTAAAAAAGCAGCCGGTTCCCCGAACCAGGGAGATCCAGAGCCGCGATCCGGTTCAGTGACTACTCTCTCTTCTCATGATGGCCGCAGCACTTTTTGTCTGCTGCTCCTGCCATTGATACACCTGGGACAGGAGTCTGGCCAGCTAGGAGCTCCCACCGCGCAGTAATAGCAGCGACCATCATGTGGCCACTGTGGAAGCAGCACCAGTAGCAGTGCGAGGTTTGGGGGCTCATCCGCATGGGGGGTCGACTCCTGGCTCGGGTGAAGTTTGGGGTCCTGCCTGGCAGCTGGCACAGTGCAGGGTATAGGCGCACAGCGCCCCCCAAGTACATGGCACAGCACAGAGCAGGACAGTGTGGCACAGGGAACTCCCCAGCAACGCCCCCTCCTGGCTGTCCAGACTCCTGCCACAGGTGTATCAGTGGCAGGAGCAGGAGCAGCAGACAAAAACAATGCGGCCAGCATGAAAAGAGAGAGTATACACTGAACCGGATCGCGGCTCTGGATCTCCCCTGTTCGGGGAAACGGCTGCTCTTTCACAAGCGGTTCCATCAAACCGGGGAGAACCAACCGAATCACACCCCTGGGACTATACACGGCTGCTGGACACAGGTGTGGGGGATTTGAAGACATTTATGGGGAATGATCGGCGTCTGATCAGCAGGTAAATTAAAAATGCGGCTTAATGTGTCACTGATAACGCTCTGATCCATTCTCGCCATCCGTCACATGCCAATGCTGCGCTAATGAGAGTGAGAACCAAATAAAATTTTGTTTATCATGATTTGGTATGACAACCTGCTCTGTAAGGAAGGACAGGAGGCCACAAGCATCACTGACCACACAACCAGTCAGAGAGCAGCTCTCATCTCCAAATCCACACTGGGAAAATAAAAGCTGAGCTCTCATTGACTTTACATGACTACAGATTGTCACCAGTCCAGTATATAAATACACTATATACACAGGAGGAGCCGCATCCATGACTGCAGTGACCCTGTCTACACCGGTAGACACACTGACACATACACTGTGAGTCTGTGACACTGGTGACAGGTGAGGTGACCCGTGCTCTGCTCTCCTGATCACCTCAGCCTAGCTATGGCCCAGCAGGCCTATCCTTGCACTGGGAAGAGGATGCACGCAATCCAACGGCGCACATTGATGATGTAACCGGTGAGGTCCATAACCATCCAGCTCTGCCAGGCTAGAAGGCGTGGTTATGCTAGTTTAAGGGACGTCACCGTCACGTCCAGACTTGTGTGTGGGCCGTGGGCGGAGTAGTCAGTACTGATGCGGACAACATGAGAGGAGCAGGGCTGGTTTTAGGCAAAGTGGGGCCCTAAGCAAAGTTTAAAATGGGGCCCCAAATGCTAACATATTGCACATCATACAGAAGCATTTATTGAAGTCATTCAACACTTGTTTCCGGGACTTTTTCCACCATCTGAGAAAGACTGATGGGGACAGAACGATCACTAATGGATCACTAACAGATCACCATACAGTATCATGTTATCAGCAGCATATCTACAGTTTACACCCCATAGTCCTCCATATAATATAATTTGCCCCATAGTCCTCCATATACTATAATACACTCCTCAGTCCTCAATATAGTATAATACACTCCCCATAGTCCTCCATATAGTATAATACACTCCTCATAGCCCTCCATATATTAAAATATACTGCTCAGTCCTCCATATAGTATAATACACTCCTCATAGTTCTACATATAGTATAATGCACCACCATAGTCATCCATGTAGAACAATTCACTTCCCATAGTATAATGCACCCCATAGTTCTTCATATACTGTATTTACCATAGTCCTCGATACAGTATAATGCAGCTCACATATAGTATAATGCAGCCACCCCATAGAGCATAATGCAACCACCCTACAGAGTATAATGCAGCCCCACCATACAATATAATATATATAGAATAGAATATAATGCAGAATATAATCCATAGAATATAATGCAGCCTTTCTCTTATAGAATAATACAGCCACCCCTTAGAGAATAATGCAGCTACCCCAGAGTATAATGCAGCCACACCACAGAATATAATGTAACCCCCCATAGAATATAATGCAGCCCCTCCATAGAATATATGGCAACCCCCTCATGGGATATAATGCAGCCCCTTATATACTATAATGTAGCCCCTCCATAGAATACAATGTAGCCCTCCTCATATAGTATAATGCAGCCCCCATAGAATATAATGTAGCCCCTTCATAGTATAATGAAGCCCCCATACAATATAATCTAGCCCCCATAGAATATAATGCAGCCCCCATAGAATACAATGTAGCTTCCTCATATAGTATAATGTAGCCCCCTCATAAAGTATGATGCAATCACCCCCCATAGAATATAATAAAAATAATACAGCCCCCCCACAGAATATAATGTAGACCCAAATAGAATATAATACAGCCCACCTCCCCATAGAATATAATGTGCCCCCCATATTATATAACACAGCCTCCCCCATAGAATATAATGTAAAATGTACCCCCCATGGTATATAACACAGCCGCATAGTATATAGCCCAGCCCCACCATGGCATATAGCCCAGCCCCACCATGGCATATAGCCCAGCCCCACCATGGTATATAGCCCAGCATGGTATACAGCCCCCCATGGTATACAGCCCCCCCATGGTATACAGCCCAGCATGGTATACAGCCCACCATGATATACAGTCCACCATGGTATATAGCCTAGCATGGTATACAGCCCAACATGGTATACATCCCGGCATGGTATACAGCCCAGCATGGAATACAGCCCGGCATGGTATATAGCCCCCAGAATGGCCCCATACTCAAGTACTCACACTGATTAAAAAAACACACTCCTCACCTCTCCTAGTGCCCGCGCTGCTCCTGCCTTCTGTCTCCTGCACTGCCTGGCACACAGTGAGTGTGAGATGACGTCATCGCGCACCCGCTGTGTCAGAGGCAGAGTGGGGAATGATGGGAGAGGGAGCATCAGCTGACGCTCTCTCCTCCATCATTGCCTCCTTCAATGTGGTGGCGTGGGAAGTCGGCGCTGGGGGCAGGAGGGGCGGAGACTGAGAGAAGTTAATAGCAAGTACCGGATCACGTCTCTGAATCTCCCTGGTTAGGGGAACCGGCTGCTTTTTTAACAAGTGGTTCCATTGATCCAGGGAGAACCGGCCGAATCCCACCCCTGCTCTGAATGCTGAGCTCTGTGACCCCGCCCACAGCACTGATTGGCAGATTTCTGCCCATGCACAGTGTATACAGAAAGCTGCCAATCAGTGATGAGGGCGGGGTTATATAGAGCTTATGAATATGCCTGACTACCTGGCAGCAGGTTTACTAGTCCTCTAATGATAATCTGCTGCTGATAAAACAGTGATTTTATCAAAACTACACCAAGCAACTAGGGATGAGCATACCCATGGAAGTTTGGGTTCTGGTACCCGACCTGAACTTTATTCCAAAGTTTGGTTCTGGTACCAAAACTGTACCTGAACTTCATCCAGAACCCAAACCCCACCTAACAAGACACAGGAATTATAATATCCTGATGGCAGCTAACAGATGTTGGTTAACACCACATCTGTTAATATCGTTAACATATAACATCTATATATATAATTTCCTTAAACTGTCTGTCATCCACTTCTGTCTGGATGTCCCCGAATCCCACAATCCACTGCGCCGCACCGGAAGTACGCTGACCTCTATTTTGGAACACCCAAGTGATGCCGCTCGGATCCAGGACGCAGCTGCGAACCCGACAGCTGCTGCGATCCCGACCGCCGCTCGGATCCAGGCCACCGCTGAAATCCCGAACGCCACTGCAATCCCGACAGCCGCTGGGATGCCAGCGGCCTCTCGAATCCAGGTCGCTGCTGCGATCCCGAAAGCCGCTGCGATCCTGACTGCCATTGGGATCCCAGCTGCCGCTCGGATCCAGGTCACGACTACGATCCCAACCGCCGCTGGGATCCCAGCTGCCGCTCGGATCCAGGCCACCTGTTATGAATGGGTCACTGAGGAGGATGGCAGGAACAGGCTAAGCCACTAGAAGACCAGAGAGGTTGGTAACTAAGCGGATTGCAGACCCCTGATCCTATCCGCACAACTAGCAGTAGACGTGGAGCGTTCCTACGATGCCCTAGATGCGTCATCACAGCCGGAGGACTAATTAAGCCTAAAGACAGAAAGATGAAATCTAAACTGCCCCGGAGCAGATCCCCAAAGAAACAGACAGCCCCCAAACATATATTGTCGGTGAGACAAGATGAGACACAAACACAGGCAGAGAACAGACTGAGCAAATGGTGGGGCCCAACCTGTCTAGACAGGACAGGACAGAAAAAGATACTGTCTGCAATCACGCACAAAACCCTGACAAAGTCCAACACTTCTGACATACAAAAAACCTGAGATCACACGATCTCACCCCCGCTAGATCAGCACTCTGGTATAAACTGGCAGCAAGCAAAAAGATACTAACATAACAGGGGACTGAACAAGCTGTAACATATGAAGCAGGGCCCAGCGCTGCCCCCAGCAGGGAGCACGCTGAACCCTAGCAGCAAAACAGAAAGCAAAAAAAAGACACAACCAGATTAGATGCAAAGGATTAGCAAAAGAATCACTTAGCTGAACATGCAGATCAGGCAGGGGACAAAGAGCTCCAAATGCACACTGGGGAAAAAATCACCAGCAACCTTCAAGAGCAGCCAGCTCCATTATATGCTCCCAGCCAGCAATCCCAGATTCCCAGTTATCATCATCAGGTGGAGAACCTCCATCCACCTGGCCAGTTCCACTACTCTCAGTAACCACCAGAGGGAGCATAGGGAGCTTTGGCTCAGAAATCCGAGCAAGGGAGTTCACAACAGCCACCGCTGCGATCCCAACAGCCGCTGCTATCCTGGCCTGGCCGCCGCTTGAATCCCAGCCGCTCAGATCCCAGCTGCCGCTCGGATCCAGACCGGCGCTGCGATCACGAGGCTGTGAAAGGGGTGTGACGAGGGGATATAACGAGAGGGGTGTAATGAAGGGGGTATAATGAGGGGGTGTAATGAGAGAGTGTAATGAGGGGGAGTAATGAGAGGGATGCCGCCGCCGGACCCCCGCCAGGACCCACTGCCTGACTACACACGCCGGATACCGCCGCTTCTTGCCCACTCACCTCCGTGCAGCCACAGCCGGCAGGAAAGACCGTGGCTTGAGTCCTGTGCTGGAGATTGGGTGCGGCCACCCTCTGGTGGCGCCGCACACCATCTCCAGCACAGGCCGCAAAACACCACCTCCAGCGCCACAAAGCTGCCCCCATCATGATGTTACTGCCCTCCCAATGTGATAGCATCGGGCACACATCTAGTAGTTATCAGAAATGTCACGATCCATTTTTGGATTCGTGACAGCGCTGGTTTTACGTTGTTTTTTGCCAGCAAGGGTTAATGTCAGTTTCCTTGCTGGAAGCTTCTGTGTTGCCAGGTCAGCTATTGTAGGTGGTGAACACTCCCACCATCCTTTAAGTAGTCACATGACACATCAGCTGACTGTTGGTAATAGAGTTTTCTATGTATGCCAGCCTTGGAGTTGCAGCTCTCTGGTGTCTGCGCTGAATCTGCTACTTCTGTGGAGGTCAGGGTCCTGTTTCCGAATCCTCTGCTGTGTGGAGCTTGGCAGCAGAGCCTGGAGCTAAGTTGCTTGATTATTTACCTTCTCTGTCTCGCACTTGTCACTATCCCCTGTGTTTGTACTATCTGCAGTGGTGAGTCTAGCATCCTTGATGGCCAGTGCACCTGCAGGGTTTAGTGAGGTGACAGCTAGGGACCAGGTATGTGACGGCGGCGGGGGAAGGACCCACATAGGGCATTAGGGGAGCTTAGGGATAGGCACAGGCTGAATTAGGAGATGTCACATCCCTCGTTCCCTACTATTAGGGTTTTCTTCCTCCTTTTCCCATCCCGTTGTTAGTGTTTGTTGTGCCATCCGCTGCACCAACCCTTGTGGTCATGACATTATTACCAACCATACTTTTTTTCTGGTGAACCTATGGCACAAGCAGAGGCTTTGGCTCGCCTGATCCAGACCCTGACAGATGAGTTAATGGAGCTGCGGTCTCAGGTGGTACAGCAGCTTCAGCAGGTGTCTGAGTTCAGGGTCTCGGCTAATGTCTTGGCTCAACCGGAACCCAAGATATCTCTCCCTGACAGGTTCTCTGGAGGGAGAGATACATTTTTGGTCTTTAAAGAAGCCTGTAAGTTATATTTCAGGCTTCGCCCTCGTTCTTCAGAGAGTGAGGAACAGCGTGTGGGGGTTATAGTCTCCCTTCTCAAGGGTGATCTCCAAACCTGGGCCTTCTTCCTGCTGACCAATTCACCAATCTTTGCGGTCAGTGGATGAGTTTTTTGAGTCTCAACTCCGTAAGATCAAGCAGGCCGGCTGAGGAGTACTGCTCAGAGTTTCGGATATGGGCCACTGACACGCAGTGTAATGACCCTGCTTTTAGGAGCCTTTTTTGTCAGGGTCTGACAGCTAGGCTTCAGGATACTCTGGTGCAGTATGCTACACACGGGTTGTTGGAAGGCGCCATGGCCCTTGCATTCTGTGTGGATAGACACCTCAGGGAGAGACATACAGTGGGTATGGAAAGTATTCTGACCCCTTTAAATTTTTCACTCTTTGTTTTATTGCAGCCATTTGGTAAGTTCATTTTTTTTCTCATTAATGTAAACTCTGCACCCCATCTTGATTGAAAACAAAAACAGAAATGTAGAAATTTTTGCAAATTTATTAAAAAAGAAAAACTGATATCACATGGTCATAAGTATTCAGACCCTTTGCTAAGTATTGAGTAGAAGCACTCTTTTGAGCTAGTACAGCCATGAGTCTTCTTGGGAATGATGCAACAAGTTTTCACACCTGGATTTGGGGTACAAGTTCCATCAGGTTGAATGGTGAACATTGGTGGACAGCCATTTTCAGGTCTCTCCAGAGATGCTCAATTGGGTTTAGGTCAGGGGTCTGGCTGGGCCAGTCAAGAATGGTCACAGAGTTGTTCTGAAGCCACGCATTTGTTATTTTAGCAGTGTTCTTAGGGACATTGTCTTGTTGGAAGGTGAACCTTCAGCCAAGTTTGAGGTCCAGAGTACTCTGGAAGAGGTTTTCATCCAGGATATCTCTGTACTTGGCCGCATTCATGTTTACTTCAATTGCAACAAGTCGTCCTATCCCTGTACACCGAATCCCCAATTACCTGCAAGGCTATGTGCGCACGGAAACTACGCAAGGTTTTGCAGTACAGGAAAAGTGAATGAGATCCCTGAAGTCTCATGCACATGCTGCTTATTTTTTCTGTGCAGATTTGCAGCACATTAAAATCTGCATAATCTCAATTCTTGCAGCAAAATTCTCCCGTACTAATGCGGAAAGATACATAACAAAAGCATGGAAAAAATGTGGAAAATAAATAATTTTTACTCAACTTTCTTCCTGCTAACACATTAGGATATGCAACAGAATTTTCTCCTGCAAATCCTGATCGTGTGCACATAGCCATAGTCCCTGTACTGTGTCCCCATCATTTACTATAAGTACTTGATAAGTACATTATGATGCTATCAGGTACTGAGCATCCTCTGCCACCTCCCAATTCATTAGAAGTCCCTGGCAGCCTCTTCTCCCACCTTTCGATTCATTATAAAGGGTCCTATGCACTGTACCCCCTCCTCTTCCACTCTCCAATACATTTTAAGTCCCTGATAGCATCACAATGAATTGTGAGATGGGGAGGACTCTATCAGGGACTTAGCATCCTCCACCACCCAATTCATTTTACATCCATGTGTAACATTTTCCTCCATCTCCCCCTGTTTGTAAGTCCATTATAAATCCCTCTTCCTCCCATCCCAATCTCCAACATCCCTCATTTCCCCCCCCACCTCCATCATTGCCTTCTCCATCACCAACATCATTGCTTTCTCCACTACCCCATCATTGCTTTCTCCAGCACCCCCATCATTGCCCTCTCCACCACTCACATCATTGCCTTCTCCCCACCTCAATCATTGCCCTCTCCACCACCTTCATCATTGCCCTCTCCACCACCTTCATCATTACCCTCTCCACCACCTCCACCATTACCCTTTCCACCACCCCCATCATTGCCCTTTCCACCAACTCCATCATTGCCTTCTTCACCACCTCCACTATTACCCTCTGTACCACCTTCATAATTGTTCTCCCCCTCCACCCCCATCATTGCCCTTTCCACCACCCCATCAGTGCCCTTTCCACCACCTCAAGCATTGCTTTCTCCCCAACCACCCACATCGCTGTCCTATTCACCACCTCCATCATTGCCTTCTCCCCCATAAGCCCCATCATTGCCCTTTTCACCACCTCTATCAATGCTTTCCCCCCACCACTCCCATCATTGCCCTTTCAATCACGCCCATCATTGCCCTCTCCAATACCTACACACACACACAACACACACAGACACACAGCACCAGTTACCTCTCTGCATGTTCGCCGGCAGCCGCAGCACACACTCACACAAAGACATATACAGACACACACATACAGGCAGGCAGACAGACAGGCACACACACCACTCACCCCTCTGCACACTCCCCCACAGCTGCAGCATCTTAGTCGCCGGTAGTTTTCTCTCTGATACAGCCACACTGAATGATTATGTCATCCAGCCGCGCTGCTGTGTAAGACAGGAAGCGTGGGCAGGAAGAAGAGAACGGATCTCTGCAGCTCCGCTCCACTGCTGGCAGTGCTCCCTGCCCGCCGCACATGAGGGCAATCTGGCCAGGGGGCCTCTGGAGCCTCGGGGCTGGATAAACAGGCCAGATTGCCCTCAGTGTTAGCCATCCTTCAGGACCCCCCTCTACCTCTGGTCCCTGGTGCAGCCGCACCGGCTGCACATGCGGTATGTCAGCCCCTGCCCATCATCTTAGGTCTTCCATAGCTGAAGAGACACAATCCAGTCATAGATAGGCAGTCCAGGGAAGTGGTGAGTTGGAACCAGTCTTGAAAAGACTGTTGCCTAGGAGCTACTGTCTCTGCCGCCCTGAAACCTACTGTCAGGAACACCGCACTGCACTTGCTTACTGAGCCAGTGTGCGTGTCCTGAGTAAAACAAACTGTGCTCAAAGATACCTGTGGAGCGGGGCAGCAGCGGTGAAGATGCTTGCTTCAGACAAATAGTGTTAGGGTCGGCGGAATGCACCAAATATAAACAATAGTAGGTGCGTTCGCCGCCCGGGGTCCACCGTGCGTAGGTGACAAGACCGCTGTTGAACAATGGCAGAGGCACCTAGTAGGTGCGGTACTGCGCTCGGGTTAACGTCACCCGAACGCTAAGAGCGGCTCCGTACAAACACAGAGTCGCTTGGCGAACACTAAAGCAAAGGCGCGGGCCCTGTTAGCGTCACAGAGGCCTGAGTGTGGCGTCGCAGCCGCGAACACCAATAGTTGCTGTTACTACAGCGCAGCGGCAGAGAAAGCCGCAAGCGTCGGCGCCGAGAACCGGGCGCCGACGGACGCTAGTGTAGGCGTGGAGCAAGTGGCGTGTAGCTTGCCCCAACCCTGGAGCTGACTATACACACTCAGTCACCACTCGTAATATCAGAGGGTAGGGGTTTCATAATGAGTCAGACACCAGTCCATGCATCCATCACCATACACACACAGAATAATATGCTACACTAGCGCATGGCCGAGCCGCCATGCGGGGCTTTTATAGCTATGCACTTCCGGGACCTTCCAATACTTTAGGAAGGACCAATCAGATCCGACACAGGACCTGCACATGTGACCCCTGCTCTCCACTGAGAGAGCACGTTGCGGGCATGCCCAGTAGCACGGCACGAGGACTTTGCCTGCAAAGCAGGTTGCGCTACCATTGCTGCACTGGAGGTGGCAGCAACATCCAGGCTCACAGAACGAGTCTAAGGAGAATGCCTGGCTCGCCGTGATTGCTGAGCAAGAGTCCGAGTGGTCGGAGGAGAATGGGAGACCGCAGGATGTCTGGCTCTGGGTTCCCGCTGTGCAGTGCCAGGAATCCAACGCCTAACATTACCCCCCCTAGGGTCCCCCCCCTAGGGTCCCCCCCTCTGAGCCCCACTGCGCTCAAAGGCCGCGATCAGGAGCGGTGCATGAATGTTTTCCACCAGGTCCGAGCCTCGGGACCATGACCCTTCCAGTCCACCAAATAAAATTTTTTGCCACGGACAAACCTGCGCCCCACGATGGCGTTAACCTCAAACTCGTCAGACGATAAGTCTGATGACCTGGCAGATGACTCAGAAAACCGGATCATGTGAACTGGTTTGAGGAGGGACACGTGGAACACGGCCGAAATGGCCAAATGTGGAGGAAGAGCCAGGTGGTAGACCACTGAGCTAAGTCGCTCGAGGACCTTGAATGGTCCAATGTATCGCGGTGCGAACTTGGGAGACTCGACCCGCAGTTTAATATTTCGGGTAGAGAGCCATACCATGTCGCCAGGGGAGAAGCTTGGCGCGGGCCGCCGATGCATGTCGGCGGACGCCCTCATCCTTTCTTTAGATGCCCGGATAGCATCCTGAGTGCGATCCCAAATGTCCCGGGCCTCCACTGCCCAGTCTGCCACCCTGAAGTCAGTGGAGGACACTGGCATCGGGACAGTGACACGTGGATGTTGACCATAGTTTAGGAGAAAGGGCGTCTGACCAGTGGAATCAGCCACCGCATTGTTTAGGGCAAATTCAGCACAAGGTAGCAAGGATGCCCAGTCATCCTGCCTGGCAGAGACAAAATGCCGTAAATAGGTGACCAAGGTCTGATTGGCTCTCTCGACCAAGCCATTCGTCTCGGGATGATAGGCGGATAGATTTAGCTCGATACTAAGTAAACTGCAGAGCTCCCTCCAAAACCGAGACGCAAACTGAGGACCTCGGTCACTCACGATTTTGTCTGGCATGCCATGTAAACGGAATACGTGCTTAATGAACAAGGTGGCCAGACCTCGAGCGGAAGGCAGGCGTGCGAGTGGCACCAGATGCACCATTTTGGAAAAATGGTCGGTGACCACCCAGATGACCGTACTGCCACCAGACTTGGGCAGGCCAACTATGAAATCCATGCCAACCATCTCCCATGGTCTATCCGCCACTGGCAGGGGAAACAACAACCCCGCCGGCCTCTGTCTAGAGGGTCTGTTCCGAGCACACGAGACGCATGCTTGCACGTATTCCTTGACATCTTGAGCCATATGTGGCCACCAATATGACCTTGCCAGGAGTTCGGTGGTTCGTTTATTGCCAAAATGGCCACCCACCCTGGAGGCATGTGCCCAGGCGAGGACCTCCGGCCGTAGCTGAGGAGGCACCAAGGTCTTGCCCGGTGGTACTGATTCGAGAGCGACTGGAGCCACGGTCGTAAAACTCTCCGGCGGGAGAATTAACCGAGGCTCAGCTTCTCCTTCCGCTGAAACCACCGAGCGTGAGAGAGCATCCGCACGGACGTTCCTCTCTCCAGAGAGGTAATGCAGGGTGAAGCGGAATCGGGAAAAGAAGAGCGACCACCTGGCCTGACGGGAATTCAGGCGTTGGGCCGTCTGTAGGTAGACCAGGTTTTTATGGTCTGTATATACCTGAAAGGGGAACCGGGCTCCTTCCAGGAGATGTCTCCACTCGGAAAAAGCCAACTTCATGGCTTGCAGCTCCCTGTCGCCGATGGAGTAATTTTTCTCCGCCGGTGAGAAGGTCTTGGAATAGAAGAAGCAGGGATGCTTTCGACCTTGAGCATCCTTTTGATAAAGGACTGCTCCTGCACCGACGGAACAAGCGTCTACCTCAAGGATAAACGGCTTATCCACATCGGGACTATGTAATATGGGAGCGCCAGCAAAATGCGATTTTATAGCCGAGAAGGCTTTGGAGACCTGTTCCGACCAAGCATTGGGGTTAGCTCCTTTCTTGGTGAGAGCAACCAAAGGAGCCAACAGTGTGGAAAAGTGTGGTATGAACTGGCGGTAGTAATTCACGAACCCCAAAAAGTGCTGCACCGCTTTGAGGGAATGGGGTTCTTGCCAGTCCATTACCGCTTGTAGTTTGGCAGGATCCATGGCCAGCCCCTGGGCCGAGATGATATAGCCCAGGAATGGCAAGGACTCTTGCTCAAACTGGCACTTCTCCAGCTTGGCGAATAGCGAGTTCGCCCGAAGACCCTGCAGACGTCTCTCCGGTGGGTGGTCAAATCTGGCGAAAAGATGAGTATGTCATCCAGATAGACGACCACCACCGAGGTAGAGAGCATGTCGCGGAAGACGTCGTTGACAAAATCTTGGAAGACAGCTGGTGCATTACAAAGGCCAAAGGGCATAACCAGCTTTTCGTAATGGCCATCCCTGGTATTAAAAGCTGTCTTCCATTCGTCTCCTTCGCGAATGCGGATTAGGTTGTATGCCCCCTGCAGATCTAATTTAGTAAAGATCTGGGCCCCCCGCAACCTGTCAAATAACTCCGGGATCAACGGTAGGGGGTATTTGTTTTTAACCGTGATAGCATTGAGACATCTGTACGAAGAAGAACCCTGCACCAGCCGGTGACACAGATTTCCTGATAAACCCCTAGCCAGGTTCTCCCGGATATATTGAGACATAGCCTCCGTCTCAGGGAGTGATAACGGATAAACACAGCCTCAGGGAGGCTCTGTACCTGGCAGGAGATCGATCGGGCAATCATAGGAACGGTGCGGCGGGAGCGTCTCCGCAGACTTCTTTGAGAAGACGTCCGCGTACTGGTGGTAGGGCCTGGGGAGCGCGGAGAGATCCGCAGGCACTTCAGTGGAAGCCACCTGAACACTGCCCCTCAGACACCTTCCCTCACAGTCCTTGCCCCAGCCCAGTATCCTCCCCGAAACCCAGTCAACGTGAGGGGAGTGGCAACAAAGCCAGGGAACTCCGAGGAACACCTGATCGATGCCATTGGGCATGATAAGCAGGGACAGAGTCTCCTGATGTGAGGGTGAAAGAGTCCAAGTGGGACTGTCTGATGGGTCACCTGAGACTATAACGGTGCCCCATTTACCACCCTAATGGACAGAGGTTGTGAGGGTAGCACCAGAGGGATAGCGTGACTCTGGGCAAAAGTCGAGGACTTAGTTCCCCTTGGCTCCGGAATCCAGGGTGACCTCTGCCTCCCAGGTGGAGGACCCACTATCTAAAGTACCCCGGAACACCGGTTTGGGTGAAAAGGGTCCCATTTTGGATTGACCACCACCTACGACCACTGGACGTGGTCGTCTTTTCGGTCGCTGAGGACATGTGCCAGCCGAATGGCCAAACTGTCGGCACTGATAACAGCGCACAGAGCTTCGCATCGGACGCGGCTTAGTGCCGGTGCGAGACACCTCCATAGGCTCAGAGGAAGAGAGCTCTTGTGCGGGGTCCTCCAGTGGCATGGTAAAGGTGGGGGCCAAATTAACCCTACGTCTGGATTGCGCTCGTTCCAACCCGCGCTCCGTGTAGCGGAGATCGATGCGGGTGGAAACGGCGATCAATTCCTCCAGACTTGTGGGAATCTCCCTAGTGTCTAGAGCATCCTTGACATGCTCAGCCAAGCCTCTCCAAAACACCGGGACTAAGACTTTGTCCGGCCACTCTAATTCGGAAGCCAGTGTCCGAAACCAGACAGCATAATGGCTAACCGAGAGTGAGCCTTGTGTTAGGGATAACAGTTGGAGAGCCGTATCGTGTGTGACTCGTTGTCCCAAGAAGACTTGCTTCAGAGCCGCGAGGAACTGAGCAGGTCCCTGAACCACGGGATCATCACGTTCCCACAATGGCGTGACCCACTGTAATGCCCGGCCAGACAACAAGGAGACAATAAACCCCACCCTAGCCCGCTCTGTAGGAAACCGTGCAGCAGCAACTCCAGCTGAATGGAGCACTGGCTAACGAATCCCCTACAGGTGGCGCTGTCACCCAAAAACTTATCGGGGAGCGGGTGGCGAGAAATTGTCGGCGAGGGCAAAAGTGTGGGCGCACGTGAGACAGCCTCGGCGACTGTCTGAGCAGCAGCTAGCGCAGCATTCGCAGCTGAGTTGGTGCTCTCAATAGCCGCCAACCTGCTCTCCAGCTGCCGAATGTAGCGCTGCAGCTGCTGCACGTCTGCCATTGCCAGCCAGACCCTGGCGCTAGTGTAATGTTAGGGTCGGCGGAATGCACCAAATATAAATAATAGTAGGTGCGTTCGCCGCCGGGGTCCACCGTGTGGTAGGTGACAAGACCGCTGCTGAACAATGGCAGAGGCACCTAGTATGTGCGGTACTGTGCTCGGGTTAACGTCACCCGAACGCTAAGAGCGGCTCCGTACAAACACAGAGTCGCTTGGTGAACACTAAAGCAAAGGCGCGAGCCCTGTTAGCGTCACAGAGGCCTGCGTGTGGCGTCGCAGCCGCGAACACCAATAGCTGCTGTTACTACAGCGCAGCGGCAGAGAAAGCCGCAAGCATCGGCGCCGAGAACCGGGCGCCGACGGACGCTAGTGTAGGCGTGGAGCAAGTGGCGTGTAGCTTGCCCCAACCCTGGAGCTGACTATACACACTCAGTCACCACTCGTAATATCAGAGGGTAGGGGTTTCATAATGAGTCAGACACCAGTCCATGCATCCATCACCATACACACACAGAATAATATGCTACACTAGCGCATGGCCGAGCCGCCATGCGGGGCTTTTATAGCCATGCGCTTCCGGGACCTTCCAATACTTTAGGAAGGACCAATCAGATCTGACACAGGACCTGCACATGTGACCCCTGCTCTCCACTGAGAGAGCACGTTGCAGGCATGCCCAGTAGCACGGCACGAGGACTTAGCCTCTGGAGCGGTTCCCTGCAAAGCAGGTTGCACTACCATTGCTGTACCAGAGGTGGCAGCAACATCCAGGCTCACAGAACGAGTCTGAGGAGAATGCCTGGCTCGCTGTGATTGCTGAGTAGGAGTCCAAGCGGTCAGAGGAGAATGGGAGACCGCAGGATGTCTGGCTCTGGGTTCCCGCTGTGCAGTGCCAGGAATCTGACGCCTAACAAATAGGACCTGAAGCACGTGACTACCAAGGGGCAGAGCCAGCCACAGGTCTCTCAGAGGAAGCAGTAGCAGAGAGAGATTGCTTCAGGCCTGATAGGACCTGAAGCACCTGACTGCTGGGGGTGTGGCCTAAGCTACTGAGAGCTAGGAGCTGAAAGAAAACTCCTCTAGGATTCACAGTCACCTGATCCTCAGGCCCACGGCAAACGCAGCTGGATGGTGACGGAAATAACATAGGCTCCTGAGGCGCAACAAATCTCCAGCGACGACCTGTGGAATACGTCATGTACATGCATCACTGCGATTAACTCCATCTGTAAAGTCCCCGGCTGAGAATGGCCGACACCCGATATGACCTGATCACCGTAGAACTCCAGGTCCCAGATGCATATTTCCACTTATTGCTATTAGTGAATGCCCACACATACTCATTCACACACAGGTTCGGATCTGAACGTTAATTTCCACGGGCACGTTTGCTAACAGATGGTAATTTCCCTGAAGAACAGACCACAGAGGTGCTCCCCCTTGTCACCAATCTCATACCCTCAATACATTCAGGGGGAACAGCCACCCTCCCCTGATCTCTCCTCCTGAGAGGACACCAAGACTCAGGGTTTACTTGTGGTGATGGTTGAAGCCTGCCCCTATTCCCTAGTAGCACCTTATCTGCCTCCACTGGAGAAGAATGGGTAGGTGTCATGGTTTACTGGGTTCTCAGGTCAGGTTGTTGCAGGGTTAACTCAGATGGCCTCTTTCTGGGTCCTGTGAGGCTTTTTATAGCCTCACTGTGAGACCAATCTTTGTTGTTTATACTTGACCCTTGGCTGAGTGTGTCTGACCATGGTGTGCCTCTGCTTCGTGCAAGTACTACTGTCTGTTTGTTTGGTTTCCGATCTGGTTCCATCCCCGTTGTGATTCTTGCCTGCCTTTTCAGTACCGTCTGGTTTACTGATCTCTTGCTACGTCCTGACTATCCGTTCTGTCTAATCCTTTGGCAATGTTGTGCTATCTCATGCTTTGACCCCGGCCTGATCTGGTTTATGTCCCTGTCTATGCCCCTTGGTTACTTTGTCCTGTAGTTACCCTTCTAGGGTTAAGGAATCCTCATCATACGTTATTTACGGTGAGGTCCGGTGTTAAGTGTCCAGAGGCCCCTCGTTGAAAGGGGGGTACTGTCACAATCCATTTTTGGATTTGTGACAGCTCTGGCTCTGCTTTAATTTAAATGTTGCTTTTTTGCTTTCGTGCCAGGAAGGGTTAATGTCATTTTCCTTGCTGGCAGCTTGCTTAAAGCTGCTGTGTTTCTAGGTCAGCTGATGTGGGTGGTGACCACTCCCACCATTCTTTAAATAGTCACATGGTGCATCAGCTGACTGTTGGTAATAGAGTTTTCTATGTAAGCCAGCCTTGGAGTTGCAGCTCTCTGGTGTCAGTGCTGAATCTGCTACTTCTGGGGAGTTCAGGGTCCTGTTTCCATATCCTCTGCGGTGTGGAGCTTGGCAGCGGAGCCTGGAGCTAAGATGCTTGATTATTTACCTTGTCTGTCTCACGCTTGTCACTATCCCCTGTGTTTTTACTATCTGCAGTGGTGATGCTAGCATTCTTGATGGCCAGTGCACTAGCCAGGGTTTAGTGAGGTGACAGCTAGGGACCAGATATGTGATGGAGGCAGGGGGTAGGACCCATATAGGACGTTAGGGATAGGCACAGGCTGAGTTAGGAGGTGCCTTCTTCCCCCTTTTCCCATCCCATTGTTGGTGTCTGTTGTGCCGTCTGCTGAACCGACCATTTTGGTCATGACAATAAAGGAAAAATCACATATGTAAAAAGGGAACAATCTCACCCATTCATTTGATCAGGATGATGGGATATGTGGGTGCCAATAACATTGGAATCATCCAGGGGCATTCAAATAGCGTGCCCTATAAGTCCCGAAAACAAGGTACTGTATGGTCATAAGGTCCCTTAGACTTCCACCCCAATCAGGACAGTCCACAGCTATCCCTGCAGAAAATATTGCCCTACATGTTTCCTATGTGCTTCACAAGCATCTTGATCCCATGATTGTGTGAAATCGTTCCTTTTTATATGCATGATTTTTGTTTTATGATTACAGTGTTAAATGTTAACCCCTTTCCGACGTCGGGCGTAATAATAACCCCACGTCGGAATCCCTCCCTTTGATGTGCGCTCCGGCGCTGAGCCCACACCTTTCCGGGCACATGTCAGGTGATCTATACAGCTGACATGTGCCTCTAACAGCCGTGGGTGGAATCGTGATCCACCAGCGGCTGTTAACTAGTTAAATGCCACTGTCATTCTCTGACAGCAGCATTTAACTCGCACTTACTGGAAGAGTATCGGAAATCCCGCCCATCGGTGACCCCATCACATGATGGTCAGGGGTCACAGATGTTTGGGCATGACAACTAGAGGACTGAAGCAGACCTCTATGGTTGTCATTCCAGGATTGCTATGAGCAACGCCCGGTGGTTGGTGCTCATAGCAAGTATTTCTGCTACACAAAGGCGATCTAATCATCACCTGTGTGTAGCAAAAGCGATCAGACAACTGCAGCTTCTAGTCTCCCATGGAGACTATTGAAGCATGCAAAAAGTGAAAAAAAAAATGTTTTTAAAAATATTAAAAAAATAAAAATATATAAAAGTTCAAATCACCCTCCTTTCGCCCAATTCAAAATAAAAACAATTAAAAACAAATATACACATATTTGGTATCACCTCGTTCAGAATCACCCGATCTATCAATATAAAAAAATTAACCTGATCGCTAAACTGCGTAACAAGAAAAAAATTAAAAACCTTTAAAAGCTTTTTTGGTCGCTGCTACATTACAATAAAATGCAATAACGTCCGATCAAAAGAACGTATCTACACCAAACTTTTTTTTTTTTTTTACCAAAGTTTGGTTTTTTTTTCACCACTTAAATAAAAAATAAATTATACATATTTGTTGTCTATGAACTTGTAATGACCTGGAGAATCATAATGGCAGGTCAATTTTAGCATTTAGTGAACATGGTAAAAAAAAAAATAACAACTGTGGAATTGCACTTATTTTGCAATTTCACTACACTTGGAATTATTTTCTCGTTTTCCAGTACACAATATGGTAAAACTAATGGTGTCGTTCAAAAGTACAACTTGTCCCGCAAAAAACAAGCCCTCACATGGCCATTTTGACCAAGAAATAAAAGTTGTGGCTCTGGAAAGAAGGGGATCAAAACACAAAAATGCAAAAATGAAAATGAAGGGGTTAAAGGATAGTAACAGATCTGGTGATAATTACCCACTGTTAGATACCACCAATTTGTTTTGACTTTGTTGGGGTATATTGATTTGTATATAGTATGATTACTGTCATGACCATCTTTAATGTTTGAGTCAATTATATGATCCTTAAAGGGGTATTCCCATCTCAAAGATCCTATCCCAATATGTAGTAGGTGTAATAACAATAGTAATAATAATAATAATACTATTGGCAAATATCTCCAATTAGAAATGTAGTATAGTTTTTCTGATTCATTGTGTCGCTTACCTCATGTGCAGGGCATTGCAGTAGCTTAGGAATCTATGGTTACGAGTTGACCAATCATATAGTGACAGTTAACTGCTAGTGGTCATAACTACGGATAACTAAAGGCCCCGTTACATTTAGCGATGCACCAGCGATCCCGACCACGATATGACCCGGTCAGGATCGCTGGTGCATCGCTAAATGGTCGCTAGTGAGCTGCCAAACAGGCAGATCTCACTAGCGATGCAGCAGCGGTCGGCGGTCGATACTTACCGTCAGACGCAGCGATGCTGTCTTCTTCCTCCCGCGTCCATGGCTCGCTCGCTGGCGCCAGCAGGAGGCCGACAACGAGAAATGGACCAGGCTGATCTCGCGCGATCAGCGATAACCAGCGTGGTGAGCCGGTCGGAGGTAAGTATCACTTGTAGCGATATCGCTAGTGATTTCGCTGCTGCGTCACGAAATCGGTGACGCTTTAGCGATATTGCTAGGAGATATCGCTATGTGTAAAGGGCCCTTTAGCTACTGCAATGCCCTTCACATGGGTTAAGGAACATAGCGAATCAGAATAACAAGACTACATTTCTAATTGGGGGTATTTGCTAATTTAATTATTGTTATACCTACTACTACATATTGGAATAGATGTGAATACCACATTAACTGTTTGTTGAACATCTGCACACACTGTGGTCCAATTAGATTACCCTGTTGACATTTCTTGTATTAGATTCAGGGATAATATAATCCTTGCATCTCTTTAGGTGGTATATAAACTTTTTGGTTATTTCAACACCATATTTTAAATGTATTTACTAAAAGTTACGTTTTATTTCGCCCTCACATGTTTGCTGTGACTATCTCAGATTAGGTGTCTAAAACCAGATGACAGATTACCTGTAAAAGAAAATAATCACCTGTTAATAAACTTTCCTTCAGTGTCTGATGGATTTAAATATCCTGTTTTCCCCTATTTGACTCATACTGGTTTCTGCTAAATCTGTCTGGTAACACTTTCTGGTCTGTCTTCTCACCCTTCTCATATGAATATTGTGTAAATGGAAAGAAGCATACATATTAAAGGGAACCTGTCACCAGAAAAGATTCAGTATTACTTGTGTTTATCATTTAGGCCGGGGTCACACTACCGTATAATACGGACGAGGGCTATGCGATAAAACATCAGATAGCACTTGGTATTATACTATGGGGCAGCTCAGATCTGTGATTGTTGTCTCATGCCGATCTGAAATGAGAGAACAATTGGCAGCATGCTGAGACTGACAAAGAGACTCGGCTCACATACACCCACAAAAGTCTATAGGTGCGTGTGAAACATCGGACAGCACTCAAATGTCATCCCAGTGCAGTGCCATACACACCGAGACAGCCAATGGAGGAGATGGAGAAATTACAGTGCCTTACAAAAGTATTCGGCCCCCTGAACCTTTTCAACCTTTTCCCACATATCATGCTTCAAACATAAAGATACCAAATGTAAATTTTTGGTGAAGAATCAACAACAAGTGGGACACAATTGTGAAGTTGAACGAAATTTATTGGTTGTTTAAAATTTTTGTGGAAATTCAAAAACTGAAAAGTGGGGCGTGCAATATTATTCGGCCATTTTAACATAATACTTTGTTGCGTTACTTTTGCTGCGATTACAGCCAGGGCCGGTGTATGGACCAGACACACAAGTCAGATGCCTGGGGCCCCCCACCTACAAAGGGGGCTCCCTGCATCTGCAGTCCATTTATGAAGTGCCCAGAGGGTGTACAGCAGTGAAAAATGCTGTGCATTGCTCTGAAGTCTTAGAGTGTCTCACTGTCTCTTGCAAAGCCCCTTGAGCCCCCCTGTCTCTTTCTCCCTGCAGTCAAGTTAAAAGTTGAGAGTGGGGGGGAGGGGCCGATTACAGCACAGTGATAGTGCAGGATGATGCCTGCAGCTCTGTATGTCTCCACCTGAGTCCTGATCATGGCTGCTATGCCTAAGTGAAGCCACATAACCTGGTAAGAGCAGCAATAACAGGTCAGAGTGCAGTGATTTCCTCACTGTGGTCCCAGAGCTCTGTGCTGATTGCTGTAGGATCAGGATTCACAGCCACATACAGCAGCGATCAGCATCAGCTCTGACCACAGTCACTAATCACTGCTTGTAATGTGACAGGGCGACCTCCTGTCACTACTGTCTGGATGGCACAGTACAGGGATATTGTCTGCTGAATCAGGGGATTTATGACATAGAAATAAATGAATTCCCATGTGAAATAATAAGGGTAAACCATACACATATACAGTACAGGTGTGCATAGGAATCAGCGTTTTTGGTGCATTTTTTGCAGCCAAAGCCTCTCTCTTGACAGTAAAAACACTGCTTTCAAAACGCCCATTTTTTAAGGTATGTGCAGACGATCCGGAAATGGCAGCACTTTGGACGCAGCGGACATGTGCTCTGTCCAAAGTGCTGCCATGTGTTGAACGCAGGTGATTCCACGTGTGGTCACTGAACCGTGCGGAGTCACCGCACCCAATATATCGTAGGGGTGAGATTTCTCTTGCGGAGACTCGCATCTATGCAAGATAAATTGACATGCTGCGGTCTGGAGAGTCGTGCTGCATGTCCATCTCAAAGGTGAAGTGCGGGCGTATGTGGACGCATAGTGGACAGGGAATTTCTAGAAATCCCATCCACTATGCTGTAACATCTGGCCGCTGCGGATGTACGCAGCATCCAGAGTTTACTGATTGTGGACACATACACTTAGAGCTTTTGCTGCTTGTTTTTTTACAGTATGCATTTTGTCTACAGTACATGTTTAATAAAGTTAGCTTTATTCACCAAAAACACAGCGAAAAACAGAGTTGCAACATTTGCAGCTTTTCTAAAACTTTTTCAATGCTTTCTACGGGTGAAAAAAATTGCTGAAAGAAGTGACACGCTGCAGATTTAAAAAATAGTGCAGTTGTGAAATTCAGTCAGGAGAAAGTAAAAGGGTGTGAGGAGATCTCTGAAAATATAGAGAAATTAGAGGGCACCACATATAAGGGATACACAAGAAGTCTGTACAACAACAACCATAAGAAAAAGAGAAAAGCTACAGACTTAAGCCAGGATCACCTAAATAAACACAATCATTTTATTGGATACAAAAAGAGGACATAACCCATTAAAAATATTTAAAAAGTCATGGATATGACAATAAACCCTGCTGGTCAAAAATAAGGCTAGAAAACTCCCCCAAAGAAACACATGGTGTACACAAATGGTTAATGTTGGCTCATATCACAAAGACAATATATTGAGCAGAACAATACATATAGAAGTCAATGATAATAGCTCAATACATATAAATAATTAAATATAAGCAAAGTAAGTCAACTCCATTTATAAAAAGAAAGAGCAATACCTATTCATTAGTCACCAACATACTGATATAAATTGTAAACATGCGACCATGAATATGCCTCAATAGCTACAATCGCTATGTGAAATCCTATAGGAGATCACAAGGAGGGAAGGAAAGCATTCCCAAAAAATGCAAGATGTAATAATCACAGAAGATATACATACAGAGAACCGCATGAATGTGACAAATACCAAGTAGAAGCTAAATATGATCAAATAGGCATATCTATTGCAGGGGGGGCTTGTGGAAATGCCCAACGCGTGTCGCCACACCAAGGAGGCTTCGTCAGGGGCAAGTGGTTATACCCAGAACATATCCTATATAGGTATTCCACAAATAAATGACATGCAGATATTGCAACGGCATTTTTCGCTGCAATTTTTTATGTGGTTTTGGTGAATTAAACTATTAATTCTCATTTACACGTTCAGCATTTGGTCAGTATTTCACATCAGGATTTGTAATGCAGAAACAGCAGTGGAACAATCAGAGGAAAAGTATAGTAGAAACCCATCACCACTTCTGGATTTCTCACCCTCCTGGTTTTGATTTGCGCATACTGATGTGAAATACTGACCGAATACTCAACGTTTGAACGTGGCCTTAAACATAATGTAGACAAAGCAAACATCCTCACTTTAAAAAAAGCTGAAAAAAGTGTAAAGAACACCAGAAAACAAGCTGAAAAACAGGTGTTTTGAATGCAACATTTTTACTGCCAATAGAACAGGATTTGGCTACTGAAAAAAATGCATATGAACATAGCCATAGCGTTTTAGAGTAAGACTATCTGTGGTGTTACATAGGACTGCAGGTGACATCTACCACATTATCTGTTCTCAGAGTTATTACTGCTCTCTCTGGTGTTACATAGGATGAGGTCACAGTCATGTGACTGGTCACGTGAGCCAGGGAGGGCTTCTGTTCTGGAATGTGCTGTGCACAGAGGGAATTGTATGGCGATCGGTACACAGCCCCTTCTTAAATGACAGATGGGCGTGGTGGCTGATTTACAGTGCGGGATAACTACAATCCCGGCCGGGATAGCGGGTGGGAGTGTCAAAATCGGGACTGTCCTGCTGGATCCAGGACAGTTGGGAGTCCTGCTTTGTTATCTGCAGTGTTAAAAAAAATAATTAAGAGGGGGTTGGGGGACAACTCTTTGTCTTGGGGCTTGGGCCCCCCAATCTTTTCTGACCCTAGAAACGCTCCTGTGTAATGCTAATAGTGCAGACCCGTTGGCTGATATAAGGCCCCTGAATATGGGGGCCACAGTGCCAGCACAGGCCTCTCTGCCACCTGTATCCACATTCTGCTCATGTAATGTAACCTAAATGTGTGATTTTACAATGTTAGCATTTGGGGCCCCACTTTAAAATTTTGCCTAGGGCCCCACTTTGTCTAAAACCGGCCCTGATTACAGCTGCAAGTCGCTTGGGGTATGTCTCTATCAGTTTTGTACATTGAGAGACTGAAATTCTTGCCCCTTCTTCCTTGGCAAACAGCTCGAGCTCAGTGAGGTTTTTTTTATAATATAATAATCTTTATTTTTATATAGCGCTAACATATTTCGCAGCGCTTTACAGTTTGCACACATTATCATCGCTGTCCCCGATGGGGCTCACAATCTAAATTCCCTATCAGTATGTCTTTGGAATGTGGGAGGAAACTGGAGTAGCCGGAGGAAACCCATTTGTGAACAGCAGTTTTCAGCTCTTTCCACAGATTCTCGATTGGATTCAGGTCTGGACTTTGACTTGTCCATTCTAACACCTGTATACGTTTATTTGTGAACCATTCCATTGTAGATTTTGCTTTATGCTTGGTATCATTGTCTTGTTGGAAGACAAATCTCCATCCCAGTCTCAGATCTTTTCCAGACTCCAACAGGTTTTCTTCAAGAATGCTCCTGTATTTGGCTCCATCCATCTTCCCATCAATTTTAACCATCTTCCCTGTCCCTGCTGAAGAAAAGCAGCCCCAAACCACGATGCTGTCACCACCATGTTTGACAGTGGGGATGGGGTGTTCAGGGTGATGAGCTGTGTTGCCTTTACGCCAAACATATTGTTTGGCACTGTTGCCAAAAAGATCAAATTTGGTTTCATCTGACCAGAGCACCTTCTTCCACATGTTTGGTGTGTCTCCCAGGTGGCTTGTTGCAAACTTTAAACAACACTTTTTATGGATATCTTTGAAAAATGGCTTTCTTCTTGCCACTCTTCCATAAAGACCAGATTTGTGCAGTGTACGACTTATTGTTGTCCTATGGACAGACTGTCACACCTCAGTTGTAGATCTCTGCAGTTCATCCAGAGTGATCATGGGCCTCTTGGCTGCATCTCTGAACAGTCTTCTCCTTGTTTGAGATGAAAGTTTAGAGGGATGACCGGGTCTAGGTAGATTTACAGTGGTATGATACTCCTTCCATTTTAATATGATCGCTTGCAAAGTGTTCCTTGGGATGTTTAAAGTTTTTGAAATCATTTTGTATCCAAATTCAGCTTTAAACTTCTCCACAACAGTATCACGGACCTGACTGTTGTGTTCCTTGGTCTTCATGATGCTCTCTGTGCATCAAACAGAACCCTGAGACTATCACAGAGCAGGTGCATTTATACGGAGACTTGATTACACACAGTTAAATTATATTTATCATCATTAGTCATTTAGGACAACATTGGATCATGATATGTGGGAAAAGGTTGAAAAGTTCCAGGGGCCGAATACTTTCGCAAGGCACTGTACTTTCTCCGTCTCCTCCGCGCCTGTGCTGCAATTCTCGCATGCAAGGATCAGAGCACAGAGCACTGACACTTGGCTCACTCTCACAGCAGAGCTGGAGCCGAATGTCATTAGCATATCACATCGGATGCCATGCGCTCCTCTGATTCCTGCCTTAATCCTCTGTTCTTTCTGGGATTTTAGGTCCAGTGGGCGGTCCTATTAGTGATTGACAGCTCTCTGTGTTCTGTTATGAATGAGTCACCGTAGGAGGCAAAAACAGAAATGCTAGCTAAGTCCAGAAAACCAGAGAGGTTGGCAGCTATCGGATTGCAGACCCCTGAACCTATCAACACAACTAGCAGTAGCCGTAGGGGGTTCCTACGATGCCCTAGACCCCTCGATCACAGCCGGAGAATTAAATAGGCCTAAAGAAAGAAAGGGGAAATCTAAACTGCCCCAGAGCAGACCCCAAAGCAATAGGCAGCCCCCAACATATAATGACGGTGAAGCAAGATGAAAACACTAACACAGACAGAAAGATAGACTGAGCAAAGACGGGGCCCAAGCTAACTAGATAGGAAAGGACAGGAAGGCTGCTGTCTGCAATCCGTGAAAAACCCTATGAAAATAAGAGCCAACAGACTGACAGTGAAAAAGGCCCTGAAGACGCTAGGCTTCAAAAAGACTATGTCAGTACTCAGGAATATTCTGAAGACAGAGCAACAGGCAAAAGAAGAATCAGCTCACCCCAGCAGGGAATGGCAGAATCCAGAAAAGCAAGGCAAACAAAAACAAAACACAAATGCTAAAAGGCACAGCAGAAAACTTAGCTTTAGAGGAGCAGGAATCAGACTGGTTTCCTAGAAGTCCACAGAGAAATCACCCGCAGGGCAGAAGGGCGTCGGCAGCCTTATATCCAGTCCGTGACTCCACTCAGCCAGTCATCATCATTAGACTCAGGTGCCTGATAATCAGGCTCATTACCTTCCTTTACCAGAATAGGGAGTTCACCAGACCTCAGTGACGAAGGGGAAAATGAACTCACAACATCTCTGTATGCTCACTTACACAAAGAAAGCTGTCAGTCACCGATAGGATCACCCATTGGACCAAAAAATCAAAGCGGGGTGGTTTAATGATTACAACACAGGTTATGCGTAATCTTTTCTCCCAAAGCTATATATCAACCTACTCCGCTCCCCCTGCTCTGTAACAGGAGACCTGAGGATTGGATTGTATTTTCATGGGACAGTGGCTTCATTGGTTTGAATACTAATAGTTCTGGTTGTTTATGTGGTTATTGATGTAGATGAGGGATGCACAACCTGTGGCCCAGGGACCACAAGTGGCTCGCAATGCCACTCTGTGCAGCTCCCAACCATATGGATAGAAAAATGCTTCACTGACTAGGTGAGCAACCACACACAGGAGATCAGTGGCCGGCAGCTGAGGAGCAAGGACTGGCAAGTACTAATGGTGCACTGTGTAGACATCTCTGGATGTCTCCCACATCAGGAGAATGGGGTCTCTACCAGTTTTGCCCTTCAGAAAAGAGTAGGAATGAGACAGGTGGCCTTTGCTCCACTGTAGTTTGAGAATTGTGAAACATTGGGCAGTAAATTCAAAATGCAGAACCTATTGTAAGACAGTAATGTGCATTCATCAAATTTTCCTCTTAGGGCAAATTCAGACAGTTTTTTACTAGGAATTAGAAGCAGGACTTTACTTCAAATCCACATTAAGAATTGCTTCAAATATTCTGAATAAGCTTCCTATTGGTTTTACTGTGTGAGGGATGGCGGAGATGTCCCTCCTGGAATGTGCCCCCACCTTGGTATTCCCACAGGCCATAAAAAGCAATGCAATGTTTATCTTTAATTAAGGAACAGGTTCTTTGAAGTTTTATCCCCACCAATTAGCACCAAGGAGTGAGCTCCTGCAGCTATTGGCAAACCAACTGAAGCACATGGAGACACCGTCATACAACAAGTCACAGCAGGCTCTGATGTATTGAATCTGGAAAATGACCTAAAATAGCAGAATGCAATATCTCTGAGCCTAGCCAAGCACAATATCGGAATCGCCATTCCTTTCCCCACTCCCCATATTATTTAGCCACCTCCAGAATCCTGCTTTAGGGAGTTATAAAGCATAGCTAACAGGAAGTACATATGGTAGGCATATTTAGTCTCTATGCACAGACAAAATCCAGCGGAACCCATTGGCGGCGCCACCGCCCCATTCAGAGTTTCGGGCGGAAAGTTATGAGCCATCCACGATTCTGGGCAAAAAATCATGTTCTCATACATGGGAGGAGGGAGGCAGCCCAATCCAGGGGAGGCAGCAGAATGTGGGAGGGAACAGCCTGATAGATATAAGGCAGACCCTCATTTTGAACTGAGTTTTCTAATGGCCGGAGGATACGTTAGCTGACGCAGCCAGGAAAGCCTGTAAGATTTGGACCTGTGATCGATCAGCACCTCCCTGTGGTCACATGCAACATAACACGGTAATTGCAACCTATGTATACCCTATCCTTGTACTACAGTTGTGACTGTATACCTGTATATTGTTCTTGTAAATATATACCTGTATATCTCTAGTGCACCTTTTAGACGATTAAATATAAAATTAATCTTGGGCTGCTCTTTTATCTCGATTCACGAATTCCCACGTCCGCACGCTCGGTTGATCAATTGTATGCTACCTGAGTTGGTTTCTGACCCGATATAAGCCTGTTGTTGGACGGGGCTCATGTCGAACAAGGAACTGGTGGCAGAATGTCGTATTGTTTTAGTGAGGAACTCTGGCAGTGATGGCCGGGAGGTTTAAATATATAACCCCAGCCTGAGCTGGTGATATATATCCCACCTCATTGGGTGCTCCTCACTAACTCGTACCTATAAGGGAAGCCTTTCTGGCGACTATTTGCCCTTGGTGTAGTTCCCTGACTGACCTACAGCAAGTGGTGGCACCAGAGAGCAGATCCCTGGGGGTCCTTCTCTCCCCTCCCCCGAGGTGAGCAAAGTCGACGCCCCCCTTCCCCTGTGAGATCCCTCACACTGGGAAAAGTTCAAAATAACATGGAAAAACACAGTATTGTGCACTAAAGGAGGTTTCCCATTATAATCAGTCAGAAGCTTATTCAAAAAGTATTTGACGAATTTTTTTATGTGGATTTAGAAGCAGAATCTATTTCTAAATTTTTGTAAAAAAAAACCTGAATATACCATTAGGGTGCAGTGAGACTACCATATTCTGAGGATTGCATGTTGTCACACTCGGGTCAGGCGAGCTCATGGCCAGTCCAAGGATTGCGATGCGATCCTCAGGTGAGTAATACGACAGTTTGACTGCACCCTAAAGGGGGTTTTACACATAGCGATATCGCTAGCAATATCTCTAAAACGTCACTGATTTTGTGACGTTATAGCGATATTGCTAGCGATATCGCTATGTGTGATACTTACTTCCGACCGGCTCCCCCGCTGTCTGTCACTGATCGCGCGAGATTGGGCGGCTCCTTTTCTCGTCGTCAGCTTCCTGCTGGGCTTCCTGCTGTGACGACGAGTGACGCTGGACGCGGGCGGACGTCGGGATCGCTGAGTGTGAAAGGTGAGTATCGTGCGCTGCGTCGCTGCTGCATCGCTGTGAGATCTTTCTGTGTGAAAGCTCACTAGCGATCATTTAGCGATGCACCAGCGATCCTGACCGGGTCGGATCGCTGGTGCATCGCTAAATGTAAAAGGGCCTTAAGACTGCTGATTGGTGAAGAAGAATTTGCACCTATTAGACATTAATTGTATATACGGTACTTTCAATATGCCATAAATGTCACAGAAGGTGATACCCCTTAATATTAAGTGTGGCCCCTGATTGGTTCAGAATGACAATGTGGCCCTTGTACCGAAAAAAGGGTTGTACACCCCTAATGGTGACTTGGATCTAAGCAGAGTCCCTATAACAAAATTGACTGAAAGTATTAACAAAGGGCTCCAGAGTCTGGTTGGAGAATCTGACAATATAACGTAAAAATGAAATAATACTAATTTTATAAATGGTTTAGAATTAGTGGATGTGGACAAATAGAAAATAATTATAGGAATTTTTTTAAGGTAACCTAAAGGCAACCTTGTGTCATTGTGGAGCCCTATCATTAAAATTGTAAGTGTTTATTGACATAACATATAAAATGCTGTGCAAAAGCTTTATGCAGGTATGGAAAAATGCTGTAAAATAAGAATTCCTTAAAATAGTGTTGATAGTTTATTATTTATCGATTACCAAAATGCAAAATGAATGAACAAAAGAGAAATCTAAGTCACATTAATATTTGATATGACCGCACTTTGCCTTCAAAACCGCATCAATTCTTCTAGGTACAATTGCACAGTTTTTAAAGAAATTTGTTTTTAAAGAAATTTTCTGTAATGCAGCCCCAAACTTGCAAGGAACCTCTCCATGATTCAGTGTTGTCTGTTGTCCACTTCTCCAGCCACGCGCAAAACAAACTGACACATCAGAGCATTTGCTGTTATTTTTCTGCTCCTCAATTCCTGTTTTTCATGGATAGTTGAGTCTCATGGTCTTGTTTCTATGTCGAAGACCACTTCTAGCCAAATAGTAGATGGATGTAGCTTGCACACACTGCTTGCTGACAGTTTCAGACCTAATTATATTGCTGGACATCTTCTGATGTAGAAGGGAAATAAGCATGACGTGCCTTTCGCCTGCTGCAATAAGTTTCTTTAGCCGACCTATGGTCCTCAAAGTTGTTCATTCCTTCGTGCTTCTTAAAAAGGGCTTGAACATCACATGTTGAAATCTTTGTCTGGGAGAGACCTTACTGATGCAGAAGAACTAACTTTTGTCTTGTTGTTAGTCTGGAGTCACACTTAACGTATAAAAAATCGGTCCGATTTTGACGGTCGAGAATCGCACAAATGTTCCCTAAACAGTGATTCATATGTAATCCGTTTGCAATGCGAGGATGTGATTTTCTCGCATCTAAGTATCCGTGTGACATCCGTATGGCGAGATTTTATCGCAGTCTTGCAAAATGAACATTTAAGGCTGAGTTCACAAGTCGCATTTTTTTCTCCTTTTCGCGGCGGTTTTAAACGCGTGTTTTTGCGCCGAAAACGAGAAAAATAAGCATCCCATGCAATCCGATGGGATTCCGCAATGCTGTGCTAATGCTACATTTTTTTCCGCGGCATAATCGCTTCGCGGTAAAAAACGCAGCATGCTCATTTATTTAGCGGAATCGCGGTGATCCCGCACCCATAGGATTGCATTGTTCCGCTTACTTCCCGCATGTGGCTGTGCCCACCATGCGAAAAGTAAGCAGAACATTTGCAGATGGTACTCACGGTCCGGAGGAGAGGAGACTGTTCTCCGGGCACTGGGCACCATATCCCTGTAAAAAATAGAATTAAAATAAAAAATATTGTTATTCTCACCTTCCGGCGTCCTGCGCAGCCTTCCCGCCTCTCTCCACGCTCCCGGTCCCAGTAATCCTTTGTGAGAATGACCGCGATGACGTCGAGATCTCACGGGAGCGCGACGTCTCGCGGTCATTCGCGATAACGTCGTGGCAGTGCGACATCTCGCGGTCATTCGCGCAAAGGATTACTGGGAGCGGGAGCGTGGAGAGAGGCGGGAAGGCTGCGCGGGACGCCGGAAGGTGAGAATAACAATATTTTTTTTTTTTTTATCATTTTTTACATGTTATCTTTTACTACTGATGCCGCATAGGCAGCCTTAGTAGTAAAAAGTTGGTCACACTCATCAAACACTATGTTTGACGAGTGTGACCAAACTGTCAATCAGTTCTCCAAGTGATGCTCCAGATCATTTAGAAAACGCTAGCATTCTGCAAGCTAATTATGCTTGCAAATCGCTAGTTTTTCCGCTGGAAAATCGCGGGAATTTAAAATGCGTTTTTCCCGCGGAATGGAATTCCGGAATTCTCGTGGTAACTTCCGCGAGAGTTCGGCTACGTGTGCACATAGCCTAACTGATCTATATTCGTCCAAACATATATTAGCACCGCTCCCGGTTGTAGACTATTAAACCCCCAGATATGGATTTACGCCGTGGGACTGACTGTACTCCAGACAGGTATGGCATATTATTTGTTTTTTATTTTTGAATTTTTACAGGAGATTGAGGGCTTCATTTGGATTTAGCAGAAGAATAAAGATGGAAAAACTGTGTTTTTTATTTCATTAAAATACTTTATTCTGCGTGTGTGCTTATTTAACCCTTTACAAACTTCAGGATTAGTAATGGATAGGTGTCTTATTGATACCTCTCCATTACTAAAGGCCCCGTCACACACATCAATCTCGCTAGTGATATTGCTGATTTTGTGACGCCACAGCGATCTCACCAGCGAGATCGCTGTGTGTGACGGGGATCAGCGACTGCCCCCCCCACCGGGTATCGCTGATCGTGCAGGGCCATTTTTTGATCGTTGTTCTCCCGCTGGCCAGCGCGCATCGCTGCGTGTGGCAGCGGGAGTCAATGATCAGTGAGGCTCCCAGCGCTCTAAGCAGGCGCTGGGAGCTGGTCTCTAAGGTAAATATCAGGTTACTAACCGGCGCGCGTCACTTAGTTACTCGATGTGTACCTTAGAAACCTGCGTGCTGGCCGCTCCCGGCGCGAGCACGCAGGTTTCTAAGGTACACATCATGTAACTAAGTGAAGCGTGCCGCTTAGTAACCCGATATTTACCTTAGAGACCAGCGTCCCGCTGGTGAAGCTGCCTGTTTGGCAGCTCACCAGCGTTCATGTAGTGATGCACCAGTGATCCTGACAAGGTCGTGTCGTTGTAGGGATCGCTGGTGCATCGTTTAGTGTAACGGGGCCTTAAGCCAGGCTAAATGTCACTTTACAATACAGGATAAAACTGGGGAAAGAAAGAGCGCAATAGGGTCTTATCTGGGTAACAGATGAAATAAATTCAAAAGAATCTACTCACCTTTTCCAGGAAGGATAAAAGCATGTAGGTCAATGTCAGCCTGCTGCACGCCCGAGGTTCACGTCCGTGACCACAGAGAGAAATCCTTTTGGATAAATTAATTAGGCTTACTTGTGTGCTGCTGAGACCAGGATAAAGTCACCACATGAGAAACTTTTTAACTCTTTATTCCCAACGTGTTTCGAAGTGAAAAATCACTTCTTCATCAGGAGATGACATAGAGTCAGAGTCTATGTCATCCCCTGATGAAGAAGTGATTTTTCACTTCGAAACGCGTTGGGAATAAAGAGTTAAAAAGTTTCTCATGTGGTGACTTTATCCTGGTCTCAGCAGCGCACAAGTAAGCCTAATTAATTTATCCAAAAGGACTTTACAATACAGAAGTGACATTAACCCCTTACTACGCCATATGCCACTGCTACAGGGCAATGGGAAGAGAGAGGCTAAGTGCCGAAATTGGCGCATCTTACAGATGCGCTTTTTCTGGGGTGGCAGGGGGCAGATTTTTTGTTAGCCAAGGGGGGGCCAATAACCATGGTCTCTCTCTAGGCTATTAATATCTACCCTCAATCACTGGCGTTCCCTCTCTAGCACAGAAAATTGCACGGGAGCCCAAGCCAGTTTTTCCCCTGAATAAAATTCTTTTATTAGATACCTACAGGTCCCAAATTTACCCACATAGTACTAACACTATTAGTCACTGACATATATAAATGTAATTGTTCTGCAATGGTTTACTGTATGTAAACCATGTCTCCTATCCTGTCGGGTTCTGCAATGATTTTACAGAAGCCGACAAATGAACAAATGAATTAACGGCTATTCTGCTATCTAGCTCTGTATGAAATATAAATATATATATGTGTGTCTCACTGACATATATATATATATATATATATATATATATTGTGGCAGGGCTGAGGGTCGTGTAATCGATGGGAGATATGTGTCTCATAAATGGCTTGTCTCCATAATGTAAGGCATAACAGATATTACTGTATTATTATTGTTTTGCAAGGACCTTTGGTGAGGTCACAGTCATGTGACCAGTCAGCTGCTGGGTTCATGGGTGTGGCTATACCCTTATAATGTGGCCAGCTCCTGAACCAAGGAGCTGTATGTGATGGTGTTATACACCTCCTGTGTGCGCTGAGGCTCGCGGACTGAGCCTGAAGGAAAGGACATTTGATGCTATTTTGTCGCCTGAACTGAAGGCTGTTTATTTTGGTGACATGCTGTTTGGTTTATGACATAATAAACCGCATGAACTTTAAGGGAACCTGCCTCCTGACTGTCTCCCGTCGCACCTAAGCGAGTCGAATCCCTACAATATATATATATATATATACACACCTATTCTATGTGTATACATGTATTCTATCTTTTATATTATAACATGTCAGTGTGATTTTACTGTATAGCCGCATATGAATTGCCGACTTTTTAAAGGACACCGGTGCGCATTTCTCGCAAGTCGTTCCTATGGTCCGTGTGGTATCCGTTTTTTTCTCGCACCCATAGACTTGCATTGGTGAGTCTCGGCCAAGATACGGTGCAAATCGCAGCATGCTGCGATTTCTCTTGCATGTATAATACAGCCGAGAAAAAATCGGATGACGGAAGCTGCTCCATAGATTAACATTGGTCCGAGTGCTATGTGATTTTTTTATAGCATAGCACTCATCCGTATTCCTCTCTAGTGTGACTCCGGCCTTATGCTCAGTCTCACCATGGTTTATGACCTTTGACAGGAACCTGTTATTCCACAACCTCATCTTTTGTAGCAGAGTTTGGCTTTTCCCAGCCCAGTTTTAAGCCTCCTAAACTGATGTTTCTGTTGATGCCTGTGTTTCAAGCTAGATATGAAAATGATGATCATTAATTATCATCTGTTTGGTATAATTGGTTATTCTTACACCTGACTACAATTTTTAAATATCCCTGTTTTGTGTAGAAAAATTGATGCTGTTTTCAAGGCAAAAAAGGGTGGTCACATCAAATATTGATTTGATTTAGACTTCGTATTTCCCGTTTTAATAATTGATACAGAGAAATAATATGAAAACAATTTTAATTTTTAAAGCATTCTTACTTACAGCATTTTTTTCACATCTGTCTAAAAGTTTTGCAAAGTAGTGTATGTAGCTTCAGTAATCGAAATGAAGAGAATATAATCTCTAATGTAATAAGAAAGCTATTAGGAAGGGTTGATGTGAAGCTTATGAGGAGTAGGCAGTGACCTACCAATTGAGAACTCAAAAGATGTCTTGATATTTGTGCCATAGAAAAAACTACTGGGAAGAGAAAGAGAAATGGTCCTGTAAAATGTCAGTTCTACAGTTACACCCACGGCTTTGCCTTCCAGGTAGTATGGGTGACAGCGACTCTTCCTTATATGGTCCTTCTCATACTCCTGATCAGAGGTGCCACATTGCCTGGAGCATGGAGAGGAATCCTGTTCTACCTGAGACCCAACTGGCAGAAGTTGACGGACACTACAGTAAGGAACAAAATGCTACAAATGCTGACATACTGTTCCAAGCACCAACACATTCTTATTCTAGCTGAACCATGCACAAAGTAATTTTTCTTAACAATAGCAATATGATTGAATATTGTAGATATACAGAGCGTGTATATATATATATATATATAAATATTTATTTATTTGCTCACAGCAAATAGTTCATCAGCTAGGTCTTCTGCTTTCAGAATTCCCATACTAAAATATCCAGCCACACAATTGATGATGTACATTGTGAATTATACGGCTTGTCTGGCGATCCCTAGTTTTTAAAGCCTCAGAATGACATAAAGAGAAAATAAAGCAATACTGAGCTGTCAAAATTGTTCTTTCAGGTGTCTCCTGTTCTGGCTGATTACCTGGCTATTTAGCTGGCTATCAGCAACTGTTTATTGCCAGGAATAGCTTTAGCATGGGGAGGGGGGCGTGTGCCTTGTTTTCCAGTTATCTGCTTCTGATCTTTTTATGCCTAACCTTGGACCTTGCCTTTGACCATTCGTTTGCCTAACCCATTTGCCTTGATCTGCTAATTTCCTGGAATTCTGACCTTGGGCTGTGACCTGACTACTATGCCCTCATCTTATCCCTCTGTTTATGTTGAGCTATTTTGGTATCTGACCTCTTGACCACCTTGTCTCATGGCATCTCCCTGAGCATTTGTGACTCTGCATCACATTATGACTGGCTTTAAACTTTTTCCCCACTAGTATGGATCGAATTCACACACTTTAGAATCACGTGGCGATTCAGGATCTAGCCAAAGAGCATCAGAATCTAGAATTGTCTTAGTCCCAGCTGCAGGGTCAATTTTCTAGTATCTTCAGTGCTTCTCAGTGCTCTCCGCTACCGGCAGTAACTATGATGTCTGTACCTTGTCATGTGCAATTCGTCTCTCCCAAACCAGTAGTGGCCCTTCCGGACAAATTTTCAAGGGAGAAAACCCAGTTTAGGGTGTTTCAGGTGAGCTGTAGGCTATTTTTTACCCTGCATACTCGTACAGGAGATGAATCACAATGGATGGTAACAATCATGTCACTACTGCAAGGGGGCCTTCAGACGAGGGCTTTTTCTTTGTCCCCACAAGCTCCAGAATGGTCTTTTGTTTATGCCTTTTTTGATGCCTTAGAGTTGATCTATGATGAACCTGACAGGATCCAGGTCGCAGAGGTAAGGATCATGAGCCTGACACAGGGAGTCCGCACCACTGAAGACTATAGTACCGAGTTCTGGCAATGGTCCACTGCAGTTCTATAGAATAATGCAGCTCTCAGGTGGCAGTTTCATAGAGGCCTTTCTGAAATACTAAAGGACTCTCTGGTTCTGGTTCTTACTCCAACTTCTTCCTTTGGCGAGGCCAAGACCAAGTCCATTGGATAAATCACAGAATTTAGGAGAGGTGTAGTGAGTGGCAGGGTGTTTTGGTCATTCCCCCCGAATCTGTTCACTTACCTGAGGCGGGACCGATGGAACTTGGAGCTGCCAGTTCTCAGGCTGTTGAGAGGAAATGTTGGTGAAATCTCGCAATTTGCCTCTACTGTGGTCGCACTGGTCATTTTCTTAAGGACAGCTCGATACATCTCCAAAGAAGCAAGTTGTCGTGAAACGCCTTTGTCTGGGTGATTGTTGTCTGATTGTGATTGTTGAGGGGATCATCCAGACTTCTAGGGACCTTTTAACTCCTCAGATCACATACTGCTAAAAATGGAAAAAATGGAAATACTTTTCAATAACCAGTTGTTAGTAGCGTTAGCTTCCATTGGCTGAGTGACTACAGCCAACTTTATCGATTCAGGACTAGTTCAGAAATTAGGATTTGGGCAGTTAGATTGAATAGACCCATTCAAATTTTTGCCATGGACAGAACACCGTTACTTCAGAATTTTATCCATATAGTAATGGTGGAGTTCACATTGCAGGTAGAAACTCTGAGTCCAGCTCCTGATTTGTTTTGAATAATCTACCTGCTGGGTTGATATTGGGGTTTCCATGGCTGCTTATTCACAATCCTGTTATGAAAAGATGTCAGAAGGATAGTGTTAAATGGAGCCTCAATTGTGATAAGAGATGTCTTAGTTCTGTACAAATTTGCTCAGCAAGTCTGGAGGGTCTGCCGGGGTACCTGACAGACTTTTGAAGATATACTTTCAGATGAAGAGATACTACCTCCCCATCGCCCTTATGATTGTGCTATTAATATTTTCCCTGCACATTTTTGCATGAGTAGTGTACATGTGTATTTACTGTATTTATTTATTTTACTCACTTATACAGTCCAATTAATTCCACAGTGCTTTACAGACATCATCATTACTGTCCCCATTAGGACTCACAATCTAGATTCCCTAACAGTAAGTATTTAGAGTGCGAGAGGAAACCAGAGTACCCAAAGGAAACCAGGGAGAACATACAAACTCCTTGCAGATGTTGCTCTTGGTGGGATTTAAACCAAGGACCCTAGTGCTGTAAGGCTGCAATGCTAATCACTGAGACACTGTGCTACCCATTGTATAGGTGTGTGTGCATGTGTGTTCATGTCTTTGTACATTTTGAAATCTATAGATATAAAACTGAGTGTATGCATAAATGTGTGTGTGTGTATCAAGCCACGCCCACTCCACATAGCAACCAATCACTAGGCATCTTTCATTTCACCAGAGCTGTTTAAAAGATGAAAGCTGAGCTGTGATTGGTTGCTATGAGCAACAGTTTTCCTTGTAACCAATCACTAAGCATCTTTCATTTCACCAGAGCTGTGTAAAAGATGAAAGCTGAACTGTGATTGGTTGCTATGAGCAACAGTTTTCCTTGTAGACAGGTTTGATAACTGAGGCCTATTATTCTTATCATTTCTATGGTGTTATCGTCCTTCTGTAAAGCTGGAAATAACACAATTTATTACCGTGCCGACCCAGACCACCCTCTGACACAGACTGCAGGGGGAGCCCAGTATCACACAGGATAGGATTAGATACATGGGCTCAGCAGACTGTATCACATAGGATAAGATACACCACTCAGCAGACAGTAACACACAGGATAGGATTAGACACACGGCTCAGCACACAGTATCAGACAGTATCCTGTAGGATTAGATACAAACTCAGCAGATAGTATCACACAGGGTAGGATTAGATACACAGCTCAGCAGACAGTATCCCACAGGAGAGGATTAGATACACGACTCAGCACAAAGTATCACACAGGATAGGATTAGATGCACAGCTCAGCAGATAGTAACACACAGAATAGGATTAGATACACAGCTCAGCAGACTGTATCCCACAGGGTACGATTAGATATACAGCTCAGCAGACAGTATCACACAGGATAGGATTAGATACACAGCTCAGCAGACTGTATCCTACAAGAGAGGATAAGATACACTGCTCAGCAGACAGTATCACACAGGATAGGATTAGATACACAGCTCAGAAGACTGCATCACACAGGAGTGGATTAGATACATGGCTCAGCACACAGTATTACAGAGGATAGGATTAGATACACAGATCAACAGACAGTATCACACAGGACAGGATTAGATACACAGCTCAGCAGACTGTATCACATAGGATAGAATTAAATATACAGCTCAGCAGACAGTATCACACAGGATACGATTAGATACACAGCTCAGCAGACTGTATCACACAGGATAGGATTAAATATACAGCTCAGCAGACAGTATCACATAGGATTAGATACACAGCTCAGCAGACAGTATCACACAGGATAGGATTAGATACACAGCTCAGCAGACAGTATCACACAGGATAGGATTAGATACACAGCTCAGCAACAGGATGTGCCAAAGGAGAGGGCATTTTCATTCCAAGAATTCCACTCATTCCATTTGATTTGCCTTTTGATGTTAAATGCCTCCAGTTTCCAGTTCAACTGGCATTTGCAATGTCCATTAACAATGCTCAGGGACAGTCCTTGAAAGTAGTAGGGATTGATTTGCAATCTCAATGCTTTTCTCATGGTCACCTTTATGTGGCCTGTTCAAGAGTTGGACCTGCCAAAAATCTGTTCATCCTTGCACCAAAAGGCTCTTGAATGAGTTGAAAATAAAATACTATCAATACTTGGGTAACCATTTAGTTAATTTGTGTTGCAAATCAGTAGTGTTGAATCTATGATGTGAAATGTTTTTATGTGCAATATAATCATTATAATTTGTTATAACTAACCACAGTTAGTTACTATGCCCGGGCAATGCCGGGCTCTTCAGCTAGTCTCTGTATATAAATCTGAATATGTGTGTGTGTGTGTGTGTATCTCCAACCAATCACGAAGCAGCAGAGTGGGACACCAACCAATCACGAAGCAGCGGAGCGGGGCTGAGGACGGATATAGCAGGACATTGCATGGAGAGAGGGGCTCTGGAGGAAGACAGTCTTCAGGACAGGGACCGAATAGTACAGGCACCCTCCCAATCCTGTCCCGGCTCAGCCGGCGCTCCCCGTTGCCAGCTGCGCTATAACCCCTCTCCCCTGCAGCTTCCTGGCCTAAATGTAGTCCTCGGCTTCTACAGCGGCCTACAACAGCGCTAGGCCACGCCCCCGCAGACCGCCCAATCACACGCTGCAGCTCCACTCTAGCTCCGCCCTCTCCGGCAAGCTCCACCCCGGCAGCCCGCTAGGACACGCCCCCACAGGCCGCCCAAACACATGCGCTGCAGCTCCGCCCTAGCTCCACCCACTCTGCCCAGCTCCGCCCACTCCGGCCAAACTAACAATCTGCGCACCTCTCTCACCTGGTCCCAGCGTCACTGCGTGTGGTGCATGGAGAGCGGGGATGTGGAGGAAGGAAGACAGCGGGGCTGTAGAGGGAGAGAGCGGGAGAGCAGGGCTGTGGATGAAGAGACCGGGGCTGTTAAGGAAGACAGTGGGACCCACAGTTAAGTACTATGCCCGGCCAACGCCGGGCTCTTCAGCTAGTACATTATAAAAATAAGTTAGTTTCACACATCTCAGTTTGCTCTTTTTTTGATAGTACTGATAGTACTATGTTTGTGACTGCATAAACTGTGCTGAGATGGGTGATGATAATTGCACTGGAATGGATGGTGGCATTAATTGTACTATGCGTGGATGATGGCATTAACTGGGTAAAATTGTTGATCTCCAAACAAGTGAAATCAACGTTCTCTTGTTTTTTTTCAATATTGTCATTATTTGTGATTTATTCATGCATGAATTTGCATTTATGACAACATCAGTAATAAGTTGTCAGTTAAGTTAAAATTGCAATGAAAAATTGATTTAGGGGTACTCGGTTGAATACTGGGGGGTACTAGGAAAAGGAAGTTTGAGAAACACTGTTGTAGATGAGAAAAGACATTTGCTTTAAAGGAAGAATTTGATGACAGCTTCCGGTATGGTTTCTTACATTCTGATTGAGAAATCTATTAATACAAACTCTAACTAGATTTCATGAAAATGTACTTAAGATTAATTTAAATTTTCCATAGATTCCAGATAAATCATCATACTGTTTCAACATTTCTAGTTGGTGTTTCAGATATAATAGGGCTTTGTTGTGGCGTACTATGCTTATTGTTGGACAAGATCTGAGCAAATCTTATATCTTGGTAGGACATTTTAATCTTTCATTAATTAGATTTATTATATGAAGTATAGCTGAATGGTATACAGAACATGTTCTTAAGCTCTGAAATGTTTTATATCTATGTAATAAGATGGAAACAGAAAGACAGAAGCCAACGAGATTCACATCCATTGAGCTCCATGTCTGATTATGTAGGGGCAGCTGGTTTAACATCAGACATGCTTGTATTTGTTGAGCTGATTAGATCAGAGATGTGAATAGTAAATATTGCATTGTAATTTCCTGAGTAGCGACAGAAGAAACCCTTGAAAATGTAAATGTTTCATTCAATTACACATCTCATTTTTCTCAATACTGTATTAATGCTTTTTCTTCTGTTTTGCAAATCACAGGTTACAATAGACTTCCTGTCTGTAATTACAGACCAGGAATCTCTCTTAAAAATTTGAAATTCAATTCCGCTTATACTTTCAAATTATCATGTTAAGTAACATCCAGCTTCCATCTGATTTATAAATAGAATATCGTATATTTAAGTAGTGTTTATATGTATGAAAATTTTATAGACATTTTCTCAATAGTTTTGTATTTTTTCTATGCAAAAAAGTACTGTTAAATCCTTCACTACTCCAGTGCAGAAGGTCCTTGATCGAAGAAGCCAAAACAAGCCATATCAGTATAAGACATGATGTTATATGTACCGCACATGAACGCTGCAGCCAATCTAATATTGTTTGCTGAGATCATACACTGTTAGACAGGATTGAACTGGCATGACGGTGTACCGGTGAAATGCCTGGTGGGCCCAAGAGAAAAGAAGAATTAATTTTTTTTTTTTTAGGGGCATGGGTCCTTTAAAAGCGAAGGCAGGGGCATGCGCACGCAGGGTTTATTACCTGACTCGTTGCATTGACAAGGGCCAGGTCATCACCGGGTCATCACCGACTCACGGGCCCCATAGCGTGCCGGTATCCCTAACTCACCGTCAGGGATACCGGCACGCTATGGGGCCCGTGAGTTGGGGATCCCAGAGTCAACACTGAGACCACCCCCCTCAAATTTCACCCTTTCCTTGTTCTCTGCAGCTACAGCATCTGTTGACTCTCTGTGAAGTGTCAGGGCAGAGGGCGCAATGGTATCACTACAGCACGCCCTCTGTGCTGAGCGCTGCAGAGTCAGAAGACGCTGAGGAGACCTGAGTTGCTGGGAATGGGAGAGGCGAGTATTTGATTTTTTTGTATGTATGGAACACTATATTAGGCCCACTCTACTGTATGGAGCAATATATGGGGCCGATTATACCGTATGGGGCATTATATGTGCCCATTATACTGTATAGAGCATTATATTGGGACCATTATGCTGTATGGAGCATTATATGGAGGTCATTATATATTGTATGCAGCAATATATTGGGCTCATTATACTGTATGTAGCACTATATGGGGGCCCATTATACTGTGTGGAGTAATATATGGGACCCATTATACGGTATGGAGCAATCTATGGGGACCAATATTCTGTATGGAGCAATATATGGGGCTCATTATACTGTATGGAGCAATATATGGGGCCACTATACTCTTTGATGCATTATATGGGGCCCATTACTGTATGTAGCATTATATGGGGCCATTGTATACTGTATGGAGCAATATATGGGACCCATTATACGATATGGAGCACTGTATGGGGCCATTATACTGTACGGAGCAATATATGGGGCCCATTATGCTGTATGCAACAGTATAAGTGGCCCATTACACTGTATGGAGCAATATATTTGATCGATTATACTGTACTAGATTATGGCCCGATGCTATCGCATCGGGAGGATGCGATAGCATCACACGTCTTGCCATGTTAACCCTCAACACACACACTCCTCTCACCTTTCACCATCTCCACTCACTCTTTCACTCCACATACGACCCCTTCTCTCACTCCGTCTCTCATACTCACGCCGTCATCGCCGCTGCTCCATGATCCCCGACATCATCTTCCACCGGCGCCATCCTGGATCCAGACGTTGTCCACGCCGGCGACATGTTCTTGCGGCGACGCCATCTTGAGTATCGTGAAATCCCGCGATACTCAAGATGGCGTCGCCGGAAGAACATGTCGCCGGCGTGGACGACGTCGGGATCCAAAATGACGTCGGCGAAATCTCGCGAGTTTTCGCCGACGCCATTTTGGATCCCGACGTCGTCCTCACCGGCGACATGTTCTTGCGGCGACGCCATCTTGAGTATCGTGAAATCCCACGATACTCAAGATGGCGTCGCTGGAAGAACATGTCGCCGGCATGGACGACGTCAGGATCCAAAATGGCATCGGCGAAATCTCGCGAGGTTTCGCCGACGCCATTTTGGATCCCGACGTCCTCCACGCCGCCGACATGTTCTTGCAGCGACGCCATCTTGACTATCGCGAGATTTCGCCGATCCAAAATGGCGTCGCCACAAGAACATGTCGCCGGCGTGGAGGACGTCTGGATCCAAAATTGCGTCGGCGAAATCTCGCGAGTTTTTGCTGATGCCATTTTGGATCCCGACGTCGTCCTCACCGGCGACATGTTCTTGCGGCGACGCCATCTTGAGTATCGCGGGATTTCGCCGATCCAAAATAGCGTCGCCGCAGGAACATGTCGCCGGCGTGGATGCCGTCGGGATCCAAAATGGCGTCGGCGCCGACGCCATTTTGGATCCCGACGTCCTCCACACCGGCGACATGTTCTTGCGGCGACGCCATCTTGACTATCGCGGGATTTCGCCGATCCAAAATGGCGTCGCCGCAAGAACATGTCGCCGGCATGGAGGACATCTGGATCCAGGATGGCGCCGGCGGAAGAAGATGTCGGGGATCGTGGATCAGCGGCGATGACGGCGTGAGTATGAGAGACGGAGTGAGAGAAAGGGTCGTATGTGGAGTTAAAGAGTGAGTGGAGATGGTGAAAGGTGAGAGGAGTGTGTGTGTTGAGGGTTAACATGGAAAGAGGTGTGCGGTGACGTCACCGGTTACAACTGGACGGAAGTTGTTACAACCGGTAGCTGCTTAGGGCATTTATTATTATAGATGGTGCATTATATGTGCCCATTATACTGAATAGAGAAATATAGACCCATTATACTGTATGGAGCATTATATGGAGTTCATTATACTGTATGGTGCATTATATGGGGCCCATTATACTGTATGGAACTTTGTATGGGGCCCATTATACTGTATGTAGCACAATGTGGGCCCATTATACTGCATGGAATACTATATGTGACCCACAACACCGTATGGAGAATTATATGGAGCCCATTATACTGTATGGAGCAATGTATGGGACTCATTATGCCATGTGGAGCAATCTATGGAGGCAAATATTCTGTTTGCAGCAATATATGGGGCCACTATACAGTATGGAGCATTATGTGGGGCCATTATACTGTATGGAGCAATATATGGAGCCTATTATGCTGTATGCAACATTATAAGTGGCCAATTATACTGTATGGAGCAATATATGGAGTCCATTATACTGTACTGAGCAACATATGGGGCCATCATATACTGTTTGGAGCAATATATTGGGCCATTATATACTGTTTGAAGCAATATATGGGGCCATTTTAAACTGAGTGGTGCGATATAGGGGGCCCAGTATACTGTATGGAGCAGTATATGAAGCCCATTATACTATATGGAGCAATATATGGGGCCCATTATAATACATGGAGCACTATCTGGGGCCATTATTCTGTATGGATCAATATATGGGACCACTATACTGCAAGAAGCACTGTATGTGGACCTTATAATGTATGGAGCACTATGTGTGGCCAATTATTCTGTCTGGGGCCAGTATAATTAATGAAGCATTATATCGGGCACATTATACTGTATGGAACAATATATGTAAAGGGCCTATAATACTATATAGAGCAATATATGGGTCCACTATACTGTATGGAGTAATATATGGGGCCCATCATACTGTATGATGCACCATGTGGTGCCCATTATACTATATGGAGCAATATATGGGATCCATTATACTGCATGGTGCATTATATGGGGCCACTATACTGTATGTAGCACTATGTGGGCCCATTATACTGTATAAAACAATATATGGTGCCCAAAACACTGTATGGAGCATTATATGGAGCCCATTATACTGTATGGAGCAATATATGGGGCCCATTATGCTGTATGGAACAATATATGGGGCCCATTATACTGTATGGAGCAATATATGGGGCCCATTATACTGTATGGAGCAATATATGGGGCCATTATAATGTTTGGAGCAATATATGGGACCATTATTCGGTATAGAGCAATATATGGGACCATTTCATACTGTATGGAGCAATATATGGGGCCATTATATACTGTATGGAGTGATATATGGTGTCAATTATATGGGATGGAGCAATATATAGGGCCCATTATACTGTATGGAGTATTATATGGAACCCATTGTACTGTATGGAGCAATATATTGGGCCCATTATACTGCATGTAGCACTATATGGGGCCATTATTCTGCATGGAGCAATATATGGGGTCAGTATACTGTATGGAGCACTGCGTGGGTCCCTTATACTGTATGGTTCAATACATGGGGCCCATTATACTGTATGGAGCAGTATATGGGGCCCATTATTCTGTATAGAGCATTATATGGGGCCAATGTAATGCAGGGAGCATTATATTGGGCCCATTATATTGTATGGAGCAATATATGGGGCCCATTATAATCTATGGAGTAATATATGGGACCCATAATACTGTATGGAGCAATATATGGGGCCATTATTTGGCATACAGCAATAAATATGCGGCCACTATACGGTATGGAGAAATGTGCGGGGCTATTATACTGCATGGAGCAATATATGGGGCCCATTATGCTGTATGGAGCATTATATTAGGCCCATTATACTGTATGGAGCAATATATGGGGCCATTATAATGTTTGGAGCAATATATGGGGACTTTATTCTGTATGAAGCAATATATGGGGCCATTATATACTGTATGGAGCAATATATGGGTCCATTATATACTGTATGGATCAATATATGGTGTCCATTATACTGTAAGGAACAGTATATTGGACCATTATACTATATAGAGCATTATATGGAGACCATTATACTGTATGGAGTAATGCATGAGGCCCATTATACTGCATGGAGCACTATGTGGGGCCATTATTCTGTATGGAGCAATACATGAGGCCACTATACTGTGTTGTGAGCTCATTTTCTCATTCACCTTTGATGTCCGATGAACTCCCTCTGCTGGCGAAAGGAGGTGGTGAAACTGATTTGGATGGGAGAAACCTGTCACCTGAACAGGTGGATTGCGATTGGACATCCAGAATCTCTGAGTGTATATAAGGCAGCCGACGCCCTGTAGGGTTGCTGGTGATTTCTCTGCTCTGAGCTCTGGCCTCCAGTTCAGTTCCTGTCTTCTAAAGCTAAGTTTTGCTCTGTTACTGTTCCATGAGATTTTCTCTGATTTGCTTAGTTTTGTGTTCTGCCAGCCCCGGCTGGGCTCTGCTGAATTTCCATCTTTGTCCCTGATCGGTTAAATCTCTTTTGCTCTGTCTTCAGAATATATCGGAGTGCTGATACAGGGATTTTGAAGTCTAATGACTTCAGGGCCGTTCCCCCTATCAGACATGTTGGGACATTTTTGGTAGGGTTTTTGCGGATTGCAGCCAGTATCTTTTCTGTCCTTTCCTATCTAGTTAGTTGGGCCCCATCGTTTGCTCTGCCTGTCTTTCTGTCTGTGTTTGTGTTTTCATCTGTTTTCACGGGCAATACATGTTAGGGGCTGTCTATTGCTTTGGGGTCTGCTCTGGGGCAGTTTAGATTTCCCCTTTCTTTCTTTAGGCTTATTTAGTTCTCCGGCTGTGAAGAGGTGTCTAGGACCACCGTAGGAACGCTGTTAGTTGTTGTGAATAGGATCAGGAGTCTGCAATCCGCTAGCTACCAACCTCTCCGGTTTTCTGGACTTAGCTTGCATTTTTTTTTCCTCCTCCGGTGACTCATTCATAACAGAATCACCAGCCATACCGCAGATTCTAGGGTACTCAATAGCAGGAAAGAATTGTAAAAAAAAAAAAGTGTCAGAATTTTTTTTTTTAATGTATATTTTTTCCTCTTTTTCTCTGGGGCCATAGGAGGAATTTTTTCTTAATGGAGATTAAGCAATTGTCTGATCGTGTGGAGCAGCTCGCTGCTGAAGTGCAGGGAATTTCCGCCTATCTTGCTCATTCACATGCTGCTGAACCAAAGATCCCTACTCCTGATGTGTTTTTTGGGGATCGGTCTAAATTTTTGAATTTTAAGAATAATTGTAAATTATTTCTTGCCTTGAAGCCTAGCTCATCGGGTAGCTCTGCGCAGCAGGTTAAAATTGTCATCTCTTTGCTGCGCGGCGATCCCCAGGATTGGGCGTTTTCTTTGACACCTGATGATCCTATTCTAACTAATGTGGACGCATTTTTTCAAGCCTTGGGGTTGCTGTATGATGAACCTAATGCTATTGATCAAGCTGAAAAAGCCCTGGTGGCATTGAGCCAGGGTCAGGATTCTGCAGAGTTGTACTGTAAAAAATTCCGAAAGTGGGCGGTCCTTACTACCTGGAATGATGGTGCCTTGGCAGCTCTTTTTCGGAAGGGTTTGTAAGAAACCGTAAAAGATACTATGGTGGGATTTCCTGTTCCCTCTGGTCTTGACGATTCTATGTCATTAGCCATTCAAGTTGATCGGCGTTTACGTGAATGTAAAATTACATGAGAAATGTTGCCACCTGTTGAACAAATGTCTGAACCTATGCAATGTGATAGAGTTTTGTCTAGGGCGCAACGTCAGGAGTTCAGAAGGCGTAATAAGCTGTGTTTTTTCTGTGGAGATGCCTCTCATAATATTTCTGTCTGCCCTAAACGAGAGAAACATTTTGCACACACATTTGCTGTGGGTGGTGTACAACCTAAGTTTCTTCTGGCAATTACTCTGATCTGCTCCCTGTCCACATTTTCCGCTAAGGCTTTTGTGGATTCAGGAGCGGCTCTGAACCTGATGGACTTGGATTTTGCTAAACGTTGTGGGTTTCCTATGACACCTCTGCGGACGCCTATCCCTTTGAGGGGTATTGATGCTACTCCTTTGGCGAAGAATAAACCTCAGTTTTGGACCCAGGTGGTAATGCGGGTCGCCCCAGACCATCAAGAAAATTGCAGATTTTTGGTGTTGCAGAATTTGCATGATACCATTGTTTTGGGGTTTCCCTGGTTGCAAATCCATAATCCAGTTTTGGATTGGAAATCTGTGTCTGTGGTGAGTTGGGGTTGTCAGTGTGCTCTTAGTGACACTCCTGTTTTCTCCACCTCTCCCCAGTCGCATGATGTTCCTGACTATTTGGCTGATTTTTATGTTGTATTTAGTGAGAATAAGTCTGCGTCTTTGCCTCCTCATAGGCGTTATGACTGTGCAATTGAGCTGAGCCCTGGGTGTAAATTTCCCAAGGGTCGACTTTTCAATTTATCTGTATCCGAGCATGAGGCTATGCGATCTTATATTAAGGAGTCATTGGAGAAGGGTCATATTAGACCATCCTCTTCATCCTTGGGTGCTGGGGTTTTTTCGTGGCCAAGAAAGATGGTTCATTAAGGCCTTGTATTGATTATCGTTCCCTCAACAAAATTACTGTTAAATATCAGTATCCGTTACCCCTGATTTCTGATCTATTCTCCAGAGTTAAAGGTGCTTGCTGGTTTACCAAGCTTGACCTCAGGGGGGCATATAATCTTATTCGCATTAAGCATGGGGATGAATGGAAGATGGCGTTTAATACTCCGGAGGGACATTTTGAGTACCTGGTGATGCCTTTTGGGCTCACTAATGTCCCTTCTGTCTTCCAATGCTTCATGAATGATATTTTCCGGGACTTTGTGGATAAATTTTTGATCATCTATCTGGATGATATTTTGATCTTTTCCAGGGATTGGGACTCTCGTGTGGAACATGTTCGGACTGTGTTCCGGATTTTGAGGGAGAATTCCCTGTATGTTAAGGGGTCGAAATGCCTTTTTGGTGTACAGAGTATTTCATTTTTGGGATTTATTTTGTCTCCGTCAACTATTGAAATGGACCTAGCCAAGGTACATGCCATTTATGATTGGGTTCAGCCCACTTCTTTGAAGGCCCTCCAGAAGTTTTTGGGTTTTGCTAATTTTTATCGTAAATTTATAGCTAATTTTTCTGGTATTGCCAAACCATTGACTGATTTGACTAAGAAGGGTGCTGCTATGCTGAATTGGTCTCCAGAGGCTGTTTCTTCCTTTCAGGAGCTGAAGCGGAGGTTCACTTCTGATCCGGTTTTGCGGCAACCTGATGTCTCACTCCCGTTTCAGGTAGAGGTGGACGCTTCTGGGATTGGTGCAGGAGCTGTTTTGTCCCAAAAAGACCCGGTAGCATCTAAAATGAATCCCTGTGCTTTCTTTTCCCGAAAGTTCTCCCCATCTGAACGCAACTATGATGTGGGGAATCGGGCACTGTTAGCCATGAAATGGGCATTTGAGGAGTGGAGACATTGGTTGGAGGGAGCTAGACATCAAGTCGTGGTCCTCACTGACCACAAGAATTTGATTTACCTTGAGTTGGCCAAATGCTTGAATCTTAGACAGGCTAGGTGGGCCTCGTTTTTCACATGTTTTGATTTTGTGGTCTCTTTTCTTCCGGGCACTAAGAATGTCAAGGCAGACGCCCTCTCTAGGGGTTTCTTTGCTGATTGTCCTATTGTGACCAAGCCTGCTACCATGTTAGGTGAGGGGGTAGTTCTTTCTGCCATCTCGCCCGATTTGAGACGTGCTCTGGAAGAGTTTCAGGAGGATAAACCTGAGCGTTGTCCCATTGGAAAATTGTATGTTCCTGACCAGTGGAGGAAGAGAGTAATGTCTGAAGTTCATTGCTCCGCATTGGCTGGTCATCCAGGTATTTTTGGTACTAGAGATTTGGTGAGTCGGTCTTTTTGGTGACCCACCTTATCTCGTGATGTCAGGAATTTTGTGCAGTCCTGTGGGACTTGCTCCCGGTCTAAACCTTGTTCTCGCTCTAGTGGGTTGTTGATGCCTTTGCCGGTGAACAGGATGCCATGGACCCATATTTCAATGGATTTTATTTCTGATCTGCCTGTCTCAGAGAATGACTGTTATCTGGGTGATTTGTGATAGATTCTCTAAGATGGTCCATCTTGTACCACTCCCTAAGTTGCCATCTTCCTCAGAGTTGGTGCCCTTGTTTTTGCAACAGGTGGTTTGCTTGCATGGGATTCCTGAGAACATTGTATCTGACAGAGGAGTTCAGTTTGTCTCTAGATTTTGGAGGACTTTTTGTTCCAAACTGGGAATTCAGTTGTCTTTCTCCTCTGCGTTTCACCCTCAGACCAATGGGCAGACGGAGAGAACAAACTTATTTGAGATGTTTTATCTCTGCTGATCAGGATGATTGGGTCTCATTTTGCCCTTGGCCAAATTTGCTTTAAATAATAGAGCTAGTTCTGCCACTTTGATGTCACCTTTTTTTTGTAACTTTGGGTTTCATCCTCGATTCTCTTCAGGGCAGGTGGAGTCTTCTGCCTGCCCAGGTGTTGATACTTTGGTGGAGAGAATGCACCAGATTTGGGAGCAAGTGGTGGATAAGTTGTCTCTCTCCCAGGAAAAGGCCCAGTGGTTTTCCAAGCGGCATAGGACCATTGGTCCCCGGTTTAAGGTGGGTGATATGGTTTGGTTGTCATCAAAGAATATCTCTATGAAGGTGGCTTCTCCAAAGTTTAAACCTAGATTTATTGGACCTTACAAGATTTTGGAGATTCTTAATCCGGTCTCTTTTCGATTGGCTCTTCCTGTTACATTTAAGATCCATAACGTGTTTCATAAGTCTCTGTTGAAGAGGTTTGTTGAGCCAGTAGTTCCTGTGGTGGCACCTCCTGACCCTGTATTGGTTGAAGGTAATGTGGAATATGAGGTTGAGAAGATAATGGATTCTCGCCTGGCTAGACGGAGACTCCAGTATTTGGTTAAGTGGAAGGGTTATGGCCAGGAGTATAATTCTTGGGTCTCTGCATCTGATATTCATGCCAAAAGATTGGTTCGTGCTTTTCATCGGGCCCATCTTGATCGGCCTGGTGGCGTGGATGAGGGTTCGGTGACCCCTCCTCAAGGGGGAGGTACTGTTGTGAGCTCATTTTCTCGTTCACCTTTGATGTCCGATGAACTCCCTCTGCTGGTGAAAGGAGGTGGTGAAACTAATTTGGATGGGAAAAACCTGTCACCTGAACAGGTGGATTGCGATTGGACATCCGGAATCTCTGAGTGGATATAAGGCAGCCGACGCCCTGTAGGGTTGCTGGTGATTTATCTGCTCTGAGCTCTGGCCTCCAGTTCAGTTCCTGTCTTCTAAAGCTAAGTTTTGCTCTTTTATTGTTCCATGAGATTTTGTCTGATTTGCTTAGCTTTGTGTTCTGCCAGCCCCGGCTGGGGCTCTGCTGAATTTCCATTTTTGTCCCTGATCGGTTAAATCTCTTTTGCTCTGTCTTCAGAATATATCGGAGTGCTGATACAGGGATTTTGAAGTCTAGTGACTTCAGGGCCATTTTTCATATCAGACGTGTTGGGACATTTTTGGTAGGGTTTTTGCGGATTGCAGCCAGTATCTTTTCTGTCCTTTCCTATCTAGTTAGTTGGGCCCCATCGTTTGCTCTGCCTGTCTTTCTGTCTGTGTTTGTGTTTTCGTCTGTTTTCACCGACAATACATGTTGGGGGCTGTCTATTGCTTTGGGGGCTGCTCTGGGGCAGTTTAGATTTCCCCTTTCTTTCTTTAGGCTTATTTAGTTCTCCGGCTGTGAAGAGGTGTCTAGGACCACCGTAGGAACGCTCCACGGCTACTGTTAGTTGTTGTGAATAGGATCAGGGGTCTGCAATCCACTAGCTACCAACCTCTCCGGTTTTCTGGACTTAGCTTGCATTTTTGTTTTTTCCTCCTCCGGTGACTCATTCATAACAATACTGTATGGAGCACTGTGTGGGTCCCTTATACTGTATGAAGCACTATGTGTCAATATGGGTCATTATACTGTATAGGGCATTATATGGGGCCCATTATATTGTTTGGAGCAATATATGGGGACCAGTATTCTGCGTGAGCATAATATGGGGCCAATATACTGTATGAAACTTTATAATGGGCCCATAATAATGTATAGAGCAGGGGTCTCAAGCTCGCGGCCCTCGGGACAATAGTTTGCGGCCCTCACCTCATGGGCCCTCGGAACAATAGTTTAGCCCTCACTTCAGCAGGGATCACACATGCGAGAAACACGGCCGAGTCTCGCATGTGAAATTCCAGTCACACGTAGGACCGCTCATTAAGGTCATGAATATGGACTCCACTCTCATAGGCGTGGCGCCCAAATCCATGAGCTTAATGAGCGGTACCATGTGACGTGTGACCGCACACTCATACAGGAAGAAGATGTCGGCCTGGACCATTGGAGCTGCAGCAGGAGGAGGTAAATATGATGATGGCTAGACAGTCACAGCAGCCTGCTGTCAGCAGGCAAGGCGTATAAGTCACACTCACAACACATGCAGCAGGAGCAGCCGAGCAGGGACCGGACCGGAGCGCGCCACAGACTCAGGTGCGCCGGGTTCAGAATGAGTGGTGGGGCGGTGCGGTATATTGCTCTCGGAGGCGGGATATCAGCCGGCCTTATTGCAAACTTGCGCCATTACCCCGGGCTCAGAAGCGGAGGCGGCCGCGGAAATTGCTGTTCAGTTGGACAGAAAAAAAGCGGAAAAGACACATCGGCTAACACTGAAACAGTGACACCAAGTGGAATTATCTATTACACAGCCCCAAACATGTCTTTTTCAAAGCCTGCAGTGAAGAGAAAGGTTGATGATGAGCACAGACAATTTCAGGAAAAGTGGGAAGTGCAATATTTCTTTGTTGAGCACAGGGACATCACGAAGTGTCTTATTTGCACAGAGAAAGTTGCAGTGCACAAAGAATACAATTTGAAACTTCATAAGTAGACATGCTGAGGAGTATGCAAAATACCAGGGAGATGAAAGAGCCAACCGGGTTGCTAATCTTAAAGAAATCTTGTTGCCTCAGTAGATATCTTTTAAGAAAGCAGCCAAAGAGAATGATGCAGCAGTCGAAGCTAGCTACATGGTTAGTGAGATGATCGCTAAAGCAGGAAAGCCATTCAAAGAAGGTGAATTAGTAAAAAAGTGCATATTACAGGCTGCAAGTATTGTCTGTCCAGAAAAGAAAGGTCAGTTTAGCAACATCAGCCTTTCTGCCAACACCGTAGCAGAGCGCATTTCTGACCTGTCAAGTGACATTTATGATCAACTGTGTGAGAAAGCAAAATGTTTCAGTGTATAGTCAGTCGCTCTTGATGAGACCACAGATATCACCGACACTGCCCAGCTCGCTATCTATGTCCGTGGTGTTGATGACAATTTTGAAGTCATAGAGGAGTTGCTCACAGTGATTCCAATGCATGGCCAGACCACCGCTCAGGAGATATTTCACCAGCTGTGTGATGCCATTGAGAAGGCCGGTTTACCTTGGAGGAGGTTTGTTGGAATAACTGTAAGGGGGTGAAGCACCGAAGGAGTCAAGGGGGAGTTGCCTTCCTAGCTCTGTGCCCGGAACCATCGAGCAGGGCATTAGGGTCCCCGGGGGATGCTTTAGTGGACTGCGCGAGCACCAGGATCAGGAAGAGGGCAGGACGGAGAGCGGGAGAATTGGGCGCGCTTTCAGCTGAGCAGCGCAGTGACGGGAGCAGAGAGGACACTGACAGAGGACAGGAGACAGGCGCAGCGACTGAACACTGAGGGACCGCAGACACAGGCAGTGAGCACTGAGTACAAGAAGCCTGTCAATGCAATGCCTGGAGGGCTGGTCACTCCCCTCCTGTTAAAGACTTTGTCACACCGACAGACTGCGTGCCTTAAGACGCTCCCCTGCAGTGAGGTCCTGCTTTATCCTGAGACGCTTCCCTGTGACCGAGGAACATACTGTAACGTGACACTGACCTGCCAAGAGACACTGTCCCAGGCAGAGCCCCTGACCCTGGTGAGGGAACGCCGCTGCCGCAGCAGAGGGAAGAACCTTGCATACAGGGGGATACCGCCATCCTCATACCCCTTGAGCTCTCACGTTAACCCCCCATACGCCAGTTGGACTATACCTAGGACCTCAGAGACAGACGACATCAAGCACACCTGGTGCCTGGGTGCCTATGTGGGAGAAGAGTGATCTCTACAAGCAAGATCTCCAGGAACTGATAAGTTTCATCCCCATAAGAGAATAACTGTCTGTTGTTTTGCACTTCTGTTATTTCTTCAGTCTCTGATATCACCTGTTACAGCATTTTCTCTGTTATATTATATGTTCACCATATATTCTCCCTGCAAATAAACCTCCCCTTTTACTGTTGGTCTGTCTGCTCCATGGTGACATATATTCCTCCTGCACGTTATTACATAACAACTGATGGAGCACCATCAAAGACAGGCAGGAAAAATGGACTGGTGGCACTTGTTAAAAAAAAACTGGAAGAGGAAGGTGTGGAGGAGGTCATTGCTCTGCACTGCATTATCCACCAGCAGGCCCTTTGCAGCAAATGCCTGAAGTTTGACAATGTGATGTCTTTTGTTGTGAAATGCATCAACCAAATCAGATCCAGGGGCTTAAACCACAGAAGGTTTCGTGCTTTTTTAGAGGAAATGGAGTCAGAATATGGATATGTGCTCTACTTCATCAAGGTACGTTGGCTCAGCAGGGGAAACATATTGAAGAGAATTTTTGAGTTGAAAGCGGAAGTGAAAGCCTTCATGGAGAAAGATGGGGCTGCTGTTCCTGTGCCAAGTGATCCAAAATGGCTCATGGACTTAGCTTTTTTTTGTTAATATCACACATGAGCTTAATGTACTGAACAAGAAGTTACAAGGCCAGGGGCAACTTGTCAGTGCTGCCTATGACAATGTGAGAGCATTCTCTACAAAACTTATGTTATGGAAAGCCCAGCTTTCTCAGACAAACCTTTGCCATTTCCCATCATGCCAGGCACTCATGGAAGCAGGCACACCATTCAGTGGGGAGGAGTATATGGATGTCATTTTGAAGCTACAGGAGGAATTTGATCACAGATTTGTAGACTTCAAGACGCACAGGCCACATTTCAAATTTTTGCGGACACCTTCTCCTTTGATGTGCAAGATTCCCCTCCTGTGCTTCAAATGGAGCTCATTGACCTGCAGTGCAACTCTGAACTCAAAGCCAAGTTCAGGGAGGTGAGTGGAAAAGCAAGCAAGCTCAGCCAATTTTTGAGAGCATTGCCCCCCAGCTTCCCTGAGCTTTCCCAAATGTTCAAGCGGACCATGTGTCTTTTTGGGAGCACATACTTGTGCGAAAAGCTCTTCTCTACCTTGAACTTCAGTAAGTCCAAGTACAGGTCCAGACTTACTGATCAGCATCTTCAAGCCCTACTGAGGGTCTCAACTGCTTCCTCCCTTAAAGGGAATCTGTCACCCCTTTTTAGTGATATCATGTAAAGATATCACCCAATTGTGTGTCCCATAAGGTTTCCTTTAGGATTTTTTATTCCCCCCGACCCCGCACCTTTGATGCAAAAATACCTTTGTTATGTTGGTAAAGAGGTATGCAAATCGCCGCGGTCCGGTCCGATGGGCGTGGCTTAGTCAGCTTCTTTCCCCCCTCCTCGGTTTGCTGAGCGTAATCTTCATCTGTGAATATCACAGATAACGTTGTTTGCCACGCTTGCGCATTCAAAGAGGCCTCTGGCGCCTGCGCAGTATGTTTTGCCCAACTGTGGGCGAAGCATATAAGCGGTACTGCTCATGCGCCGGTATTTTCCAGCGCGGTCTATGCCCCGGAAGTGTGTCCTGCATGTGAAGACTTCTGGGGCATAGACCACGCTGGAAAATACCGGCCTTTCATTGTTACTGCTATGTGATGTCATCACGCAGCTTGTCACAGAGTAGAGCGCCCTGTCACAGCTGCAGTTGGCTGCCATTTTGACAACTATGCTTAATATGAAGCCGCAACAGGACTCCAGGGGAGCACAGAAAAATGAAAATAATCTTTTTTATTTTTTCCCCTCTGTGATTGGGTAGGGTAGTGGACATAGGGGCTGACATAAGGGCCCATAATGGGGACATTATTAAAGTTGGCATAGTTTTAAGGCTTATTTGCAGATGTCGTGGAACACATACAATGAAGACAATAGGGAGCACTGTGCTGATCCTCATTTATTTTGGGCCGCCTCAAAGGCAGTTTTAAGGGGACACGTCATCTCCTATGTTGGGAATAAACGGAAAAAATTATTAGAGGCCACATTAGCAGCTCAGGAAGAATTGACCCAGGCACATACAAATTTTAATTGTTCTAATACCCCCGCAAATAAACAAAAATTCATAGAGGCTAAAGAGACTGCCAAAAATATAGAGCATGAGAGAGTGTTGTACAGTCTAGACTATCAAAAACACAAATACTTTAACACTAGAACTACCGCATGTTTCATAATACCTATAACTATCATTAGGGGTCATTTTGACCTCCATTCAAAAGTTTGGACTCTGGAGTAAAAATAACTTTTTTGTTGCCAACAAATTAAAGAACATTTATTTTAACTTAGTAGTAACAGTGTTAAGATCAAGTACAGCACGCATTTTCCTTTTACATGGTCATAGCATGCGGTGTCCAACAGTTAACACAAACAGTACTTTCTTCCACTTTCCCAGTGTATTTTCCACAAACTGGTTTGTTACAGCTTACGCAAGTTTTAGTTGTTTTGTTTTCGTTGCATCTCCACAACTTCCAACTCCAGATTTTCGACGCTTGCGGATTTATTGTCCTTTTGTTTGTGGTTCAGACATTGCGGATGATGGGCCACTTCTTCTGACTCATTTTCAGATAAATTCTGAAGACATTTCAAAATTTCATCACTTGTCAGACCCCTCTGCTTACTCATGCTTCAAATATACGTCGCAAAAAGGAACTTGTAAGATCGCAGAAGTAATAAAACGACACTGTACAAACATGCAGAGTTGTAGCTTCAACTGTAATGTTTGCTACTGAAGTGCAGACAGAAATCGCTATAAGACATAGATCAAACATGTTTAGACAAAACAAAATGCTGAATCATCCCTGATATGCAAAGATACAATTACACTCTACAACTGGGGAGAAGTACTGTGATTTTCTGTACTCTGTAATATTAGGTGTCTTGCCTACTACTACTTTTATGTATGGGGTCAAATTGACCCCTTCAGTACTTATAGGTATGAATTGTAAAATCCGGGGCCCTGAAAAAGTTACAATTCATTTTTGTGTCCTAAAATATACACTACCATGAATAAATAAAAGTCACAAAAAGTCAGAACTCATTTGTTAAAATTTTAGAAATTATAGGAAAAAGAAATAGCAAAAGGGTCAAAATGACCCCTCCGGTAGTTCTAGTGTTAAATGGGGGAACAGGCCAGGAAGGTTACTGGCCTCTCTCACTAAACCTTTTAAACTAGGATTACCAGAATTCGTAGTCAAAATGGCACGGTCACAATGGACAATGAACAAATAATAGAGGAAGTTAGACTTTTTTTGGATCTTTGTATGCAGGAGGGGGAGAAGAGATTGTGGAGGCATCATGTTTCTTTGGGGATGGGGTGGCTCCTGGCATTATGGAGGATCAGAGAAACCTGCTTAACTCACCTATTACCATTACGGACAGGGTCGGACTGGCCCACCAGAGAGCTGGAGGATTCTCCGGTGGGCCCAGGCACTGACACCTGCTGGCATATTTGCCATTTGCTGCCTAGGGCCTCTACTGCTCAAGGGGCCCAAAGGCAGTGGTGTGTCGCTAATAGCGGTACACCCAGCTGCTCTAGAGCCCCTGAGTTAGGGGGACCCTCCCGATGCCAGCAGAGCAGCAGCTGGAGACTGGAGCCTGTGCCCACTGCTAAAGAGAAATGAATATTCACACTTCCCCACGCCCCCATGGGTGTGGCGACGAGAGAATGTTCAATTCACTTTAATAGCGGGCAGTGTTAGCCGCAGGCTAAGGTTAACACTGCCTGCATGTAAAGCCGGTGCGGCTGCATCGGGGCCCTGGAGTTGGGCTCCTGCAGGGCAGCAAACCCTGAGGGCAATGGCCGGGCAGGGAGCAATCCCTGCTGCTTGTCAGCGGAGCAGATCTGCAGGGATCCGATGCCGTCCTGCTTCCTGCCCGGCACTTCCTGTTTGTGCGGCTGGATGATGTCATCATTCAGCGCGGCTGTTTCAGAGAGAAAGCTGCCGGTATGTGCTGCGGCTGTGGGGAATGTGTGTGCGTGTGTTTATGTGGTGCAGTGTGGTGCTTTGTGTGTGAGAGAGTAGTGTGGTGCTGTGTGTGAGTGGTGCTGACTGTGTGTGTATTGGATATTCGCAATGATGTGGGTGATGGAAAGATAAATGATGGGGGTGGTGGGGGAGAAGACAATGTTGGGAGTGGTGGAAAGGACAATGGGGGTGGTGGGGGAGGAAGCAATGATGGAGGTGGTAGAATGGGCAATGATGAGATGGTGGAGAAGGCAATGATGGTTGTGATGGAAAAGACAATCATGGTGGTGGGGGAGGCAATGAGGCAATGATGGTTGTGGTGGAAAGGACAATGATGGTAGTGGTGGAAAGGACAATAGTGTTGGGGAGGAAGCAATGATGGAGGTGGTGGAAAGAGCACTGATAGGGGTGATGGGTGAGAAGGCAATGATGGAGGTAGTGATGAGGACAATGAAAGGATGGAGAGGGAGAGCAATGATGGAGGTGGATGAGGGCTACATTATACCCTAAGAGTGGGCTGCGTTATACTTTATGAGGGGGATAAATTATATTCAGTGGGGGGGCTGCATTATATTCAGTGTGGGGGCTGCATTATTCTCTCAGGGGGCTACATCATACTATATGAGGGGGGCTGCATTATGCCCTATGAGGGGGCTACAGTATATTCTATGGGGGATGCCTTTCAAGGGGGTTGCATTATACTCTGAGAGGGCTACATTATATTCTGTGAAGGGACTGCATTACTCTTTGAGGGGGGCTGCATTATACCATATGAGGGTGCTACATTATATTCTATGGGGGGCTGCATTATATTTTGTGGGGTGCTGCATTATACCCTATGGGGGATGCATTATATTCTATGAGGGGGGCTACCCCAAGCCCTGGTTCATAATTAAGACGTGTACTACCTTATATTATATCCTGATATTAGCGCGTTTTACCACACAATTGGTGGTCTTCTATTTATTTCTATGTAGCTACATAGTGGGCCCCAAGAATAATTTTCTCTGGTGGGCCCAAGGTGCTCCAGTCCAACGCTGATTACGGAGGTCCTGTCAGCCATTTCTACTCTTAAGATTTCTAAGGTACCGGGTCCAGATGGGTTTAGTGGAGAATATTATAAGATCTTAGGCCCATGGGTAGGTCCACAACTAGTTGTGTTATTTAATGGAATCATGGAAAAGGGTTATATTCCAGATAGATTTAATGAGGCTTGTATTATTATGCTTCCTAAGCCTGGGAAAGACCCATTGCAGGTGTAGGGATACTGCCCAATCTCACTGCTCAATGCAGATTTTAAACTCTTGACAAAAAAATTGGCAACTAGAGTACAGCAGATTATTCCTGAGTTAATTTCACCACATCAGACAGGGATTGTACATGGGAAATCGATAACCTATAATATAAGAACAGCAATAGGTACTATATCTAGTTGTAGAGTCAATAAGGGCAAAAAGAACATAGTGGTGGGTCTTGACGCAGATACGGCCTTTGACAGGGTCTCCTGGAATTATTTACATAAGTTGTTGGAGCTCAGAGGGTTTGGGTCATGGTTCTGCAATGCTATTAAATTGTTATATAGAGACTCCACATCTAGGCTTTTTATAAACAACAACCTGTCGGTGCCCTTTGCCATTCGGAGGGGTACGAGGCAGGGATGCCCATTGTCTCCATTATTGTTTAATTTAGCATTAGATCCTTTGTTGAGAACTCTTCAAAATATGCCAGATTTTCATGAGATTCCTACAGGGAACACGGAAACAAAATTATTGGCTTTTGCCGATGATATTTTATTATTTATTGCCAACCCAACACAAGCTATCCCAACCATAATTTCGACAATCGAAGAATTTGGACATCTTACTGGCTTTAAAATAAATTATAATAAGTCAGAAGCATTAGCGATATTTAGGGCGGGCAGAATAGCTGAGAGCTGGTTTCCCTTTCAATGGAAGAGCGAGTCTATTGGATATCTGGGCATTAGACTCCCAGCGGATCCACATAAATTGTATTGCCTTAATTATAGACCAATTATTAATGAGGTTACTAGTCTCCTCAACTCCTGGAAACATTTTATCTTGTCTTTTAATTAAAATGATAATTTTTCCTAAATTATTATATTTATTCAAACATTACCACTTCTATTATCCAAATCAGACATTAATGCATAGGACATTTCGACAGTTTATATGGGGAATGGGGGGCCATTCAGGCATTGGGTAATGTAAGTTACTACTTCTAAGATCTGAGGGGGGTATTAACTTCCCTGATATTGCTAGATATAACTTAGCAGCTAACTTATGATTTGAAATAGATTGGATGCGGGGAACATCCCACTTCGCCAATGCTCACCTAGAGGGGCAGATTTATCCACATATATCTTTAATGGCTTTGCTACATCTGACTAATGAAGAACTCTCTGATGAAATTAGAGATCATCCGATACTTTGGCAAACTATTTTTTCCTGGAGAAGAGGGAAGAAATTGTGTAATTTGGGAGGTAGATTGTCACCATTCCAGCCTTTTCTAGGTAACCCACTATTTTCGAAAGGTAAACCGCCTAAAATCTATGAAATTATGGCCCAAAAAAAGTGTGTTTTTTGGGGTGGATCTATTAGACCATAGTTTCTCTACAATCACTTTTGACGAGGCGGTATCCCGCTATCCTGTATTTGGAGGACGACCGTTCTTATTCCTGCAGGCCCGTAGTCTGGTTCTTAGGTTTGTGGCTAGCAGACAGAGAGAGAGAACAGGCGATAAATTGGACACTCTTCTCAGAATGGGTAGGTCTCATTTGGTGTCAACTAGCACCATATATTCCACTCTGCGGAAGGAATGGTCTTGGGATGCTAAAACCTCGGGTCCGCGAGATGGATAAAGGATATGGAGGGGTTGGAGGTTGAAGATATATTAGAAGCTACTGAGACACAAAGGAAAGTTATTCCATATAATAGTTATACCCATATGGCCATATTATTATTACATAGAGCTTATATTATCCCGTACGTCCAATCCAGAATGTCTCCTACAAATTCTTATCAATGTGTTAAATGTGGTTTACATAATACTGACATCTACCATCATATGTGGGGTTGCCCCAAAATTCAAAAGTTATGGCGTGATATTCACTCTGAGTTACAACAATTGAGTGGTTTTGTGTTCCCTCTTACCCCGCAATGGGCTATTTTTAATATTCTAGAGGAGACCCCAAGAGTATTACCAAAGCACACCAAGGCCATGTTAGTGATTTGGGCCTCAGCAGTAAGAAAAAGTATATTAAATCAATGGTTAAACTCAAATGTTCCGTCGAAATCATTAATATTGACAAAAATTCATTTTCTGTTTAAAATGGACTGGTTGGAAACCTTGACTAACAAAGAAAAGTTAGCAGAGAAGTTTTTCACCAGATGGTCGTTTCTTATTCCCTTCTTGGATACAGAGTGTAGGAACAGACTTAGGAAACAATTCAAGAGCAGCAGATGGTACTTGCTACAAAGCATTGGAGGACACGCACCAATTTTAAGAATCTTTTTAAATGATGACATTTGCAGGAAGGGGAGGGGGGGTGGGAAAAGGTGGGATTATGGTTTAATGTCATGAACATACTGTAATTATTTGTACCCCTTTTCCTTGTTAAATTAATAAACAGTTTAAAAAAAAAAAATAAAGTTGACATAGTGGCCCAGGATGGGGGCAACATAGGATCCCAGGATGAGGACATTATTATTGGAAGGGGACCAGTGTTAGGGACGGTGGAACGCACTAAATATAAAATAACGTAGTGCGTTCGCCGCCCGGGGTCCGCCGTGCAGAAGGTGTTAACACTGCTGCTAGCTGATGGCGGACGTACAATATGGCGGTATAACGCACGCCGGTTGAACGTCACCCAGGTGCGCTGAGCGAACTCTGTTTTACTCACAGAGATGCCTTAGGTGCAAAACACAAAAGGGCTGAGCCTGTTAGCGTCACAGGTCTCAGAGGAGTACACGCACGGTATATGGTCACAGGAGCTGGGCCCTAGGAGAGGGTCAGCGTCCGTCTAGACCTACCGTGCGTACGGTGTCGCAACTGCGGACGCCAAAAGGAGCTACAGACTGCAGCGCGGCAACAGACACTGCCGCTAGTCGACAATGCCGAAGAGGGGGCGCACTGTCGGACGCTAGTACTGTGTAGATGCTTATTGTGGCTATAGCTTGCCACTGGCTGGCGCTGACTCTAAAGCTAAGTCCCTATACACACTCGTAATATCAGAGGTAGGGGATCTTAATGAGTCATTCGCAGGTTCATGCATCCATCATCATTCACACAGTAGCAACTAGAGACTATACTAGCGCATGGCCGAGCGCATGGCAGACCAGATCTGGAGAAGGACCTGGACATGTGGCTCCCGATCTCCAATGGGAGATCGTCTCGTGAGCATGCTCAGTAGAGCTACGGAGGGACTTAGCCTCTGGAGTGATTTGCTGCTGAGCAGCCTGCATTGCCATTGCTGACCCAAAGGTGGCAGCAATAGCCAACCCCACAGAGCAGGTCTAGGCAGAGCGCCTGGGAAGCCGGGACTGCCGAGCAATGTCCTCTGCGGTCGAAAGATAATGGGAGACCGCAGAATGTGAGGCTCTGGATTCCTGTTGAACCACTGCAGGAACCCGACGCCTAACACCCAGGATAGGGACATTCTTACTGGAAGGGGCCCAAGATGGGGACATTATTACTGTAAGTGTCACAGGATGGGGACATAATTACTCGAATGGAGACATTATTACTGGAAGGGACCCAGGATAGGGGAAATTAATAAATAAAGGGGCCCAGGATGGGGACATTATTAAATAAAGGGGCCCAGGATGGGGAAATTATTAAATAAAGGGGCCCAGGATGGGGACATTCTTAAATAAAGGAGCCCAGGATAGGGACACTATTAAATAAAGGGGCCCAGGATTGGGATCTTATTAAAGTGAACATAGGGGTCCAGGATGGGGGCAACATAGGGGCCTGGTATAGGGACATTAAATAAAGGGTGCCAGGATATGGACCCTGATCGGAGCATCCAAAACAAGTCATATCAGTATACGATATGATGTCCGTATGTAATGCTCATAAATGCTGTAGCAGTCTCTTATTGTTTGCTGAGATCATATACTATTAGGCAGTGTAGGACTGGCCTGGCGGTGTACCAGTGAAATGTTCCGTGGGCCCAAGAGATAAAAGAAAAAGTAAAAAAAACTAACATTTTCAGGGGCACAGGTCGATTAAAAGCACAATCAGGGGCGTGCGCATGCAGGGTTCATTACCTGACTCGATGCATTGACAAGGGTCGGTGTCATCACCCTGAGGGGGGGCTCACTCGCTGTCTGAGAAACGCTATGGGGACCGTGAGTCGGGGGAGCCCTATGTCAACACTGGCACCTCCCCATCCCTATCAATTACTCACCTCTTATCGTTCCCTGCAGCTAAAGCGTCTTCAGTGTCTGCTGACTCTCTGTGACGTGTCAGGGCAAAGGGCGCAATGGCATCACTACAGCGTGCCCTCTGTGCAGAGAGTTAGATGATGCTGAGGAGACTTTATTAAATTAAGGGGTAACATAATTACTGTATGGGGGTCTGGATGAGGAACATACATTATTGGTTTATGGTGGCAAGCGTGCACATTATTACTGTTGGGGTCAATCAGGGGACATTATTACTGATGTAATTTAATTTACTTTTGACAATACTATTTTCCATGGGGGAAGACAAAAGGGGGGTCCTGTTACTGTGTAGGGTTGCACTATGTCACTTTTTTTTCATCTGATGTAGTGTAGAGGTTGGGGGAAAAAGTGAGGAATATGCTTTGGAAGCAATCATCTATAGATAACTGTCATATTTTCAGCAGAGACAAGTCCTGGCTGGAAGAAGTTCTGGCGGTCTGCACTGGTTGAAGAAGAAGAGAGAAGATGAATTACTTCAACTACGGATTTCACTGATGAGTCAATGTGTTATCTGTTCACTGACTCTATACACTGTATACTATATACAGAGCTCCTGTGTCTAATGACATTGGTGATCACTGTATTACTGGCATACTATATACACAGGAGCTCTGTATATACTGTAATGTACACTAAAACTATATACAGAGCTCCTGTGTAGAAGTCACTGTATTATCTGTACAGTGGTCACTGTATTACCTGTATGCTATATGCAGTGCTCCTGTGTATAATGTTACTTTATCACTGTATTACCTGTACACTGACACTATATATAAATAGTTTCAGTGTATAATGTCAATAGTGACCACTGCATTACCTCTACCCTGAAACAATACCCTGTATACTATATACAGAGTTCCTGTGTATAATGTCACTGGTTATCACTGAACTACCTGTACACTGAAACTACATACAGAGCTCCTGTGTATAATGCCACCAGTGGTAATATTTTTGTTATTAGTATTGTGTTTTTTATTAATGATCAGTTTTGTAGTATTTGGTCACTATGTGGTGGTAAAATGTGATCTGGTCATGGTGTGGTGGCATTTGTTCTTTGTATGTGGTATTATTTGCCTTGGTATAGTTGATTGTGCTGTGTATGGAGGTCAATTGTTCTCTCTGATATTAATAAGGAGAAGATTCTTGATTTCTAATAGAGATTAAATACATTTAACCCCTTCCTGTCCTGTGACTATTACACAGTAGTAAATATGCCTTCTACAGTGAAAACAAGTAATCATGTATGTATGTGTACACATTCAGTATTTGTTCAGTATTTTGCTCCAGTATTTATAAGCCAAAACCAGGAATGGGTGACAAATGCAGAAGTGGAGATGTGTTTCTAATACACTTTTCCTCTGATTTTTCACTCCTGGAAACTAGACCCCCCAAGGAGCTTATCGAGATGTGTGGTGAGCACTTTGAACCCTAAAGTGCTTCACAGAAGTTTGTAACGTAGAGCTGTGAAAATTAAAAAATCATTTTTTTCCCACAAAAATGATCTTTGATGAGCTATAATTTTTCCATATTTCGGCCGACAGAATCATGTGTGGGCTTGATTTTTGCGGGACGAGCTGTTGTTTTTATTGGAAACATTTTCGGGCACATAACGTTTTTGATCGCTTTCTATTCCAATTTTTGTGGCGGCAGAATGAACAAAAACCAGCAATTCAGGAATGTTTTTTTTTTTTCTTTGTTCCGCGTGTGGCAAAATTAGCATGGCAGCTTTATTCTTTGGGTCAGTACGATTACAGCGATATTTATAGAAAAAATAATTATTTTTGCATCGCTTTATTCTGCGAGCTATAACTTTATTATTTTTTGCTGATGATGCTGTATGGCGGCTTGTTTTTTTGCGGGACGAGATGACGCTTTCTTCAGTACCATGTTTATTTATATCTTTCTTTTTGATCGCGTGTTATTGCACTTTTTCCAAGCGGTATGATGATACCGCTTGGAAAAAGTATAATTTGCTAATTTTTGTGCTTTTTTACGGCGTTCACTGAAGGGGTTAACTAGGGTGACACTTTTATAGATGGGATTTTTACGGACGCGGAGATACCAAACGTGTATTTTTTTTGTTTTTTTTACATAAAATTGTGTATTTTTTAGGGGATTTTTTAAAATTATTTTTAAAAAAAAAAAAAAATTTTGTGTAAACACGCGGTGGTAGTTCAAAGGTATGACGGGGATAGCCCGTCATAGTGCGAGAAGTTACATCCTGCCATTATGGGCTAGCCACGTCAATGGACTTAAGGGGTTAAGATTCTAGTATTGGTAACATACTTTGGTCAGATCATGCCCCTGTATATTGCTCACTAAAAGTACCATCCCTAACCAAAACATCAGTGTCTTGGCGTCTCAGTGAGTTGTTATTATTAGATACATTATGTGCCTCAGACGTATGAGCCTCCATATCTAACTTTATTGTTGATCACGGAAATGATGATACAGCCCCCCACAATTAAATGGGAAGCCCTCAAGTGTGTACTTAGAGGGGTATTTATCAAACAAACATGGGTCCCGAATAAAAAAAAGAGGTCAGGCAATCAAACTAGCTTTACAGAGAGAGTCACTAATCTGGAGTTAATTCATAAAAGGCGCTCTCCACTGCAACCCTCAGAGATCTTCTCAAAGCAAGATTAGAAGCTAAAAAATTACTCAATTCTTCATGTAAACGTTTATTTCAGTTAGGTCAAAGTAGATTCTACGAGTTTGGTAGCAAACCGGGAAGAATGTTAGCTAAAGTCCTTAATTCTAAAAAGACCCAAACAAATATTCCCTGTGTTAAGAATACTCAAGATAAATTGGTTCATACCACACCTGAAATTGCAGCTGTCTTCCATTCATATTATTCAAAGCTACCATATATACTCGCGTGTTATGATGAGTCACCGAAGGAGGAAAAAACAGAATACCAGCTAAGTCCAGAAAAACCAGAGAGGTTGGCAGCTATCGGATTGCAGACCCCTGAACCTATCCACAACAACTAGCAGTAGCCGTGGGGGGTTCCTACGGTGCCCTAGACCCCTCGATCACAGCCGGAGAACTATATAGCCTAAAGACAGAAAGGGGAAAAACTAAACTGCCCCAGAGCAGACCCCAAAGCAATAGGCAGCCCCCAACATATAATGACAGTGAAGCAAGATGAAAACACTAACACAGATAGAAAGATAGGTTGAGCAAATGATGGGGCCCAAGCTAACTACATAGGACAGGATAGGAAAGCTGCTCTCTGCCATCCACAAAAACACTATAAAAATGAGCCAACCGACTGATAGGAAAAACAGGCCCTGAAGTCGCTAGGCTTCAAAAGACTATATCAGCACTCAGGTATATTCTGAAGACAGAGCAAAAGATCAACAGATCAGAGACAAAAATGGAATTCAGCTCACCCCCGGCCGGGGATGGCAGAACTCCCAAAAAACAAGGCAAAACAAAAAACAAAACTGAAGAGCACAAAGCAGAGCGGAAAAACTTAGCTTTGAGATGCAGGAATCAGACTGGTCTCTAAGAATCCAGCAGAAAAATCACCAGCCAGGAAGAAGGGCGTCGGCAGCCTTATATCCAGTCCTCAATTCCAGCCACCCAGTCATCATCTAGCTGCCCAGGTGTCTGATAATCAGCCTCACTACCTTCCTTCACCAGAGGAGGGAGTTCATCAGACCTCAATAGTGAAGGGAAAAATGAACTCACAACAGTACCTCCCCCTTGAGGAGGGGTCACCGAACCCTCATCCATGCCACCAGGGCGATCCGGGTGAGCCCGATGAAAGGCATGCACCAATCTTTCGGCATGAATATCAGAGGCAGAGACCCAGGAATTATCCTCCTGACCATAACCCTTCCACTTAACCAAATACTGGAGTCTCCGTCTAGCCAGACGGGAATCCAGTATCTTCTCTACCTCATATTCCATGTTACCTTCAACCAATATAGGGTCAGGAGGTGCCACCACAGGAACTACTGGTTCAACAAACCTCTTCAACAAGGACTTATGAAACACATTATGAATTTTAAATGTGACAGGAAGAGCCAACCGAAAAGAGACTGGATTAATAATCTCCAAAATCTTGTAAGGTCCAATAAATCTAGGCTTAAACTTAGGAGAAGCCACCTTCATAGCGATATTTTTTGATGACAACCAAACCAGATCACCCACCTTAAACTGGAGACCAACGGTCCTACGCCGGTTGGAAAACCGCTGGGCCTTTTCCTGGGAGAGAGACAACTTATCCACTACTTGGTCCCAGATCTGGTGCATTCTCTCCACCACAGTGTCAACACCTGGGCAGGCAGAAGGCTCCACCTGCCCTGAAGAAAATCGAGGGTGAAAACCAAAGTTACAAAAAAAAGGTGACATCAAAGTGGCAGAACTAGCTCTATTATTTAAAGCAAATTCGGACAAGGGCAAAAATGAAACCCAATCATCCTGATCGGCAGAAATAAAACATCTCAAATACGACTCCAAAGTCTGGTTTGTTCTCTCCGTCTGCCCATTGGTCCGAGGGTGAAACGCAGAGGAGAAGGACAACTGAATTCCCAGCTTGGAACAGAAAGTCCTCCAAAATCTAGACACAAACTGAACTCCTCTGTCAGATACAATGTTCTCAGGAATCCCGTGCAAGCGAACCACCTGTTGCAAAAACAAGGGCACCAACTCAGAGGAAGATGGCAACTTAGGGAGTGGTACAAGATGGACCATCTTAGAGAATCTATCACAAATCACCCAAATAACAGTCATTCTCTGAGAGACAGGCATATCAGAGATAAAATCCATTGAAATATGGGTCCATGGCCTCCTGGGCACCGGCAAAGGCATCAACAAGCCACTAGAGCGAGAACAAGATTTAGACCGGGAGCAAGTCCCACAGGACTGCACAAAATTCCTGACATCATGAGACAAGGCGGGCCACCAAAAAGACCGACTCACCAGATCTTTAGTACCAAAAATACCTGGATGACCAGCCAATGCAGAGCAATGAACTTCAGACATCACTCTCTTCCTCCACTGGTCAGGAACATACAACATTCCACTGGGACAACGCTCAGGTTTGTCCTCCTGAAACTCTTCCAGAGCACGTCTCAAATCGGGCGAGATGGCAGAAAGAACTACCCCCTCGCCTAAGATGGTAGCAGGCTTAGTCACAACAGGAGAATCAGCAAGGAAACTCCTAGAGAGGGTGTCTGCCTTGACATTCTTAGTGCCCGGAAGAAAAGAGACCACAAAATCAAAACGTGTGAAAAACAAGGACCACCTAGCCTGTCTAGGATTCAAGCGCTTGGCCGACTCCAGGTAAATCAAATTCTTGTGGTCAGTAAGGACCACGACTTGGTGTTTGGCTCCCTCCAACCAATGTCTCCACTCCTCAAATGCCCATTTCATGGCCAACAATTACCGATTCCCCACATCATAGTTACGTTCGGATGGAGAGAACTTTCGGGAAAAGAAAGCACAAGGATTCATTTTAGATGTCACAGGATCTTTTTGGGACAACACCGCTCCTGCACCAATCTCAGAAGCGTCCACCTCCACCTGAAACGGGAGTGAGACATCAGGTTGCCGCAAAACTGGAGCAGAAGTGAATCTTCGCTTCAGCTCCTGAAAGGAAGAAACAGCCTCCGGAGACCAATTCAGCACATCAGCACCCTTCCTAGTCAAATCCGTCAATGGCTTGGCAATACCAGAAAAATTAGCTATAAATTTCCGATAAAAATTAGCAAAACCCAAAAACTTCTGGAGGGCCTTCAAAGAAGTGGGCTGAACCCAATCATAAATGGCCTGTACCTTGGCCGGGTCCATTTCAATAGTTGACGGAGACAAAATAAATCCCAAAAATGAAATCCTCTGTACCCCAAAATGGCATTTCGATCCCTTGACATACAGGGAATTCTCCCTCAAAATCCGGAACACAGTCCGAACATGTTCCACATGAGTGTCCCAATTCTTGGAGAAGATCAAAATATCATCCAGATAGATAATCAAAAATTTATCCACAAAGTCTCGGAAAATATCGTTCATGAAGCACTGGAAGACAGAAGGGGCATTAGTGAGCCCAAAAGGCATCACCAGGTACTCAAAATGTCCCTCCGGAGTATTAAACGCCGTCTTCCATTCATCCCCATGCTTAATGCGAATAAGATTATACGCCCCCCTGAGGTCAAGCTTGGTAAACCAGCAAGCACCTTTAACTCTGGAGAATAGATCAGAAATCAGGGGTAACGGATACTGATATTTTACAGTAATTTTGTTGAGGGCACGATAGTCAATACAAGGCCTTAATGAACCATCCTTTTTAGCCACGAAAAAAAAAAACAGCACCTAAGGGTGAAGAGGATGGTCTAATATGACCCTTCTCCAATGCCTCCTTAATATAGGATCGCATAGCCTCGTGCTCGGGTACAGATAAATTGAAAAGCCGACCCTTGGGGAATTTACACCCCGGGTTCAGCTCAATTGCACAGTCATAACTCCTATGAGGAGGCAAAGACACAGACTCATTCTCACTAAATACATCATAAAAGTCAGCCAAATAGTCAGGAACATCATGCGACTGGGGAGAGGTGGAGAAAACAGGAGCATCACTAAGGGCACACCGACAACCCCAACTCACCACAGACAAAGATTTCCAATCCAGAACTGGATTATGGATTTGCAACCAGGGAAACCCCAGAACAATGGTATCATGCAAATTATGCAACACCAAAAATCTGCAATTTTCTTGATGGTCTGGGGCGACCCGCATTACCACCTGGGTCCAAAACTGAGGTTTATTCTTTGCCAAAGGAGTAGCATCAATACCCCTCAAAGGGATAGGCATCCGCAGAGGTGTCATAGGAAATCCACAACGTTTAGCAAAATCCAAGTCCATCAGGTTAAGAGCTGCTCCTGAATCCACAAAAGCCTTGGCGGAAAATGTGGACAGGGAGCAGATCAGAGTATTTGCCAGAAGAAACTTAGTTTGAACACCACCCACAGAAAACGTGTGTGCACAACGTTTCTCTCGTTTAGGGCAGACAGAAATAATATGCGAGGCAACTCCACAAAGAAAACACAGCTTATTACGCCTTCTGAACTCCTGACGTTGCGCCTTAGACAAAACTATCACATTGCATAGGTTCAGACATTTGTTCAACAGGTGGCAACATCTCTCGTGTAGTTTTGCGTTCATGTAAACGCCGATCCACCTGAATGGCTAATGACAAAGAATCGTCAAGACCAGAGGGAACAGGAAATCCTACCATAGTATCTTTTACAGTTTCTGACAAACCCTTCCGAAAGAGGGCTGCCAAGGCACCATCATTCCAGGTAGTAAGGACCGCCCACTTTCGGAATTTTTGACAGTACAACTCTGCCGAATCCCGACCCTGGCTTAATGCCAACAGGGTCTTTTCAGCCTGATCAATAGCATTAGGTTCATCATACAACAACCCCAAGGCCTGAAAAAATGCGTTCACATTATTCAGAATAGGATCATCAGGTTTCAAAGAAAACGCCCAATCCTGGGGATCGCCGCGCAGCAAAGAGATGACAATTTTAACCTGCTGCGCGGAGTTCCCCGACGAGTTAGGCTTCAAGGCAAAAAAAATTTACAATTATTCTTGAAATTCAAGAATTTAGACCGATCCCCAAAAAACACATCCGGAGTGGGAATCTTTGGTTCAGCAGCATGTGAATGAGCAAGATAGGCGGAAATTCCCCGCACTTCAGCAGCGAGCTGCTCCACACGATCAGACAATTGCTTCATCTCCATTGAGAGAAAAATTCCCCCTACAGCCTCAGAGATATAGAGGAAAAAATATGCACACACAAAAAAAAAAAAATTCTGAAACCTTTTTTTTTCTTTTTTTTACAATTCTCTCCTGCTATTGAGTACCCTAGGATCTGCGGTATGGCTGGTGATTCTGTTATGATGAGTCACCGAAGGAGGAAAAAACAGAATACCAGCTAAGTCCAGAAAAACCAGAGAGGTTGGCAGCTATCGGATTGCAGACCCCTGAACCTATCCACAACAACTAGCAGTAGCCGTGGGGGGTTCCTACGGTGCTCTAGACCCCTCGATCACAGCCGGAGAACTATATAGCCTAAAGACAGAAAGGGGAAAAACTAAACTGCCCCAGAGAAGACCCCAAAGCAATAGGCAGCCCCCAACATATAATGACGGTGAAGCAAGATGAAAACACTAACACAGATGGAAAGATAGGTTGAGCAAATGATGGGGCCCAAGCTAACTACATAGGACAGGATAGGAAAGCTGCTGTCTGCCATCCACAAAAACCCTATAAAAATGAGCCAACCGACTGATAGGAAAAACAGGCCCTGAAGTCGCTAGGCTTCAAAAGACTATATCAGCACTCAGGTATATTCTGAAGACAGAGCAAAAGATCAACAGATCAGAGACAAAAATGGAATTCAGCTCACCCCCGGCCAGGGATGGCAGAACTCCAAAAAACAAGGCAAAACAAAAAACAAAACTGAAGAGTACAAAGCAGAGCAGAAAAACTTAGCTTTGAGATGCAGGAATCAGACTGGTCTCCAAGAATCCAGTAGGAAAATCACCAGCCAGGAAGAAGGGCGTCGGCAGCCTTATATCCAGTCCTCAATTCCAGCCACCCAGTCATCATCTAGCTGCCCAGGTGTCTAATAATCAGCCTCACTACCTTCCTTCACCAGAGGAGGGAGTTCATCAGACCTCAATAGTGAAGGGAAAAATGATCTCACAACACTCGCGTATAAGCCGAGATTTTCAGCCCATTTTTTTGGGCTGAAAGTTCCCCTCTCGGTTTATACGCGAGTCATATAAGCCAGGGGGTCGGCGGAGGATGGGGAGCGGGGGTGTCAGATAATACTTACCCCCCGGCACGTCTCTGCAGCCTCCCTGCTTTTCCCTCAGTCTCCCTTCCTTCCTTCAGCGGTCACGTGGTACTGCTCATTAAAGTCATGAATATGCGCATTTTCATGACTTTAATGAGCAGTACCATGTGACCGCTGAAGGAAGGAAGGGAGACCGTGGGAGAATCGGGGCTGGAGAAACCGCGCCAGGAGGGGGTACGTATATGCAGATATTCACCTGTCCCCATTCCAACGCTGCTCACCGCTGTCTGCCGGGTCCTTTGTCAGTGACTTTCAGGCAGCAGAGGACGCGATGATGTGATTAGTGCACGCTGCGCCCTCTGCCTGAACGTCACTGACAGAGGACCCGGCAGACAGCAGTGAGCAGCGATGGAATGGGAACAGGTGAATATCTCAGGTGCCAGGTCCTGAGCCAGCGGCGACACCGGCACCTGGGCCCCAGTGACACGTGGTGAGTATGTCATTTTTTTTTCATTTGCAGCAGCATATGGGGGCATAATGAATGGAGCATCTTAAGGGGCAGCATATGGGGCATAACCTATGGAGCATCTTATGGGGCAGCATATGGGGCCTATTCTATGGAGCATCTTATGGGGCAGTGAATAGTTGGGTTATGGATTGAAAACCAGGGAATTCCTAGAATAACTGGAAATTTTGGAGAGGAAATAAGATGAAAACTAAAAGCTTAATGAAGATTTGATTCAATACAGAAGATAAAGGTGATCCATCCGCAGTTTCCATATCAATTGGCATGGATTTAGTCCTACTTGCAATGTTATTATCAAGTGTAAATTGTAAATCCATAAAATTTCCATCTGTTCCAGAATCTAACATGGCAGAGCATTGTATTTTTTGGCTCCCGATTATGACCTGTATGGGAACGACAAAATGAGATGATGGTGATAGCTCTTTGCCTTTATCCTGCATTAAAAATAAGATGGTCTACATAACAGGATCTGGCATTTCAAAAAGGTCTAAATCCCTTGCAGTTTTGACAGTTGTGAAGGCTATAGTCCTTTTTTTTTGGACAGTTAATGGCAAAATGTCCAGAGTCCCCACAATAGAGGCATATATTTTCTGTACATCACCTCTCCTCTACTATAGATAGAAGTTTTCGGATTATATCAATTTGCATAGGTTCAGGCACACTTTCCATTTCCTGTTGGTTGTTTCCAAATACTCAGTCTTTCCTTTCTTCGTTCAGTGAGCCTCTGATCAATTCGGATGCACAATTGAATAAAGTCCTCTAAATTATCAGGGGTTGCTGATAATCTTCATCGAAATTGACTCCTCTGGGCAGCTAATTTACATGAGGTGTCTGCCACCCAGTGGTGGAATTCTGAGGTATATTCAGCTCCCGAGCGCTGCCCTTGACATAAATTATGCAATTTGGTTTCAGCTGTAGTAAAACGATTCACGTCATCAAGCACTTGCTCTATAGCTGTGATGAAGGAAAGTAAGTCTTTAAGGAGGCCAGAATTCTTTTCCACATAAGGTGAGGCACATGCAAGAGCTTCATCAGTCGGAAGATTAATGAAAAGAAGATCCTTTTTCCTGTCACTAGTAAACGGAGAAGGTTGCATCTGGAAATAGATACAACATTGATTAAGGAATCCAAGGTAATGATGACGATTGCCACTGAACTTTGCGAGCAGCAGCATGCGTGCGTTTGATTCCGGGCCTGAGTTGTGCAAATCCAGAAGTTGCTTCTGTAGCTCAATAATTTCCTTTTGCTAACTAAACACCTGTGTTTGCAACTTAGAACATTTTTCTTAATATGTGGCACCAAAATTCTAAAGCTCAGCAACTTGTTGCTTCAGGGTGGCTGCAACATACTACATTTTGTACGCAAGATTATTCTATTATGGACTGACCTGGGTTGGAGTAGTTGCAACTATAGTTGCAACCACTAGGGACAGCACTGGCAGGTAGCGCAGTCAGGAATAGCCAGAGGTCGGTACCGGGGAGTAGCAGTATAGTTGAAGGATCAGCAGGCTGTGTAGTCAGGAATAGCCTAGCCAGAGGTCGGTACACAGGAGCATAAGTATAGTTAAAGGATCAGCAGGTTGTGTAGCCAGAGGCTGGTACATGGTAGCAGCAGTTTAGTCTTGAGAATAATCTGCAGGTGGAAAGAGAGCTTGACAAAAGGCTGGGAGGTCAATAACCTCGCAAGGAAGGAAGTGCAATGCCAGGTTTAAGTAGGGTTTTCAACAAGGAGATCACAGGGTGGAGCCAATCAGAAACTCAGGGTGGAGCCAATCAGGAGCAACACAGGTATTAGTATCTGGGTTAGCAAGGAACTGTCCTGCGAGATGAGTAGCTCAAAGGGAAGAGCTGCTGCCTGGGGTCAAGTCCTGACAGTATTATTTTATCCTGTCCACATTGTGGAGACCTCTGTACAAGTGCTATCACTAGAGGCATCAGGACTGAGCAGGCGCTTTGACTGATTTGTAATAGGTTTTCAACAGCACTCAGGTCAAAAAAAGGACTGAGGGTGCTTTTACATTGTGTTCTGTATCCCCATGAGACATACGTCCTAAATCCCCTGCAAAACGGAGTCTGGACGTATGTGCCGATGGGGCTATAGACTGTGATGATGCAGACAGAGCGATCGAGGGCTCTGATGTGCATCATTTTTTAAACTGTCCACCTACTGAAGGCAGACACCCAGACGGAGTCTACTACGTGTGAGTATCTGCCTCCAGTAAGCGTATACTGCTGAAAATGATGCACATCAGAGCACACGTTCGCTCTGTCTGCATCATCACAGTCTATGGCCCATTTGGCGCATATGCCTGGATCTCATTTTGCGGAGGATTTAAGACCTATGTATGATGGGGATACAGAACACAATGTGAAAGCACCCTAACAGGTTCTCTCTTCAGTGGCAAAATGATCTTTTTTTTTTTTTTACTGAAGGCTAACTAGAAAGTCGCTTAACTTTGCATTTAGAAGGAGTAAAAAAAAAATCTGCTGCACAGTCATTAAACAGCATAATTCAATATCATAAATAAAATTAGTGACCAATATATTCAGTAAATATCTAACAATCATGTTAGTGATAAGCTGCAGTCCACACATGACTTTCTCTAAGTCATAAAACATGCTTTGCTATATGCATTCTGTAAATACTGTGTTGCCGTTTTGTTCTCAAGGTGTGGATAGATGCTGCAGCTCAGATCTTTTTCTCCTTGGGACCTGGATTTGGTGTTCTTCTAGCACTAGCAAGTTATAATCCGTTCAACAACAACTGCTACAGGTAGGATACTACAACATTATCTGATAATACCAATTAGTCAGCAATTAATTTTATTTCCAATCATTCTTACAGAAAGCTGTAGTGTTCTAATATACTATATATAGATGTGGTCATTTGCTGGTTTGACAACAGCTTATACCAAGTCTCTAACCAGTCTCTGTCTTTAGAGGTTACCTCTACAGAACTCTCTCTCTATTGATCTGCCATCTCCAGACGATCCTTTGGTAGGCTGTCACTATGGGGCACCTTTCTCTCTTCATTGCTTAACATCATCATGACATTTTCTGGCTTTTTAGCTTTCCATGCAGCTTTCTGACAGGTTGTCAATAGCCAATATTTCCCCCACACTGCTACCCTCTCCTCCAAGTTTTAGGATTCAGACTATGTATTGTCCATTCTAACACTTTCACTTTGTTGTCTATAAGAAATTTTATCACTGAAGGTTTTGTGATCTCATTGAAATATCAAGTTGAAGCCACATCTCAACTTGCAGGCTGATACTTTGATGTGTTGTCTCTTCAGTATTTATAGATACACTCATTTTATTATGATAACATCTATTTTCTAAAGTGACACAAAAAGAAAAGCTTAAACACAAAACCAGGTTTTTCTTTTTTTGTTGCACTTGTTACAAATTGGCAGCGCACTGTTTTTAGTTATCGGTGGTGTCCACTGTTTTTAAGTATTAATATCTATTTTCTAAAGTACACCAATCCTTCATGTAGGAAAAAACAATCTTAGAACAAAGGACTTATATAAAAAAATAGTTGTTGTGTTTCAACCACATAACCCCTTAACAATCTGTTTATTTTGGGCACATAAGGACCTGTCAATTTAATATTTTTTGATTTTCCACTCTCACATTCTAAGAACCATAACTGTTTTATTTTTTCTTTGAGTTGACATTTACATTGGTACAACATTTGGAACCTTTTCTCATTCTGTCTTTTGGGAAGCAAAGTGACTTAATTAACAGCAATTCTGGCATTGTTATTTATTTCAGTGTTGACTGTGCAAGTTACATATAGCCATATATTTCTAGTTGGGTCAGTACAGGCACAAGAATAATAATTAAAAGTATGCAAGATCTCTATGACAAATGTACCGTAAGTCAAGGAGAATTAACAGGCAGCCAGTCATGATGTATAATTTGTTTATGGGTCCTTTAGTGATTTAGAAAAATAATTGATATATTAACTACTTGTAGTATTGGATTGACAGTAATCAGACCTTATATGTATTATTGCCTTTCAGAGATGCTATTATCACCAGTGTGGTCAACTGCTTGACCAGCTTCCTTTCCGGATTTGTCATCTTTACAGTGCTGGGTTATATGGCCGAAATGCGTGATGTTGAAGTGGAGGATGTTGCAAAGGACAAAGGTAGGCAATCAGTCTTATGTGTGTAGTGTAGCAGGGGTGGTTCAGTGTGACAGACAGTGACCACAGGAAAAGTTCACGGCAAACATGTTTTAATGTCCACTCTCACACAGTGTACAGCATACGGTATCCTCCGGATCGCAGCTGGGAAACAAGACAGTCCATAAGTGTGACCGGTTGCTGAGGGCAACTGCACCACCGTATCACGCTGCGGGGTGTCAGGAGTTCGCTCTGCTTGGCTCTGTGTTCCCTCACACAGGCTGAGCTTTTGCAGAGCCGACTGCTATGCTTGCTGCATACTACACACTGACACCCCCAAACCCTTCCTGCAGGGTTTTTCTAAACTGGAAACAGTGGCCATGGTCCACTTCATGCAGTCTGTTTAGAAAATAGAAGCCGATACCAGGTTTTCCTGAATAATGCCTTGGCCAAATAGCTTGACCAGGTTCATGCTTACTTTTATTTTGCCTTGTGACTCACAGGTGTCCTGCTGTGACCACAAGTCACTCTAGAGGGTAACTAATACGCTTCTGAGCGCATCCTGGGGGACACATAGCGATCCTCGCAAATTACACCAATCGCTGCCTAACATACCCCCCTTGTTCAAACTTGTGGGGTTGAACATTCATCACCATATAGGGGGCCCATGGCAGGGCATCCGCATTTCCCTGTCTCTTCCCCACCCGATGTTCCACGGTGAAATTGACATTTTGCAAAGACAGGAACCATTGGGTGACCTGCACATTTCTCTCCTTGGCATTCCCCATCTAGACCAAGGGTGAATGGTCTGTCACCCAGCAAAACGATCGACCGAGCAAATGATAGCGTAGGGACTTTAAGGCCGACTTAATGGCCAGGCGCTCCTTCTCCACTACGCTATAATTTTTCTCGATCAGGGTGAGTTTCCTACTTAGGTAGGAGACCGGATTCTCCTCTCCACCCACCTTCTGTGACAGGACCGCTCCTAGGCCCACGTTAGAGGCATCTGTCTGCACAATTAAGCATTTCTGAAAGTTGGCGCTAATGAGGACGGGCTGTCCGCACAGCATCACCTTCATGGATTGGTACGCTTCCTCCACCTGGGGGTTCCACCAAACATGACCGACTTCTTTCCCTTGAGATCAGTAAGGGGTGTTGTTCTCCCTGAAAAATTAGGTATAAACCTCTGGTAATATCCAAATGATACCGAGAAATGCTCTCATCTGTTTAGTGGTCACAGTCGGGGCCAGTTCTGAATGGCCTCGATTTTACTTATTTGGGCTTTAATAACCCCACGGCCAATCACGTAACCCAAGGACTGGGCTTCCTTGAGCCCTATTGCACATTTCTTGGGATTCGCCGTCAAGCCCGCGGCTCTGAGCGAGTCTATTACGGCTTGTACCTGGGACAAGTGAGTACGCCATTCAGCACAAAAGAGGATGATGTCATCTAAGTATGCTGATGCATACTTCTGATTGGGCTCCAGCATTATATCCACCAGCCTCTGGAACTTGGCAGGGGCCTCATGTAGTCCAAAGTGCAAGACTATTGTACATAGTGGTAAAGACCCTCTGGTGTTATGAAGGCGGTCTTTTCCTTTGCCGACTCCAAAAGAGGCACCTGCCAATAATCCTTGGTCAGATCGAGCGTGGTGAAGTTCTGGGTCTGACCCAGATGCTCGATCAGCTCGTCCACTTGTGCATTGGGTATAGGTCGAACTTTGACACCTCATTTAACTTACAGAAGTCATTACAGAACCGTAATGACCCGTCCGGCTTCAGCATTAGCACAATCGGGCTAGCCTAGTCACTCTGGGATTCCTCAATTACTCCTAGCTGAAGCATTGGTTTCACCTCACTCGCGATGGCTTGACTCTGGGCCTCAGGCACCCAGTACAGTTTCATTTGTACCCTTACGTGAGGCTCTGTGACAATGTCATGCTGGATGACAGAGGTACGACTTGGTAGACCCGAGAATACATCAGTATTCCCTTGTACCAATTTCCGCACCTCTAGCCGCTGCTGTTTCGAGAGGGTGTCTCCTATGTTTACCTCTCCCTCAGCCTCCGTCAAGGCTGATATCGGAGGGTCCCCAGATGATATGTTGGGAGTCACCTCTGTAAGCATACACTCCTGGTCCTTCAACTCTTTTAACAGATTACCATGATACACTTGTTCGGGTTTTCTTTTTCTGGGCTGGTAAACTCGGTAGTTTACCTCGCCCACTTTTTCCCAAACTTCATACGGCCCTTGCCACTTGGCCAGAAGCTTGCTTTCAGTGGTGGGCACCAAAACCAACACCAAATCTCCTGCTTTAAAGGAGTGGGCTGTGGCCTTCATCTTATATACACGGCCCTGCGCTGCCTGAGCATCCACCAACTGCTCTTTTACAATAGGCATGACCGCTGCAATTCGGTTCTGCATATTGACCACTTGCTCAATGACACTCTTATGTGGCTTAGGTTCCTGCTTCCACATCTCTTTGGCTACATCCAGCAGACCCCTAGGATGCCTGCCATACTGTAGCTCAAAGGGTGAAAATCCCGTGGAAGCCTGCGGTACCTCACAAATGGCAAACATCAAGTAGGGCAACAATATGTCCCAATCCCTTCCATCTTTGGAGACTACCTTCTTCAACATGGATTTCAGGGTTTTGTTGAAGCACTCGAATAGTCCGTTGGTCTGAGGGTGGTACACCGACGTGGGCAACTGTTTTATCTTGAGGAGCCTGCACAGTGTCATGATCCTATGGTAGGTTTAGGACTGATGCGCCAAGGGTTAATCACTGTGACCTCTCTCTGGATCTGGGAGGGCTTTTTATAGCCTTGGGTAGCTCAAATTCTTGCCAGTTATATTCCTGCCCTTGGCTGAGTTATATAAACCTACACATAAACGACTTAAAAATAGGCACTTCCCAAAATTAGCAGAAATCCCAACAGAACAAGGAAGCTATAGCCAAGTAAATAAAATTAAATCATCTTTATTACAAAATTCAAAGATTAAAAATGGAGATACAAATACAACAAATGTACTAGCAAAGAATTCAATTGCTGAGGTAGATAGATCTCTAAATATAAGGCTAGTACATTTGTTGTATTTGTATCTCCATTTTTAATTTTTGAATTTTGTAATAAAGATGATTTAATTTTATTTACTTGGCTATGGCCTCAGCTGAGTTAGTTGACCCCTGTGTGCCTGTGCCTTGTGCCTGTTCTCGTGTGTGATATCTTGATTCTGACCCGGTCTGTTTCCTCGCTGTGTATTTGCCTTCTGATTTGGTACAGTCTGCTTGCTCGCCTGGTTCTTTGACTTCTGCGTAGTTATCGACTATCTGTTCTGTCTGTCCTCTTGGTACCGTTATTGCCCCTCTCGGTTTCCTGTCTCCTTTGGCTTGGCCCTGACTATCCTGTTTCTCGTGCTCTTACCCGGTGGCCCCAACTCCCTATACCATCCTGCGGTCTGGTCAGACCTCGACATGTCCCGCTAGTTTTGAATTTCCCCATGGTGGGACGATTAAAGGATTATCTTATTTCTTAGTTCCTCTGGGCGTCCTGCTGTTGGCTCCGCCCCGGTCCCTCCACCTGCCGTCATGTGCCGCATGTCCTGCACACCAGCGGTCTCGTGACGTCCCGTCTCTTCCCCCGGACACTGCGAGCCCCCTTTGTCTGCACTGCACAGGACGCGTACTGACTGGTGGGTACCTGTTACGCAGTCCTTGACACACAGTTCCCTCGTCACCTTGGACATGAAAGGAGTCCCCTGATCAATGAGGATCTCCTTCGGTAGCCCAAGGCGACAGAACATGGTAAACAATTCCCAGGCAAAAAGCTTAGTCGAAGCGGAATGGCCGCCTGGTACCGAGTGGATTAGTCTATGACTACTATTATGTGTTGGTGGCCCAGAGCAGAGTAGCAGCGCAAAGCATCAGCTCTTCCCTCTGCAGCAGCCCTCTGATTGACTCGGTGGCAGCACAAAGCATCAGCTCTTTCCTCTGCAGCAGCCCTCTGATTAACCCGGTGGCAGCGCAAAGCCTCAGCTCTTCCCTCTGCAGCAGCCCTCTGATTGACTCGGTGGCAGCGCAAAGCATCAGCTCTTCCCTCTGCAGCAGCCCTCTGACTTCACTTGCACTTAAGTATTTGCCATTTATCATGTGGCATTGTTTACTTTTTTTAAAACTTTGATTTACAACTCTTGCATATGTCATTCACATTTATTTTAGTGCATAGTGATATTGCTATACAAGCGAGGAGGAATATAGCTCTCATTATTATATGGGCGGGCTGCATGGGCCACATAATTATTACATTATGGTATGCTGCCTATGTGTTTTTAAATGTATTTGTATAGCTACTGTATAAAATAATGGTATTCTAATGGACACCCATAGATATAGTCTATGTAAAATGGTACATTTGAATAAATACCAGATATTACCATATAATATCATGTTGCAGGCTACATGCATAGATCAAATAAAGTGCATATAGAAGGAATGTTAGTAACATAGTAACATAGTTTTGAAGGCTGAAGGAAGACCTTATGTCCATCTAGTTCAGCCTATTTTTAGTGCAGCTGTTCTGCATTGTTGATCCTGGGGAAGGCAAAAAACCCACAGAGTAGAAGCCAATTTTCTCCCTAGGGAAAAAAATTCCTTCCCCTAAGCTGGGTCAACCATCTACCTATAATAGTAACATAATGTTATAAATAATGTTATAAATTGCTAATCCCTTGAGACATAATGGGCCAGTATAATGGAATAAGGCTGGGATCACACTTACGAGAAACTCGCACAAGTCTCGCATCTTAATATCCGGCACTGCAGCCGGCACTCGGGACCGGAATGTGCGGCTGCATAGAAATACATGCAGTCGCACACTCCGGTCCCGAGTGCCGGCGGCAGTGACGCATATTAAGATGTGAGACTCGTGCGAGTTTCTTGCAAGTCTGACCCCGGCGTTAGGGAGATACAAGGATGGGGGTGCACAAGCACTTTGACACTTGTTTCACCGAACTGGGCTTTGTCAGAAGGCATGGCTTAGTAAAATTTGGGCACTTTATAAAGGTGAGACAATAATAATCCAGGTTCAGAACACATGTGGAGCCTGATCCTTTATTACTGCACTGGCAGCAGGCGCCACGAAAGATAGGAAAGGGATGTGGTGAACCAACACATCACCATGGCAATGGGCAAACCACACTACCAGGGAATGGGAGGACAGCAAGTCATTGCCTTGACGCAAATGACGCTCCGCCCCCCGATGACACAGGCAGCATGCGCCGTTCTTGTTGTGAAGGAGGACAGGTGTCATTCCCCACATCACCATAGCAACAAGCCATAACCATGCCACCGCAGCGAGTCAGTGCAGCGCATGCATGCACCGTGTCTGTGCTGAATATGTGAATAAGTAGAAGAAAAAAGAATGAATGAACATTGTGATACAAAGAGAGAACACTAAGCCACTAGGCTAAAGTAAATATAATCATTTGGACAAAAGAAATAACATTAAATTTCTCCATAATAAATAATAAAGTTTAAAGTGGCAATTGAAAAGTAATAAGTAAATCAAGTAAATGAAAAAAATCAAAGATGAATTATAAAATGTAAAAATTAAAATTAAAATTATGAAAGAAAAATAAAAAAGGAATAATGAAAAGAAAAACAATAGTAATAATTAAAAACGTAGACATAAATAGGCCATCAATTGGTGATGAAAGGGTGCTGAACATATTCATTTCCGCAAAATCAAAATAGTGACACTGAAAAACAATATAATCAGAGGAACCTGAAAAATTAACAAAAAAAACCCCAAAAATAAATACAGAATATAATTAAAGGCCCCATAATTTTTAAAATTGCGCAAAATTAAAGAAAAGACTTGAAACTGACTGCTTAAATAAGGCCATGCTGTGCGACTGTTTATAAGATTAACTATCCAAAGTGTCTCCTTACTCTTACTGTAATATCGCCACTTCTAATACCCAGGTAAGTATGGTCAATACCACGTACAAGAAAACCTTTTGGATTACAATTATGATGGTTATAAAAGTGTCTTAGAATTGTTTTAACTTCTCAAAATCATGACAATTGTCTGCATTTCTAATATCTCTCACATGCTCTTGGACACACAACCTGAGGATTCAAGTGGTCATACTTATATAGATTAGGCCACAAAGGCAAATGGCATAATATATGACGGCCTGTGTGTCACATGGAATGTGATGAACGATTTAGAAGATCTTGTCGCCTAGCGACAAGCGAATTATAGCATCCAATAGTCCTTGAAATACTGTATGTTTGCAGGCAAAACTTCCACCACAGGGAAATGAACCCCTTGGCAGACCTCCAAACAAGTAGTGACTTTTTGGAGGGGCATAATGACTGTTGATCAGCATGTCCCCCAAATTGAGTGACCTGCGCCAAGTGACAAGTGGATATTTACTGAGATGTTGTTTATGATCTCTATCAGTGAGGAAGATGGGCCAGTGCTTAGAGAGAATATTTTTCATTAGAACCCATCATCTATATCACAAGACCATGAGATAATGGTGTTATGGCCATGCGAATTAAGTACAAACTCTCTCTCCCACAACCCCAGGATACTAGAAGACGAACTGCACTAGGAAAGGTGTAGAGGGTGGAACCGCCTAATATATCCCCTAGCAGGGGATAGGCCAGGGAAGTTAAAATCGGTAGGACACATTGAGGTTAAATTCCTGCAGTCTGGCCGCGCCTCGCTATAGGCGCTGTAACGTTCCACACTGTCTGTGGACGGGGGTTACAGGTCTTGGAGGTAAACACTGGCACAAGCAGGGTTAAAACGAGTCCATTCGGTTTATTTTCTCCATAAACCATTGAAGCATGAACAAAAGGCAAACAGTCTTACAGCAACACAAAAACAGTCCTTAGCTGGGCTTGGTTCCCTAAGGGCCTGTGCACACACAGGCCAGGGCAATGTCCATAGCAGAGCTCTATCTGCAGCCGCAGACACAGGAAGGCTTCTCCTTCTTTAGAACACAGACCACTCTGTAGTGTCCCACCTGGACACATGGAAGTCTGTCCACACTCTGACAGACTCCCTCTGTTATGAATGGGTCATGGAGGAGAAAAAAGCAAAACAAGCTAAGCCACAGAAAACCAGAGTGGTTGGTAACTATGCAGATTGCAGATCCCTGATCTTACCACACAACTAGCAGTAGCCGTGGAGCGTGCCTACGATGAACCTAGATGCCTCGTCACGGCCAGAGGACTACATAAGCCTAAAGCAAAAAGGGAAAACTAACTGCCCCAGAGCAGACCCCAAAGGAATAGATAGCCTCCACACATGTATTGACGGTGAAACAAGATGAAGGCACAAACACAGGCAGGAAAATAGGCTAAGCAAATGATGGGGCCCAAACTAACTAGACAGGAAAGGAAAGAGAAGACACTGTCTGCAACCTGCAAAAAACCCTACAAAAATAATGTCCAACACTTCTGATAGCAAAATTAACCCTGAAGTCAGTAGACTTCTCCCACTATATCAACACTCTGAAATATTCTGACACAGAGCAAAAAAAGACCGAACTAGTAAGGAACAAAAAGCCAATTGGCAAAATACTGATAAATAAGAGTGGAAATTCAGCTCAGCCCCCAGCCAGGGCTGGCAGACCACACAAAATCAAGTGTGAACATTAGCAGAAAAACTTAGCTTTAGATGACTTGAACAGAGCTGAAAACCAAGAGCTGACAAGCCAGAAGGAATCACCAGCAACTGAATAGGGCGTCGGCTGTTTTAAATCCAATCTGAGAATCCTGAGATCCAATTGTCATCCTCATTCTCAGGTGGCAGATCTCCACCAATCAATCCAGCCGCACCACCTCCCGTCACCACCAGAGGGAGTCCAGAAGGGGAACTCACAACTGGTGAACCAGAGAATGAACTCACAACACCCTCACACTCTCTCACATGTGCTAAATGCCTCAATTACATAGCCCTCTAACCACACCCATAGGTGAGGTATGGATCACATGAGCTGGTCACATGGTCAGGCCCTCACCACAAGTCCTGAGCATACACATATCTTCAGGGAAAACGGGGTACAGTCCGCACCCTCACCCAAAGGTGAGGCAATATGGGTAGTCAGAACCTCCCATCTTCATAGCTACCTGCAACCCGGACCCAGTGCACTAAATGACATCTTTAGTGCTCATGTACAGTATAGACAAAATACTCTGGGTTGCATCGCAGGGAGCATCCATCCATGTGACATATACCTCCCATTAACCACGCGACCACCCTTCACACCACAGCACGTGGAAACTCTCAGCAAGAGGAGGATACATCAGTGACGGGAATGCTGCAAGAGGGAGTTCAGCATGATGGCCTGAGAATGAGAGGAGCAGAGCAGAGAGCGCAGTGAATAGAACGGCACTGAGAATGCATGTAAGCTACCAGCGTGACACAGAATATGATGGATTATGACACATTAGTACTTTTAGCTTCAGTTATGAACCTGTATACTGTGATATATTACATGAATACAAATATTATGATGCACAAGAATAGTTATACAATAATATATTCTGGTAATATTATAGCTCAGACATTGTAGATGTTATACCTATTTCGCACTGCTGCTCTGGTTTTGAATATCCCTTTAACCCCCAAGGGTGGTTTGCATGTTAATGACCAGGCCAATTTTTACAATTCTGACCACTATACCTTTGTGAGGTAATGACTCTGGAACGCTTCCATGGATCCCGGTGATTCTAATAGTGTTTTCTTGTGACATATTGTACTTCATGATAGTGGTAACATTTCTTTGATATGACTTGTGTTTTTTTGTAAAAATATAACAGAAATTTGGCAAAAATTTGGAAAATTTTGCAATTTTCCAACTTTGAATTTTCATGCTCTTAAATCAAGGAGATATGTCACATAAAATACTTAATAAGTAACATTTCCCACATGCATACTTTACATCAGCGCAGTTTTGGAACCTTTATCTTGCTAGGAAGTTATAAGGGTTAAAAGTTAAACTGCACCCCACAAGGTGCTCAAAAGCACATTCAAGAAGTTTATTAACCCTTCAGGTGCTTCACAGGAATTTTTGGAATGTTTAAAAAAATGAACATTTAACTTTTTATCACAAAAAATTTACTTCACATCCATTTTTTTATTTTACCAAGGGTAACAGGAGAAATTGGCCCCCAAAAGTTGTTGTACAATTTGTCCTGAGTATGCTGATACCTCATATATGCAGGTAAACCACTGTTTGTGTGCATGGCAGAGCTCAGAAAGGAAGGAGCAGCTTTTGACTTTTCAATGCAAAATTGTCTGGAATTGAGATTGGACGCCATGTTGCGTTTGGAGAGCCCCTGATGTGCCTAAACAGTGGAAACCTCCCACAAGTGACAAGATTTTGGAAAGTAGACCCCTAAGGAACTTATCTAGATGTGTGGTGAGCACTTTGAACCTCCAAGTGCTTTACAGAATTTTATAACGTAGAGCCGTAAAAATAAAAAATCATATTTTTTTCACAAAAATTATATTTTTGCCCCCCAATTTTTAATTTTCACAAGGGTAACAGGAGAAATTTGCCCCCAAAAGTTGTTGTGCAATTTGTCCTGAGTTCGGTGATACCACATATGTGGGAGTAAATCATTGTTTGGGCGCACAGCAGATCTCGGAAGGGAAGGAGCACCGTTTGTCTTTTTCAGAGCCCCTGATGTGCCGAAACAGTGGAAACCCCCCAATTCTAACTCTAACCCTAACCCCAACACACCCCTAACCCTAATCCCAACCCTAACCATAACTGTTATGAACTGGTCACCGAGGAGGATGGCAGGAATAGGCTAGGCCACCAGGAAACCAGAATGGTTGGTAACTTAGCGGATTGCAGACCCCTAATCCTAAGAACACAACTAGCAGTAGCCGTGGGCGTACCTACGATGCCCTAGATGCCTCGGCACAGCTGGAGAGCTAACTAAACCTAAAGCAAGAAAGATGAAATCTAAACTACCCCGGAGTAGAACCCCAAAGGAATAGATAGCCCCCAAACATATATTGTCGGTGAGACAAGATGAGACACAAATGCAGGCAGAAAATAGACTGAGCAAATGATGGGGCCCAAACTGACTAGATAGGATAGGAAAGGAAAGACACTGTCTGCAATCACGCAAAAACCCTAAAAAATCCAACACGTCTAATGTACAAAAAAACACTGAGGTCTCACGACCTCTCCCCCACTATATCAGCCTTCTGGTGGGAACTGGCAGCAAAGCAAAAGAGACTAATATAACAGGGGACTGAACAAACTGACACAAGCTGTAACATATGGAGCGGGGTCCAGCACAGCCCCAGCAGGGAGCTCACTGAACCCTCACAGCAAAGCAGAAAGAGGCAAAATCAGATCAGAAGCAAAGGATTAGCAAATGAACAACTTAACTGAAAAATGCAGGATCAGGCAGGAGACAGCAGACCTCAGAATGCACAGGAAGAAACTAATCACCAGCAGCCACTGGAGGAAGCCTGCTCACTTACATACTCCAGTCAGTAATCCCTGATTTCCAATCATCGTCGTCAGGTGGCATACTTCGGCCAGCTCCACTACCCACAGTAACCACCAGAGGGAGCCCCGACTCAGAAGTCAAATTGAGAGACTTCACAACACGCAACCCTAACCACAAACCTAGCCCTAACACACCCCTAACTCTAATCCCAACCCTAACCCTAATCCCAACCATAACTGTTATCCAAACCCTAACCCCAACTTTAGCCCCAACCCTAACCCTAACTTTAGCCCCAACACTAACCCTAACTTTAGCCACAGCTCTAACCATAACTTTAGCCACAACCCTAACCCTAACTTTAGCCCAATTCACATTAGCTCAACTCTAACCCTAATGGGAAAATGGAAATAAATACTTTTTTTTTAATTATTTTTCCCTAACTAAAGGGGTGATAAAGGGGGGGTTTGATTTATTATTCTTTTATTTTGATCACTGAGATAGGGTCTATGACAATGATTAAAATGAAGCAATGGGAAAAAAATCTCCTATTGTTGCCAGGTACTTAAATGGAAAATCAGAACTTTTTTGAGGTCGCCGTTATACCATTAATAACGGTGATCGCAACACCGGGGTCGGTAAAAATTGACCCGAATCATGTTCTCTGGGGTCTCGACTACCCCCCGGCAGTCGAGACCCCAGGGACATTCCGACGCTGGGGGGCGCTATATCCTTAAACCTCTGCACCATTAAAAAGCGACGCTGTGGTTTAAGTACCTTGAATTGCCTCCGTTAAAAGGTATATCGGCAGTCGTTAAGGGGTTAAATGTAACTCTCATCATTCACCCCTGCTTGTGCTAATTGCCGGCAGAGCAGGGGAGAATGATGAGAGCCGTGCTCAGCACCTGGAGCCGGGGAACATCGCTTACTGCAATGCTTCTTTTCTGGCACCCGTCCTTGTGGTACTGATGCGGCACACACATGCAACACATGTGCCGCAAGTTTTAATTTACACACACGGACACTGACACCTCCGGTACCGGAAATATCAGGACGTGTGAAATAGGCCTTATAGCGGGGTTTTATGTTTGGCAGCTGTCACATACTTAAAGACGCTTTTTATTGCAAAAAATAGTTTTTACATCACCACATTTTGAGAGCTATAATTTTTCCATATTTTGGCCCACAGAGTTACTGTATGTGAGGTCTTGTTTTTTACGAGATGAGCTGATATTTTTATTGGTATAATTTTCGGGCACAAGACATTTTTTGATCACTTTTCTATTCCGAATTTGGGAGACAGAATGAGCAAAACCCAGTAATTTATGAATTTCTTTTGGGGTAGGCATTTACACTATTTTGTGTGTGGTAAAATTGATAAGACAGGTTTATTCTTCAGGTCAGTACGATGACAGCGAAATCTCATTTTATATTTTTTTTATGTTTTGGCGCTTTTATATAATAAAAACTATTTTATAGAAAAAATAATTGTTTTTGCAACACTATATTCTGACAGCTATAATGTTTTTATTTTTTTGCTGATGACACTGTATGGTGGCTCGTTTTTTGCGGGACAAGATGACGTTTTCAGCAGTACCACGTTTATTTATATCCGTCTTTTTGATCGCGTGTTATTCCACTTTTTGTTCGGTAGTATGATGATAAACCATTGTTTTTTGCCTTGTTTTTTTATGGTGTTCACTAAAGGGTTTAACTAGTGGGACAGTTTTATAGGTCGGGTCATTACAGATGCGGCGATACCAAATATGTGTACTTTTAATGTTTAGATTTTTTCTCATTCAAATATTTATTTAGTGATAGAATAAATATTGATTTTTTTATTATTAGACTATGTGTCCACGTTGCAGAAATGCTGCGTTATTGTCCGCAGCATTTCTGCAACTCCCCGCCCTCTCCTCTCCTCCAGACCCTGGGTACCATCTGCACATGAAACGCTCACTTTTCGCATGGTGGGCATGGCCACATGCGTAAAATGAGCGTTTCAATGCAATCCTATGGTAGCGGAATCGCTGCGATTCCTCAAAATTAATGGACATGCTGCAGATTTTTCCGCAATGCAATTACACAGCGGAAAAATCCCCAGCATAGGCACAGCAATTGCGGATTGCATTGAAAATCAATGTGATGCGTTTTGATAGCATTTTTTAAGCGTTTCAGCAGTGGCAAAAATGCGGCGGAAATGGTTAGAAAACGCAATGTGGGCACACAGCCTTTTTTAATATTTTTTCAATTAGTTTAAAAAAATTCTTTTACATCATTCTAATTTTTGCACTTTGTCCCACTATGGGACAATCATTTTTTGCAGGCTGATCGCTTCTATAGCATGCAGATGAAGCAGCATCTGCATGCTATAAAAAGCTGTCAGTGCTGCACTCTGTGCACACTGACCTGAGAGACTTCCTGACATGCACTGCGCTTGATAGGAAGTTTCTCAGCTCTGGTAACCCGGATGTTGTCACGACGACATCAGGCTACCATGACAGCGATCGGGACCCTGCGACGTGCCACGGGGTCTCCGATCCAAGGGCAGAGGGGCTGTCAGCCCTCTGCCTGCTCCCGGAATGCTGCAATCGTGTTCGATTGTGGCATTTTGGGGGTTAAAGTGCCGGGAGAGGTCTGTAACTGCTCCTGGCACTTAGTGCCCGGTGTCAGCTGTGTGAATCAGCTGACACACGGCCGCGATCGGCCGCACACCACCCGTGTACGCTGCCAATCGCTATGATGTACCATACCATCCATGGTCAAATTGTGTCAGGGCACATGGATGGTATAGTCCGTCAGCTATCCGAAAGGGGTTAAAGAAAGGCATCTATATTACTTCATGGATTGTTGTCTTTAATGTTGTTGGTTTTGTTTGTAGGATACTTTAGTGGCTCTAGTTTTACACTGGTATATTATGTACTGAAAGATATATACACAGACATATGATAAAATATCAGAACTGTCAACACCAATTTGTTAACAGTTTTCAGGTTTCAATGGGGTGATCCACTAATTGGGAAACCCCTTGTGAATGTTTCCCCCCAGAAAAAAAATTATACATATACTCGCCTCTGGTGCCAGCGCCGTTCCAGTAGTGTCGGTCCCGAGGATTGAGTTACATCGTTATGTCACTGAATCCCTGCATCCAATCAGTGCTGGCTTTGGCTTTACACAAACAAAATAAAAACAAGCTGAAAAAATAAAAGCAACATAAAGGTTATATAGAAAAATTGAAAATATGTTGGATTTTGCATGTGTAATGTGTAGCTATATAATCAATAATACTCAAAAGTGGGACCTTTATTTATCATGACTTGCAGCACAATGTGCTATTTAACAACTATGAAGTGACAACATGGTTTAATATGCTTTGCATTATTTTGTCTGTTTTCTTGATAGGACCTAGCCTTCTATTTATAACATACCCAGAAGCAATTGCTAACATGGTCGGCTCAACTTTCTTTGCTATTATATTTTTCCTGATGATGATCACTCTCGGTTTGGATAGTACAGTAAGTCAACTCATGTTCCATCAAATTCATATTCTGCCTATCCCTTCCATACACACGTTCTAAAACAATCAAAATAGATTTATACTGACAGTAAACAAATATTATTGAACGGAATAATTTAGAAAATGTGGTTGCCTGATACTTTAATATTGATGGCTATCATAATGATATTGATAGGACATCAATATCAGATTGGTGGGGGTCACTCGTAACCCCAGACAATCAGCTGCCAATATTAAAATACCAAATGATCCCTTTAATACAATTTCAAGAGGTGATTTCTAACAGCAGCCTTTCAATATATGATAGAAGACTTTCAATTGTTTGTGCACCAATTGTCCATTAATTTCAAGAAAAACTTGCATATAACACCATTCCAGCTTTAATAGCAACACCCTTTCTATATCTGTCATGCTTAGTTTGGAGGCCTTGAAGCTGTTATCACTGCGATCATGGATGAATATCCAGACATTTTGGGTAAGAGGAGGGAGCTGTTTGTCCTTGGATTGGTCACAGTGTGCTTTACTGGTTCACTCAGCACTTTAACTCAGGTACGATGGGATTCTGAGAAAACGGACATCATTCCAGTACTGTGGGTTAGATGCAATGATACTACTAAATGTAACGCAAATTGCTGCATTATATGAAATTGTTCTCCAATATGCAAACTATGGAAAATGACGGGGAAGATTTCACTATGAACCAAGAAGACTTTGCATTTCAAAATCTAAATAAAGCCATAACTAATGCATCGGGATTAAAGGGGATGCCTCATGTTTGGAAGTTATCAACTTTAAGGGCTCAATCACGCCACTGCACAAATCGGATGAATACTATCCAATTTTTTTTTTATCAGATAGCATACTGACAAATGTTATTCAATGGGGCAGTGCTGATGGCCTTTTCTTCACTAACAGAATCTGTCTGTAAAAATAAAATCAACTGCAATGGCATGGCATCCGACTTTTAGGAAGACATTACAATTCTGTAGCATAGGGAACTGTATGGGTAGGTTCACATGACCGTATAAAAATCGTTCATCGTTTTAGCTAGAAATGTGGGAGGACTTTTTTCTCACTTGTCATCCGTATGCAATCTGTTTTATTACAGCAGCAGGTATTAATCATTTACACGACCACTTAAAGTTTCCTATGTTACAAAGTTGCAATAAATCCGTAGAAATTGGATGCTATACTGCAACTTAGCCATGAATGGGTGAGTCTCATCGATTTCCAGAGGAAAATCGCACATGGTGCAATTTTTTGCAAACGCCACATTGGTCAGTGAAAAAAAAAATCGTTAATTTGCTCTGTCCCATTGAAAAACACTGAATAATTATTATAGATTGTGTTTGTGTGTTTAGATAGATAGATTAAGACACACCCCAAATTTTGAGGAGGAATATAGGAAATTTTTTTTTTTAATAAAATGGTGGTGCTTCTTATAATCCATGCGTCTTATTACTTACCGGGGGTGGTGGCTGCTGTGAAGCGGGGTCACAGGGTTGCTACCAGTGGAGGTAGGACTGGGGTGATGCTGCAGGCCGCAGGCTGGGATGAGGGGATGTCCGATATGCAGCGCACCGCTGCAGGTGTCCGGTGCTGTGGAGGTATCCGGCGGTGCTGTGGGTGTGTCCAGCTGTGCAGCTTGGGTCTCCAGCGGTGCAGTTGGGGTCTCCGGTGGTGCAGGGGGATCTGTTGACATTTTGTGAAAGCCAGAGCCCCTCGCAGTTCCTTGGTTTCCTGTGCTGTGGACTCCAGGAAAATGGCCGCCCGGGGACGGCAAATGCGCAGATGGAGATGTCAGCATCAAGAATCCACTCAACTGCAGGAGGCTCTGGCTTTCACAAAATGTCGGCAGAGCCCCCTGCATCGTCGGAGATCCCAGCAGCGCCACTGGAGACCCCAGCAGCGCCGCCAGTGAACCCAGCAGCACCACCAGACACCCACAGCAGCACCGCCGGGATGGGCACCCCCTTATCCCAGCCTGCAACAATGGTACCAGTAAGGTATATACGCATTATAAGATGCACCCCCATTTCCCCCTCTATTTTGTGGTTGAAAAAAAGTGCGTCTTATAATCCATAAAATACGGTGTATATATACAGCTCTGGCAAAAATTAAGAGACCACTGCACAGTTTTATAAAAATCAGCTTCTCTACATGTCTGACAGCCATTCCATTCCAGTGTCAGTTGAATTCCAACCAGAGTACACATCATTCTACTTAATGAGCTTCTGATTAGGTTATCACCTGAACCAAATCTTATTTAACAAAGGAAAGTATAAAAAAAACCCTGCTGTGGTGTTCAGAATACTCTTGCAATAGGACAAGCTGGATGGCAAAACAAGTGCTAGGAATATCCCAAAAGTAATAGGAATGAAACAATTACTTTTAACCATGCCAAAGGAGTTGAAAAGAAAAGTCTTGAGTGAGGAAAAGAAGGGCTCAATTCTGGCTTTACTAGCAGAGGGAAAAAGTGAGCATCATGTTGCCTCCATCCTTAAAATTTCTAAGATGGCAGTCCATTACAACAAGGTCAAGCAGCAGACATTGGGGACAACAAAGCTACAGAATGGCAGAGGGCGAAAATTACTCTCCACTGACCAGGATGACCGTCATCTTATTCGAATGTCACTCAGCAACCGCAGGATGACATCAAGTGACCTACAAAAGGAATGGAATATGGCAACTGGGGTGAAGTGCATGGCAAGAACAGTTCGTAACAGGCTCCTAGAGGCAGGGCTCAAGTCATGTCAAGGTAGAAAAAATTCTTTCATCAATGAGAAGCAATGGAGAGTCAGGCTGAAGTTTGCCAAAGACCAGAAGGATTGGACCATAGAGGACTGGAGTAAGGTAATCTTCTCTGATGAGTCTAATTTTCAGCTTTACCCAACACCTGGTCATCTAATAGTTAGACGGAGACCTGGAAAGGAGTACAAGCCACAGTGTCTTGCACCCTCTGTGAAATTTGGCAGATGATAGGTGATGATCTGGTGATGCTTCAGCAAAGCTAGAATTGGCCATGTTAATTTTTGCATAGGATGTATGAATCAAGCCGCATACAAGGTTATCCTGGAAAAACAGTTGATTCCTTCTGCTCAGGCAAAGTTCCCCAACTCTGAGGACTGGTTTTTCCAGCAGGACAATGCGCCATGCCACACAGCTAGGTGAATCAATGTGTGGATGAAGGACCACTGCATCAAATCCCTGTCATGGCCATGGAATGTAATCAAGAGGAAGATGGATAGTCACAACCCATAAAACAAAGAACTGCTTAAATTTTTGTAACAGGAGTGGCATAAGGTCACCCAAAAGCAGTGTGAAAGACTGGTGAAAAGCATGCGAAGACGCATGAAAGTTGTGATTAATAATCATGGTTATTCCTCAAAATATTGATTTCTGAACTCTTCATGAGTTAAAACATTAGTATTGTTGTTTCTAAATGATTATGAACTTGTTTTCTTAGCTTTATTTGAGGTCTGCAAACACTGCATTTTTTTTGTCCGTTTGACCATTTCTCATTTTCTGAAAATAAATACATTTAGTGCTTGGAAATTTGAAGACATGCTGTCAGTAGTTTGTAGAATAAAACAGCAATTTACATTTTCTCAAAAATATACCTATAAAGAGAAAAATCAAACAAACTGAAAATTTTGCAGTGGTCCCTTAATTTTTGCCAGAGCTGTATATACACACACACATACTGTACAGTGGGTGAAATAAGAATTGAACATGTCACCAATTTTCTACGTAAATATATTTCTAAAGGTGCTATTGAAATGAAATTCTCACCACATGTTGGTTACACCCCATCCAATCGACATAGGCAAGTAAATCAAACCGTAGATGTCCATAAATTAAGCTATGTGTAATAATGAGAAAAAGTATTGAACACGCTTACTGAAATGTAATTAAATGCTTAGGAAGCTTTTGCAGGTGTTTTTTGTTAATTATTCAAATTTACTGAGATTATGACTTTTGGGTTTTCATTGGCTGTAAGCCAAAATCTTCAACATTAACAGAATAAACACTTGAAATAGATCACTATGTTTGTAATCACTCTAATAATATGTGAGTTTCACTTTTTGTATTGAAGAACTGAAATAAATTAACTTTTTGATGATCTTCTAATTTAGTGAGAAGCACTTACACACACAATCATTCGCTTCCTATAACCATCAGCAAGCTTCTTAGGCTATGTGCACACGGTGCGGATTCTGCTGCGGATCCGCAACGGATTTGGCCCTTCCGGGCCGCAGCCGAATTTGCTGTGTTGTACAGTACCATTATATCCTATGGAAAATGGAAACCGCAGTGCAGACGGTGCGGAATTTTCCGCGCGGTTTTTGCTGCGGTTTCTAATCCGCAGAAAGAATTGACATGTCATTCTTTTCTGCGGATTCCGCTGCGGTTTGCCATCTCCTCCATTGTAGAGGTGATAAACCGCAGGTCAAACCCGCAGGCTAATCCGCAGGTCTTTTGACCTGCGGATTTTGCAAAATCCGCGCGGAAAATTCCGCAGACCAATCCGCAGCGTGTGCACATAGCCTTACAACTCTCAACTGGAATTTTAAACCACTCTTCTTTTGCAGACTTCTCCAGGTCTCTCATATTTGAAGGGTGTCCTCTCCCAACAGCAATTTTAAGATCACTGGTGGCCATTTGAGAACTCTCCAGTGCTTTGTTTCCATCCATTTCTGGAAACCCAGATTTCTGACACAAGGCACTATACTGAAACTCAAAATCTGTGATTTTCAAATTTCATGTCACCGTGCACACAGTCAAGGCACCCAGTGCCGGAGGCAGCAAAACAACCCTAAAACAGCTTTGATCCTCCATCATATTTGACTGTAGGTAATGTGCTCTTTTCTTTTTAGGCATTATTCTGTTTTTGATAAACAGTAGAATGATGTGCTGTACCAAATAAAAGTTTTCTCTTGGTGTCATCTGTAAACAAGATGCTTTGTAAACTTCTTAATTATGTGGACAAAGGAACATCAAGATCTCTGGAGATAAACTTGTAACCTTGAGATTGTCGATATTTTTCAAAAGTTTTGGTCATCAAGTTCTCAGACAGTTCTTGTTTCCTCTTTCTATTTTCCATTCTTAGTGTGGCACATACAGACACACAATGCAAAGATTGACTCAACTTCTTCCCTTTCTATCTGGTTTCAGGTGTGATTTTCATATTGCCCAGACCTGTTACTTTCCATAGTTGAGTTTGAACAAGCAGCACATGCTTTTAACAAAGTTGGTTACTCACAATTTTGGAAAGGAGCCAACAATTTTGTCTAGCCCATTTTTGGGGTTTTGTGTGAAATTATGTTCAATAATAAGACATTTTACATATGTTAGAAATTATATACATAAATATATGTATATTTTTATCCTGTATACCATTTTCCCTTCCAATATTCATAATTTTGTGCTGTATTCTATTGCCTTATATCTATATTACTGATGATAATGTCCACTGCAATTATCATGTAATTTTATTAGGGAGGAGCATATGTCGTGAAGCTTCTGGAGGAATTTGGGGCTGGCTGTTCTATAATCGCAGTTGTATTCTTAGAAGCAATTGCTGTGTCTTGGTTCTATGGTAAGAAAAACATCCTCTAGTGATTTAATTTTAAATATGTCACATTTTAAAATTTAGTTGTACAGTATTTGTTTTTAATTTTTTTGGGAGGCACTGGTGTCACTCGCTGCTTCTATCACTGCTGTCTGATGACGATTTGTTTGAGGGCAGTGCTAGAAGATGTTGGGCGCTACTGGTGTCATTCACTGTAACGTCTTCTTTCACAGTTAAAAGCATCAGCGGCAGAGATAGAAGCAGAGTGCAGACACTGCACTCACATCTCCCATGGAATCTATCGACCATGACAATGGATTCAGGAAATCTTTAGAAGGCGGTGATGCAAGAAACTTTAGTAAGCAACTGCAGCGCCTCCCCCTGATGACCTCCTGTTCCACAAGGGGCGATAGACGCTGCAGAGAAATGAGAGCTGCCCTAGCCTCCTGTGATGTCCTGTTTGAGACTAGCCTCAAGTGAAACGTCACAGGATGTGAAGTACAGTACAAAAATACATATATAGGGGTTTAGATACATTGGGAGAAGTGTAGGGTATTGTGTAATAACGCTAATTACAAGTGTGGGTAGGGTAAACATAGATCATTAGAAAGGACATTTTAGGTACAGGACCTCCCCTTTAAGTATGTTGCTGCAACCTTGGATTAACAGAGATGAGTATGTATACAGGTATATTGATGCAGCAGTTAAAGGGAATCTGTCAGCAGTTTTTTTTTAGAGCAACATGATGTAGGGGCAGAAACCCTGCTTCCAGCAATGTATCACATACTAGGCTGTGTTTTGCTGTGATTTATCAGCAGGAGATTATCACTAGTGGACTATGTGTCTCGTGCCTCCTGGTCCAACCATAACTCAACACTGATTAGCAGCAATCTGTGGTGTGCTGGAATTAGACACAGCTCAGCATGCTGAGCTTTGGTAGATTTGCAGAGAAAACTTTGATTCGATCACACCCAGTAAATTAAGTGATACATGGCTGGAATCAGGGAATCTGACCCTACATCATCCTGCTGTCAGATTACATTACAAAAACCTGCTGCCAGATTCCATTTAAATATGTGGACAGTGTCATGATCCAGTCCTGAGTTTGTTTTCTGCTGTCTTCTCTCTGGACTGGTTATGCGTGGGTTAATCTCCTCTGCCTCGTTTTGGAGCTGGCGGGGCTATTTCAGTCCCCTACAACCTGCGGGCCAGTGTCAGATATAGTTCATGCTTCCTGACTAGAACCTCTGACCCTATATTGGTGATCCTTCTGCCTCTGACTTCCCGACTTGTGTATGACCTGGCCTGATCTCTGGACTCTGCCTCTTGTTTTCCATCTCTGATACCATGCTCGCTGACCAGTTTTGACTCTGGCTCGTACTCCGATTACATCTTACGTCTCACATTTTTGACACTACGTTCCCAGTAGGTTCTGACTTCGGCTTTTCTGACCACTCTTTCATTACCTGTCACACCTGTGCTGCTGCTCTGTGTTACTACTCTGTGTGTGACCTCTCTTCCTTCACCAGAACCCCCTGGTGAAAATTGCACTATACTGCACTGCAGCAGCACATTACAGACAGCACATTGGAATAGTAGAGATGAGTTGACTCGCAGGTTTCTCAAAGCAGCATTGTTGAGGGTGCAGACAGCATATAGAACAGCAGAGCTGAGTTGGTAGTAGAGGTGGATGTTAAATAGTGCTCATGAGCAGCTGAGTAAAATAATAATGTTCCTGGCTGTACCACATCCATGTGTGAAGTGTGGCTAGCTCCCTAGAAATCACAGCATTGTAGTAGCTTGCGCTACTACCGGAACACACAGGCTGCTCACAACCACCTGAGCCAGTCTTAAAAGACCTTAGATGAAGACATTAGAGTTGCATTGTAGGTATATGGTGATAGAGGGATGCTGATCCAACAGGAATGGGGGGTGACCCACTTCTTGGCGCCGGACAGACACGAGACAGAGACAAGAGTTATATTCAACAGGTTCCGCTTTTATTGGCCGCCTTTCTGACGACCAGCACAATTCTTGACAGGAATTTTTCACTGCTCTCTTGCTCGCAGGCCCAAGTATCTTAACTTCTTAGTTTGTCACCGTTGTGGTGTCCTTCGTGGCTCTTCCCACCGTGGCTGCCCTAGGCACATCCACCACGGCGTTTCACCCTTCAAAGTACACCGAACACTTGGTACTCACAGACTGTCTCTGTCCGCGACCACTGTCCTTTTGGGTCACCCCCGTGACCGTTTCCACTGTCAGTTACTCTCTGTAGGTTTTTTCCACCTTCCTCCCTACAGCAGGTCCTCCTCTCTAGTGAGCTCTCTTGGCTGACTGGACTTTCCAGAACCTTCCCTGACCTCTTATACTCCCAGTCCCAGTAGCCCCGCCCACTATCACCTGACAATTACCTTTGACCAATGGCAGTTACCTTGACCCACGGCAGTTACACAATCACCCTCTCCTATACTCCCCACTGCCCTCTAATGGTCAAACTGCCACATGACACTCTTTTCACTATCTCTCTGTCTCTTACTACAGACAGACCTGTCCATCAGCTCAACCACCCCACAGCATGTCAGTTTACCATAGTAACCAGGTGTGGATCCAGTATAGTCAGATAGCCTGGTCAAAACCAAAAGTGCCGTAAGGGTACAAAATTCAGGCAGGAGAAACATCAATAAACAAGCTGAGGTCAAAACAGGAAAACACAATACTAACCAGGAGAAGAAAATACTGAGCTTAACCAGTGATGTATAAAGCTTTACTTTGCAGTTTCCAGCAGTAAGCTGGAAGCTTTAGTATGATGTGGTGCTTTCCTATTGGCTGAAGCAAGGAGCTAATAACATTAGCAGGACAGAACACACACCCATACTGTCAGACTAGACAGCACTGCAGGTTCCAGCCACCTTACTAACCATAGTGGCTGAACAGAGCCTGCGCTGTCCAGAGCCTCTGAATTCAAACTCTGTTCTATCACCAGTGCCACCCACAGAGTAAATATGGTGGCACCTGGTGAAAAAAGAAGACATCGCAGGAGCAGGTTCTGGTGGAGATATGACAGTACGCCCCTTTAACAAGGGGCCTTAGGACCAAGTTTATTTGGATACAGAAGACGAAAGTTCCACATCAAGTTTTTTTCAGGCTGCTATTTGTAGGCTTGGGGGGCCAAAATCCATGGCCCCTTACCAACCTGAGAATACTAGCCACCAGCTGTCTGGTTCCACAAAGCTGGTTGTCAAAAATGGGGGGACCCCACGCTGTTTTTTTTTTAAATTACTTATTCTTGATAACCAGCCTTGCTGAAGCTGACAGCTGAGGGTTATAGCCCCCAGCTGTGAGTTTTGTCTGGCTGGTTATCAAAAATACAGGGGAACCCATGCCATTTTTAAAAAAAAATATTTATTTACAACGCAGGCGCCGGCTGATGAATACCCCCATCAGCAGCTCCTGCTATCACTGTTTTTAGCAGCAGCATACGTCGGCTGATGGGAGCAGTAGTCTCATCAGCTGACATCAGTGACTGGAGGTAAACTTTATACCTCCGATCACAGCTGCATGCTCATGCTGTAATTTGACAGCGTGGGAACTGCGGGTGTCTGACCGGCGGTGATGATTTTATCGCCAATCAGAAGCACTGTTTGCCGCGCTGTCATGCACACAACAGCATGGCAAACACTGGATGTTCTGCCCCCCCATTCAAGTGAGTGGTGTCCGGGTTCAAGTTTAGGTCTGGATACTGTTCTGATACCTGAACCCAAACTTTTTGTAACTGTTCGGCCGAACCTGCCGGACATCCAGGTGTCCGTTAATTTCTAGCCATAACCCTTCCAATGACCCACATTTTGTAATTGTCCTTAAACCCTACAAGAGTCCAAGATTCTCTACAGCTAATATTCCAAATTGCCTTTAACTACCACAGTAGGAAAAAGATTTCTGTCTGGGTGAATTGAGGGAAAGATATGACTTAAGGAGGTATTTGGAAAACACAGTGGGAATCTTAAAAATGGAGGAGGTTTGATGCAGAAAGCTGCAGGGTTAATAACTTCAATTATTTTTTAAGGACCAAAAATTCTGGAACCCAGTTTGGCAGAAGGTACCTTAAGCTTAATATTTTTTGTTGAAAACCATACCTTGTCCCCAACTAAAAAAAAATGGGGCTATGATTATATAGCTAGGTTTGTGTGTGCTATGTAATCTAAGTGCAGCATAATATAGGGCAAGAGAACCTGATTAAAGCAAGGTATTCCTAGACTGCTTGGTGTAGTTGTTATAGAATCCCTGTTTTATCTGTTGCAGATGAGGCAGTGGTTATAATGCTGATCTATGTATGACCTTACCCACACCACTGATTTATTGATTTATTTACTCATTTATATAGCGCCTTAAATTCCACAGTGCTTTACAAACAACATTGGCACTGTCCCCACTGGGGCTCCCAATCTAGATTCCCTATCAGTATGTCTTTGGAATGTGGGAGGAAACCGGAGAACTTGGAGGAACCCCATGCAAACACGGGGAGAACATGCAAACTTCTTGCAGATGTTGTCCTTGGTGGGATTTGTACCCAGGACCTCAGCGCTGCAAGGCTGCAGTGCTAAAAACTGAGCCACTGTGCTGCCTGATTGGCACCTTCATGTGCACAGTGTACATTAATAGCAAACTGTTAATCACTGATGGAGTTACACGGATTAGTTGCACATGAGACCTAGTCATGCAGTGACAATTCCCTTCTGATAAAACACTGATTATATTGAAACTACAACGGACAAACACATCCGTTTCTTATGTCAGTATGCGGTCCATTTTTAAGGTCTGCAAATACGGACACACACACACCCATTGTATTCAATGGTGGTGCACACGTCAGGTTTTTCGCACGGACCGTGAGTCCATGTAAAAAAAACCCGCAGACATGTCAGTTTTTTGTGCAGCACGGACAAAATGTACGTGCTCATGGATGACATCCGTGTGTCATCAGCGTGATACGTACCGGCCCCTGGTAAGAAGTCTTACAGTTCCCGCTGTTCCCAGGCGCCGTCCAGCTGCTGAAAGAAGCTCTCACCATTGACTCTTGCTAGCTCTGATATCAGCGTGTCTAGGCAACAATGATGGGAGTTGTATTCAGCAGTTGTGTCACTCTTGTGTATAATAAAAAATTAAATTTAAAAAAATAGCGTGAGCTCCCGTGCAATTTTCATAACCAGCAGAGGGAAAGCTGACGGCTGGGGGCTGGTGTTAATAATCCAGGACATGGGACAATATCCCATATGGTTAACAAGCTATTAATAAAAGCTCACTGCTCTTTGCTTTATCTTTCCTGGTGTATTTATGGAGGACCCCAGAAAAGAGATATTTTATTTAATTCTTTATTTTACAAAGAAGTTACACAGCTACTGCTGAATACAACTCCCATCATTGTTGCCTGAGTGGGAGACCATGAGAGCTGCTTTCAGCAGTCGGCGCCTGGGAACAGCGCGAACTGTACTGCTTTTACCAGGCGCCAGTACCTGTCACACGGACACAGACGGCACACGGATGTAACACACGGACAGCAAACACAGATAAATGAATGTCACAGATATGGACCACGGATCTCACCAGTACTGTTTTTTCCTGTACAGAAATCACCAGGACGTGTGAAAGATTCCTAATAAGTGACACATCCCTGTAATAAGGCTCTCTAGCTCTATATTATGCTCTCAGGTTATATAGCAAAAATCTCCTGAAAGATACTCTTTAATTCATTTTGTCCTCAATTTGCAGGAATACAAAGGTTCTGTAATGATGTGAAGGCCATGCTGGGATTTACTCCTGGGTTATATTGGAGAGTTTGCTGGGTGGCAATCAGTCCCGCATTTCTTGCAGTAAGTATATGTCTTTTAAATTACACTGCCGTAATTACATTTCAGTGCAAAGTCAAGGCAGACACCTGGAGGTTACATTTGGTCTTAGAACAATGAGCTTACAAAACCACCACCAATTAAATTAAAAGTGATGGAGCAAAAGGAAGTAGACCTAGGCACGCTTGTTACATTGTTGTGAGCCTATCACTAGGGGAAAGCAAACAGGTTTCGTTGACAGAAACCTTTATCAACTAAACCTGTTAAGGTACTGTCACACTTAGTGATGTAACAGCGATCCCGACCAGCGATATGACGCGGTCAGGATCGCTGGTACATCGCTTAGTGGTCGCTATGATCTGCCACACAGGCAGATCTCACCAGCGACATCACATGGGTCGGGGGTCGTTACTTACCTGTCAGACGAGGCGATCCTGACGTCCTCCCGCCCGCGTCCACGCTCGTCGCTTGTCACCGCAGGAAGCCCAGCAGGAAGCTGACGACTAGAAACGGTCCAGGACGTTCTTGCGCGATCAGCGATGGACAGCGGGGGAGCGGTCAGAGGTAAGTATCAGACATAGCGATATCGCTAGCAATATCGCTATAACGTCACAAAAAACAGTGACGTTATAGCGATATTGCTAGCGATATCGCTTAGTGTGACAGGCCCTTTATGCTTTATTGCAGTCTATACAGGGCCTTTTTTAACATTAGACTCAGGTAGACAAACAAGCTGATCCTTGCAGAATATAGTAAAAAAAAAAAAGTGTTAAAAGGGAAACAAAATACTCTGTTATATTAATAGATACAAGTCTGAGTTTACCAAGGAACTGATTGGCTATGTGTGCCAGGAACTCATCTTTAAAGAGTAACCGTTGTTTTAATATTTATTTCATAAATCAAGAGTACACATGAAAATAATCAACTTTGTAAAGTATCTTTTCACAGAAATTTGCTTCTTTCACCTCCTTGAATGCTTTTTCACTCTCAATTCATGAGTATAATTCACTGAAGACAGATTTTACCAGTGAATTGAGAAATTTGACAGTGAGTGATGAGTCTAGGAGGAGAAAACAAGAGTATTTCTTTGTTAAAATATATTAAATATATTACAAAGTTTCTTGCTTTCACCCGGACTAATGATTTATGAAAAAAAAAATTAAAACAACAGTTACTCTTTAACACCTTACTGACATATAAATCATATGTAGTCTCCCTATCTTTGTTGCAGGCTCAGAAGCTCACCCAGCATTTTTACTCACAGATGATTGCTGTATTATTCAGCCACCATTTGCCTCTTACAGTCGCGAATGTTACCCATTAAATACCTTTATCCATCTCTGACAACAGCATTTACAGCACATGCCCAGGAGCACGCTGTTTTAACTGCCCATTGCAACCCATGTGATATCATTGCGGGGTGCCATTGGGCTGCCATAATGGCCGGGGGCCTGCCAAAGACCCCCGTTCCTGGCATGATGGTACTCCTATGAAAGCCAGATCATGGCTGGCATTCATAGAAGACCATGCATGACTTTAGCAATATACAGCAATACTATGGGACTGCAAAATATAGTGAAAAGTAAAAACAAGTTTTTAAAAATATAAAAAAATAAAAAATATATAAATTCAAATTGCTGCTTTCTCCTCCATTAAAATAATTTTTTTTTTATAAATTACACATATATGGCATCTCCATGTCCCTAAAAGTCTGATGTATTAAAATATAAAATTAATTAACCTAATCTGTAAACACTATAGAGAGGAGAAAAATCAAAAATTGCTTTTTCAGCAACTACAGAGTTGCAAAAAAGGCAATTAGAAGCGATCAAAAGATCATATCTACCCCAAAATAGTATAAATAATAATTTCAGCTCAAGGAGTAAAAAACAAGCCTTCACACAGCTAAATCATCCAAAAATTAAAACCGTTATAGGTCTCGAAAAATGCCGACACAAGTAAAAAGTTTTCTAGACGAATTCCTTTCCTGAATATTTTTCACCACTTAAATAAAAAAAAAATTATGTTTGGTGTTAGCATAATAATACCTGAAAAATCATATTGTCAGATCATGTTTTTACTTTATAATTTATGCTTTAAAAACAGAGCCCAAGAAATAATTGCGGAACTACTTATTTTTCGCAATTTTGCTGCATTTGGAATTTTTTTTCCTGCTTTCCAGTACATCCCATGATAACTTGAATGATATAATTCAAAAGTACAACTTGTCCCATACAAATCAAACCCTCATACAGCCGTATCAATGGAAAAATAAAAAAAAATGATGGCATCTTGGGAGAGGGGGAACAAAAATGAAAAGTGCAAAAATGAAAAATTGTACAGTCAGAAAGGGGTTAGTTGTCCTGTATATCATTGAATAATAGTATGCCAGTATTTAATTACACATCACGCACATAGGTGTACAATATGTACAACTGTAATATATTGTTTGACCACAAAATATCCAGTTCTCTAGGCTACATATTTATTTTATGTACAATACTGCCTCCCACAGGAAATACTTAGGGTGCTTTCACACTGAGTTTTGGCACCTGTTGGATGGTCTAGTCAGGGCTTACATCAGAATTCCCCGCAAAACTGCATTTGGGTGCATGCTCCGATGGGGCCATAGACTATAATGGTGCCAACAGAGCAAACGTGCCCTCTGCCTTCTTAATTTTCGAGCGTATACGCCTACTGTATAAAGACACTCAGACACAGTCTACTAGGTCTGAGTGTCTGCCTCCAGTAGGTGTACACTCCCGAAAATGATGCACGTCAGAGTGTACATTCGCTCTAGCGGCATCATTATACTCTATGGCCCCATCGGCGCATACTCCTGAATCCTGTTTTTCTGGAGGTTCGGTTGTAAGCCCCGACGGGACCAACGAACAGGTGCCAAAACACAGTGTGAAAGCACCATTGTAGACAGATCACTATGTGAATTCTCATATCAGCTGCCTATCTGTTTAGTTTATCATAGTAAGCTCATTTATGGATCAACCTCCTCTGATGCTGTTTGACTACAAATATCCAGAATGGACCATTTGGGTTGGATACCTAATTGGAGCATCATCCTTTATCTGGATTCCAATATACATGGTGTACAAACTAGTATGGACTCCAGGATCCCTCAAACAGGTAAAGCGTGTGCAATAGAAAATGCTTTCTAAATTAAACTGTTATATTTTCTTCATTAAACTGAATTCTCATGGGATCCAAAACAGCACTGTATACTTTATATAGGTCCATGAATATACTGTAAATCACAATATAGATAATGGAACAAAGCAAAAAAATGAGAGGTATTTAAATCTAACTTTTAATAAGTGTCATTTAGCTACAAAAACGTTACAAATAAAATAGTGATTAGTCTACTAATCCAACTGAATATCCGATAAATTTCTATCTATAGATGACCCAATTGGACACACCCCAATTGATCTAATATAAATAAATTAAAAACACTACTATGTATGCGGTTGTCAGGTATCTAAGTCAGGGTAGTCACATACTGTACAGTTAAATAGCGACAGTGGTCAATACTATATATTAATATACCCCAATTTCAATGTATCTGCCACATACAAATTCAACAAGAAAAGAATGATACCCAACAGTAATTCAGGTGTGTTAGCACCACGCCGGCTTCCCGGCGTGTCAGTCCACTTCCCGCGCTGCAGTTGGCCCCTATCCCATTCATGCTCCGCATGCTCCCAGCAGCAGTTCCAGCTGGGCCTCTGGCCATGTTCTAAGGGTGCGCACGCTCCCGTCCTCTTAAAGTGCCAGTGCATGCACTTGCTATTTCCTCCCCAGCCAATGATTTTGAGGCATTATGTATATATTGCTTCCTTTCCACTGGGGAGGTGCCGGAGCAACCTTCCTGTTAGTCTATGTTGTGTGAGGTTGCATATCAGGGCAGATCCTGCCTGCTTTACTCTAAGTATTAATCCTGCCTGCTGTACTCTAAGTACAAATCCTGTCTGTTGTACTTCAAGTGCAAGCCCTGCCTGCTGTACTTAAAGTACAAATCTTGCTTGCTGCACTCTGAAGCAAATCCTGCTTGCTGCTTGCTGCACTCGGAAGCCAATTCTGCCTGCTGCACTCTGAAGCAAATCCTGCTAGCTGTCTCTGACACAAACTCTGTGTGCTGCACACTGATACAAGCTCCGCATGCTGCTCCATCCAGCTTGCTCTTCGGGTCCAGCGGCTGCGTGACTGTTGGTCTGCCCTGGAGTGGTACCTGGCGTTCAATGGGAGCCAAGTCTAACCTCACCATCAGAGGCTTTAGTGAATAGTCAGGTGAACGCTAAGTCACGCCCCTCCAGGCTCTCCGCGGTTCATGGCACAGTGGTTCCACAAACATGACAAGGTGTCACTAGATGCCATTGTGAAACACAAAGTAATCCCTCTATTGAAAAAGACTGGGTATATAAGAATAAATAAAACAATCTCACCCATTTGGTTGATCTGATTGTCGGGATATATGAATTCCAGTCACCTTGGAGGCATTCAGAGGAACTTAAAGGCCCTAAAAATCCCTCAAACCAGGTACTGTCTCTCCCTAGGATCCCACTAAACTCCCGCCATTAGAAGGGCAGTTCACAGCTGTCCCTGTAAAAATTGGCGGCCGCCTGGGAGAAACCTCGGACCACCATGTCAGGCGGCCCAACAGCGCCCAGGGCAAATGCCCAGCCTGACACCCCTAGATAAACCCTTGTTATAATCTGATACACTAAAACAATCAAATTCCCATTATTAATCGATGTTGGTTAATAATATTATTTATTATGCTATTCTTATGTAGCACCATTATATTCTGCAGTGCTATACATATACTGTATGCTATCCCCAAAGGGGCCCACAATCTAAATTCCCTATCCGTATGTCTGGGAGGAAACCCACACAAGCTCCTTGCAGATGTCATCATCTTCAGTTTTTAACTCAGTACCCCAACGCTGCAAAGCGTGTTAACCACTGAGCCACTCTCCTGCTCAAATAATATGCTATCAGCAATATGAAGTAATCACTTAGAAAAGGGATTAAATATAAATAAAATAATTTGGTTTTCTGTATTTTGTTGCCTGATCCTGATTGATCTCTTATTTTTTTTCATTTATCTTTAGAGGCTGGCTATTTGTATTCGACCTGAAAATGTTGGGAAGGATCAGCCATCTGATTCCTTGTGTATGGCAATGGCACCCTAGTTACACATCTCTAGCCAAATGGTTTTGCAGACTAACCTGACATGTGGCAGGGAATTAGCCAATGGTGCTTTAAAACAGTCTTCACTCCTCTTGGAGGGTTTTGCCAAGTCAGAAGCTACTGCTATTGGTACAACTGGAGAAATGTACACAGTCTTGTTTTTTTTTCTATGATAACAGTTAAATTATGGCGCAGAATTTGTCACTAAGATGTATTTATTAAAAACATGTGTCTAGTCTCTGTCTGCTAGCAATACAGAGGGTAATAAAGGAGTTGTCCACAACTAAGGGTATGTGCACACGTAGTTTTTAGGTTGTGCGGATTTTGTTGAAAAATCCACAGGTAAATCTGCAGGACAAAAGTCCTGCGGTTTATCTGCGGATTAGCCTACGGTTTTGCCCTGCGGTTTCACACCTCATAATGGATAAGGTGTGAAACCGCAGCGGAATCCGCACAAAGAATTGACATGCTGTAGATTGTAACCCGCAGCAAATCCGTGCGGAAAAATCCGCAGCATGTGCACAGCGTTTTTCAGTTTACCATTGAAATCAATGGTACTGTACAACACAGCAGAAACTGCTGCGGACCCACAGGGCCAAAACCGCTGCGGATCCGCAGCAGAATCCGCACCGTGTGCACATAGCCTCAGACAACCCCTTCTCATACCCACACTTGGCCCCGATAAAATAAAAAAGCATATGCTGACGTCAAGTGCCGGCACCGCTCCAGCAGTGTCGGCACTCGTGGCCGGAGCTCTTGTGCGATGCCTGGCACCCAATCAGTACTGGATACCCAACTTCAGACAGTGACAGCAGCACTAGTTGGGTGCAAGGCGCCATGTGTCATACAACTGCACGAGAGCCCCGGTAACGCGAGTGCCGACACCACTGAAACGGTGCAGGCAAGGGAGGTAAGTATAGGCTTTTTTATTGTATAGGGGTCAAGCGCAGTGAATGAGAAGGGGTTGTCCTAGTAGTGGACGACCCCTTTAATATGAGGCATAATATCTAAATGTCTGTCCCAAACTCCTCTAAAACATACTGTATATTATCATTGCTAATTAATTCTCAAAAACTAATTCTACTAATATGGGAATGTGCCATAACCTAAATGCCAAGGTTGTAGATTTAGATGATTCTTTAGCAATGTATAAATAAAATAAAAGTATGCGAACCAATGATAGAAGCTGGAATCATTTGGGCTCTTCCTCACTATTTGCCTTCTTGCCTCCTCCTTGACCGATGAGAAGATAAAATAACTCAAATTATAGAATATAGTTGTCAATATGTACATAGAATAGATAATTACTTCTAAGCATATATTTATGATCTACAGTATTTTGAAAAGCACTGTACATGACAAGAGGAACCTTGAAGGAACTTTACTTGCTTTACAGAATTACTTGTGTCTTCAGTATGTTCTAAATTTACACACTTGGTCAAAATTGTTGACAGAAAAACCCACAATGATGACAGAAATAACTTGAATCTGACAAAAGTAATAATAAACCAAAAATCTATGAAAATGAACAAATGAAAGTCAGACATTGCTTTTCAACCATGGTTCCACAGAATTTAAAGAAAAAATGAAATTCGTGAAATAGGCCTGGACAGAAATGATGGTAGCCTTAACTTAATATTTTGTTGCACAACCTTTTGAGGGAATCATTGCAATCAAACGATTCCTGTAACTGTTAATGAGACTTCTGCACCTCTCAACAGATATTTTGGCCAACTCCTCAAGAGCAAACTGCTTCAGTTGTCTCGTGTTTGAAGGTTGCCTTTTCCAGACCCCATGTTTCAGCTGTTTCCAAAGATGCTCAATAGGACTTAGATCAGGGCTCATAGAAGGCCACTCAGAATAACCCAATGTTTTCCTCTTAGCCATTCTTGGGTGTTTTTAGATGTGTGTTTTGGGTCATTGTCCTGTTGCAAGACCCATGACCTGCAACTGAGACCAAGCTTTCTGACACTGGACAGCACATTTCTATCTAATCCCTTGATAGTCTTGAGATTTCATTGTACCCTGCACAGATTCTAGACACCCTGTGCCAGATGCAGCAAAGCAGCCCCAGAACATAACAGAGCCTCCTCCATGTTTCACAGTAGGGACAGTGTTCTTTTCTTGATATGCTTCATTCTTCCATCTGTGAACATAGAGCTTGATGTGCCTTGCCAAAAAAGTTCAATTTTTGTCTCATCTGTCCATAGGACATTCTCCCAGAAGCTTTGTGGCTTGTAAACATGTAGTTTGGGCAAATTCCAATCTGGCTTTTTGATAATTTTTTTTCAACAATGCAGTCCTCCTTGGTCATCTCCCATGAAGTACACTTCACCTAGGATTTCACTGATTGAGCGCCTTTGCCGGCTGCCGCAGTGTTTTCTTTGACTGCTCTCCCTGAGGTCAGTGATTGTTTCGTGATGTTGGTCTACTAGGCATTGCTCCCATCTAGCCAGAATCCTACTCCACACTGATGAGGGGCAACACCCCGAAACAGCTGTCTGTGGATGGATACCTGGCCTTGGTGTTTCCCTTGTCATTTCTGTAAACTCGTAAAGAGCTGGATATTGACTTAAAGGGCCACTTAATATGGTGGTAATGGTGGTTTCTGAAAGGAGCCACTCCTTGGCTGGGTCCCTCCCTGGAGGAAGATCTGGCTAGTCCCGTTTGAGACTCTTAAATGAGGCTCCACGGACTTTATTTGCATGAAGTACACTTTGGCTCATACAACGACGGATGGTGCAATCTGACACTGATGTTCCTTGAGCTTTGAAGTTCACCTTTAATCTGTTTAGAAGTTTTTCTGGGCTTTTGTTACCATTCGTGTTATCCATCTTTTTGATTGTCATCAATTTTCCTAGTGTTGCCACGTCCAGGGAGGTTGGCTACAGACCCATGGAGCTTAAATTTCTGAATGATATGTGCAACTGTAGTCACAGGAGCATCAATCTGCTTGGAGATGGTCTTATAACTTTTATCTTTAGCATGTTTGTTTATAATTTTCTTTCTAATCTCCTGAGACAACTCTTTCCTTTGCTTCCTCTGGTCCATGTTGAGTGTGATACATGCCATGTCACCAAACAGCACAGTGAGTATCTGTAGCCCTCTCAGGCCCACTCTCTGATTCCAATATTGTATACACCTGTGATGCTAATTAGTGGACACATCTTGATTAACATGCCCCTTTTGTCACATTATTTTCAGGGGTACCATCACTTCTGTCCAGGCCTATTTCATGAGTTTTATTTTTTTTTTTTTTAATTCTGTGGAAGCATGGTTGAAAAGCAATGTCTGACTTTCATTTGTTCATTTTCATAGATCTTTGATTTATTATTACTTTTGTCAGATTCAAGTTATTTCTGTGACCATTTTTGGTTTTTCTGTCATTAAACGAGGGGTACCAACAATTTTGACCACGTGTGTATGTATGAAACAACATATGTCTGTTAATAATTAATGTTAATGGAAGATACTAACTATAGAAATTCACAATGTAACATTTTAAAATCTATAAATTCTTGTTTGTCTTCTGAAGCTCTAGAATGTCTACATCATCAACATGAGGATGATTCTTTATGTTCCTAGATGATATGCAGTGGGTACGGAAAGTATTCAGACCCCTTTAAATGTTTCACTCTTTGTTTCATTGCAGCCATTTGGTAAATTCAAAAAAGTTCATTTTTTTCTCATTAATGTACACTCTGCACCCCATCTTGACTGAAAAAAAAAACAGAAATGTAGAAATTTTTGCAAATGTATTAAAAAAGAAAAACTGAAATATCACATAGTGATAAGTATTCCGACCCTTTGCTCACTATTGAGTAGAAGCACCCTTTTGAGCTAGTACAGCCATGAGTCTTCTTGGGAATGATGCAACAAGTTTTTCACACCTGAATTTGGGTATCCTCTGCCATTCTTCCTTGCAGATCCTCTTCAGTTCCGTCAGGTTGGATGGTGAACAGCCATTTTGAGGTCTCTCCAGAGATCCTCAATTGGGTTTAGGTCAGGGCTCTGGCTGGGCCAGTCAAGAATGGTCACAGAGTTGGTCTTCAGCCACTCCTTTGTTATTTTATCTGTGTGCTTAGGGTCATTGTCTTGTTGGAAGGTGAACCTTCAGCCAAGTCTGAGGTCCAGAGCACTCTGGAAGAGGTTTTCATCCAGGATATCTCTGTACTTGGCCGCATTCATATTTCCTTCAATTGCAACCAGTCGTCCTGTCCCTGCAGCTGAAAAACACCCCCATAGCAAGATGCTGCCACCATCATGTTTCACTGTTGGGATTGTATTGGGCAAGTTATGAGCAGTGTCTGGCTTTCTCCACATATGCCGCTTAGAATTATCACCAAAAAGTTTTATCTTCCTCTCATCAGACCCGAGAATCTTATTTCTCATAGTCTGGGAGTCCTTCATGTGTTTTTTAGCAAACTCTATGCGGGCATTCATATGTGTTGCACTGAGAGGCTTCTTTCGGGCCACTCTGCCATAAAGGCCTGACAGGTGGAAGGCTGCAGTGATAGTTGTCTTTGTGGAACTTTCTCCCATCTCCCTACTGCATCTGTGGAACTCCGCCACAGTGATCTTAGGGTTTTCTTTACCTCTCTCACAAGGCTCTTCTCCCATGATTGCTCAGTTTGGCTGGACGGCCAGGTCTAGGAAGACTTCTGGTGGTCTCAGACTTCTTCCATTTAAGGATTATGGAGGCCACTGTGCTCTTAGGAACCTTAAGTACTGCAGAAATTCTGTTGTAACCTTGGCCAGATCTGTGCCTTGCCACAATTCTGTCTCTGAGCTCCTTGGCCAGTTCCTTTGACCTCATGATTCTCATTTGGTCTGACATGCACTGTGAGCTGTGAGGTCTTATATACACAGGTGTGTGCCTTTACAAATCAAGTCCTATCAGTTTTAATTAAACACAGTGAAGGAGTAGAACCATATCAAGGAGGATCACAAGGAAATGGAAATGGACAGCATGTGACTTATATATGAGTGTCTGAGCAAAGGGTCTGAATACTTATGACCATGTGATATTTCAGTTTTTCTTTTTTAATAGATTTGCAAAAATTTCTACATATCTGGGGTTTTTTTCAGTCAAGATGGGGTGCAGAGTGTAAGTTAATAAGAAAAATGAACTTTTTTAAACTTAACAAATGGTTGCAATGAAACAAAGAGTGAAAAATTTAAAAGGGTCTGAATACTTTCCGTACCTACTGTATTGTGGCATATACAAAAACTATACTAAATGAAAATATATAATCAACAAATTCAAGTATGGATGTTCTATAGAATACAATTATATTAAATATGGATATATGACATTTCAGATGGTAAGAATGCATAATAAGTCAAATGCATTCTTGCAACAGGTTATGTTTATACAGTTCTTGTAAACTGTCTATGAGTTTCATAAAAATAGAGTGAATTTTGCTATCAAATACTGAATTTTTATAACATTTTGAGATAACAGATAGTGAAGAATAGCAAATTAAATAGCACAAATAATTTACCGTACTTAAGACAGAACTGCAAAATAAGTGGCATTGCACAAGGTTTCTCATTTTTATTGACTGTCACATTGTAATAATATGTTTTGAGTGTTAAATTATTGTTTTACCCTATTTAAACAGTTCAAATTATATGGTAACTAATATATTAAGTGCAATCAAAATAAAGTAAACTAAACTTTATCCTTATGAGTAATTGCTGTCTTCTCCTTTATGTAAGGATCCCAATATACCTTAGGTTAAAGTAAGTTACTAGCTCAGCAATCGTTTATTAAATTATCGTCATAGCCATGCCTATTTTAGTCCAAACAGGCCACAAAAATTTAGTGTTAGCCTTCCAGTCTCTGCTTTTGTGGCTATGTCTATATGTACAGTAGCCACTCCTGAATTCTCCATTCCCTCTGTTAGGGCGCTCATTTGGGTTTCTTCCAAGAGTTATTAAAGAACTCAGTTCAGTTATTCATGTGCCCCTGTTCATAATTTATAGAGACCCTTTAATGACTTTTACAATGTCACACAACTTACACAAAACTAAGTTTGTGCCTATTTTCAAAAAGGGCTCTAGGTCTTTTCTAGGTAACAATGATTGTATAAAACATTAGTTTAGGAGACTATATACAGAAGTATATGGTATCAAACAACATTATAAGTGATCTCACAGCACAGTTTTACTAAGAATAGAAGTTGTCAACCCAGCCTGATTTGTTTTTCATGAAGAAATGAGTAGAATCCTGGTCAGAGGGGAAGCTCTGGATATAGTGTTTTTAGACTTTGTAAATAATGTTTTTAGATACCTAATTCGGTTTGAAAGTGAGGTTTGCAATTGACTTGAAAATTGACTCAAAGACTTCACCCAAAGAGTTATAGTAAAAGACTGTTATTCTGAATGGTCTCCGGTTATAAGTGTAGTCCCCCCAAGGTTCAGTGCTCACTCCACTATTATCTAACGTTCTTAATAATTGTATAGAAAGGAGGATTAGTAGTTTTGTTTCTATCTTGCAAATGTCATTAAGCTACAGTATAGGATGGAGGATGTTCATAAGTTACAAACAAACTTGGACAAAGTTAGCATTTGACAAATTAGGTTCAGTGTCGATAAATATACAGTTATAGATATGCTAACAATATGCAGACATTGTATGTTCTAGGGCAGTGATGGCAAACCTTTTAGAGACCGAGTGCTCAACTGCAACCCAAAATCCACAATTTATCACAAAGTGCCAACATGGCAATTTAACCTGCCTGAGGTTAAATTGCCGTGTTGGCACTTTGTGACAAATATGTGGGTTTTAGTTTAGAAAACTGAGGTTTTAATTTAGAAAAAACAACTGGTACATTAAAATCTTTCATCTTACAAGAAGTATATGATATGATTGACCCACAGCTCCTCTATATACAGTATGATAAAATGAGCCCACAGCTCCCCTACACACAGTATAATGGGCCAACAGCTTCTCCATAAACAGTATAATGCCCCCCTATACACAGTATGGGTCCACAGCTCCTCTGTACACAGTATAATGGCCTACAGCACCCCTATGCACAGTATAATGGGCTCCAAGCTCCCCCATACACAGTATGATGGACCCACAGTTTTCCTATACACAGTATGATGGGCTCACAGCTCCCCTATGCACAGTATGATGGGCCCACAACTCCCCTACACACAGTATGATGGGCCCACAATTCTCCTATACATTTTATGTCTTCACTAGTCCCCAAATCCCAGTATAATTACCCTCACAGTAGTCCTCACATTGCATAATGGCTCCACACTGTATAATGGCCAACACATTAGCCCCCACAATTTGAGGGCCCCCTCAATAGTCCTCACACTCTATGATGGTTACCACAGTAGTCCCCATACTTTGAGAGCCCCAAACTGTATGAGGACCCCCACATTAGCGCCCACACTTTATGAAGACCCCACAGTAGTCCCCACACTTTGAGTGCACCCACACTTTGAGGGCCTCCATAATAGTCCCCACACTGTATGATGTCCGCCTCATTATCCCCCATAGTGTATGAGGACCCCAACACAGTATTCACCAAACTTCATCAAACTTTTCGGATTTTGGTGCGCACGGCGCACCGTCAAAAGTGCGCAGCGCAGGTCAAAGCGCAACTAGCGCATGGCCTGCGCACGATCTGCGCACCCTATGCTAAAGATAGGGTGCGCCGATCGCAGGCGCCGCTGTGCGCTAGGAGGCGGCGCTACAAGCAAGGGGCGGGCACGCCGGGCAGAGAGCCGGCTCGGGGGCGGAGCTACCCCCGGCCGTGCGTGCGCTTAAAAAGCGCTAATGTGAAACCAGCCTTAGCCGTTATCCCCGTTATAGTGGAGCATCGACTGTGAAACAGAGGCATCTCCTGCTCTTTACTGTGTGCCACCCTAACTGGGATATACTATTACTGTAGTTTACTTTAAAAGGGGTTCTTTGGTTAAAACACACTGATCCATGGGCTTCACAGGATAGATGATGATAACTTCTTGATCATTTTGGTCCAATCATTGGAAACCACACTGATCAGAAGAATTGGGAAGTTTTATCCCTGACAGGACACTTTTATCCCTATTTTAAAAATGGAGCAGCATGTGGAATGTCTGACCACAGTTCCATTTGGGTCTTCCAAAAAAAAACAAAAACAAGTGCAGTGCTCGCAACCACTGAGAAAATGAATGGATAAAGTCATGCCACTTCAGTCTAATGTGGATAAAAGCTTGACATTTTGCCCTTCAGTGTGAGTCCCAGCAGTTAGACCCCCACTAATCAATAACTTATCACTTATTCTGTGGATAGGTGATCACTTGTGTGGAGACACAGGGGGTTGGCGAGCGCCCTGGTCTGCTAGCCAAAACCGCATGGACCAGTGATCATCTCACTGAACACCTGCTCTCCTTTTAACGTGGGCACAACACTACTCAGACAACACAGAGTGAGGGTAAAACAGCGTGGCAATGCTTTATTGAGCCACAAAACAGGCAGATAACACGTAGAACAGTCCCAGCAAAATACCCCAAGATGGTGCACATTACAGAGTCTCACCCTTCTGCTGACTCGCCAGCATAATGGCAGTTGTTACTTCAGAGCATCCAGGGTTAACTACCTCACCTGTGGCATGAACAATGAGGAGGTAACGATAAGCATAGGGAGATGACAGTAAATTCAGGTACCAGGTCAGCTGACTGGAGGGTCACAACCTGGCTTCATCTTTCAGGGTCGACTACGTCACCTGTGGCACGCACACAGAGAGGAGGTATTGACAAGCTTAGGAAGATGACAATCCATTGAGGTACAAGGCCAATTTATCCAAGGGTCACAACCTAGCTTCTCCAAACATCTCCATGCATCCAGGTGACCGGCAGTTCCCAATTCTGGCTTTCTCCAAACGTATCCGTGGCTTAGAGATGGTCAATAAAGCAGATCTGTATTATTCCGGTCGTCGCCGAGGTCCCCTAGGTTGGCATCATGTAGAATGATAAATCTGTGTCCCTCGTGATGGATCCATGATGTCTTGGCTGCAGTCCTGTAGAGTTCCTGGATGTTTGGATGTCTTGGCTGAATCTCTGGCTGTCTCTCAATAGAGGTATGTAACCTCTTTTTATCATTAACAAGTGTCCTTCACTATTTACATAAAGAGTAAGAATGGAGATGAGAGTAAGTAGCATTACTTGATTATTTAATCTATTTGCATAGTTTTTCCTCCTCTGTTTTCTAAGTCAACAAACTAGCTGGCCTAGACAATGCATAATTAACTTATCAGCAAACATCACTAGTTATCAAAGGATAAGAGCACAATATCTTATATCTTATATCAAATGTCAACTCACAAGTCAATATTATAGGCTTGCACAAGCAAAAGTCTGTTTTCTTGACCAACCAGAAAAGTCAACATTTAGATAACAGTCTGCTCTTTCTGTCTTGCTAAAAATAGGCATCTGGTTAATTAAAATACAATGCTGTGTCTCCACAACTTGTTTCCACAGGAAAAGCCTTGTAAGTACATTTTGTTCCAAGTATTTAAACACTAATAGAAATCAAGAATCATATAATTTATATCAGAGAGAACAATTGATCGCCATACACAACACAATCCACTATTCCCAGACCAATAATACCACAAACAAGGGAGAAATACTGCCACACCGTGACCAGACCACATTTTACCAGCACATAGCGACCAAATAATTCCACATACAAGAGACTGGACATAGTGACATAATAATACCACATACAAGGGACAAACACTGGCCCACCATGACTTGATTTCATATTACCACGACATAGTGACTGAATAATACCCCATACAAGGGATAAATACTGGCAAACCATGACTGGACTACATATTACCACCACAGTGATAGAATAATAACGCATACTGTGCAAGGGGGAAATAGCAGCACACCGTAACTATACCAGATATTACCAGCACATAGCGACCAAATAATTCCACATACAATGGAGAAATACTGCCACACTGTGACCAGACTATATAGAGACCGAATAATACCACACTCAGGGATAAATACCGCTACACCACGATCGGACCACATATTAGAATAGTGACTGAACATTATAATATTGATCATTAATAAAAATCACAATACTAACAGTTAACACCACCTATTACATTACATACAGGTGCTCTCTATATAGTATGCAGTGTATACTGTAGAGGGCCTGTCACACTAAGTGATATCGCTAGCAATATCGCTATAACGTCACTGTTTTTTGTGACGTTATAGCGATATTGCTAGCGATATCGCTATGTCTGATACTTACCTCCGACCGCTCCCCCGCTCGTTATTGCTGATCGCGCTAGAACGTCCTGGGCCGTTTCTCGTCGTCAGCTTCCTGATGGGCTTCCTGTGGCGCCGACGAGCGACGCGTGGACGTGGGCGGGAGGACGTCAGGATCACCTCGTCTGACAGGTAACGACCCCCAACCGCTGCTATGTCGCTGGTGAGATCTGCCTGTGTGGCAGCTCACTAGTGACCACTTCGCGATGCACCAGCGATCCTGACCGCGTCATATCGCTGGTCGGGATCGCTGGTGCCTCGCCAAGTGTGACAGTACCTTAAGTGTACAGGCAATACACTGACTCACCAATGTCTATATACTGTACACTGGAGCTCTGTATATAGTGTCAGTGTACAGATAATACAGTGATCACCAAGGCCATTATACACAGGAGCTCTCTATATAGTGTCAGTGCACAGATAACACACTGACTTACCAATGATGTCTCTATTTGAAGTCCTTCAACTTTGCTTTTCTTCATCCAGCGCAGACAATAGTTGATCACTTCTAGAATGCATTCCACATGTATTCCCTGACTTATACACTACACCAGATGAAGAAAAAAGGCGACATAGTGCTGACCTGCACAGTAACAGGACCTCCCTTTTGTTCCCCCCTATGGAAAATAGTATTCTAAAAAGTAAATAAAATTACAGCTGTAATGTTCTCTAATTGACCCGTACAGTACTTATGTCCGTCCACTTGCCACCATAAACTAGTAATGTAGGTTTCTAATTTTGGCCTCCATACAGTAATTAAGTTCCTCAACCTAGCCTCTTTAGTTAATAACGTCCCCCATCTCGGGCCCACTATGTCCTTGATGCTAGCCTCTATGTCCCTGGTGCTGGCCCCATTTCCCTGATCCTGGGCTCTTTTCCCTTATGCTGTCCCCGTGCCCCTGGTCTCATGTCCCTGGTCCTGGCCACGCATCATGCCACATCCACAGAAGAAACAAATGAAAAAAGATTCTTCTTACCTGCTTGTTCTGCAGGGGTTGTCTCCCTCCCGATCCGGGACCGTCGTGTTAAAATGGCCACCAACCTATCAATGGCTGGTGGCTGACGTCAGAGCGCCCGTCAAGGTCACTTTAATACTGCGTTGGGTGCACTGATATCAGCAGCCGGCCTCTGATAGGTCGGCGGCCATGCTAATTATTGCGGTGTAGACTTTTTGCACTGCAATACGTTTCAACTGAAGCCAACGGGCCCTCTCTACATGCTGCTCGGGGGCCCGCCAAGAACGCTGGCCCAATGGATAATTGTCCGGTGCCCCGATGCTCCAATCTGACCCTGTTTACACTATATTAACATTTAGATGTTCTAACAGAAGCATTCCAGCATTTTTTTTCCATCATTGCAACCTCCATCTGATTTTTTCACACTTTAGCTTTTTCATCACAGCAATTTCTTCTGAATTCTGGCATAAATTGTTTTGAAATGTTGGCGCAACTTGTAGTTGCGCAAAACTTTTCATGTTTTCATGCCATTTCTCCCGGCTAAGCCAAAATGGGCAGAGCTGGGTGGAACTTTGGCGTACCGGGAGTGTGATGCAACGTCTTGTCTAATTCATGGTGAGCTGTGGCATTCCCTACCCCAGAAATCTTACTCCAGTCAGGGAATGGTGTAAGATTTCTGGTGTGACACACACAAGCACACACCACTCGTCAGACACTCCTGATTCATGAAGAGACTTGCACCACATCCCCTCATTGAAACCTTTGAGAAAATTGCCACTCTTGATAAATCAGGGCCCTAAAGTATACTGTAAACAGTACCCTCCATTTCAGCTTCCTGTCTGCTTCTCTTCATTCTCCATATCTATATATATAAAACTGAGTGTATGTATGTGTAAGGAGGAAGACAGGGCCGCAGGTACCTGTGCGGTGCCTGTTCTGGAATTGTTGAGACTGCGTCCCTTGTTTCCCCGGGGAAGGCAAAAAGGCCCGGACCTGTGCTCTGACCCATAATCTGGGGCGTGGTTAAAAGGGAAAGCACGTTCAGCGTCAGGCAGTTTCCCACCGGCGGTGACAGAGGCAAGGTGCATTTGCAGCGGGATCCGGGGGATGCGCAGTCTGGCCGCAATGACACTTGGCCGATCTGATGCCGGGATGCTGCCTGAGCCCACTGCAGTAATAAGGAAAGAGCCGGGAGCCCTGTTTAGCTAAGCGTTGCACGCCAGCCTAAGAGCCAGGACAGAGTTCAGGACTGTTCGCTACTGCCCTCGTCGTCAGACCATGGTCTGCAGGACCTTGTTGGAGAAACAGATTTCAAAAACTGACCGTCACATCCAAGCATAAGCCTAATGTGAACAGGTGCTTAACCTAGAGTCACCAACTCATATACATTCAAACAAAAAACAATTTTTCATATTTCTAATGCAGTAATGCAATTCATGTTTTGTATTTCATGTTTGCATATTGTGGCGCTACAGTGTGCTTCCTTTTTTGTTTGAATGTATATGAGTTGGTGACTCTAGGTTGAGCACCTGTTCACACTATGCTTATGCTTGGATGTGATGGTCAGTTTTTGAAACCTGTATTCATTAACCTTCTGACTGCGCACTCCATCTGTTAGCCGCAAGCATTTTTAATTAAAGCAGGGCCACTACCCCTCCACAGAGATATAGATATCCTACAGAGGATTTGTATAGGTTCCCATTCAGATGAGGACTTCAGTATAAGTGAGGATTGGCATAGATAGGGTCCTGGAAAACGAGAAATGCCTTACTGTGGCTTCCAGTTACACATAAAATTGCCCATTTTATGCACTAAACTTTCTCAATTTTTCTTATTTCTAATGCAGTAATGCAATTCATTTCTCATATTTCATGTTTGCATGTTGTGGCGCTACAGTGTGCTTCCTTTTTTGTTTGCTTGTTGGAGAAACATCGCGCTAGCTGTTGACGGCGCTTCAGTCTTGGCGGGAACAGGCTGTGCGCAGCACAAGGATGTGTGCAGCGCGCCCGATAGCTGGCGGAGAGCGAGGTGCTGTGTGCTTCGTGACCATGAGTACAGTGCACGTGCCACAAGGAGAGAACCAGGTACGGGACAGACACTTGCGCCCTGATTCTGCTAGTGTATATTTGACGAGCCACGTTGGGCTTGTACAGTGCTGTGGTCCGCACCTTGTCAGCCACTGCAGCATATGGACTGGGGTTTCAGTGGAAGGTACCGGACACCTACTGCTGCCGCCAGAAGACGGACCATCATTACTACAGGACCCCACCGGAACAACCCTGCACCAGCCGTTGTTGGCGTCATTGCCTGCTCCATAACTGCCATGGAATGGAAGACACCTAACAGGCTAAGTTGATCTAAAACGAACTGCTATTTTTTCCCGTTTCCCTCTGCACATCTTTTTTGCATCTGAACCGTTTGCCTCCCTATGTGCAGTTTCCCTCTGTTAAGGGAAATTGTTAACCCTTGTTCTGCCTCCTGTCCGTCACTGCATCCCGCAACCTGCTTACGTGTGTATCAAGCCATGCCCATTCCGCACAGCCACACTCACTCCACATGCAAAGCCCGGTATAATAAATATCTAATCTTATATATATCTAATATATATATATATATCATAGGCACATCTTCTTGACCGCAACAGGTTACACTGCCTGTGTTACCCATAGCAAGCAATCACTAAGAATCTTTCATTTCACCAGAGCTGTTTAAAAGATGAAAGCTGAGCTGTGATTGGTTGCTATGAGCAGCAATTTTCCTTGTAGAGAGTTGTTGTAACTGAGGACTATTATTCTTATCATTTCTATAGTGTTATCGTCCTTCTGTAAAACCGGAAATAACACAATTTATTACCGTGCCGTCACAGACCACCCTCTGACACGGACTGCAGGGGAGCTCAGAATCAGGAACTTCTCTTTGTCTGGCATGAAGCATCTCATTAACTTAAAAATTCAAACACAGATTTAAAAAAGAAACACAAGACGGATTTCTCCAACCCAGGTATCATTTTAATTGGTGTAACAGCACCAACCTGACAATGCCTGGTTCGCTTTAAACTTATTTATACAGCTACAACTAATGCCACTATAAATTAGTCCTTCTTTACAATTTCTAACTAAATGGTATTACACTCCCCACAAGGTTGATATATGCTTTCTAGAAGAGAAAAGCTGTATTACTCCTCAATAAGGAAGACTTACAGAAAAAGAAGAAAGGGAGCCAAGACTTACAGAAGAGTAAAGAAATGGAACCCCTAATATCCCACACTATCCATCCTGGTATCTCGACTGCTGTCTCTCCCTCAGCAGACAAATAGAGCAGAGAAATACCGGCCCAGAGCAGATCCCAGGCTCACCACCCCCCGAGCATCAAGCACATTCTGGGCTCCCTGCCCCTCAGAACATCCTGGGCTCCTCGCCCCCCGAGCATCCCCAGATTGTACTGCGCCCGGCAGCTCCGACATCTGCTCCTCACACCGCAGCCTCAGGTGCACAGAACCGCTCTCTGCTGCGGGGACACTGCGCCTCCACCGTGTACAGAAGGGAGGGAACCTGGAGACGGATGACATATAGGTTGCTATATACAGGGGGAGATGACATACAGGTATATACTATATACAGGGGAGATGACATACAGGTATATACTATATACAAGAGAGATGACATACAAGTATACCCTATATACAGGAGGAGATGACATACAAGTATACACTATATACAGCAGACGACATACAGGTATATACTATATACAGAGATGACATATAGGTATACTTCCATGTGGTTGATGGTAGTTTGGAAGAGTTATGTGACTCAATCTGTTAGGATTTTTGTAATATATTTTTATGTCTGAATTTATTATAGGGATTGGTCTGTAATTTGTTACCTTGTCCAAGTCCCTTTTTGGTTTGGGGATCAGAATAATAATGGCTTCTAAAATCTCTGTGGCGAAAGAGCCTGAAGATGCCAGATTGAAAATTTGGGATAAATGGGGGGATAAAAGCTTGTTAAAAATTTTGTAATATTCGTTGCTAAAACCGACCAGGCCTGTGGATTTGAAAAGTTAAGTGTTGCATGGTCTCGGCTATTTCCTCAGTTGTGAAAGGGGATGTCAGTAAATCTAAGTCTTCCGGGGTTATCTTGGGAAGATTAATGGATGAAAGAAAAGATTTAATAGAAGTTTTATCTGGTTGAGGGGAGGATGGTTGGTAGGTTAATATTGTATAGATTATGGTAAAATTTGGTGAATGTATCTACAATATCCTGGGGATTAACAACCAGAATCCCATAAATACAAGATGGTGAGGAGACAAGGGACAACCCAGCTCCAACACCCTAAGCGCCAGCTCAAAACAGATATTAAAACGGAGAGAAGAAAAGAGCACGCAGTCAATCAAATATAGAAAAATACAAAAAAAAAATTTTTATTTATTGCTAAATTACAAAAAAGCAGGTAACAAAGAAATGTTCATGAATAAATGTGGACAATAAATCCCATGGAACACCCGCTCACACTCCCCCAGATGGAGGACCAGGTAAGCATCAATAATGGGAAACATATCTTAATCCTAACAAGGTGAAACACTGACACCTAAAGGGTGAATCACTACAGCAGCGGTCACAAAATGTAATAAAGCAAGTGCCAAATAATGATAGAGATAGCGTGTGCCCAATGCTAATTGACCCTAAAGCTGTAGATAAAGACCCGTATAAAAACTTACCGGGGAGGGGAGGGAGAGGGAGTACAGCAGTGAGACCTCCGACGCGTGTTTCGCGGCGTCCCCGCCGCTTTATCAAGGAGGAAAGTGATAACAAAGAGCCCCTGTAGGGCCTTCAAATAGCCCCTGACCCCGGTCACATGACCGGCGTTCACCAATAATAATGGCGCTTGCGACGCATGCGCAGTGGCGTCTGCAGGTCCTAGACTGTGGTACGGCATCACACATACTGCGCACGCGCCGGAAGATCCGGGCAGAGCGCACCATGCTAACAGACGCCGACCACAGAATGGAGCCACACACAACACAACGATGCGTACGGCCATGAATGGATAAAAGGGCAGCGGGTCAGAAGAAACAGATATATATAACACCGGATCAAAAGAGATCAAATAAAGGGCCAATGTAATGTAACTAATTAACCCCATGTCACAATTCAATCCCACATGCATCTAGGGTAAAAAGCCGCATACAATGTAATAAATCTAAATCAAAAAACTCAAATGTTAATTTTATAATTTAAACACCTCAGAACATGTATAAAAATACAATAAGGTAGAAAGTACACAAGATAGGTGTATGAACCGCTACGTAGCAGGTTCATTAAGGCATATACATAATAGAGGGCCAGAAAACCATAAATACAAATATAACACGAGTAGGATGTGCGGCCCAATAGCGAAGGTATACAGGCATCCATAGATATGCTTGATTGAGAAGATGGTGCATCCGATCCGTTGTATATGGCTAATTTGAGACCAGACAGGGACATGTTGGAAAATGGCTAAAGACATAGAAAAAAATATTAAATAAAAACAATAAATAAAAATATATAACAAGAAAAAACATAATTAAAAACAACCACTGTTGAGCAACATGGAAAATATGAAGTCATGCAAGGACAACAGGGAAGAGAGAAGATGTATGTAAAACATATATCACACGTATCTCTACTACCCATACCTAGGCGTAAAAGGAGGAAAAGGAATGTCGCGTAAACCAAGAGGGGAAGGAGGGGGGATAGAGGAAGAAGACAGGGAAAAGGAGGGAAAGGAGGCGGAGGGTAGAAAATGGAAAAAGGAAAAAGGGAGCAGTCAGGTTAAACAAAAGATTACAGAAATGGGGTAAAACTCAAGAACTCATTTAGTCCTCTAGGACTCATAGTGTCCAATCGGACAATCCATTTCACCTCCATTTGCCCAAGTACCTTTTTATAGTCCCCACCCCTTATACCCATATGTAGCACATCAATCCCCCTGATTTTCAACAGCCCCGCATCACAATTATGATGCGCCCGAAAATGTCGGGGAATAGTTTTAAGTTCCGTGGGATCAAGTGCAGTCCTGGCCGCGTCAATGTCCCGCACATGCTCACGTACTCGCACCCTCAGCTCCCTCGTGGTTAAACCCACATAGATTTTAGGGCACGGACAAGTGGCATAGTAGATGACATTTGACGTGCCACATGATATCCGTTGTTTGATTTTAAATTCCCTCATACCATCCGAGGAGCTGAAGGTGGAGCAACGCAGGACATTGACGCAGGCCAGACAATGACCGCATGAAAATGATCCACAAACCGGACCACTCGACCCGAAGAAATTTCTGGGGGTAGGCACATAGTGGCTCCGAACCAAGAGGTCGCTTAGATTACTAGAGCGACGGGGTGTCATGGAAGGGGAATGCCCCAGGGCGGTCCTCAGGGCCGGTTCTGTCTCCAGGACGGGCCAATGCTTTTGTAGAATGGCGCACATATTGCGCCATTCATGATTATACGTTGAAATAAAGCGTATAGGTCCGTCTCCATCCTGTCTAATGTTCTTTTTAGTTGACCGTAGGAGACCACTGCGGGGGGTGCGTCTAGCCCTATTATAACCCATCTTAACACACCTGCGACTGTAGCCCCTCTTGAAAAAACGATCACTCAAATCAAGGGCTTGCCTCTCGAATCGATCATCGGTGGAGCAGATGCGCCGCATGCGAAGGAACTGTCCGACCGGGATGGCCCTCACCGTGGCCGGATCATGGGCCGAAGATGCATGCAGTAGAGAGTTCACAGAGGTGGGCTTTCTGAAGACGTCCGTCTGGATGCGCCGATCGGCGTCTAACTCCAGACGGACGTCCAAGAAGTCAACACCTCTGTCGTCATACTTGTATGTCAGATGTATATTGCAATTGTTGTCATTCAAAGACCTCATGAAATTCCCGAGCTGGTCGACAGTACGTCCCACAAAAATATAATGTCATCTATGAAGCGGTACCAGCACAGCACATGGGAGACGCCCTGCGGGGCCCCGTCGCCAAACAGGTTCCTCTCCCAAGCGCCCAGGAAGAGGTTGGCATACGAAGGCGCACAGGCCGCCCCCATGGCTGTGCCCCGCCTCTGTAGATAACATTGATCCTTAAAAACAAAAAAATTGTGGGTCAAGATAAAGTCAACCAGCTCGAGAACCAGCTCACATAGAGGGCCATCCAGGCCGGAGGCCCCCAAGAACAAGCGGACAGCATCAACACCCACCGAATGGTCAATACAAGTATAGAGGCTTTCAACATTTGCAGTGACAAAGATAGTAGAAGGTTCCACAAGGATGCCATCGACCCGTGCCAGGACGTCCGTCGTGTCACGGATATAAGATGGAAGTGTTTCCACCAATGGTTTTAAATAAAAGTCTATAAATCGGCATGCAGGCTCACATATACTGCCAATTCCTGACATGATAGGACGCCCCGGGGGGTCGAGGGCATCCTTGTGGACCTTAGGTAGGAGGTAGAATGTGGGGGTTCTGGGGAATCTCACCACCAAACCATCCAAGACCTTTTTGGTAATAACTCCACTTTTAAATGCCCTCTCCAAGATTAATCTGAGCTCGTGTGAAAAACGAACCCCAGGGTCTGAGGGCAATTTTTGGTATGTTGCTGGGTCCCTCAGTTGGCGGAAGGCTTCTTTTTCATATTTACAATTAGGCCACACCACTACATTCCCCCCCTTATCCGCTGGCTTAAATACCACATCCCCCAATACCTGTAATTGGGAGATCGCCAAGCGTTGTTTTTGGGTTAGATTGTCCAATCTCCGCCGTGAGGACAGCTTCTTAAAGTACTCACTCACTAATTTAGTGAAAATGTCCACAGAAGGACTGAGCGACAAGGGGGGGAATCTAGTGGATTTAGGCCACACCGAAGGAGGGAACTTACTAGTGGATGGACCATTCTGTTCAGCAAGCAAATCCTCCAAATCACGGATTGCCTCCCTCTCAGTAACACTCAGGGACCCAGGAACATGACACGCGGTGTGGAGTTTTTTCAAAATCAATCCTGGGGATGTACCATTTGTAGAAATGATTTTATCTTTTCTATTGTGTTGTCTTTAGTCGGTTCATCATGAATCTCATTGGTTTGTTAAAAGTATAAAGTTTGTGTTTGGATGTTTTAATGGCGGAATCATGAAATGAGAAAATCTCAGATTTTAAGTCTTTTCTAAGCTTGAGTAATTCTAGTTGTATAGGTGATGAGAGAGAAGGTAGACTGGATTGTATTGATTCTTTGTTTTATATTTGAGATTGAAGTTCCGTAATTCTTGCTCTTCTCAATTTCTTTTCTCTGGTGGAGAGTTGTATCAAGATGCTGTAAGAGAATGGTCAGCTATAATATACTGAGCGGCCATGATGAACCAGGTAGCCATCTTGTGAAAGTTAGGATACAGACTCAACTTTTACAAAAGAAGTAATAAAATGTACTTTGAGATGGAGGATGTGAAATGAGATCATGTCTGCTATGAACCCTGGCAGGCGAGCATAAAGGAAAATTGGATCAATAGGGGAATAGAGTTAACAAATATATGGTCAATGTGTGTATATGTGACAATGTTGGTAGAGAACAAACTCATTAAAATGTAAAATGCATGAATTTATGAATCAAGCCTGGAAGCAGGGATAAGATTAAGGAGAGTAGCTATAGATACTAATGACTTTTATGGTTTTTAGTGTTGTTTGGGGAAACGTTAATGTCTTCGTATTATGTCATTATATTCTTTGTTCTGAACCACACGTTTCTCTAGAATTATCATGTAAATGCCCTCTGCGGCAAAATTAAGCTTTTCTCTGTTTTGTATTATGTAGAAAAAGGCACCCATAATTTAGCACAGAGCCTTTTCATCGCCAGACTTCATTGCGAAGCTCTGCCCATCTGAATTCCTATTTTTGTACCCGCATGCTTCGACTTCACTGACTATCTGTACCTGTTCTGCCGTGTATCTCTTAATAAACTTCGACCTCAGCTTGATAAGAAGATCGTCTGCATTTTTCTCCGGCTCTTCCAGCTCTCAATAAGAACTTTCTCTTACAAGTGGCTATTGCCAGCCAGGAGGAGCGGCTCCGGAGAGCTGCCTCCAGAAGAACCATTGGAAGAATTTGTAGGTGAGGGCTTGGAAGTTGGAAGAGTGAAGAAAAAACAAAAAAATGCATGTGGCCACACGTGAAACTGATCAAAGGAAGCCAGCCTGAAGGAGAACCTCTCATGATCGCTCCGAGTCCGCCTGCCCGATTTTTATAAGAAAACTACAGCACGCAAGCATCCCATAAGCAAAGCATCACAGAAGATAAGCATCCAGCAAAACGGCAGTTATACATGGCATGGAATTAACATTCATCTTCTCTCTTCACACAGGTAATCAACTGAGCCACCCTGCATGTATTTACTCCATTCACTGCCAGCAAGCAGCCTGAATGATACAACTTCCCACCTCTGCTGCCTCTATTTCTCTGCTGTAATATATCCAAATGGTAATCAACTGAGCCACCCTGCATGTATTTACTCCATTCACTGCCAGCAAGCAGCCTGAATGATACAACTTCCCACCTCTGCTGCCTCTATTTCTCTGCTGTAATATATCAAAATGTGTGGCCTATATATGTAGTAGTTGCTAAGGGGAAGCACGCAGTGTGGGGTACAGCATGCAAGCATCCCATAAGCAAAGCATCACAGAAGATAAGCATCCAGCAAAACGGCAGTTATACATGGCATGGAATTAACATTCATCTTCTCTCTTCACACAGGTAATCAACTGAGCCACCCTGCATGTATTTACTCCATTCACTGCCAGCAAGCAGCCTGAATGACACAACTTCCCACCTCTGCTGCCTCTATTTCTCTGCTGTAATATATCCAAATGGTAATCAACTGAGCCACCCTGCATGTATTTACTCCATTCTCTGCCAGCAAGCAGCCTGAATGATACAACTTCCCACCTCTGCTGTCTCTATTTCTCTGCTGTAATATATCCAAATGGTAATCAACTGAGCCACCCTGCATGTATTTACTCCATTCACTGCCAGCAAGCAGCCTGAATGATACAACTTCCCACCTCTGCTGCCTCTATTTCTCTGCTGTAATATATCCAAATGGTACAACTCCATACTTCTGCTGCTTGACCATTTTGCTGCATATTTAAATGTGCTTGCTAAAGCTTTGGTATAATTCATTTGTTGCACTGTATGTAATACTTACTGCTTTAGATCTGTGACTGGGGCCTTTCTAGATCTTATCAGGTGGAAGGTGCTATAGCATTTTGCCACATCTTGGTCTAGTGCCTTTGATCATCTAACCATCCCCTGGTGTGCTGGCCCCAGCTGCCAAATTATACCCAAACATCTCCCACAATCCCTCTCTCCTGACCCTGTAGTGTGGCCTATATATGTAGTAGTTGCTAAGGGGAAGCACGCAGTTTGGGGTACAGCACGCAAGCATCCCATAAGCAAAGCATCACAGAAGATAAGCATCCAGCAAAACGGCAGTTATACATGGCAGTTAGTCAGGGCAGGAGTCAGGTAACCCACACCTTGCCTTCCCCTTTAAACATGTGCTTTATTTTTATCCTCCTGTGTTCCCTTGCCATCCACATTCATCACCCTATCCCCCCTCCATCACGACTCATACACATCAGCCCCTCTATACTTCCCTCTCCCATGTACAGCTCCCACACACTCCTCACCTTCCTGAGAAACCTCAGCCCATCTTGCCCAAACACATCGCAGAAAAAAACTACTTACAATTCCAACAACTATTGGCTCTTTATCTTCCTTCTCCTACTGATTTCAGGGGACATCTCCCCGAACCCTGGTCCACCATCCCCTAACCTCGACCCCTACCCTACCTCATATTGAAACCACAATAATCTGATTAACATTACTTGCACTCCCTCATCTCAATCTTTTAATTGTGCCCTCTGGAATCCACGGTCTGCTTGTAACAAGCTTCCTTTCCTACACAACTACTTTCTGAACAACTCTCTTAATCTGTTGGCCCTCACTGAAACCTGGATTCAGGATTCTGACACTGTCTCTCCTGCTGCCATTTCCTACGGTGGCTTACAATTCTCTCACTCCCCGAGACCCACAAACAGACCTGGTGGTGGAGTTGGCATACTCCTGTCCCCACAATGCACTTTCCAGGTCATCCCCCCAGTCCCATCACTCTTATTCCCTTCTTTTGAGGTCCACACCATCAGGCTCTTCTGTCCCCTCTCCCTCAGGGTAGCGGTCATATACCGGCCCCCAGGCTCACCCACCCTCTTCCTTGACCACTTTTCAGCCTGGCTGCCACACTTCATGTCCTCAGAACTACCAACCCTCATCCTGGGAGACTTCAACATCCCCATTAACAGCCCTAATTCCACATCTGCATCCCAGCTTCTATCACTAACACCTCTCTAGGCCTCTCACAGCTTTCAACCTCTGAGACACATAAGGACGGTAACACCCTTGATCTGGTCTTCTGCCGGCTCTGTTCAATCTCCCACCTAAACAACTCACCGCTTCCACTCTCTGACCACAACATTCTCTCCTTCACGCTCACAAATCCTCGCCCACCCCAGCTCATTCCTACCTACCACACAGTCAGAAATCTACAAGCTATTAACCCTCAGACACTTTCAGATTCCCTACACTCATCTCTGTCCCCAATCTCCTCTCTTTCCTGTCCTAATCTGGCTGTTCATCACTACAATGACACTCTTAGAAGCACCCTTGACCAAGTAGCTCCCCTCACCCTCAGAACCTCCAAACACAGAGTAAAAGAGCCCTGGCTCACATCGCAAACTCAACTTCTCCAGCGATGCTCCAGGAGTGCTGAACGCCTATGGAGAAAAACCTGCACACCAGAAGACTTCATCCACTTCAAATTTATGTTAAGAACCTATAACGCTGCCCTTCACCTTGCCAAACAGACCTACTTCACCACCCTGATCTCCTCAGTAGCCAACAACCCCAAGAAACTTTTTGACACTTTTCACTCCCTCCTCAGGCCAAAAGCACAAGCCCCTATCACAGACATTTGTGCTGATGACCTGGCCTCCCACTTTACAGAAAAAATAGATAATATCCGTCAAGAAATCTGCTCCCAACCACCAAGTGCTGTGACTCCCATCCCTTCCTACATCTCCCCTGGCTCACTCTCCACATTTGATCCCATAACAGAAGAAGTCTCCAGACTCCTCTCTTCTTCTCGTCCGACTACATGCACTACCGACCCCATTCCCTCACATCTCCTCCAGTCTCTCTCTCCAGTCGTCACAACCCACCTAACTACAATCTTTAATCTCTCCCTCTCCTCGGGCATTTTCCCATCCTCCTTCAAACACGCCATCGTTACTCCACTACTAAAGAAACCTGCTCTCGACCCATCCTGCACAAACAACTACAGACCAGTCTCCAATCTCCCCTTCATCTCTAAACTTTTGGAACGCCTAGTTTACTCCCGCCTTACCCGTTACCTCTCCATTCACTCCCTTCTAGACCCTTCACAGTCCGGCTTCCGCCCCCTACATTCGACTGAAACTGCACTCATCAAAGTGACCAATGACCTTCTGACAGCAAAACGTAACGGTGACCACTCTCTGCTCATTCTTCTTGACCTATCTGCAGCTTTCGATACTGTTGACCACCATCTCCTACTCTCTAGGCTCCAGTCACTAGGCATTAAGGACACTGAACTCTCCTGGTTCTCTTCCTATCTCTCTGACCGCTCCTTCAGTGTTTTGTTCTCTGGCTCCACGTCATCTCCTCTTCCTCTTGCTGTCGGGGTACCTCAGGGCTCAGTCCTTGGCCCCCTTCTTTTCTCTCTCTACACGGCCCCAATTGGACAGACCATCAGCAGATTTGGCTTTCAGTACCATCTTTATGCTGATGACACACAACTATACACGTCTTCCCACGACCTTACCCCCGCTGTACTACAGAACGCCAGTGACTGTCTGTCCGCAGTCTCCAATATCATGTCCGCTCTCTATCTGAAACTCAACCTCTCCAAAACTGAACTTCTTCTGCTCCCGCCGTCTACTAACCTCCCTAAATCTGACATTTCCTTCTCCGTGGGTGGTACCACAATAACACCCCGGCAGCAGGTGCGCTGTCTGGGTGTTATGTTTGACACCAATCTCTCCTTTACATCCCATATACAATCCCTTGCCCGCTCTTGCCGCTTACACCTAAAGAACATCTCTAGAATCCGCCCTTTTCTCACTATGGAAACAACAAAAACCCTCACTGTTGCATTGATCCACTCTCGCCTGGATTACTGCAACGCTCTATTAATTGGCCTCCCCGTCACTCGACTATCCCCTCTCCAGTCCATACTCAATGCAGCAGCCAGGATCGTCCATCTGGGTAATCGGTACTCGGACGCATCCGCTCTTCGCCAGTCCTTACATTGGCTGCCCATTCATTATAGGATCCAATTCAAAGTACTTGTTCTCACCCACATAGCTCTCCACAGTGCGGCACCCCCTTACACCTCTTCTCTCATTTCTGTCTATCGGCCTAGCCGATCGCTGCGCTCTGCAAACGACTTTCGACTAACCTCTGCACTAATCCGTACCTCCCACTCCCGACTCCAAGACTTCTCCCGTGCTGCTCCTATCCTCTGGAATGCTCTACCCCAAGAAATCAGGACTATCCACAATTTGCATAGTTTTAGGCGCTCCCTCAAAACACACCTGTTCAGAGCAGCCTATCACATTCACTAATCAAAGTCATTCTTTGTGTAAGTGTGCGTGCGTAGCCCATTCACTATCTCCATCCATCCTTTACTCCTGCAAGATGGCTGGACCTTCATTGTAAATACACCATTGTAAATACACACCTGTACTCTGTATCTCCCTCACCTCATTGTAGATTGTACGCTCTCACGAGCAGGGTCGTCTTATTTTGCTTTAATTATTGCATTGTTAGCGCTGTTACTTATGACTTGTGTTTTGAAACTGTTAAACTGTAAAGCGCTGCGGAATATGTTGGCGCTATATAAATAAATAAAGATTATTATTATTACAGAAAAAAAGACTATAAAAATATATGTGCAACTAAGATGAAGTTATCTACAAGGACGTGAGAATTTTTTTGTGCCGGGTAGCAAGAAGCTTTAAAAGGGCATGGGTAGACGCTTGGCAAGCGTATCGAGTGAGGCTGGAATCACGGCTGCACCTCTTTTGAAATTTTTTGGTTGACCCAAAGTTGCAGCAGGTCTTCCATCCAAGAGAGGTGTGAGTATCTAACTCTGCTTAAATTGCATTTGTTGATACTAGAACAGAGAAAAATTCATCCTTGTAGACCACTGTAAATATGGAGTGGTTATGGAAGCAGGCAGAGAAATATGCTGGCACACCCCAGCTGGAGGGGGTTAATGTGGAAACCACGTGGTTAAATTGTATGCGTTGGTTTACCAAAGAAAACAGGGAATTAGATAGAAAGAATTCGCTAGGGAAGACAAGTAGCCGAGTAGCGGCTTTGTGTAAGACAGTCATAACTTTTGATCAGGCTCTTGATAGACAGCCTACACCACAGTATGTATACGGGGTCACCTGGGGTGGGGCAACGTATGGAGAGAGATTAGAACAGTTGAATGAGACATTGAAGCAAGCAGAGGAAACACAGAGGGAGGGGGTTGAGTTGCAGCCTTTGAGAGCACTTATAGCACAGATGGAGTCTGCAGTGGAGAAGTGCGGGGCTGACGTAAATACAGTCTCAGAATGGAAGTCAATGTTAGGAGACTGGCTGAGAGAACACAAACACACAGGATAGATTGTCCCGACAACGTCAGCACATGCAGACACAGTTGAATAAAGAGTTGGCAGAAGAGGAGGAAAGAGATGATTCATCCCAGGTAGACTTTAAATTTAACGCTGCTGCTGCTTCAACCCCGAGAAAAATCCCTGGCCAAATGTCCCTGGTCCATCTTAAATTTGTTAAAAATTTGCCTAATTGTGAGGAAAGTAAGGGAGTGTTTCGCAATGTTCTTGGTTTTGAATCATGGCTAGATAAATTCCAAATTGGATCTTCCCGTTATTTCATGTCTTTTGTGCCTCCTGAGTTCATGTCCCATTTTAAAGCTTAGCAAGCAAAAGGGATTCAATATGATCTGACAGAACCCCAGGGCAGAATGAAGTTTGTGATTTCTCAGAAGTTAGGGGAAGAAAGCCCTCTCCGGAATTGTTAGATTCCTTTAAAACTAGGAAGGGGAGTGATCTCAGGATAGAGGCAGATAAATGGGTTGCAGCCTGGTGTGTTGTGTTTGATAAGACCTTAGACACTATGGACCAGGGTGATAAATTTGCTATGATGGAAAAATTTGTAAAAAAAAGGTACCCTTGGAAGGGGTTTTAAATCAGGAGTTTTGCAAAATGCTGAATCTATTGAAGATGTTGTGGAGGCTTTGTTAACCAATGTTAGGACGATGCAGTCCGAGGTGAAGGGTGATGAGTCCAATGTTTTTGCATACCATTCACCTCGGGGTGTATCTGCTGATTCAGGGAGGCCAGGAATTCTGGGGGGTACGACCAGCTGCCGAGAATGGGCAGGTCCCGTTCGGCAGATCCCCCCACAGGGTCCAATGAGAGGTCCTCCCCTGTGTTACTCTTGCGGACATCTGGGACACTTTAAACGTTTTTGTCCCAACCTAGTGCCAGGGACTGTACCCCGAGAACCCCGCGAGCCATTTAACCCCCAACGGCCCCGGGAGTTCTCTAGACCACCTTTCGGAGTTAGACCTCCGTATCCAGCAGTGAATGATCCTAGGCAGTATGAGCAGTATAATGGTCTTCAAATGGTTAACCCAGTCTCACAGGAGCCTCCTGCTCCTTCCCCGATAGCTCCTACTCATCCACGCCCAGAGGTCCATGCTATTCAGGGAGGGGTCACTCCTCATACCTATGCTCCACTGATTATGGAGCTATGGGAACATGACATGAGGACCGGACCCTGAATACGGATCTCTTTGGGGCGGAGGTGGCAGCTGTTGGACGGAAGCCGTGTCCAGATGGGGATGATGGATTTTTCGGGCTTCCCACAGCCGGTTAACACTGATTGCTGGGGTGCTCCCCCTGTTCCCCTTGCCCACCTTTCCCTGGGCAAGGACGGGATATCTTATGTCAAAGGGAGAATAGAGGGGCTTCCGTGGGAAGACGTCCTCATCGATGCAGGAGCCTCAGTTTCATTAACAAGACACAAAATGCAGTCACCCCCTGGACTGCCTGAGACTACCACTTTGGTAGGATTTGAGGGCTCCTGTATTCAAGCAGTAAAAAATCGTCCAGTAAACCTGAGATTTCAGGACACAGGGGGATCTAAGCAAAGGGGTCTTCGATGCGCTTTTTGGGTAAACCCACAGTTACAGTCCACTATTTTGGGTACTGATGTTTTGGGAGCAATGGGAATTGTAGACTTATGTAACAAAGTCCTGTGGCGGAACAAAGAAGCAAAGATCTGTTCTGTAATTGTACCTGTGGAGGCGGATGAGGAGAGTCACAAATTACCCATTGCTAGTTTTGGATTATGTACTGAGGAAAATGTTGAAAATGCTGACAATGATGCTTTGAAAAATGAATTGAAGCAAAGGTTCCCTGAATTGTGGATCTCAAAGAAAACTGATTGTGGGTTAATGCAACTCAGGTTAAAATTGATGGTGAAAAACTGCCACCTTTCCAGCATCAGTACCGTATTCCTGAGGATGCAATCCCTTACATAAGGGTTGCAGTCAGTGAATTGGAAAAGCAAGGTGTTGTTGTAAAAGGTAATTCTCCATGTAACAGTCCTATTCTACCTGTAAAAAAGGAAGATGGCAGTTTTTGAATGGTGGTAGACCTGAGACTTGTAAATAAGTACACTCCCTCAGCAGCTCACCTTGTTGCATCTGTCCCTGAAGTTATGTCGCAGCTGAGGAGTGATTGTAAAGTGTTTTCTTGTTTGGACATTGTAAATGGCTTTTTCTCAGTACCGCTAACACCTGAATCTGCTCTCCGCTTTGCATTCACTTTTGAGAATGTGCAATACTTGTTCATGCGGTTGCCCATGGGATTTCACAGTTCTCCTGTGTATTTCCCTCAGGCATTGGCTCAGGTGTTAGAACCCCTTGGCTATGGAGAAAAAAGTCTTACAGTATGAGGATGATTTATTGATTCAAACCGTCGATGAATGTGAACACAAAGAGACCCTTGAAAATGTTTGTCAGGCTTTACAAAATGCAGGACTCAAAATGAGTCTAGACAAAGCACAATTGATGAAATCAGAGGTTAAATTTCTGGGTGTGTCTGTCTCAGCAGAAGGAAAGAAACCCATGCATGACAGGGATAAAGCTATTCAAGCTGTCCCCATACCAACTAATATTACTGAGCTCCGAAAATTTTGGGGTCTTATCAATTTTTCTAGAGAATTTATTGAAGATTTTGCTTATCAGGCTAAACCACTGTATGATTTACTAAAATCTGTTGATGATGACTTTGCCCCTGTCAATATAGAGGGAGCCACCTTAGTCTTTTGAGGGATTGAAGCACGCCATTATGGCAGCTACTGCTTTGGTTAACCCTGATCCTTCCCAGCCTTTCTACATTCAGACCCACACCGGTGATGTTTCTATTTCTTCTGTGCCTCTACAAAAATGGCCCAAAGAAAGCCCAGAAGTGTCTAGTCAGTTGTATGCCCTAGGTTACTACTCTAGGTTGCTCACCCCCGTGGAAAAAGGATTCACTTTGTGCATGAAGCACCTACTGGGCGTGCACTGGACTATGAATCAAGTGAGACATATAGTGGGGTTGCTCCTTTAATTTTACAAACCCCGCATGTCACTTTAAAAACTTTGCTGAAAGGAAAAGCTTCAGGTATTAATTCGCAGAGAATGGCCCAATGGATCATTGATTTTGAGACTAGAGACTTACAAGTCGAAGTGGGTGAGAAATATCACTTAGCCCACATGATGCAATATGCAGGAAAAAGTCACGATTGTCAAATTGAACAGGCTAATGTCACTCATTCTCCCTTCCAAGCAGATTTTCAGGAGAGAATCCCTTGTGCCTATATCGACGGAGCTCGATATTGGCAAAGGGAGGCACTACGTCACAGGCTTCGCAGTGTGGCTTCCAGCTAAGCCACTGCTACTGCAGTGTAAACTCCCCGGTCATTTCTCTGCTCAGAGAGCGGAATTGGAAGCAGCTTTACAGGTCATTCTTGTATGTACAGAGCCAATGAATATCTTCAGTGACAGCGCCTATGTTGTTTCCTCCCTCACCCTGTATCTCAATGTATGGGCCCTGAGGGGGATGGTTGACTCACAGAATAAGCCTTTGCAACATTCAGACATTCTCAAACAAATTGAGCAGCGGGGCAAAGAATTCCCGAATTTATGGTCCTTCTGTAAAATTAAACGGCACCAGAGGTTGACTCCTGACTGCCACATCCTTGGCAATGCATATGTAGACCACGCAGCCAAGGAAGCAGCACTTACGGGCGATGACAAATATCCCCAAGAAGTCATCGCTGCAGTCACTAAAAAAACCCTGAGAGCCCCCCTCGTTCTTTCTCCTATTCAAGATCTCATAAAGGCACAGGAGACTGATGGAGACTCATCCCTGTTCAATTCCCTTGAGTCCCTACCCATTGAGGGGGAGTGCCTGTACTACAAAAGGGTTAATGACATGCTAGTGCCTTACATCCCAACCACAATGATTAAGTCTTTTCTCAAATTTCAAGCTACAAAGGTGTTAAAATTGTTCACATTGATCAATGTAAACTTCTTAAGAATTCTACCAAGATTTCTGGTAAGGACTGATACTCCACTTTTTTTCTATTTTCTCCAGGTCAGCTGAAGATTTTCATATTCAACTCCTGGGACCATGAACCTACTGGATGATCAGGAGATGTTTCACACTATACAGTGGGACTCTGATAGTGTGAGAGGGGTGGAAGATCAGGAAATCCGGAAGCCAAAGAATGAGAAGGAAAAGACCAATAGACTTAATTATTGTGCAACTTATTTTTTTGGACTAATATTTGAATTATTTTTTATTATGTGTTTGTGCTATTTTTAGGGACTTTTGCCTCACACACACGTGCATAAAGTGCTGAATTACCTCAAAATTCTTATTTTGAATAATTCACCCTTGAATATTACAGCACTGTATGTTGTACTCTGGATAGAGTACAAGAGGGGGACTTGTAAGAGAATGGTCCGCTATAATATACTGAGCGGCCATGATGAACCAGGTAGCCATCTTGTGAAAATTAGGATACAGACTCAACTTTTACAAAAGAAGTAATAAAATGTACCTTGAGATGGAGGATGTGAAATGAGATCATGTCTGCTATGAAACCTGGCAGGCGAGCATAAAGGAAAATTGGATCAATAGGGGAATAGGGTTAACAAATATATGGTCAATGTGTGTATACGTGATAATGTTGGTAGAGAACAAACTCATTAAAATGTCAAATGCATGAATTTATGGATCAAGCCTGGAAGCAGGGATAAGATTAAGGAGAGTAGCTATAGATACTAATGACTTTTATGGGTTTTAGTGTTGCTTGGGAAACGTTAATTAATGTCTTCATATTGTGTCATTATATTCTTTGTTCTGAACCACACGTTTCTCTAGAATTATCATGTAAACGCCCTCTGCGGCAAAATGCAGCTTTTTTCTGTTTTTTATTATGTAGAAAAAGGCACCCATAGTTTAGCACGGAGCCTTTTCATCGCCAGACTTCACAGCGAATCTCTTCCCATCTGAATTCCTATTTTTGTGCCCGCATGCTTTGACTTCACTGACTATCTGTACCTGATCTGCCGTGCATTTCTTAATAAACTTCGACCTCAGCTTGATAAGATCGTCTGCATTTTTCTCCGGCACTTCCAGCTCTCAGTAAGAACTTTTTCTTACAGATGCCTCTTAAAACGGCCTTGTGTGCATTCCACCGAATAAATGGATTGTTTCAGAGCTGTTATCTTCAAAGTAATTTTTTAGGGAAGATTTCATGGCTTCTTTTTGGGTGGGATTATGTAAGAGAGAAGAGTGGCACTTCCATAAGAAATAGTTTTTTAAAGAGGGGCCTAACATGAATTCGCTTGCAACTGGGGTGTTGTCAGATATGGTTTTGATTGTAACTTTTTTAAACTTAGGAAGTGTAAATACATCAGTGATCAATAGGTCAATGCATGAAGCGGACTGGTGGACATCGGCGGAAAAGTGTGTAAACTCTTTAGATGTGGTGTTGATGCATCTGAAAATATCAGAGTTCATTTTTAAACCAGTTGTTGAAGATTGTGGACTGGTGCTGATTTGCTGATGAAGAGTCCTGGTGGCCGTCTGGGACAATATTGAAATCCGCTAGCATGATAAGTTCGCCTTTCCTGACTGAGGTGACTATTTTTAATAGTTTGTCCAAGAACTTTGTGTCCTTTGTTGGGGGCGTAAACTTTGACTATAGTATAAGTTTGGGTGTTTAGTTGACAAATTAATATGCGATACCTGCCTTGAGTGTCGTGGTATTTTTCAGTAAGCTAGAATGAGATAGTATTTTATGACAGAACACCTGCCTTCTTTTTGGAATTTGCAGACTCAAAAATGTGGGGAAAATTTTTGTGGGAAAATTTGGGATGGTTATCCTTCATAAATTTAGTTTCTTGTAAACATATTAGATCAGCATGAGAATTGTTATTTTCCCTCCATATGGTGAACCTTTTTTGGGTGCTGTTTAGGCCTCTTACATTATAAGTCATTAGTTGGATACTCATGGTGGTTTTCAGAATAAAAGGTTTGTTCTGGATTAACCTAAATGTATCGAGAGTGTACCTCGTGATGTTTGTGAACTAGGAGTGTAAATAATTCAAAAGTTACAATAAACAGGTTAAACAATGTGCAATCAACAATGTACGACAAAGTACAAAATATATCAAGCAAAGTGTTTACTAGTTAGAGTCCTCCTGAAGGAATCCTACAGAACAGTGGATTCTACTTCTGTTTAGGGGAAAAGTTTGTGGACTGCATCAATGAGGTAACTACCTCTGGTACATAGTAACATAGTTTTGAAGGCTGAAGGAAGACCTTATGTCCATCTAGTTCAGACTATTTTTAGTGCAGCTGTTGTGCATTGTTGATCCTGGGGAAGGCAAAAAAAAACCCCCACAGAGTAGAAGCCAATTTTCTCCATAGGGAATAAAATTCCTTCCCCTAAGCTGGGTCAACCATCTACCTATAATATTCTGTTATTCGTAACCTTCTATACTGTTACTCACAAGAAAAGCATCCATTCCTTCCTTAAATTCATTCAGTGAGTTGGCCATCACCACTTCCTCAGGAAGAGAATTCCAGAGCCTCACTGCTCTCACCGTGAAGAACCCTCTTCTATGCTGGTGCAGAAATTGTCTTTCCTCCAAACGAAGAGAATGCCCCCTTGTTCTTGTCACAGTCCTTGGTACAAACAGTTCATTGGAGAGATCTCTGTATTGCCCTCTGAGATACTTGTACATATATATATTAAGTCTCCCCTAAGTCTTCTCTTTTCTAGAGTAAATAGACCTAATTTTGATAACCTTTCTGGGTATTGTAGTGAACCAACTCCATTTATCATTTTAGTAGCCCGCCTTTGAACCCTTTCAAGTTCAGTAATGTCTTTCTTGAGCACCGGCGTCCAAAATTGCACACAATACTCCAAGTGTGGTCTGACGAGTGATTTGTACAGAGGGAGAATTATGTTTTCATCTCGTGTCCCCAGACCTCTTCTATGTGTCCCTACGCGTTTCGAAGCATAACACTTCTTCAGGGGTTGACACATGAATACAGAGAGCTGTCTCCACATTTATACATGCAGGATTTAAATTTGGCGCCATGAAAGACATGTGATGCGCCACAAAGGTCAAAGATCAAAATAGTTCAAGTGTCATAGAAAGGTCATAAAAGTTAACTCATCTATGGTTAATAAAGTCAATTGTACATTTATTTTATTTCGCAGGTAAAAATTAAAAGAAAATAAAAAAGGAGAAAAAAGAAAAAAGGATAGAAAAATGAACCCACATCGTGAGGAAAAACGAAAGGACCGCAGTCCAACAAACACACCACCACACCAGGGAGAGTGTCCGGATCGAAAAAGGAAAAAACTAATTATAACTCCATATGAACACCAAAATAACCGAAATAAGATGTCTTTAAAATGTATATATGTATGAAAAAAGAATTAAAAATATGTATAGGGATCATGAAATATTAATAAAAGGACCATGAAAAAAATAATAAAAAAATAAAAAAATAGTTAAGGTGTCCAAGTCTTTGTATTGCCTTTAATTCCAAAGGAAATCAGTGGCACAACTCGATGGGCGGAAAATGCTTATAAAAACAGCCCTACAGAAAATCGGATCGCTCACCATTCAAGACAAAAATTGATATGATAGTAATAGAAAAAATTAATGAAAATCCATAAGATTAATATTATTATAAAAACGCATCCATTATTTGATTTATAGCAAGAACAATGGGAATATAACACAAATTAATAAAAGAAGATAAAAACTTTATGCCGAGAATCAAGTTAACCCATTGACTATATATCAAGGAAAAAACGCAAAAAAGGGGTTTAATTAAGGAACCACTGTTATAAAGAAAAAACTATATATATGTGCGCACATAATTGTGGGAGTTTTGTAATTTATTAATATGAATAAAATGTGGAAAAATATAAAAATGAAGTGAAAAAATGAGGAATAAAAAACAAAAAAACGCATTAGTTATTTGATTCAGAAAATTCTGTGCATGTCCAAAATTGTAGGAGCATGAGACAGGGTAACAAGAATAAATTGTTAGAAACGAAAAATCATTATACCAAAAATAAAAATTAAAATTAGCCCATTGTGTTTCGTATAAAAGGAAATGAGAAGAAAACTGAATATTAATGAGGGACCCCGTGTAATGGAAAAGTGGAAAGAAGGGGAAGAAAATACATATATGTCCATATATAACAGTATATATTAGAACAGTATATATTAAAAATATATAATAAAAAATGCATATTAAAAGATTAAAATACATATAAAAAATATATATATATATATGTACCTATACTAGATAATGATATTGATAGGACACAAATGGATTAACACATTAGTAGGGGTTAGAAATACCAAAAAAACACCAATATTAGAGAAACACTTCAGAAATTTCATTTAACCCATTCGGTTTCAGGGTATTCAGCCTATAAATCCAGAATATTTCTTTCCTATTTAATTGCCCCATCCTATCCGGATGGTTGATAGGAATTTGTTCGATGGGGCTTGTCCTCAATCCTTGAGGATTTTTATCATGTTTCAAGGTGAAATGTCTGGAAAGTCCATGTTGTAAAAAGCCCCTTTTTATATTATATCTATGGGAGTTAATTCTGAGATGTAGTGGCTGTGTGGTTCTGCCAACGTATTGTCTCCCACAGTCGCACTCAATTAAATAGATCACAAATTCAGAAGTACAATTAAGATAATCTCGGATGGGAAAAGATTCATCCGTGGTGGTTGATCTAAAACATTTCATTCTATGTGTTATAATACTACAGCAAGCACAATTTTTCTTCCCACATCGGAAAATGCCTCTTAGTGGACTGCTGGTCATTACAAGGGTTTTTTTCTCATTTTTTAGACGACTGGGGGCTACAAGATTTTTGATATTAGGAGCCCTCCTAAAAGTGACCCTCGGATTATTTGGGAGTACTTTTTGCAGGAGTGGGTCATTCAGTAGAATGTGCCAATTATTACACAGAATTTTCTTAATTTCTTTGTTCGCTATACAAAATTGCGTTATAAAATTAGTGGTAAATTTATTATCGTCGGCTTTAGCTTTTTTTATTCCATTAACAAGAGAATTTTGGGACATATTTAAACATCTATTATAGGCATTTTTTATTAATTTTTCAGGATAGTCCTTCTTATTAAATCTATTCATCAGGATTTTCGCTTTCCTTTTATACGAAACACAATGGGTTATTTTTAATTTTTATTTTTGGTATGTTACCCTGTCTCATGCTCCTACAATTTTGGACATGCACAGAATTTTCTGAATCAAATAACTAATGCGTTTTTTTGTTTTTTATTTCTCATTTTTTCACTTCATTTTTATATTTTTCCACATTTTAATCATATTAATAAATTACAAAACTCCCACAATTATGCGCGCACATATATATAGTTTTTTCTTTATAACAGTGGTTCCTTAATTAAACCCCTTTTTTGCGTTTTTTCCTTGATATATAGTCAATGGGTTAACTTGATTCTCGGCATAAAGTTTTTATCTTCTTTTATTAATTTGTGTTATGTTCCCATTGTTCTTGCTATAAATCAAATAATGGATGCGTTTTTATAATAATATTAATCTTATGGATTTTCATTAATTTTTTCTATTACTATCAAATCAATTTTTGTCTTGAATGGTGAGCGATCCGATTTTCTGTGGGGCTGTTTTTATAAGCATTTTCCGCCCATCGAGTTGTGCCACTGATTTCCTTTGGAATTAAAGGCAATACAAAGACTTGGACACCTTAACTATTTTTTATTTTTTTATTATTTTTTTCATGGTCCTTTTATTAATATTTCATGATCCCTATACATATTTTTAATTATCTTTTTTCATACATATATACATTTTAAAGACATATCTTATTCCGGTTATTTTGGTGTTCATATGGAGTTATAATTAGTTTTTTCCTTTTTCGATCCGGACACTCTCCCTGGTGTGGTGGTGTGTGTTTGTTGGACTGCGGTCCTTTCGTTTTTCCTCACAATGTGGGTTCATTTTTCTTTCCTTTTTTCTCCTTTTATTTTCTTTTAATTTTTACCTGCGAAATAAAATAAATGTACAATTGACTTTATTATCCATAGATGAGTTAACCTTTATGACCTATGACACTTGAACTATTTTGATCTTTGACCTTTGTGGCGCATCACATGTCTTTCATGGCGCCAAATTTAAATCCTGCATGTATAAATGTGGAGACAGCTCTCTTTATTCATGTGTCAACCCCTGAAGAAGTGTTATGCTTCGAAACGCGTAGGGATTAAAGGGTTAACTTTTTAACCTTGTGTGGCTATGGAATCTGTCTGGCAGCGCACCTAAAGTCCAAGAATTTATCCCTAAGAATCTTTGTTGCGGTCACCGCTGTGGACCGTTGGACGTGCAGCAGGCTGACATACTGACTATACAGGCTTTACTTTTTCTTTGAAAAGGTGAGTATAAATACCTTTTTATTTATACGTTTTACCCAGATAAGACCCTATTGCGCTCTTGTCTCAACCTTTTAGTGTACAATAACAGACCTCTTCTAATGCATCCCATGACCCTATTTGCTTTGGTGGCAGCTGCCTGACACTGGGCACTCCAATTTAGCTTCTTATTGACTAAGATGCCTAAGTCTTTTTCCATGTCTGATTTCCCCAGCAGTTTCCCATTTAGTAAGTAATTATAGCATCTGTTTCTCCTTCCCATGTGCATAACCTTACACTTATCTGTGTTAAACCTCATTTGCCATTTTTCAGCCCAATTCTCCAATTTACTCAAATCTGTCTGTAGTTGCAAACTGTCCTCCTTTGTGTTAACTACCTTACATAGTTTTGTATCATTTGCAAATACTGATATTTTACTGTGCAAGCCATCCACTAGATCATTAATATATTAAATAGTAGGGGGCCCAATACAGAACCCTGTGGTACCCCACTAGTAACCCTGGCCCAATCTGAGTATGCCCCATTAATAACCACTCTTTGTTTTCCATCACTAAGCCAGCTACCTACCCATCTACACACATTTTCTCCTAGCCCAAGCTTTCTCATCTTACTTACCAATCTTATGTGGGACAGTGTCAAATACTTTAGAGAAGTCGAGATAAATGACATCCAATGATTCTCCTTGGTCCATTTGAGAGCTTACATCCTCATAGAAGCTGATCAGGTTAGTTTGACAGGAGCGATCCTTCATAAATCCATGTTGATATTGAGTTAGACATTTATTAACATTGAGATATTCCATAATGGTATCCCTTAGAAACCCTTCAAAAATATTACCCACAACAGATGTTAAGCTTACCGGCCTATAGTTTCCAGGTTCCCTTTTACACTCCTTTTTGAATATTGGTACCACATTTGCTTGCCGCCAATCAAAAGGAACAGACCCTGTTTCTATAGAGTCTTTAAATATAAGGAATAGAGGCCTATCACATTACTTAACTCCCTTAATACCCGAGGGTAAATGCCATCAGGGCCTGGTGATTTGTCAACTGTAATCTTACTAAGGCGGTTCTGCACTTCTTCCTGGGTTAGGCAGGTAATACTTAATGGGGAGTTTACATTATCACTCTGCATTTCCCCTGGCAAATCCTTTTCCTTTGTGAACACTGTTAAGAAAAAAAGTATTTAAAACATTTGCTTTTCCCACATCGCTCTCTATGATTTCACCCTCATTGTTCTTTAAAGGGCCGACACCATCAATTTTAATCATTTTACTGTTTATATAATTAAAGAATAGTTTGGGGTTTGTTTTACTTTCCTTAGCAATGAGTCTCTCAGTTTCCACTTTTGCTAAATGTATTTGTTTTTTTTACACATTTTATTTTTTTCTCTATAACTTTTTAATGCTTCTTCATTGCCTTCTTGTTTTAGCTTCCTAAATGCCTTGTTCTTGTTATTTATTGCCCTTTTTACATCCTTATTTAGCCACATTGGTGTTCTCCTGTTCCTAGCCCTTTTATTTCTGTACGGTATGGCTAGCTCGCAGTGGGTATGTAAAACTGATTTAAATATTTCCCATTTATTTTCTGTGCTCGTATTTTTGAGGACATTGCCCCAATCAATTCGGCAAAGGTCCTCTCTAAGCTGATCTGATCAAACTTTGCTTTCCTGAAATTCAGCGTTTTTGTAACCCCCTTCCAGGGCACCTTACTGAAGGACAAGTGGAATTGTATTATATTGTGGTCACTGTTCCCTAGGTGCCCATCGACTCGTACTTCTGTTATTCTATCTGGCCTGTTGCTTAAAATTAAGTCCAGAAGAGCTGTCCCTCTAGTTGGGCCTTGCACAAGTTGTGACAGATAATTATCCTTGGTTACTGACAGAAATTGGTTTCCTTTCTGAGATACGCAGGCTTCAGTTTCCCAGTCTATGTTGGGGTAGTTGAAGTCCCCCATAATAATCACCTCATTGTGATTTGCTGCTTTGTCTATTTGTTTCAATAATACATTTTCAGTGGTTTCTGTTATATTTGGTGGCTTATAACAAACCCCTATGAGGATTTTATTACTTTTCCCTCCTTGTATCTCCACCCATAGAGACTCCACCTCTTCATTTCCCTCTTGTATATCTTCTCTTAGTGTGGGTTTTAAAGTGGACTTTATATATAGACTCCACCCCTTTCCTTTTTTTACGATTCCTCCTAAACCAATCATATCCTTGCAAGTTAGCCGCCCAGTCATAGCTGTCGTCTAACCATGTCTCAGTTATTCCTACTATGTCGTATTTTTCCTCATACATTACCAACTCCAGATCTTCAATCTTATTGGTCAGGCTTCTTGCATTGGTCAGCATGCAGGAAAGAAGTTTTGCTTCCTTTTTCTTAGCTTTCTTCTGAGTTCCCTGTCTTGGGTCCTTCTTTACCACATCTAGTATCCTTGATTAGTTTGTCCTTCTGCTGCATGTTCTTCTCTGCTGTTTTTCCTCCCATCCCCTCTTCTTCTAGTTTAAAGCCTCACCGCGGAGAGGGCCACACACAGCAACAACACACCGCACCGCGGAGAGGGCCACACACAGCAACAACACACCGCACCGCGGAGAGGGCCACACACAGCAACAACACACCGCACCGCGGAGAGGGCCACACACAGCAACAACACACCGCACCGCAGAGAGGGCCACACACAGCAACAACACACCGCACCGCAGAGAGGGCCACACACAGCAACAACACACCGCACCGCAGAGAGGGCCACACACAGCAACAACACACCGCACCGCAGAGAGGGCCACACACAGCAACAACACACCGCACCGCAGAGAGGGCCACACACAGCAACAACACACCGCACCGCAGAGAGGGCCATACACATGAGCACACGGCACCGCAGAGAGGGCCATACACATGAGCACACGGCACCGCAGAGAGGGCCATACACATGAGCACACGGCACCGCAGAGAGGGCCATACACATGAGCACACGGCACCGCAGAGAGGGCCATACACATGAGCACACGGCACCGCAGAGAGGGCCATACACATGAGCACACGGCACCGCAGAGAGGGCCATACACATGAGCACACGGCACCGCAGAGAGGGCCATACACATGAGCACACGGCACCGCAGAGAGGGCCATACACATGAGCACACGGCACCGCAGAGAGGGCCATACACATGAGCACACGGCACCGCAGAGAGGGCCATACACATGAGCACACGGCACCGCAGAGAGGGCCATACACATGAGCACACGGCACCGCAGAGAGGGCCATACACATGAGCACACGGCACCGCAGAGAGGGCCATACACATGAGCACACGGCACCGCAGAGAGGGCCATACACATGAGCACACGGCACCGCAGAGAGGGCCATACACATGAGCACACGGCACCGCAGAGAGGGCCATACACATGAGCACACGGCACCGCAGAGAGGGCCATACACATGAGCACACGGCACCGCAGAGAGGGCCATACACAGGAGCACACGGCACCGCAGAGAGGGCCATACACAGGAGCACACGGCACCGCAGAGAGGGCCATACACAGGAGCACACGGCACCGCAGAGAGGGCCATACACAGGAGCACACGGCACCGCAGAGAGGGCCATACACAGGAGCACACGGCACCGCAGAGAGGGCCATACACAGGAGCACACGGCACCGCAGAGAGGGCCATACACAGGAGCACACGGCACCGCAGAGAGGGCCATACACAGGAGCACACGGCACCGCAGAGAGGGCCATACACAGGAGCACACGGCACCGCAGAGAGGGCCATACACAGGAGCACACGGCACCGCAGAGAGGGCCATACACAGGAGCACACGGCACCGCAGAGAGGGCCATACACATGATCACACGGCACCGCAGAGAGGGCCATACACATGAGCACACGGCACCGCAGAGAGGGCCATACACATGAGCACACGGCACCGCAGAGAGGGCCATACACAGGAGCACACGGCACCGCAGAGAGGGCCATACACAGGAGCACACGGCACCGCAGAGAGGGCCATACACAGGAGCACACGGCACCGCAGAGAGGGCCATACACAGGAGCACACGGCACCGCAGAGAGGGCCATACACAGGAGCACACGGCACCGCAGAGAGGGCCATACACAGGAGCACACGGCACCGCAGAGAGGGCCATACACAGGAGCACACGGCACCGCAGAGAGGGCCATACACAGGAGCACACGGCACCGCAGAGAGGGCCATACACAGGAGCACACGGCACCGCAGAGAGGGCCATACACAGGAGCACACGGCACCGCAGAGAGGGCCATACACAGGAGCACACGGCACCGCAGAGAGGGCCATACACAGGAGCACACGGCACCGCAGAGAGGGCCATACACAGGAGCACACGGCACCGCAGAGAGGGCCATACACAGGAGCACACGGCACCGCAGAGAGGGCCATACACAGGAGCACACGGCACCGCAGAGAGGGCCATACACAGGAGCACACGGCACCGCAGAGAGGGCCATACACAGGAGCACACGGCACCGCAGAGAGGGCCATACACAGGAGCACACGGCACCGCAGAGAGGGCCATACACAGGAGCACACGGCACCGCAGAGAGGGCCATACACAGGAGCACACGGCACCGCAGAGAGGGCCATACACAGGAGCACACGGCACCGCAGAGAGGGCCACACACAGGAGCACACGGCACCGCAGAGAGGGCCACACACAGGAGCACACGGCACCGCAGAGAGGGCCACACACAGGAGCACACGGCACCGCAGAGAGGGCCACACACAGGAGCACACGGCACCGCAGAGAGGGCCACACACAGGAGCACACGGCACCGCAGAGAGGGCCACACACAGGAGCACACCGCACCGCAGAGAGGACCACACACAGGAGCACACCGCACCGCAGAGAGGACCACACACAGGAGCACACCGAAGAGAGGACCACACACAGGAGCACACCGCAGAGAGGGCCACACACAGGAGCACACCGCAGAGAGGGCCACACACAGGAGCACACCGCAGAGAGGGCCACACACAGGAGCACACCGCAGAGAGGGCCACACACAGGAGCACACCGCAGAGAGGGCCACACACAGGAGCACACCGCACCGCAGAGAGGGCCACACACAGGAGCACACCGCAGAGAGGGCCACACACAGGAGCACACCGCAGAGAGGACCACACACAGGAGCACACCGCAGAGAGGACCACACACAGGAGCACACCGCAGAGAGGGCCACACACAGGAGCACACTGCAGAGAGGACCACACACAGGAGCACACCGCACCGCAGAGAGGACCACACACAGGAGCACACTGCACCGCAGAGTGGGCCACACACAGGAGCACACCGCAGAGAGGACCACACACAGGAGCACACCGCACTGCAGAGAGGGCCACACACAGGAGCACACCGCAGAGAGGACCACACACAGGAGCACACTGCACCGCAGAGTGGGCCACACACAGGAGCACACCGCAGAGAGGACCACACACAGGAGCACACTGCACCGCAGAGAGGGCTACACACAGGAGCACACCGCAGAGAGGACCACACACAGGAGCACACCGCAGAGAGGACCACACACAGGAGCACACCGCACCGCAGAGAGGGCCACACACAGGAGCACACCGCACCGCAGAGAGGGCCACACACAGGAGCACATCGCACCGCAGAGAGCGCCATACACAGGAGCACACCGCAGAGAGGGCCACACACAGGAGCACACCGCACCGCAGAGAGGGCCACACACAGGAGCACACCGCAGAGAGGACCACACACAGGAGCACACCGCAGAGAGGACCACACACAGGAGCACACCGCACCGCAGAGAGGGCCACACACAGGAGCACACCGCAGAGAGGACCACACACAGGAGCACACTGCACCGCAGAGTGGGCCACACACAGGAGCACACCGCAGAGAGGACCACACACAGGAGCACACTGCACCGCAGAGTGGGCCACACACAGGAGCACACTGCACCGCAGAGAGGGCCACACACAGGAGCACACCGCAGAGAGGACCACACACAGGAGCACACTGCACCGCAGAGAGGGCCACACACAGGAGCACACCGCAGAGAGGACCACACACAGGAGCACACTGCACCGCAGAGAGGGCCACACACAGGAGCACACCGCAGAGAGGACCACACACAGGAGCACACTGCACCGCAGAGAGGGCCACACACAGGAGCACACCGCAGAGAGGACCACACACAGGAGCACACTGCACCGCAGAGTGGGCCACACACAGGAGCACACCGCAGAGAGGACCACACACAGGAGCACACTGCACCGCAGAGAGGGCCACACACAGGAGCACACCGCAGAGAGGACCACACACAGGAGCACACTGCACCGCAGAGAGGACCACACACAGGAGCACACTGCACCGCAGAGAGGGCCACACACAGGAGCACACCGCAGAGAGGACCACACACAGGAGCACACTGCACCGCAGAGTGGGCCACACACAGGAGCACACCGCAGAGAGGACCACACACAGGAGCACACTGCACCGCAGAGAGGGCTACACACAGGAGCACAACGCAGAGAGGACCACACACAGGAGCACACCGCACCGCAGAGAGGGCCACACACAGGAGCACACCGCACCGCAGAGAGGGCCACACACAGGAGCACACTGCACCGCAGAGAGGGCCACACACAGGAGCACACTGCACCGCAGAGAGGACCACACACAGGAGCACACTGCACCGCAGAGAGGGCCACACACAGGAGCACACCGCAGAGAGGACCACACACAGGAGCACACTGCACCGCAGAGAGGACCACACACAGGAGCACACTGCACCGCAGAGTGGGCCACACACAGGAGCACACCGCAGAGAGGACCACACACAGGAGCACACTGCACCGCAGAGAGGGCCACACACAGGAGCACACCGCAGAGAGGACCACACACAGGAGCACACTGCACCGCAGAGAGGGCCACACACAGGAGCACACCGCAGAGAGGACCACACACAGGAGCACACTGCACCGCAGAGAGGGCCACACACAGGAGCACACCGCAGAGAGGACCACACACAGGAGCACACTGCACCGCAGAGAGGGCCACACACAGGAGCACACCGCAGAGAGGACCACACACAGGAGCACACTGCACCGCAGAGAGGGCCACACACAGGAGCACACCGCAGAGAGGACCACACACAGGAGCACACTGCACCGCAGAGTGGGCCACACACAGGAGCACACCGCAGAGAGGACCACACACAGGAGCACACTGCACCGCAGAGAGGGCTACACACAGGAGCACAACGCAGAGAGGACCACACACAGGAGCACACAGCACCGCAGAGAGGGCCACACACAGGAGCACACTGCACCGCAGAGAGGGCCACACACAGGAGCACACTGCACCGCAGAGAGGGCCACACACAGGAGCACACTGCACCGCAGAGAGGGCCACACACAGGAGCACACTGCACCGCAGAGAGGACCACACACAGGAGCACACTGCACCGCAGAGAGGACCACACACAGGAGCACACTGCACCGCAGAGAGGACCACACACAGGAGCACACTGCACCGCAGAGAGGACCACACACAGGAGCACACCGCAGAGAGGACCACACACAGGAGCACACTGCACCGCAGAGAGGACCACACACAGGAGCACACTGCACCGCAGAGTGGGCCACACACAGGAGCACACCGCAGAGAGGACCACACACAGGAGCACACTGCACCGCAGAGAGGGCTACACACAGGAGCACAACGCAGAGAGGACCACACACAGGAGCACACCGCACCGCAGAGAGGGCCACACACAGGAGCACACTGCACCGCAGAGAGGGCCACACACAGGAGCACACTGCACCGCAGAGAGGGCCACACACAGGAGCACACTGCACCGCAGAGAGGACCACACACAGGAGCACACTGCACCGCAGAGAGGACCACACACAGGAGCACACTGCACCGCAGAGAGTACCACACACAGGAGCACACTGCACCGCAGAGAGGGCCACACACAGGAGCACACCGCAGAGAGGACCACACACAGGAGCACACTGCACCGCAGAGAGGACCACACACAGGAGCACACTGCACCGCAGAGAGGACCACACACAGGAGCACACTGCACCGCAGAGTGGGCCACACACAGGAGCACACCGCAGAGAGGACCACACACAGGAGCACACTGCACCGCAGAGAGGACCACACACAGGAGCACACTGCACCGCAGAGAGGACCACACACAGGAGCACACTGCACCGCAGAGAGGGCCACACACAGGAGCACACCGCAGAGAGGACCACACACAGGAGCACACTGCACCGCAGAGAGGACCACACACAGGAGCACACTGCACCGCAGAGAGGACCACACACAGGAGCACACTGCACCGCAGAGTGGGCCACACACAGGAGCACACCGCAGAGAGGACCACACACAGGAGCACACTGCACCGCAGAGAGGGCTACACACAGGAGCACAACGCAGAGAGGACCACACACAGGAGCACACTGCACCGCAGAGAGGACCACACTGCACCGCAGAGAGGGCCACACACAGGAGCACACCGCAGAGAGGGCTACACACAGGAGCACACCGCAGAGAGGGCCACACACAGGAGCACACCGCACCGCAGAGAGGACCACACACAGGAGCACACCGCACCGCAGAGAGGGCCACACACAGGAGCACACCGCACCGCAGAGAGGGCCACACACAGGAGCACACCGCACCGCAGAGAGGGCCACACACAGGAGCACACCGCACCGCAGAGAGGGCCACACACAGGAGCACCTCTACACACTGCTCAGAGAGTCACCCCCCACCATCATCCCTCCACCCAATGCAGGACCCGTCCCGCTCCTGAGGTAATCGCTGCCGAGCGCTCGGGCCACTCATCCCCCAGCTCCTCCCAGTCAGGTCAGTAGAGCTCCTCCTCCAGAATCTCGGCCCGCCCTCCTACCGCAGGGGGTGATGGATGAGATGGGGAACGGCCGGGTGCTGCTGAGCAGGATGGAGACTGTGCGCGCGCTGACCCCGCTGCTTTTCGTCCTGCACCTGTCACTGTACACACACAGCGGCCATGCCCAGACTGACAGCACGCCGGAGCACAGCCGCCCTTACCATGTGCTGCTCAAACAGAACCTGGGTGAGTCCCGGGAAGGCAGCGCTCTGTCCATGTGCAGGGGGGAGGAAGGACGGGCGGGAGTGTGCACCCTCAGCAGGGCAGCGGGACGGGTGTGCAGCCATTATTCCGTCTTTATCGGGGCTGATGCGTCTATAGGGCCACAGATTCCAAAAAGGGGGCCATTACGGCGTATGCTTTGTGTAATGGCTGATCTGATGATACCAGAGCAATAGGTAACATTCTGCCACAACATTAAAACCGCTGACAGGTGAAGCAAATGCCATTGAGTATCCTGCTGTAAGGCTCGTGAATGATCAATGGATTTAGCTAGACACCAGTTTTTAAAGTGGATGTACAGAAGAAGGTGTAAGCAGCGTCGGACGGGAGCACCTTGGGCCCACCAGAGAAATCATTCTTGTGGCCCACGATGTAGCTACAGAACAATAAATACAAGACCAGTAATTGTGCAGTAAAACACGCTAATATCCAGGTATAATATAAGGTAGTACACATCTTAATTATGTAGCAGGGGTTGGGGAAGAATCATAGAGGGGTAGCCCCCTCATAGAATATAATGTAGCCCCCTCATAAAGTATAATGCAGCCCCTCTCCACCCCCATCTTCGTCCTCATCACCACCTCCATCATTGCCTTCTCCCCCTCCACCCCTATCATCACTGCCCATTCCACCACCTATTCATTGCCTCCTCCCCCACCACCATTGCCCATTTCATCACCTCCATCATTGCCCATCACCTCCATCATTGCTTCCCCGACCTCCATCATTGCCTCTCCCCACCAATATAATTGTCCTTCCCCATCACCCCTCTCACACACACATACAGGCACACAGCACAGCTCACCTCCCCGCAGCAGCAGCACATTCCGGCAGCCTCTTCCTCGCCAGCAGCTTTCTGTCATGTTGCATTTTTTGTGGCGGAAAATATCCACAGTCATCTGCATGCAGATAACTGCGAATGAAGTGCGTAAAAAAAGTGCATTACTATCTATGGGAACGCAAGCGTACGCCAGAATTTACATAAGCCATGCCCATTGGGCGTGGCTTGTGTTTTAAAAAATTTGCCTGGAAATAGCATTGGCCTATCAAACGCATTAGCATGTGTTTTTGCATGAGGTTACGGACGATACGCTGCAGACTCAACCGCAAATGTGAACCTAGCCTAACTTATAAAGCAAAATCACCTCTAAAAATATATATAATCCAAAGAGAGAGTGGACTATATATATAAGGGACCCAGTGTCAACACCGTCCATGAAGTAGTTTTAAAGTGCCAGTAATAGTGCAAAAGGAGAGACAACAATTTTCTTACCCATGTGGGAGAGAGTGACGTGTAGAGCCATGTGCATCGGTTGCCCCGACGCGCGTTTCATGTGGCGGGCTTTTTCTTGGGCAGTGTACTTTTCCTGTATATTGTGTTCAGGGTCATTATTACCCAGTTTTGCATATTTGTGAGATAATAAAATTTCTAATGGATTATTCATAACTTATCTCACTATATTTATTTATTGAGGAAAGTACTTAATTGACTATTTTGCCTGAGTCACACAGCATAGAGGCTGTCAATTAAGCAGGACAAGTTGGCCCTGGGCTGGCAATAGAGCTAGAGTGAGAGAGGCTTCAGATCTACGATAGTCATAGTAACATAATTAGCAAGGCCGAAAAAAGACATTTGTTCATCCAGTTCAGCCTATGTTCCATCAGAATAAATCCCCAGATCTACGTCCTTCTAATCTAAAGAATCTAATAACTGTAAGATACAATATTGTTACGCTCCAGGAAGACAACCCGGCCTCTCTTGAACTCTTCGACTGAGTTCGCCATCACCACCTCCTCAGGCAGGGAATTCCAGATTCTCACTGCGCTAACAGTAAAGAATCCTCTTCTATGTTGGTGGAAAAACCTTTTCTCCTCCAGACGCAGAGAATGCCCCCCTGTGACCGTCACCTTCCTTGGTATAAACAATAGAGAGATATTTGTATTGTTCCCTTATATACTTATACATGGTTATTAGATCGCCCCTCAGTCGTCTTTTTTCTAGACTAAATAATCCTAATTTTGCTAATCCCTCTGGGTGTTGTACTTCCCTATAACACCATAGAGAAAACCTCCATAAAAAATGAACTTTATTGTTTACTCAATTATCTAGATATATTACAAAAGAAAAATACCAAAAGCACCTATTTGTCAGGTAGGTTTTGAAACAAATAACCACAAGTGAGAATAATTTCCCACCATTATTTTTTCTCCTCTATCTATACGTGAATATCTAAAATAGTCCCTTAAAGGGCTAACACATAACACAAAAAGACAAAACTTAACAAAACCACAGAACTGACACACATGTGATGCTGAATAACCAATGGCAAATAAAATTGTTTGTAAAAATAACATTCTTTAATGCTCCTAGAATGAGTCAAGAAAAATGCCTTAATTTGAGTATGGTATATAACACACTAATTTTTTTGTAGGGATATTAGTCGCAAAATAGATGTACTGTAAATGTTCAAACTAACCCTCACAGGAAGGTATTCTTGAGCCAACCAGTTATCTCGTATACTGGGCCATATGAAATACCGTATTTTTCGGACTATAAGACGCACCCCAATTTTCAGTAGGAAAATAGGGGAAAAAAAAATAATGTGTCAAATGGGGGTCCGTCTTACAGTCCGAATTCAGCTTACCTGGGAAGGGATCCGGCACAGGTGGAGAAGTAGTCACAGGGGTCATTCAGTGGTCCAGGCTCGTGCGGTGGCGGCTCTGTGCTAGGGCAGGTTGGTTGTGCTGGGGCAGCTGCGCTGGTGCTGGGGCAGCTGTGCTGGGGCAGGGGCAGCTGCTCTGGGGCAGGGGCAGCAGTGCTGGGGCTGGGGCAGCTGTGCTGGGGCTGGGCAGCAGTGCTGAGGCAGGGGCAGCAGTGCTGAGGCAGGGGCAGGTGCAGCAGGGCTGGGGCAGGTGGGCTCTGCGGTGGTGGCAGCGGGCGGCGCTCTGCGGTGCGGTGGTGGCAGCGGGCTGTGCTCCGGTGCAGGGGCGGCGACTCCGCCGGCATTTCTTCGCAGCCCGGAGGCTCCCGCAGTTCCCTTGCTGGCCGCCGCCATGTTGCGGTGGCCTCCGGGAGCATGGACGCCGGGAAGATGGCCGCTGGTCCAGGGACGGCGCATGCGCAGCTTCAGATCTCGTCCCGAGATCTCGGGGGACGAGATCTCGTTGCCGAGATTTGAATCTCGTCCCCCGAGATCTCGGGACGAGATCTGATCCCGCACATGCACCGTCCCCGGACCGGCGGCCATCTTTCCGGCGTCCATGCTCCCGGAGGCCATGCTCCCGGAGGCCACGGCAACATGGCGACGGCCATCAAGGGAACTGCGGGGGCCTCCGGGCTGCGAAGAAATGCCGGCGGAGCCGCCGCCCCTGCACCGGAGCACAGCCCGCTGCCACCACCACAGAGCGCCGCCCGCTGCTACCACCGCAGAGCCCCGCCCGCTGCCACCAGCCACCAGGTTAGTACCATGTATTGCGACCATAAGACACACCCCCCACTTTCCCCCAAAATTTTGGGGGGGAAAAGTGCGTCTTATGGTCAGAAAAATACGGTACTAGTTGGCCAAGATTTCCGCTACCTAGATATTGTTAAATAGCGAAGAGCTTTCCCTACAGTGTTGTAATATATTGCTCAATAATAAAGTGCAAATATGCAGTGGTCCTAATGGACCAAAGTGTCATGCATCTACTCTGCATCAGCATACAGTGGGGCAAAAAAGTATTTAGTCAGTCAGCAATAGTGCAAGTTCCACCACTTAAAAAGATGAGAGGCGTCTGTAATTTACATCATAGGTAGACCTCAACTATGGGAGACAAACTGAGAAAAAAAAATCCAGAAAATCACATTGTCTGTTTTTTTTTCATTTTATTTGCATATTATGGTGGAAAATAAGTATTTGGTCAGAAACAAAATTTCATCTCAATACTTTGTGATATATCCTTTGTTGGCAATGACAGAGGTCAAACGTTTTCTGTAAGTCTTCACAAGGTTGCCACACACTGTTGTTGGTATGTTGGCCCATTCCTCCATGCAGATCTCCTCTAGAGCAGTGATGTTTTTGGCTTTTCGCTTGGCAACACGGACTTTCAACTCCCTCCAAAGGTTTTCTATAGGGTTGAGATCTGGAGACTGGCTAGGCCACTCCAGGACCTTGAAATGCTTCTTATGAAGCCACTCCTTCGTTGCCCTGGCGGTGTGCTTTGGATCATTGTCATGTTGAAAGACCCAGCCACGTTTCATCTTCAATGCCCTTGCTGATGGAAGGAGGTTTGCACTCAAAATCTCACGATACATGGCCCCATTCATTCTTTCATGTACCCGGATCAGTCGTCCTGGCCCCTTTGCAGAGAAACAGCCCCAAAGCATGATGTTTCCACCACCATGCTTTACAGTAGGTATGGTGTTTGATGGATGCAACTCAGTATTCTTTTTCCTCCAAACACGACAAGTTGTGTTTCTACCAAACAGTTCCAGTTTGGTTTCATCAGACCATAGGACATTCTCCCAAAACTCCTCTGGATCATCCAAATGCTCTCTAGCAAACTTCAGACGGGCCCGGACATGTACAGGCTTAAGCAGTGGGACACGTCTGGCACTGCAGGATCTGAGTCCATGGTGGCGTAGTGTGTTACTTATGGTAGGCCTTGTTACATTGGTCCCAGCTCTCTGCAGTTCATTCACTAGGTCCCCCCGCGTGGTTCTGGGATTTTTGCTCACCGTTCTTGTGATCATTCTGACCCCACGGGGTGGGATTTTGCGTGGAGCACCAGATCGAGGGAGATTATCAGTGGTCTTGTATGTCTTCCATTTTCTAATTATTGCTCTCACAGTTGATTTCTTCACTCCAAGCTGGTTGGCTATTGCAGATTCAGTCTTCCCAGCCTGGTGCAGGGCTACAATTTTGTTTCTGGTGTCCTTTGACAGCTCTTTGGTCTTCACCATAGTGGAGTTTGGAGTCAGACTGTTTGAGGGTGTGCACAGGTGTCTTTTTATACTGATAACAAGTTTAGACAGGTGCCATTACTACAGGTAATGAGTGGAGGAAAGAGGCGACTCTTAAAGAAGAAGTTACAGGTCTGTGAGAGCCAGACATCTTGATTGCTTGTTTCTGACCAAATACTTATTTTCCACCATAATATGCAAATAAAATGAAAAAAAAAAACAGACAATGTGATTTTCTGGATTTTTTTTTCTCAGTTTGTCTCCCATAGTTGAGGTCTACCTATGATGTAAATTACAGACACCTCTCATCTTTTTAAGTGGTGGAACTTGCACTATTGCTGACTGACTAAATACTTTTTTGCCCCACTGTACATATAATGAAGGCATGCTAAATAGCCCATATTCTCTGCTATAATAAGACACAGAAGATGCTGCAGTTCCATACATAGGAAAATAAAGAATTCCAGATTGCAGGCACAAACATGCCCCCCCCCCCAAAAAAAAAAAAAAAAAAGTCACTTATCGGAATTTTGTCAATGTCATCATCCCTATCCTCACTCTCCCGGCCATAAGGTTTTACCGTTGCCAATAAAGAAAGAAAAGAACTTTTTCCACAAGATCGGGGAGTGCCGTCTATTTCTTCTTTCTTGGAATCGTAAAGTATTTTTCTCCCTATAGTTTTTTAGAGCTTTTTCAGTCCTTCAGCCTCATTTACATATTAATTCAAACTCTGATTTCTCAGTGGAATGGATTGACCATGTAAAAGTCTTGCTGGACTTGTCTTTGATAGCGCTATATGGTCATATAAATCGCTTAAGGACGGCATCACACTACCTTAGAATACGGCCGAGTGCTATGTGAGAAAACATCGCATAGCACCCGTACCAGTATTAATCTATGGGGTAGTTCACATCACCGTTCATTTTCTCGTGCGTATGCAGTGTGCTTGTAAAATCGCAGCATGCTGCGATTGTCAACGAGGCTCGGCCAAGACTCGCCAATAAAAGCCTATTATGGGTGCAAGAAAAAAATCGCACAGCACTCGGACCATGCGAGTGCTGTCCAATTTTTACCCACCGGTGTCCTTTGAAAAGCTGGCAATTCATGTGCTGCATACAATAAAATCACACTGACAGCATAGAATAGATAATGTATATACACACAGAATTCATAGATATATAGATATCAGTGACACACACATATATGTGTGTGTGTGTGTATGTGTATATATATATATATATATATATATATATTTATTACGTAGAAGAAAAGCCGGCAATTCATGTGCCATGTACTGTGAAATAACTCCAGGAGCTGACAGGATAGAGGCGATGGATTACATACAGTAAATTCAAATAGACTAAGTAGATATTGTTAGGAACGGCGGAATGCACTAAATAAAAATAAATAATAAAGTGCGTTCACCGCTCAGGGTCCACCGTGCAGTAGGTGTTACACCGCTGCTAGGTAATGACAGAGGAGCAATATGGCGGTATGATGCGCACGAGTTCAACTTCACCCGGAGTGCGCAGAGCGGGCTCTGTTCACACACAGAGGTGCCGCAACAAAAACATACAAAATGCTGAACCTGTTAGAGACACAGGCCTCAGGTACATGCACACACAGTATCTGGTCACAGGAGCAGGACCTAAGACAGAGGAGCTGCGTCCCTCTAGACCTACCGTGTGTGCGGCGTCGCTTCAGCGAACGCCAAGAAGGGCTGCAACTGCAGCGCGGCGTAGGACACTGCCGCTAGACGACAAAGCCAGAAAGCAAGCACAATGTCGGGCGCTAGCGTAGTGGTGCGGTGTGCAGAGTGGCTTAAGGCTTGCCACTGACTGGCGCTAACTGCTAAACTAATTCCCTATCCACATGCGTAATATCAGAGGGAAGGGATTTTATAATGAGTCAGTCACCAGAACCATACATCCGTCACCATTCACACATAGCAAGTATAGTCTATACTAGCGCATGGCCGAACGGTCATGCGCGCTTTTTATAGCAATGCGGGACCTACCAGATCTCCGAGATGGACCAATGAGATCTGGAGCAGGACCTGGGCACATGACTCCCGATCTCCAATGGGAATTCGTCTCGTGAGCATGCCCAGTAGGAGCACAGAGGAACTTAGTCCTTTAATTGAAAGAAAGACACAGACTCCTTTAATAATCTTAATTAAACCATACTTACGTCCTAATCATCTGCAAAAGAGGTAAAAAAAAAACCAAAGCAACAAAATTCCTCACCTTTCCGCAGAGATGCTTTTAATCCATTTGTCCCAAGACTCGTCTAGCTCTGCTACATCTAGATGGCAGGCTGCATGGATGCATGATGTGTCCATACAGCCTGTTATCCAGTAGACATTGACAGGTCCTGCAAGTTTACAGCCAATGAACTCACTTCACCTTTCTGACGTCAGCACGAGCGCTGTGAGAAAATTTCCGAAGGCGCTCGCGCCGACGTCACATAGGATTCTCTCTAATGAGGCAGATGGAGTCACTGTGGACGCCATAGGACCTGTGATCCGGCGGTGTCTTTTTAGGCAAGGGTAAAAGCGCTGTGAACCATACTTTTGTGCACTTCTGAAAAGAAGGAAAACGCGGAACAGAGGCCAGCGAAGTCCAGAGTAACTCTGCTACCTCATTATAGTGAAATAGATCCCTCGGTTTCATCTGAGCTACATCACTCGGAGATTTAGATGGAAACACATAAGTAAGTGCTCAGCGTAGAGCACTGGATAAATGTATTCCTAAATGTTCCAAATACTGGTATCACAAAGGCTCTGGAAAAGCAAATTGGCTCTTGTCCCCTCAAAAGAAATTCGGCAAATTCTGCGCTCCCAAATCCAAATGCCTCCTCCCGAGTCCCAGTGTGTCCAAACCACGTTTAGCTCCCACACGTTTGGCATTTCTGTAGTGGTGAAAGCCCACCTAATTTACGGGTGAGTGTCTCCAGAAGCATGAGCTGGGCATAACGTACTGGTCACTTCAACATACTAGTCACTCCGATTGCAGTTTGTAATTTGCGCTCAGAATCATCCACTACTGCTTGTTTCTGGAAAACACCCATGGAGTCAAAATCGTCAGTACACCTGTAGATAAATTACCAAAGGGGTATAATTTCCAAAATGGGGTCATTGAGGGGGATTCTGCTTATCTTGCACTTAGGAGCCCTTTATATGGAGTCTGCAAACTATTCTAGGAAAAACTGCTCCTAGAGGCAAATAGCGCACCATCCCTCCAGAGTCTTGCCATGTGGCTAAGCAGTACTGTACAGCCACATATGGAGTATTTCTACATTCAGCAGAATTTATGGGACAAATTTTGGTGCAATATTTACCCATTTCCCAGTATGATAATATAAAACTTGGGGCTAACACACAATCTAGGTGGTAAAAAATTAATTTATTTTTTTACACTGCCTAGTGGTATAAAATTCTGTGACACACCTGTGGTGTCAATATGATCACTGCACCCCTAGATTAATTAATTGGTTAAGTTTGTAAAATGGAGTCACTTATGGGGGGCTCTGCTGTTCTTGCATCTCAAGGGCTCTGTCAATGTGACATGGCATCCTCAAACCATTGCAGCAAAATCTGCACTGTAATAGGGCGCTCCTTCACTTCTGAGCTTTGCACTGTGCCTCAAAAGTAGTGAACGCAGGAGAAATTTCACAAAAAATGTTGGGGTCCATTTCTCCTATTACCCTTGTGAAAATACAAAAATTGGGGCAAATTCCCAAATGACCCTTACCGGCGCCTGTGCCCTGCAGTACTTGGCTCTGCCCTCAACAGAGCAGGTAAGTACACCTGCGCAGGAGCGCGATGCTGGGGAGCGATGAAGCAAGCAGGAAGGCGGCATCGCAAGAAGATGGGGGGCGCCGGAACTGGACCTGCAATACCCATCGGACCGGACCGCCCCCTGGGTGAGCATAATAAAACTTATTTTTCTTATCTTTCAGGTCAGACCAGGAGCTTGTCTATAGCATTATAGAATGCTGTAGATAAGCCCTGAAAGGCAGGGGCCGCATCTTATATCGGCCAAAAGTGCTGACAGGTTCCCTTTAACTATTTTGTGTGACACCACTCTCTGATTTAAGGGCACAAAAATTAAGTTTGAAAATTGCAACGTTTTTGCCAAGTTTCTGTTTTTTTCATAAATAAACGCAAGTTAAATCGAAGAATTTTTACCACTAACATAAAGTTCAATATGTCACGAATATATCTCAGAATCAGTGGAATATGTTGAAGTGTTCCAGAGCTATAACCTCATAAAGTGACAGTGGTCAGAATTGTAAAATTGGCCTGGTCATTAAGTACCAAATTGGCCCTGTCACTAAGGGGTTAATACATTAGAATTGCTGTAATTTGTGTCCTCCGGCCCCCCATCTCACCAATGACTGACAACCACAATGTAAATTGGCAACATTCTTAGAGGAAGTCAATCATTATTGAGGCGTGACAGTACCAGACTGAAAATTGGAATCAACCTTCTAACTTGTTTTGTGCCAATTGGTGTATTACGTCAATAGACCTTAGGCAACTAATTTTCATGATAGATCACTTTATGGTGGTGGAACTTTTTTTTTGCCATTGCATGAACCATTATTAACCCCTTTACCCCCAAGGGTGGTTTGTACGTTCATGACCGAGCCAATTTTTACAATTCTGACCACTGTCCCTTTGAGGTAATAACCCTGAAACGCTTCCATGGGTCCCACTGATTCTGACATTTTCTCGTGACATATTGTACTTCATGTTAGTGGTAAAATTTCATTCAAATAACTTGCGTTTGTGAAAAAAACGGAAATTTGGCGAAAATTTTGAAAATTTCACAATTTTCCAACTTTGAATTTTTATGCCCTTAAATCACAGAGATATGGCAAACAAAAAAACTTAATAAAGTAACATTTCCTATATGTTTACTTTACATCAGCACAATTTTGGAACCAAAATTTTTTTTGAAGTTATAAGGATTAAAAGTTGACCAGCGATTTCTCATTTTTGCAACACCATTTTATTTTTACGGACCACATCACATTTGAAGTCACTTTGAGGGGTCTATATGATAGAAAATACCCAAAAGTGACCATTCTAAAAACCGCACCCCTCAAGGTGCTCAAAACCACATTTAAGAAGTTTATTAACCCTTCAGGTGCTTCACAAAAAATTACTCCAATTTTTTTTTATTTTACCAAGGGTAAGTTATTGTGCAAATTCTCCTGAGTACGCAGATACCTGATATGTGGGGGGAACCACTGTTTCGGCACATGGCAGAGCTCAGAAGGGAAGGAGCGCCGTTTGACTTTTTCAATGCAAAATTGGCTGGAATTCAGATCGGACGCCATGTCACGTTTGGAGAGCCCCTGATGTGCCTAAACAGTGGAAACCCCCCACAAGTGACCCCATTTTGGATACTAGACCCCCCAAGGAACTTATCTAGATATGTGGTGAGAATTTTGAACCCACAAGGGCTTCACAGAAGTTTATAACGTACAGCGGTACAATTAAAAAATCATATTTTTTCCCCAAAAATGATCTTTTCACCCCCAATTTTTATTTTCCCAATGGTAACAGGACCCTAAAAGTTATTGTGCAACTTTCCCTGAGTAGGCTGATACCCAACATGTGGGGGTAAACCACTATTTGGGCGCATGGCAGAGCTCAGAAGGGAAGCAACTCCATTTGACTTTTTTGGCTGGAATTGGGATTGGACGCCATGCCGCGTTTGGAAAGCCCTTGATGTGCCTAAACAGTGGAAACCCCCCACAAATGACAACATTTTGGAAACTAGACCCCCCAAGGAACTTATCTAGATGTGTGGTGAGCACTTTGAACCCCCCAGTGCTTCACAGAAGTTTATAACGCCCGGGCGTGAAAATAAAAAAATCATTTTTTCCACAAACATGATCTTTTAGTCCCCAATTTTTTTATTTTGCCAAGGGTAACAGGAGAAAATGGACCCCAAAAGTTGTTGTCCAATTTGTCCTGAGTACGCCGATACCCCATATGTGGGAGAAAACTACTGTATGGGCACATGTCGAGGCTCGGAAGGGAAGTAGTGACGTTTTGGAATGCAGACTTTGATGGAATGGTCTGCGGGTGTCATGTTGCCTTTGGAGAGCCCCTGATGTGCCTAAACAGTGGAAACCTCCCACAAGTGTCCCCATTTTGGAAACTAGACCCCCCTCGGAACTTATCTAGATATATGGTGAGCAGTCATTTTGAACCCCCAAGTGCTTCACAGAAGTTTATAACGCCCGGGCGTGAAAATAAAAAAATCATTTTTTTCCACAAAAATTATATTTTTGCCCCCAATTTTTTATTTTCCTAAGGGTAACAGGAGAAATTGGACCCCAAAAGTTGTTTTGCAATTTGTCCTGAGTAGGCTGATACCCCATATGTGGGGGTAAAACACTGTTTGTGCGCATGGCAGAGCTTGGAAGGGAAGGAGCACCATTTGACTTTTTCAACGCAGAATTGACTGGAATTGAAATCAGACGCCATGTTGCATTTGGAGAGCACCTGATGTGCCCAAACAGTGGAAACAGTCCAATTCTAACTCCAACCCTAACCACAACACACCCCTAATCTTAACCCTAACCGGAAAATGGAAAAAAATACTTTTTTTAATTTTATTATTTTTCCCTAACCAAGGGGGTGATAACGGGGGGTTTGATTTACTATTTATGGCGGTTTTTATTTTTGGCAGCTGTCGCACGCTAAAAGACGCTTTTCATTGTAAAAATAGTTTTTGCATCACCACATATTGAGAGCTATAATTTTTCCATATTTTGACCCACCGAGTCATGTGAGGTCTTATTTTTTGCGGGACGAGTTGTCATTTTTATTGGTACCATTTTCGGGCACGTGACATTTTTTGATCGCTTTTTATTCCGATTTTTGGGATGTAGAATGAACAAAAACCTTCATATCAAGAATTTCTTTTGGGGGGTGCGTTTACACCGTTCCGCGTGCGGTAAAATTGATAAAGCAGTTTTATTCTTCGGGTCAGTACGATTACAGTGATACCTCATTTATGTCTTTTTTTATGTTTTGACGCTTTTATGCACTGAAAACAATTTTATATAAAAAATAATTATTTTTGCATCGCTTTATTCTGCGAGCTATAACTATTTTTTCGCTGATGACGCTGTATGGCGGCTCGTTTTTTGCGGGACAAGATGACGCTTTCAGCGGTACCATGGTTATTTATATCTGTCTTTTTGATCACGCGTTATTGCACTTTTTGTTCGGCGGTATGATAATAATGTATTATTTTTTGCTTAGTTTTTTATTTTTATTTTTTAAGGGGTTCGCTAAAGGGGTTAACTAATGGGACAGTCTTATAGGGTGGGTCGTTACGGACGCGGCGATACTAAATATGTGTACTTATATTGTTTTTTTTTTTATTTCCAAAAAATGAATTTATTAGGGAATATTATTTTTTTTAATTAGCGATTTTTTTATAAACTATTTTTACACTTTTTTTTTAACTTTATTATACTGTCCCAGGGGGGACATCACTGTCTTATGATAGATCGCTCATCTGTCACATCACAGATCACTGTGACAGATCAGCGATCTGTCACAGGCAGTGCTGGAGGCTTCCTCATGCCGGCGCTTTGCAGGCATGAGGAAGCCGGCTCCCTGCAGGCCCCCACTGCCATATTGGATCCGGGGACCGGAAGGGAAGGAGGCCCCCGCAGCAGCCCCTGCACATCACGCTGCTCATCGCGCTGCTGCTGTGGTCCCAGGGATGCACGGAGGGAGCCCCCTCCCTGCCGATGCTTCCCTAAACCCCCGATACACTGCGATCATGTTTGATCGCAGTGTGCCAGGGGTTAACTTGTCGGGGGCGGTCCGTGACCGCCCCTGACACATAGTGCTGGATGTCAGCTGTGATAATCAGCCGACACCCGGCCGCAATCAGCGGCGCTCCACCCGTGAGTGCTGCTGATTGCTATGACGTACTATCCTGTCCATGGGCATAGGGGCCCGGGTCCCATGGACGGGATAGTACGTCAGATGTCAGAAAGGGGTTAAATTATGCCTGAAACATCCAAAAAACTGATGCTGGTACCAAGTAACCCCACAAGGGGGTTGCCTTGTCTTACGTTGGCTCTGAAGCTAGACCTAGTACCATAGTTGCCATAGAGCTATGAAGTTTTACAGTGGGACAGTCTGACATGGCTGCTTTTTTTCAAAAAGGAACCACACCTTTCCACCGGTTGTCTCTGTTATTACAACTCATCTCCATAGAAATAAATTGGACCGAGCTACGATACCACACGCAAACTGTTGACAAGGGTGGCTCTGTTTGTAAAAGAAAGCAGCCATGTTTTTCTAAACTTTAGTCCATTATCATCCGAACATATTCACTGCAATACTTAAACTTATTATATCTTTTCTTCCAGTGCTCCTTGGAAGTGTCCTAAGTGTCCTGTTCATTGCTATGATCCTCCTGGCTGTCTGTGTGTATAAACCTCTAAGAAGACGGTAACAGAAATATGGGCTAAACAGAAAAGAAGGATGACCAGCACCCCTCCATCGTCAATTTCTGGTCCCAGGGAGTGGGTGCCCTCTTTTCATCAGGATGGACAAAAAGATTTCTAATTCTCTTCTCTATGCTGCTTATAGTGATTTTTTTCTAATAATTATCTTATTATTCTGTACATAACTGTCCTCAAAACAATGCTCAGCTTCAATGTATGTGACCATAAATACAGTGATAGTTTCAGTGTATAGCAGTAAGGTTGGAAACAAAGTAATTAAAAGGGCTGAAATGATCTACTGACAGATCCAATTGTATTTGTGCGACCTCAATCCCTATTTGAGTTTGTGTCCCAACTTCTATGTTATATTTCTTTAGGACTAAATTTCTATAATGTATGTGCAGTATTAAATTTAAGTTTTATGCATTTTGCTATGTATTTAAAATAAACATTAAATGTGTTTTCTTTCTTTTTTAATCAGATAAATTTGACGTCAACATAACCAACAGGACAGATATTACATGACTGTACTTGCTTTACAATATTACAGTAATTCCCCCCCCCCTTCCATGGAGACCTTTCCCAGTGCAATCAACACTTCATCCATTCCCCCCCACTCCGCGATACAGTTTGCCGTGAGTTTTACGTTGCAATTGTATATACTGGTGTTACTCTAATTCTATCCAACCATGGCTGCCATAATTTATGAAAATATTTGTTTATTCCTCTTGATGTAAATATTTCTTTCAAGTTGAACTATATAGTTTGGACAATAAATACGTGTCTGGATGGGAATCTCCTCTCATCCAGTATTTTGCAATCAATTTTCTGGCAATATACAATAATCTCGCAATTGCTATTTTGGTCATGTTATCTGTTTTTATTTCCTAAATGTACCCCAATATACATGTCAGTGGTCCCTAGGGACAATGCACCTATACACCATTCCAATACGGTTCAACACTACGATCCAAAAGGAGGACAATCTGGGACAATGCCAAAGCATATGCATTATGCCTGCCTGAGACTGTGAGCACCTTGGGTAGTCGGAGTTAGACTTTAACCCTGCTTTAAATAACATATCAGGGGTTCTATACACCCTGTGGATCATATACAGCTGTGACGTTCTCCTGGGCTCGTATACAAAAAAACATGGCACTCCAGAGAAAAACAGGCGAATTGGTGCTCAAGTAATGTTTCCAACCCATAGACATATACAAAATTACTTGGCACTCAAAATCAGAGAAGCAATTTTTTCTTTATTGTGCATCCAGACAAAAATAGACTCATATGAATGTTTTCGGTCCGTTGTTGGACCGAAAACGTTCATATGATATGAGTCTATTTTTGTCTGGATGCACAATAAAGAAAAAATTGCTTCTCCGATTTTGAGTTCTCCTGGGCTCGCTCATGGATATCTTGGGTGCATATTCTAGAATAGACTCCCACCTATCGTAGTTTATCTGTCCCAAGTCTGACTCCCACTTCCTTCTAGCTTTGATAGGGTGTCCTCCCAAAAAGGCTTGTAGCAGGTCTCTATACACTTCAGATATCGCCCCATTCGTTCCACTGTTTCTAAATATAAAATCTCATCGGACTCTCACCATCAACGGAAACCTTCAAGAAGAACCTGAAGACCCACCTGTTCCGACAAGCCTACAGCCTGCAATGATCCTCGGTCTACTGAACCACCGCACGACCTGCTCTACCCTCTCCTACTGTATCCTCACCCATCCCCTGTAGACTGAGCCCTCGCGGGCAGGGTCCCCTCTCCTTATGTACTTGTGTGTCCCTTGTCTTACACATGTTTATTATACTTGTCTATATTTCCCCTTTTCACATGTAAAGCGCCATGGAATAAATGGCGCTATACAAATGCACAATAATAATAATGTGAGGTCTATTGGTATTTCTATAGGCCCTCTTCTGCCTTGTGTCTGAAATGTGTGCTGAACCCGTCTATATTGAAAGAGATTTAGCCTTGGGAATTGAAATTCTTCCTGCAACATTTCATATGATTTAGGCTTCCCTCCGTAAATGAACTGATAGATAAGGTCAATTCCCACCTCTTTCCGCTCACCAAATCCCTTCATATTACTGAACTCCTGAAAATAGATGTTATCCCAAATAGGTGAAAACCTAGTGAAGTGAGTTACCCCCCTAAACTGCTTGATTTTCTGCCTCATCTTATGTATTAGATTTATAATATGGTAATGTGATCCCCATTTCTTTTAGAGTCCCACCTCCAGTCCCATACTTAATGGCAAAATCTTTATTAAGTGCCCCAAACTGACAGGTACCTGTCCCTTTGGCAGGGGTCACACTAGAGAGAAATACGGACGAGTGAGAGGCGTAAAAACCACACATTGCCCACGGACCAATGATTCTCTAAGGGATAGCTCCCATCAGTCGTATATTTCTTGCGCGTATTTTACGGTCCGTGCCAATCGCAGCATGCTGCGATTGTCAGCGTACTACTCTCGTAGTACGTCAATGCAAGTCTATGGGTACGCAAAAACAACGCATTACACACGGACCAGATGTGTGACTTGCGAGAAATATGTATTCGGTGTCCTTTAGAAAAGCCGGCAATTCAGTGCATGATACAGTAAAATCACACTGACAGGTTTAATAAAGAATAGAAAGGATATATACACATAGAATACACATGGATATACAGTACAGACCAAAAGTTTGGACACACCATCTCATTCAAAAAGTTTTCTTTATTTTCATGACTATGAAAATTGTAGATTCACTCTGAAGGCATCAAAACTTATGAATTAACACATGTGGAATTATATAAGTAACAAAAACGTGTGAAACAACTGAAAATGTCTTATATTCTAGGTTCTTCAAAGTAGCCACCTTTTGCTTTGATTACTGCTTTAGGCACTCTTGGCATTCTCTTGATGAGCTACTCCAGAAATGGTCTTCCAACAGTCTTGAAGGAGTTCCCAGAGATGCTTAGCACTTGTTGGCCCTTTTGCCTTCACTCTGCGGTCCAGCTCACCCCAAACCATCTCGACTGGGTTCAGGTCTGGTGACTGTGGAGGCCAGGTCATCTGGCGCAGCACCCCATCACTCTCCTTGGTCAAATAGCCCTTACACAGCCTGGAGGTGTGTTTGGGGTCATTGTCCTGTTGAAAAATAAATGATGGTCCAACTAAACGCAAACTGGAAGGAATAGCATGCCGCTGCAAGATGCTGTGGTAGCCATGCTGGTTCAGTATGCATTCAATTTTGATTAAATCCCCAACAGTGTCACCAGCAAAGCACCCCCACACCATCACACCTACTCCTCCATGCTTCATGGTGGGAACCAGGCATGTTAAGTCCATCCGTTCACCTTTTCTGCGTCGCACAAAGACACGGTGGTTGGAACCAAAGATCTCAAATTTGGACTCATCAGACCAAAGCACAGATTTTCACTGGTCTAATGTCCATTCCTTGTGTTCTTTAGCCCAAACAAGTCTCTTCTCCTTGTTGCCTGTCCTTAGCAGTGGTTTCCTAGCAGCTATTTTACCATGAAGGCCTGCTGCACAAAGTCTCCTCTTAACAGTTGTTGTAGAGATGTGTCTGCTGCTAGAACTCTGTGTGGCATTCACCCGGTCTCTAATCTGAGCTGCTGTTAACCTGCGATATCTGAGCACTGACTGACCTTCATTTCTTAAAGTAATGATGGCCACTCGTTTTTCTTTACTTAGAATTTGTTTTATGGCAAGAAAAAAGCAGCTAACACTCTATTCAGTAGGACTATCAGCGGTGTATCCACCAGACTTCTGCACAACAACTGATGGTCCCAACCTCATTTATAAGGCAAGAAATCCCACTTATTAAACCTGACAGGGCACATCTGTGAAGTGAAAACCATTACTGGTGACTACCTCTTGAAGCTCATCAAGAGAATGCCAAGGGTGTGCAAAGCAGTAATCAAAGCAAAAGGTGACTACTTTGAAGAACCTAGAATATAAGACATATTTTCAGTTGTTTCACACTTTTTTGTTAATTATAGAATTCCACAGGCGTTAATTCATAGTTTTGATGCCTTCAGAGTAAATTTACAATTTTCATAGTCATGAAAATAAAGAAAACTCTTTGAATGAGGTGTGTCCAAACTTTTGGTCTGTAGCGGCTGACCTGAGGTGAACTGACGAGCGTGGGAAAAAAGTCAGAAACTTTCCCACGCTAATTAGTTCATCTCCGGGCAGCCAGTGAGGCTGTGCAGAGCTGAATTCATTCTGTAGTTTACAGTGGGGCTGGTCGCATTAGCACCGGTCCTCATTGTAAACTATTTAACCCCTTCTAAAAAGGATTATTTTTTAATAACTAAACCTATAAACATCATCACAGTGTGTGTGTTAGTAAATCACGTATCGTATTTTATACTATCCAAGGTATATTGACATCAGCACCGTCCCTTCTATTAGGTTATGGAGCAGTTGACTGATACTGTACGTATATGGGATCTGAGACGGGAGTTGGACATCCCTATACATAAATATGTTAGATCTGTCATTGTGCAGTGAACCGGTCCCTTTAGATCCAAGACGGAGTACATTTATTCATAGAATTGTTAAGCATAGCTCCAAGGTTTCCCGGACTGCTGGTTTGGCAGTGTGGAGGTTAGATCTGATATGTCCATGTTCAGACCTGGTCAGCCTTTATCTGCGCTCACCCTTTCTGGCGCCATGGGAGTGATTCAGAAATTCTTCAGGTACACTTGCATTTTATACAGTCTTGCTTTTAATACATTTAGGAGGCCGCAATGGCACAGCGAATATAAAAAACGTAGAGTAGGACTGCCCCATATGAGAATGCCGTGACCTGGTGGGGTGGGTCAAAGAACTGATCAATTATTTGCTTAATATCTCATATTAAAGTACAGTTAGAAATCAATATGTGCATATGCACTTTATGTATTGCGTTCTGACCATAGGCAGCGCTGGCTTCCCCCCCTTTTTTTTTAATCGCACTTAAAGACCTATTTTCCCTGGTGTGAGTCTATTAATGTTGCTCCAATGTCCTTCTCCTTGCCAGTCTGGTCCAAAGTTGTGACTGATGCTTATTTGTCTCAAGAGGCAGGTGTCCACCTTGACTATTTTATTTCAGAAGGATCTGATATCTAAGCAGCAATTTGACTTTTCTCCAGAGAATGGCACATGCTAGGCCACAATATCAGCCCCCATTGATCCTTGGGTCCTCATTCTTGTTTAGGAGGTGCCTCAGTACCCACTTTTTAAGATAATTAGATACATCTAATAGCCATTACATCCGTCAGGTTTTGGAGCAGACCGTCATCTCCTGTCATGCTACTTAACTTCTTATGAACCTAGACAACCTGGTGTTTTAGCCAGTTATGTCATTTCTTTCTAAGATGGTCTTGTCTTTCCACTTTAACTAGGATATTGTCTTACCTTCCTTTTGCTGTTTGCCCTCTCTTCCTGAGGAGAAAGCTTTGCACAAGCTGGACATCTTGAGTGTGGTATGGAGCTATTTGTCAGGCAGTTCTCCATTCGGATTCCTTGTTTGTTTTTCCTCAAGGCCTACGCAAAGGCCTGGCTGCCTTTAAGGCGACCATTGGCAGGGCCATGACAAAGTATTTGGTGCCCCAGGCAGATGAAGCCAATGGCTCCCACACCATCCCAAAGCAAAGACTCAGAGACTAAGGTAACAGAACCCCTAATACTAATCCCTCTTCTGCTCCAATGGTTTACCTAGCAAACTCTGATGACCACTTACACTAGAATTGTTAATTGAAATTGTTAATTTATTCAACCAAAAATGTAAAAAAGTGGTGTACTTTAGCGATTTGAATTAACAGGAAGTGCAACTAGAAGAAAAGTGACCTCTCACCATCTTCCCGACTAGGATGCTTCTCCCCATTAAGCCATCCTCAGCATAGGACAAAGCAAGCGTACTACCAGGAACTGGGCATAGGATAGTCTCTTTCCGTATGTTGAGAACAGCTACCACCCCAAAGGATTGAAGGACCGACTGGAGTTCCTCTGGTTGGTGGATTGCAGAGACTTGTAAGATACTATCACCTTGACGTTCTCTTCACCAGACCTATCAGAGACTGAAGATACCTGCTCTGGGTCCGTCTTCAGCCAGCTCTCCAAGACGACATGTCCACGAGGTGTTGAGGTTCCTGGGGCCAGATCAGGGCCATGAACAATTGTCAGGTAGTCTGCATGGTTAGGACCTTGTAGCCAGACAAGAGTCTTTCAATTCTCGTTTGAGGGATTTTCATCCATTCTTCCATAGAAAATTCTTCCAGTTCTGTGAGATTCCTCGGTCGTCTGGCATGCACTGTTATTTTGAGGTCTAGCCACAGATTTTCAATGATGTTCAGGTCAGGGGACTGTAAGGGCTGTTGTAAAACATTTTGCTTCCACCCTTTGTGATTGTCTATTGTGGTTTTTGACATGTGTTTAGGATCATTATCCATTTGTAAAAGCCAACCTCATTTCAAATTCTGCTTTTTTTTTTTTTTTACAGCTAGCGTTGTTTGCAACATTAATTTGTTGAAATTTCATTGAATGCATTCTTCCCTCTACCCATGAAATGTTTCCCGTGACATTAGCTGCAGCACAGCCCCAAAGCATGATTGCTCCACCCACATGCCTAATGGTGAGATGTTCTTTTCCTTAAATTTTGTGCCCTATTTTCTCCACATACCTTTGCGCATTGTGGCCAAAGAGTTCTGTTTTAACCTCATCGGTCCACATTACTTTTTTCCCAAATGCACCAAGCTTGTTTAGATGTTCTTTTGCATACTTCTGAAGCAGAATTTTACAGTGAGGACACAGAAAATGTGTTCGTGTGATGATTCTTCCATGAAGGCCATATTTATGCAGGTGTCTCTGAACAGTAGAACAAGGTATTAACTCCAAAGTCTGCTAAATCTTTTTGAAGGACTTTTGCAGTCAAGCGTGGGTTCTGAGTTGCCTCTCTAGCAATCCTACAAGCAGCTCTCATTGAAATTTTGATGGTCTTCCAGACCTTATTTTGACCTCTACTTTTCCTGTTAACTGCCATTTCGAACTGAGGAAAGGTAAACTTGAAAACGCTTTGGTATCTTCTTATAGACTTCTCCTGTTTTGTAGGCCTCCACCATTTCCAGAGTGCAAGGCAGCTGCTTAGAAGAATCCATAGCTGTTTTTTAGCACAAGATTAAACATACCAAAAATTGAATAAAAAAAAAAAAAAAGATTTTGTGTGTTCTGCTTTATTCATACAGTGTACACTCATTATACAACACAACAGAAGCCCTGGACATTTCATCTCCTTCTCTGACGACAGCAGGCCTTGGAGCTTCTTTCCTGCATGGGAATCTAACCCATGGCCATAAATATTTGGGCTGAACTAATCAGCAGTAAATCGTTTGCATATATTTATTAAAAAAACAAACATGAGTTTTGTTACTTTCAAAAAAAAAAAAAAAAAAAAATCCTGCAGTAATAAAAAAGTCATATATACACACCACATATTCAAATGCAAGAAAATATAGAAAAGAGTTTGGAAGAAATTGTATATTTTAATTTTTTTTAAGCCATGGAGTGATCATATATTACATATAATGGATTAAAGATTATTTAGATTTATGTATCAACATGTCATAAAATACAAAAATGACCAAAATTTATCTGTAAAAATAGTGGTGGAAATATGTGACATTTGTTCTTTTGGCCTGGCAGTCACAATAATGTAACATTCAGTACTGTATGTACACCACAATAGCTTTGCTCTAGCAAAGTTATTACAAAACTAAATGTCTAATAGTTCAGAAACATGTCACAGCTTTCACCAAGGTCAAAAACTTCAAAAATGCAAAATTGGCTTGTGAAACCCAAGTGCGTTTTGCAGCCATTTAATAGTCCAAAAGAGAAACTCCAATCATACTATTATTTTACAAAGTTAAAACCCCTTATCAGTTATTGGCAGGCTTGAAAATATTTAGAATGTTAATACACAAATCCCTAATGTAGCATCTTTTCAAGACTGGATTTTTTTTAAATGTTTCCTACTGAAATAGTTTAGCTGGAACACAACGATATGAACATGCCCACTGACACCTATGTGGGGTTACATGTAAGACATGGCTGACATTTTCTGGGGATGAAAAATATATCTAACTTAAATTAATAAATAAATGTAATTAGCTGCTACAATGTAGAAATTGTACTGTAACAGTGTCTAGAGACTCGCATTTACGACATCACGTACAATACTGCAATTTTTTGTTATTTTATACTTAACTTTCTTTATACTTTTGCCCTATTTGCAAAGCTGCATTTTTTTTAAAGGGAATCTGTCACCCTTTTTTTTGCCCTATCAGCTGCCGGCATTGACATCAGGGGCTTATCTACAGCATTTCTGTAATTCTGTAGATAAGCCCCAATTGTAACCTGAAAGATAAGAAAAACACGTTAGATTATACTCACTGGAGGAAGCAGTCAGGTCTGATGGGTGTCGCGGTTCGGTCCGGCTCCTCCCACCTTCATACGATACCGTCCTCTTCTTCCCTTCCTGTAGTAGCTCCGGCACAGGCGCACTGCTCTGCCCTGTTGAGGGGAGAGCAGAGTCCTGCAGTGCACAGGCGTAGGGAGAGATCTGGCGCCTGTGCACTGCAGTGTTCTGCTCTCAACAGGGCAGACCAGTGCGCCTGCGCTGGAGCTACTACAGGAAGGGAAGAAGAGGACGGTATCGTATGAAGATGGGAGGAGCCGGACCGCGACACCCATCGGACCGGACCGCTCCCTCCGGTAAGTGTAATCTAACGTATTTTTCTTTCAGGTTACATCGGGGGCTTATCTACAGCATTACAGAATGCTGTAGACAAGCCCCTGATGTCAATGCCGGCAGCTGATAGGGCAAAAAAAAAAGGTGACAGATTCCCTTTAAAGAAGAAAAAATATCTTGTCTATAGCACCACGAGAGTCAATGGGGAAAGGCAACTGTAGTCATCCAGTTCATCTATTAGCTAGTAGAGCCTTTTGGGAACACTAATGTATCGGCACTAAAGAAGACAAATCTAATATCCAACAATAAAAATAAGACTGCATTGTCCCAGATTCTTTAAGTGAATTGCCATTGTTGAAAATGTTCTCTGATCTGTAGCCAGGATGTTATTATACTGCAGATCAGATTGGACTTCTGTGGGAAAAGATTCCGAAACATTTTATTCACCGAAATCCCCGATGTTTGTACGTATATGAGTCCAGTGGGCGGTCCTACTCTGTGATCGACAGTTTTCCCTGTACATGCAGAGACAGCTGTTAATCACTCTTCAGACCGCCCACTGGACTAGTATGTATAAAAACACCAGGGATTTCAATTAAAAATAATTTTACACTGAAACTTTTCCTACAGACATTTACATCATCCTACTCAGCTGCTCCTTCTTTATACACTGCTGTCCACTGTTCGGACTGCGTGTACGTGCTGTTTCATTTAAACACAGCCTGTGTGAGCTGACCTGAAAATGTTTTTGATCCACTGTTACAAATTAGTTTTGTTCTATAATTTTATTTCTATACAGCACTTAAATACACTCTAAATCATCCACGATGCGGTAGCTACTGATGCCAACTTCTGGTCACCTCTAGTTCAATAAAATGACGTCCCAGGTATACAGTATTTACATGCCAGTGCCCCCCACATGGGGGTCTACACTGCTCTGCATTCACTTTAAATTAAAAAAGGACACTTCTGCTGTAACTGCTTCCTGAAGAGAGAAAACCTGTAAAAGGCCGGGGTCACACTTGCGAGTGCAATGCGAGAAACTCGCCTCAATACCAGGCACTGCCGCCAGCACTCGGGACCAGAGTGTGCGGCTGCATGTCTTTCTATGCAGCTGAAAGCTCCGGTCCGAACCAACAGCGGCAGTGACTGGTACTGAGGAGAGTTTCTCGCATTGCACTCGCAGGTGTGACTCCGGCCAAAAAAACAATTTATTCCATTTACATCCTGAATTTAGCTCTTTAGCAATGGTTGCTCATTAGAAACTGCCTGTTCGACTACAAAGAAATCCAAAAGGAGGAGGCAGAGTCCCTGGTTTGCAACAGAAAAAAAAATAATCATCAGAAGTATTAAAAATGTACAGTTCTTTGGTGGATACAGAGTCAGTAGGTGACTTTTAGCCCCCTACTCATGGCATCTTCACTGCTGGCATTAGAAAAGTGAAGGCTAGACCCGTATCATAAGAGGTTCCCAAGCCAGTTCAATTTTTTTGTAATTCATAGTTTATTTCTCTGTAAGCGAGAGACGTAGAATCTCCGCCAGCTCAGCCTCTTCTCGGAGACGCATTTTTTCCTGTTCTTCTTGTTCCTTGGCAGAGAGTTCCATAGCAACTTGTAAGTCTTTGTCGAAACTCTGAGACTGGCTGCTAAGACTGGAGTGGGCACTTTGAGAGTTGGCAAGGATGCTTTCCTGCAGAGCCCTGGTGGATATGAAGACAATTTTTTTTACTTATATTTTTTGTAAATGTGAGCCTTTATCAACAGGCAAAATATAAGATATTGCATGTGGATACAAAACAGACATGAATATATGTCCTCTGCAAGAGTTGGTAACCCATCTGTGAGAACCAGGCCTATAACACATTTTTTGACCTATCCTTTTGCATAAAAATGACTTTACGATATAGACTTACAGGTGATTGTTGATTAGTTTACCTTTCATACTGAGCATCAAACACCTGATTTGTAGAAACACTTCCATTTGAAAAGCTTGGCGACATTTGCTACAAGAACAAAGACAGAATATTAATATATTTCATGAAGTAATGGTGTTTTAGAGAAAATAATGCTTGTAAGTACAGTTGAGCAAAAAGATCCCTTCTCCGGCGTCCCAGTCTGGTCCTCCTTGGCAGCCAGAACAAGGCTTGACCATACTTCAAGGCTACGTTCCCACGATGAATATTTAAGTTTTTCATGCTACAAGTTTTCTGTACTTTATAGGCACATCAGGTTACTTGCATTTTTCACTGACTTTGAATGCATTTTTTACCTGTGTTTTTATTGATTAATGACCTGTTTTAAATAAAGCTACTTTGATTTTCATACTTCTCGGTATTTAGCTTGGAGAAAACTTAAATAATACAATCATGTGCGGATTACATGTGTTTTTACCCTACAAATTTTCTGCATCTAATGCATTTCAATGGGGGGGGGGAAAATCACACAAAACTCAGCATACTTGTAAGAGAGAAAAGAAGAAAAAAATTGAAAAAGTTGTAGAGATTAAACATGTGCAGGTCAGTTTACACAGAGTAAAAGCACAGGAAATTAGATTTCTGTAAATCCCATCCACTTTTCTGAAATTAATAGTGAATACTGTAGAATAAAAGTGCAAAATAGGGTCTTATCTGATGGAGATAGTAGGGTATGCAATCAGATTGCACTCACCTGACGTGTCATTAATTTAGAGTATAGAAACTCATCAGAGCCGACAGCTTCTGCGAATCCTCTGGCCAAAGACCGATGACCAGAGAACGTAGTATCAAAACGGAGAAATTTGTGGATGTCACCCGCGCTGCTGTGCAAGTACGATCCACATAATTGTAATAAAGAATTGTTGGTTTATTCACTCAACACATTTCAAAGGCATTATGACTTCTTCTTCAGGAGAGTATAGGTATACAATATTACTGACAGGTTAAATAGACACAGCATTCAAAAACTGGCGCCAAACAGATCACGTCATACTGTGTCAAAGTTCAAAAAGCCGGCACATGGTACAGCACATGGCAGTTAAGGTGTGTGCACACGCTGCGGATCCACAGCGGATTTGGCCCTGTGGATCCGCAGGAGTTTCTGCTGTGGTGTACGGTACCTTTATTTTCTATGCAAAATGAAAACCGCAATGCAGATGCTGTGGAGTTTTCCGCGCGGTTTGCCATCTGCTCCATTGTTGAGACGATAAACCGCAGGGCAAAACCGCAGGCTAATTCGCAGATAAACCGCAGGTCTTCTGACCTGCGGATTTCACTAAATCCGCAAGGACAAATCCGCAGAGCATTCCGCAGCGTGTGCACATACCCTTACAGCTTAGAAAAAAAAGGGATCTGGTTTAAAACAGTATTATATTAGGTTTATATATTCTTATTAATATGGGCTGAATTACAGAACAAGAAGCCAAAGAAAATGAATAAAAAGGACTAAAGTGGGAACGAACCCACGGAGAAGAAAAAAAAAAAAAAAAAAAAAAAAAAAGAGGAAAACCTCAGACGCACCAAACCTTTGAGCCAAAGTACCAGATGAAAACTGGTCCGAAAAAAAATATATATATGAAGATGCATAAAAAAGTTGAGATTACCATCATATAGCAATATATATTTTATTTATTAAAAAACAACAGAAGTCTAAAAAAAAAAGGATATTTAAATAAATTTGTTTTGATAAACTACATTTATTTTGCATGTGATTATTTCACAAAATATATTTTTGTAAGTGGAAACTAAAGAATTTATTAAGGGGATATTTAACGTCCGTTTTTTAAAAGGTTAAAACAAAATAAAAGTCGCATTCATTAAAATACATTCACATAAAAAAGTGTGAAGAGGGGTTAAAATAAGAGTAATTCATATAGAATTTAATGTGGGGTTTGACTCCATTGTGAACTGATCAAACACCAGCATGGTAATGGTATATATTTTAATGTAAAATGATTTTATGCGAAGACTGTTGCTTAGTTTTCATCCACTGTATGTAATTGTTCCCTTTTTCCATCCTTGCGGTGCCCTCTGTGGCTCCCTTTGATCACGATCTCTCCCTTTTTTTGTATATAGAAATTGATGCATATTATTATAAGTTATCAACATGATTTAGTTTTGTAATTTCATTAATATAAAAAGGATCTTTGAATTTTATGCGGGTTTTTTGACTGCAGTCGTGATCGTGGTTTCCTCATTGTTTCCGTTCTTGCAGGAGATGCCTTATTCTGCTTTTAACCCACTGCTATGTTTGATCAGTTCACGATTGAGACAAACCCCACATCAAATTCTATATGAATTACTCTTATTTTAACCCCTCTTCCCACTTTTTTCTTTGAATGTTTTTTTTAATGAATGCAACTTATTTTTTAACCTTTAAAAAATGGACGTTAAATATCCCCTTAATAAATTCTTTAGTTTGGAATTATATAAAATATATTTTATGAAATAATCACATGCAAAATAAGTGTAGTTTATCAAAATAAATGTATTTAAATATCTATTTTTAGACTTATTTTGTAATAAATAAAATATTATATATTGCTATATGATGGTAATCTCAGCTTTTTATACACCTTCATATATATATATATATATATATATATATATATATATATATATATATATATATATATATATATATATATATATATATATATATATATATATATATATATATTTTTTTTTTTTTTCTGGACCAGTTTTTTTTTCATTTAGTACTTTGGCTTGTAGGTTTGGTGCGTCTGTGAGGCTCTCCTCTTTTTCCACGGGTCCGTTCCCACTTTTTAGTCCTTTTTCTTCATTTTTTTTTTTTTGGGGGGGGGGCTTCTTCTGTAATTCTGCCCCTATTAATCAGAATATCTATTCTATTTTTTCTAAACACTTTCTTGGTGATTACTTTGTATCTCCGTTCATACTCCACCCACACACACACACAAATGATACACCATTTGAAAGGGAAACTTGCCCCCTTCAGCAAGTAATTAGCCAAACAAACCACATATCCACGATTTGATCACAAAATACAGTTTAAACATTAATTTTCATAAACCTTCAGTAAGGAAAAATGACCTGCAGGTGGCACCACAGTACCCCAAAGCACACTGCCACAGAGCTGCTTACAGACATCACAAACAAATCCAAACATTTGCCTTGGGGTCTTTCCAGCTTGCTCAAGTGCTTGCCCAGCCTATTTCAGGCACATTGGAGGATTGCACACTTCACTGCAGGTGAGTCACATATGCAAACACATTTGCATACATGCACTGCTTTTTAGCTGATTACTTTGCCCCACACACACAACTTACACACCATTTGAAAGGTAAACTTGCTACCTTCAGCAAGAGAAGAGCCAAACAAAACACACATTCATGACTTTATCACTAAATACAGTTAAAACATTCATTTTCATAAACCTGCAGAAAGACACAATGACCTGCAGGTGGCAGCTCAACCGGAAGACATTTTTTGGCCTCTACTTATCCAACCAATTTATTGTATTACCAATCTACATATATAAATACCTGTCTGTGTTCATCATCTCATGAAATACATTTACATTTCACCAGCTTCCTTTTTCTGAAATTGCCTGCGCCCCCGACGACCAATGTGCGAAAATTTCACAAGGGCCAAGCTAGTATAAACATAATATAATACGGTTTTAAACTAGATCTCTTTTTTCTAAGCTGTAACTGTCATGTGCTGTACTATGTGCCGACTTTGTGAACTTTGACACAGTATGACATGTGATCTGTTTAGCGGCAGTTTTTGAATGCTGTATCTATTTAAACTGTTAGTGATATTGTATACCTATACATCTCCTGACGAAGAAGTCAAAATGTCTTCGAAACGCATTGAGTAAATAAACCATCAATTCTTTATTACAATTATGTGGATCGCTCTTTGTATAGCAGTGCGGGTGACATCGACAAATTTCTCTGTTTTGATAATACTTTTATGAAATTGTAAGATGCTGCATTTTTGGTGCAGCAAAAATACACAGCATCAAAAGCTCACTAAAAACCTCATTGTGGGAACCTAAAGAAGCACTTCCATCAAAATTTGTAGCCCCTTAATATATTGCAATCATTATATAGAACTGTATACTTACAATTGCTCATTTTGCCCTTCTACCCAGTTAATCATTCTCTTTTCCATTAGGTTTACGACATCATGACAAACCTTACTAGCTGATTCCAACTAAGCTTTATGTAGAAACAGGAGGTCTCTTTTCCCTGCATGAGTCAGCATTACAACTACAATTCCACATCACTGCAAAATCTCTGGCAGGAAAGGGAGCGGAGAAGCTGGTTCAAGTACTGAAAAGAGGAATGACTAATGAAGGGAAAATTGACCTCCTGTTTCTACATAGAGTTTAGTAGGATTCAGCTAGTCACTTTTTAAATCACGTGATGTTTTAGACCTAACAGAAAAAAAGAGAAGGATTAACTGAGTAGAAGGGCAAAATGAGCAATTGTAAGTACACAGTGCTATATAATATGGTGAGAGCAATATATTAAGAGGATAAGAACTTTGATGGGAGGGCTTTTATAACCATCTCTCCCTAGTCCTTTTGCATTCAGCAAATTGGCAGTCAGCTGCCTTTTTATGTTAATCAAATATGGACAATTTGACTTTTTGTGCAATACGAGGCAAACTCAATTCACTTTGAATCAATTTGCTCATGTTTACTTTTCCCAATATTTCCACTGGTGCACATGTAATGCTGACCTGATTTCCACTGGACTCTAGAAGACTCTGCTGAATAGCAAACTGCATGATTTCATCATCTTCATCACGAATATGAAGGCTTCTTCCATTTTCCTGAATATGGTAGGACGGTGGAATTTCAAAGACTGTTTGATCTACTTCAAATTTTGGAACAGCAGTAGCTAAAAAGAAAGAAGAGTAGGAGAGATATATGAAGTATGACCAAAAGATCAAAAAAAGAAATGTACAGTATGTCGAAAGTTATCAACTGTGAACCTTCATCTGGCGTTCCACTTGGAGTACTTGGAGAACTCTCTTCTGCTGTGGAGCAGGTGTTCACATTCCCAAATGTAATTCTTGCATTGAGCACATGAAATAATGGGATTTCTGAAGGAAAAAGCAAGGACTTTAAAAAGGAACCCGTCACTTTCTGAAACACAATTTACCTGCATATATAGGAGTAATCTGCAGGTATTTACCATTTCTGGATGTGACAGGTTCTGTGACCTCCACAAGCGTTACACCACATAACACTGTAGATGGGACACACTCAGATTCCATACCAAATGCACATAAATTGGGTTTTTCAAAATGACTTATTTTATTTCAGAAGCAAATGCTGTATGTGAACAGGAGCTAAACAAGGTAATAATCAGGGAGCCAACAAGAATTGCTCCCTTTGGCTTCATGTGCATTAGTGGCCTTAAATGTGGTCATCTGCCGGTGATGTTCTTGCTTCTATAGACAAGCTACAGCCACTCATCGGAGACGGCAGCGCTGTTCTCATGAATGCTAAATACCCAGAATATAGTGTTTCTATAGGATTATCAGACAAGCTCAACAGTTTATGGATGGTTTACCTCAAACATGGAAATTCAGGGCAGCAAAATCTATCAAGTCTTCAAGACTAGAATCCCCCCCCCCCCATTTTTTTAGTGAATGCTAGATTAACCCCTTCCTGTATAAGGGCATGAAGTAATGTCCTGGGAAAGGGTCTGTATGCGGAGATGGAGAGGATCTCCCTACATACGCAGCTGATGCCAGATATATTACATAGTATCTGGTTTTAACCGCCAGAGCCCAAGCCAGGCTCCATAGGAGATGTAGCTTTACAGGATACACTGCAATCTTGTAGTATTGATTTACCTTAATGTCCTAGTGTTTTAATAAACCCATAATAATGGGAGAAACCACTTCCTTATGTCAACTAATTCCAGCACTTACCTATGATTTACACATACCTGAGTTAAGGATGAGTATTGCACAAAAATAGCTAAAAATTATTTTTTATTGAAGTATAATTAAAAAACAAAATTAAGAAAGATGCAGAAAAAGCTATAGGGACTGAAATAATTTTTTTTTAAATGAAATTTTGCAGAGAGGTCAACACTAACATTCAGTGATTGCACATGGGTATATTAGTAGGACATTATTACATATAAATTCTATAATTAAATTTTTTTTTTCCCCTTTGGTATTTAACCCCTCCATGACCCAGCCTATTTTGACCTTAATGACCTGGCCACTTTTTGCAATTCTGACCAGTGTCCCTTTATGAGTCAATAACTCAGGAACGCTTCAACACAACCTAGCGATTCTGAGATTGTTTTTCGTAACATATTGGGCTTCATGTTAGTGGTAAATTTAGGTCGCTAATTTTTGCGTTTGTGAAAAAAACAGAAATTTGGCGAAAATTTTGAAAATTTCGCAATTTAACCAGAGACGTATGTGACACAAAATAGTTACTAAATAACATTTCCCACATGTCTACTTTACATCAGTACAATTTTTGAAACAAATTTTTTTTTTAGGAAGCTATAAAGTTGACCAGCGATTTCTCATTTTTACAACAAAATCTACAAAACCATTTATTTTTAGGGACCACCTCACATTTGAAGTCACTTTGAGGGGTCTATATGGCAGAAAATACCCAACAATGACACCATTCTAAAAACTGCACCCCTCAAGCTACTCAAAACTACATTCAAGAAGATTATTAACCCTTCAGGTGCTTCACAGGAACTAAAGCAACGTGGAAGGAAAAAAATGGACATTTTAATTTTTCCAACAAAAATTTTCTTTTAGCATCAATTTTTTCATTTTCACGTGGGTAACAGGATAATATGGATCCTAAAATTTGTTGGGCAATTTCTCCTGAGTACACCGATACCTCATATGTGGCCATAAACCACTGTTTGGGCGCACGGCAGGGCCCGGAAGGGAAGGAGCGCCATTTGACTTTTTGAATGGAAAATTAGCTCCAATCATTAGCGGACACCATGTCGCATTTGGAGAGCCCCTGTGTGCCTAAACATTGGAGCTCCCCCACAAGTGACCCCATTTTGGAAGCTAGATCCCCGGTGGAACTTATCTAGATGTGTGGTGAGCACTTTGAATCCCCAAGTGCTTCACAGAAGTTTATAACGCAGAGCCGTGAAACTAAAAAATAATTTTTTTTCCACAAAAATATTTTTTTTATCCCCCAATTTATTTTCCCAAAGGTAACAAGAGAAATTAGACCCCCAAAGTTGTTGTGCAATTTTTCCTGAGTACGCTGATACCCCATATGTGTGGGTAAACCACTGTTTGGGCACACGTCGGGGCTCGGAATGGAGGGAGCACTGTGACTTTTTGAATGCAAAATTGGCTGGAATAAATGGTGGCGCCATGTCACGTTTGGAGACCTCGTGATGTGCCTAAACAGTGGAAACCCCTCAATTCTAACTCCAACCCTAACCCTAATCCCAACCTTAACCACAACCCTAACCCCAACACACTACTAACCCTAATCCCAACCCCAACCCAACCCTAACCCCAATTCCAACCCTAACCCCAATTCCAACCCTAACCCCAATTCCAACCCTAACCCCAATTCCAACCCTAACCCCAATTCCAATCCTAATCCCAATTCCAACCCTAACCCCAATTTCAACCCTAACCCCATTTCCAACCCTAATGGAAAATTAAAAATATTTTTATTTTATTATTTGTCCCTACACCTATGGGGGTGATAAAGGGGGGGGGTTTATTTTGATCACGGTGAGAGTTTATCAGTGATCAAAATAAATGAATGAATCTGCAGCCGGCAGATTCCGGAAGGCGCACTGCGCATGCGCCTGCCATTTTCCAAGATGGTGGGGCCCATGATCCGGGACGGTGGGATACCGGGAGCTAGAGCGGGACTCGGAGGGTACTGGGGGTGAGGGGAGGTGATCGGACTGCGGGGGGGAGCTGAGGCAAGGGGAGGGGGAGCAGATCGTGACGGTGGCGGCCTTTCGCTGCTGTCAGTCCGTGTCGGGGGCCGATCGCCCCCGCCAGCCAGTGTGGGGGGGTCTGATCGCGGTCTCCAGTCATGTGCGATGCTACTACAGCATCGGCCATGGCTGGATTGTAATATTTCATCAAATTTCATTGATGAAATATTACTATCGCTCTGATTGGCTGTTGAAAGTGAAACAGCCAATCAGAGCGATCGTAGCCACGAGGGGGCTAAGCCACCCCACTGTGGTGAAGCACAAAGGGTCCTGTGCCTGCGGGTCGGGTGACCTTTCATTGACCCCGGTGACCCCGGTTACCCGACCCGCAGGAGGGTGATTTATACCATGAGGCCAATGTAGGCGTCATGGGTCGTATTGGCACAGCTTTTCATGACGCCTACATAGGAGTCATGGGTCTGGAAGGGGTTAAAGTGCACAATAAATGAAAAATGAATATATAAATTGAAACAAAATGAATTGTAATCAATTACATATATTGCACAGAACCATAGAAAAATTGTATAAATTAATAAAGTGAATATATGCGTTTTATAGATAGTAGTATTAACCCTTTCTTAATCTTTCTTTGCACAAAAGAATAATAATCAATTCACAGTATGTATAAGGTATAGGGGTGCTACATAAAGTGCATCTAAAGGTAGCTAAAAGCAAACCAGGATCATGACTGGCACCACAATATAAGTATTCCAAGTATTAGAAAGCAAAGGAAGGGAAAACTGTGTAAAGACTGTAGTTTTAACCTGAAATTATATGCAATTATGAATAATGGTGCACTGAATGTTATAGTGTTTACCTCTCCGCAAAATTCCATTTTAACAAATTCTTTTGGTTCCTCTATCTTATCTGCATCTTTCTTTAGGTTATTGATTTTTAATTATATTTCAACAAGAAAATATTTTTCATACAGATTTTTGTGCTATATTTTTCCTTACATATGGTTTACACATACCTGGGTTAAGTGCTGGAAATATTGTGGTATTGCAGTATAAAAATATAATCAAACGATTGCAGGTTCAAGTCCCCAAATAAGACAAAATAATGCAAAGAGTAGGAACAAAAGTTTTTAAAAATATTAACTTGTTTTATTTTTCCCTCTTTGCCTCCCACTAAAAATAAAGGAAGAAAAAAAAATGTGGCATCACTCCATCTGTAAAAATCCGATTTAACAACAGTGGTTGGAAGGGGAGATCAGTTATAAAATGATCATCATGACAATTATTATATACTGTATTTTTCAGATTATAAGATGCTCCTTTTTTCCTCCAAATTTGGGAGGAAAATGGGGGCTACTTATAATCCGAAGCGAGCATACTGGGGAGCAGCAGTGGAGGGGGAGCACTGGAGGCAGGGTCGCTGCTTCAGGAGGCCAGCGGTGGGCAAGAGTGGGACGATGTTGCGGTCTCTGGGATGTTGGCGTCGGTGAGAGAAGTCCCCTTTTCCCTTAAGCTTCGGGAAAATGGTCTTTGAAGGTGGCGCATGCGCAGATTGAGGTCTTGAGATGAGATCTCGCCTCCTGAGATCTCAATCTGCTCATGTACCATCTCCGGCGGAGAGCCTGTTTAAAGATAGTCCACTCTAAAATTCCTTTTATAGCAGTCCCTAGTGTTTAAAGGGTTGTCCGAATTGTAAAGAAATGTTGTAAACTGCAGTGAAATATTGAAAGCAATAAAATCATGCATATCCACATTTTGACACCCATAGGTCGAGCGCAGTCTGCTCTGGTGGTCTGCGTTATTGAACATGTCTCAGTCACCGGACCACTGCAGGCAATCACAGGTCTCAGTGGTTAGGCGAAAAGAGAATGGGAAGTCATGGCTTCTGGTCCCGCCGCACACAACTAAAATGGCCCATGGTGGGTCCACAAGGATGACAGCAGGTGACCATACCGAATTTTGTTTCTTAAATTGCGTCCGTTTGCAAAATTTCTCTTTAGGTTGAAAAATCTACTTAGCCCCTTCACCCCCAAGGGTGGTTTCACGTTCATGACCGGGCCAATTTTTACAATTCTGACCACTGTCCCTTTATGAGGTCATAACTCTGGAACGCTTCCATGGATCCCGGTGATTCTGACAGTTTTCTCGGGACATATTGTACTTCATGTTAGTGGTAAAATTTCATTCAAATAACTTGCGTTTATTTGTGAAAAAAAAGGGAAATTTGGCGAAAATGTTTAAAATTTCGCAATTTTCCAACTTTGAATTTTTATGCCCTTAAATCACAGAGATACGGCACACAAAAAACTTGATAAGTAACATTTCCCACATGTTTACTTTACATCAGCACAATTTTGGGACCAAAATTTTTTTTGTTAGGAAGTTAGAAGGGTTAAAAATTGACCCACGATTTCTCATTTTTGTAACACCATTTTATTTTTACGGACCACATCACATTTGAAGCCACTTTGAGGGGTCTATATGACAGAAAATACCCAAAAGTGACACCATTCTAAAAACTGCACCCCTTAAGGTGCTCAAAACCACATTCAAGAAGTTTATTAACCATTTAGGTGCGTCACAGGAATTTTTTGAATATTTAAAAAAAAAATGAACATTAACTTTTTTTCCCCAAAAAAATACTTCAGGTTCAATTTTTTTTTATTTTACCAAGGGTAACAGGAGAAATTGGACTGCAAAAGTTATTGTGAAAATTGTCCTGAGTACGCTGATACCTGATATGTGGGGGGGGAACCACTGTTCGGCGCATGGCAGAGCTCAGAAGGGAAGGAGCGCCGTTTGACTTTCAATGCAAAATTGGCTGGAATTGAGATCTGACACAATGTCGCGTTTGGAAAGCCCCTGATGTACCAAAACAGAGGAAACCCCCCACAAATGACACCATTTTGGAAACTAGACCCCCCATGGAACTTATCTAGATGTGTGGTGAGAACTTTGAACCCCCAAGGGCTTCACAGAAGTTTATAACAGCCGTACAATTAAAAAATCATTTTTTCCACAAAAATGATCTTTTCACCCTCAATTCTAATTTTTTCAAGGGTAACAGGACCCTAAAAGTTATCATGCAATTTGTCCTGAGTACGCTGATACCCCACATGTGGGGGTAAACCACTATTTGGGCGCATGGCAGAGCTCGAAAGGGAAGCAGCGCCATTTGACGTTTTTGGCTGGAATTGAGATCGGACACCATGTCGCGTTTGGAAAGCCCCTGATGTACCAAAACAGTGGAAAACCCACACAAATGACACCATTTTGGAAACTAGACCCCCCAAGGAACTTATCTAGATGTGTGGTGAGCACTTTGAACCCCCAAGGGCTTCACAGAAGTTTATAATGCCAGGGCATGAAAATAAAAAAATCGTATTTTTTCCACAAACATGATCAATTAGTCCCCAATTTTTTTATTTTCCCAAGGGTAACAGGAGAAATTGGACCCCAAAAGTTGTTGTCCAATTTGTCCTGAGTACAATGATACCCCATATGTGGGAGAAAACTATTGTATGGGCACACGTCGGGGCTCGGAAGGGAAGTAGTGACGTTTTGGAATGCAGACTTTGATGGAATGGTCTGCGGATGTCATGTGCGTTTGGAGAGCCCCTGATGTACCTAAACTATTGAAACTCCCCACAAGTGACCCCATTTTGGACACTAGACCCCCCATGGAACTTATCTAGATGTGCGGTGAGAAATTTGAACCCCCAAGTGCTTCACAGAAGTTTATAACGCCCGGGCGTGAAAATAAAAAAAAATCATTTTTTTCCACAAAAATGATATTTTTGCCCCTAATTTTTTATTTTCCTAAGGGTAACAGGAGAAATTTGACCCCAAAAGTTGTTTTGCAATTTGTCCTGAGTAGGCGGATACCCTACATGTGGGTGTAAAACACTGTTTGGGCGCATGGAAGAGCTTGGAAGGGAAGGAGCACCATTTGACTTTTTCAACTCAGAATTGGCTGGAATTGATGTCAGACGCATGTTGCATTTGGAGAGCACCTGATGTGCCCAAACAGTGGAAACCCCCAATTCTAACTCCAACCCTAACCCCAACACACTGCTAACCCTAATCTCAGCCTTAACCCTAGCCCTAACCCAAGCCCTAACCCTAATGGGAAAATGGAAATAAATACATTTTCTTTTAATTTTATTATTTTTCCCTAACTAAGGGGGTGGTAACGGGGGGGTTTGATTTACTATTTATAGCGGGTTTTTATATTTGGCAGCTGTCATACGCTAAAAGACGCTTTTTATTGTAAAAATAGTTTTTGCATCACCACATATTGAGAACTATAATTTTTCCGTATTTTGACCCACCGAGTCATGTGAGGTCTTATTTTTTGCGGGACGAGTTGATGTTTTCATTGGTACCATTTTCGGGCACGTGAAATTTTTTGATCGCTTTTTTTCCGATTTTTGGGACGCAGAATGAACAAAAACCAGCGCTTCATGAATTTCTTTTGGGGGGTGCGTTTACACCGTTCCGTGTGCGGTAAAAACAGGATTTTTGGGTTGCTTACCGTAAAATCTGTTTCTCGGAGCCTTCATTGGGGGACACAGAGACCTTGGGTGTATACTGCTGCCACTAGGAGGCTGACACTATGCACAAAAAAAGGTTAGCTCCTCCTCCGCAGTGTACACCCCACCGACCGGCAGAGAATTCCTCAGTTAGTGAGAAAGCAGTAGGAGAAGTAACAGAATAGGTTGACAACATAAACAACTCAACTGTAACCATTCAACCAAAGTAAGAACAGGAGCTGTAAAACATGGGAGGGTGCTGTGTCCCCCAATGAAGGCTCCGAGAAACAGATTTTACGGTAAGCAACCCAAAAATCCTGTTTTCTCGTTCGCCTTATTGGGGGACACAGAGACCTTGGGACGTCCCAAAGCAGTCCCTGGGGTGGGAAACAAACTTCCATCAGGCCAGCGGACTCACCACCGCGGCCTGCAGAATCCGTCTACCTAAGCTGGCGTCCGCCGAAGCGTAGGTGTGGACTCTGTAGAATTTCACAAACGTGTGAACCGATGACCATGTTGCAGCTTTGCAAAGCTGCAGTGCGGAAGCTCTGTGGCGCACCGCCCAGGAGGCACCCACTGCCCGAGTAGAGTGGGCCCTGATACCCGGAGGGGCTCCGCGACGCTTAACACGGTAGGCTTCCAGGATAGCCGATCTGATCCAGCGAGCAATGGTGGCCTTTGACGCCGGGTGACCTTTCCGCGCTCCATCAGGGATAATGAAAAGAGACTCTGTCTTTCGCAAGGAAGTCGTCCTAGACAGATAGACTCTTACCGCCCTAACCAGGTCCAGCTTGTTCAAGGACCGCTCTCGGGGATGAGTTGGATTCGGACAAAAGGACGGTAGCACGATATCCTCGTTGAGGTGAAACGAGGACACCACCTTCGGAAGGAACGAGGGCGGAGGCCGCAGAACTACCTTATCCTGGTGGAGAACCAGAAAGGGAGAGCGGCACGAAAGAGCTGCCAATTCCGACACGCGCCGGACGGAGGTGATGGCCACCAGAAAGGCTACCTTCCAAGAAAGGAGAGAAAGGGAAATATCCCTGAGGGGTTCAAAGGGCGGACCTTGCAGAACCTCAAGAACCAGATTAAGATCCCATGGATCCACGGGCGCCCGGTACGGCGGGACCGTGTGAGCCACGCCCTGAAGAAAGGTCTTAACCTGAGGACGGGAAGCCAACGTTTTCTGAAACAGAATGGACAGCGCCGAAACTTGACCCTTCAGGGAACTGAGGGCAAGCCCCGCATCCAATCCTGCCTGAAGAAACGCTAGGACTGAAGGGAGCGAAAAGGACATGGGCGTGACGTCATTGGTCTCACACCAAGTGAAATAGGCCTTCCAAGTACGGTAGTAAATCTTGGAAGATGATGGCTTTCTGGCTCGGATCATGGTCTGAATTACGTGGTCGGAAAATCCTGCTCGTTTCAGAACCTCGGTCTCAACAGCCACGCCGTTAAATTGAGCGGCCGAGAATTGGGGTGGCAAATCGGACCCTGAGACAGCAGAATCGTTCTGTCTGGAAGCTTCCAGGGGGCGTCCGCGAGAAGGTTGACAATGTCCGCGAACCAAGACCTTCTGGGCCAATTCGGGGCGATGAGAATGACCGGAAGTCCTTCTGCCTTGATCTTCTTCAACAGCTTGGGAAGAAGAGGCAGAGGAGGGAACAGGTAGGGAAGTTCGAACTGGGACCAAGGAACGGCCAGGGCGTCGGCGCCCACTGCCAGAGGGTCCCGAGACCTGGCCACGAATTGTGGGACTTTCCTGTTGAGGCGAGACGCCATGAGGTCTACATCCGGGGTTCCCCACCGAAGGCAGAGCAGATGAAACACTTCCGGATGTAGGGACCATTCTCCCGCCGCGAGACCCTCGCGGCTGAGAAAATCGGCGGCCCAGTTGTCTACGCCGGGAATGTGAACCGCGGAAATTGTCGGAACGGAAATCTCCGCCCAACGAAGAATCTTGGACACCTCCGCCAGGGCTGAGACACTCAGTGTTCCCCCTTGGCGGTTGACATATGCCACCGCTGTGGCGTTGTCTGTCTGAATCCGTACCGGCAGTCCCTTGAGGAGCCTTTCCCAGTGGACCAGAGCAGGATGGATCACTCGAATCTCCAGAACGTTGATCGGCAGCGCTGATTCCCGATCCGACCATCGACCCTGAACAGTGTGGTTGCGGAACACAGCACCCCAACCGAGGAGACTGGCATCTGTGGTTACTATCTGCCAGTGAATGGGAAGGAAGGATCGACCCGATAGAATGAGAGGTGACGACAACCACCAGTTGAGAGACCGCTTGATCCGGTAAGAAAGATGGACAGGGCGATCCAGGGACCGAGGCGACCTGTTCCACTTCGATAGAATAGCCTGCTGGAGAGGCCTGGCGTGAAATTGGGCAAAGGGAACTGCCTCTATCGCCGCCACCATCTTTCCCAGGACCCTCATGGCTGTACGGAGGGATGGGAATCGCGAGGTCTGCAGCGATCGTACTTCCTGCTGCAGAGAGAGAATCTTTTCTTGTGGGAGAAAGACCCTTGACCGACGAGTGTCGAACAGAAGACCTAGAAAGACCAGGCGTTGGGTAGGAACCAGACAGGACTTTTTCCTGTTGACGATCCACCCGAAATTGGAAAGAGTGTCCAGGACGATTGACAAACTTTGGTGAGCCTGTTGGAATGAGGGAGCCTTGATCAGAATATCGTCTAGGTACGGGAAAAGAACGAGGCCTCTGACTCTCAACAAAGCCATCAACGCAGCCATGATCTTCGTGAAGACTCTGGGAGCGGTGGCAAGACCGAAGGGCAGTGCGACAAACTGGTAGTGGTGCTGTCGAATCGCAAAGCGCAGGAACTTCTGATGTCCGGAGAAAATTGGAACATGTAAATAGGCATCTTGGATGTCTATTGAGCACATGAATTCCTGCTCCTCCATGGAGGCGATGACCGAGCGAAGCGACTCCATGCGGAAGTGGAGAAGGCGGACTTTCTTGTTGAGCAGCTTGAGATCCAAGATGGGTCGAACTGCGCCGTCTTTTTTCGGCACTACAAACAGGTTCGAGTAGAACCCCGTGAAGCGCTCCGATTCGGGAACGGGCACAATCACCCCGGAACTGAGGAGAGCGGCAATAGCCGTAGAGGACCCCGGGATCAAGGCTGGATCCTTTGGAGGCCGGGATTCGAAGAAACGATCCCGTGGGAGAGAGACGAACTCTATCTTGTATCCTGAGGATACGACCTCCCTGACCCAGGCGTCCTCCACGGCGGCCAGCCAAACGTCCCTGAAGGAAAGAAGTCGACCTCCCAATTGGAAAGGCCCCTCGCGTGCCCGATGATAGTCATGCTGAAGTAGACCGTCCAGATCTAGATCTGGACGGTCTGCCCTGGGAGGAGTGGGGTCGCCAGGAAGGAGTGGGTCTGAAGGAAACTTTCTTTCTCTCCTGGCGAGCCTGCGGTCTCTGTTGGCTGGAGGAGTTGTCCGCCGTATTGAAACGGCGGAAAGTCCAAAAGGGTCGAAACTGACGCCTTAGAGGGGGTCTGCGAGGCTTGGACTGAGGGAGGAGTGAACTCGTGCCTCCGGTGGCGTCCTTAATAATCTGGTCCAATTGGGACCCAAAGAGGCGCACCCCCTGAAAAGGCAGGTTAGTGAGGGACTTTTTAGAAGACAAGTCCGCTTGCCATGCCTTTAGCCAAATTGTACGTCGAATTGCAACAACGTTGCTTGACGCCTGAACTGCACAGGATGCAGCATCCAAGGAAGCGGAGAGACGATAGTCCCCAGCATGGGAGATCTGATTGGCGAGATCGGCCAAATGCTCCGGTTGCGCCTTATCTAAGATGCCCTGACGAAGGTTGTCTGCCCACGTGGCTATGGCCTTTGCTGCCCAGGATGAAGCAAAGATTGGACACACCGCCGCTGAAGCCGCTTCAAAGGCAGACTTCGCCAGGGATTCTATAATCCTGTCATTAGAATCCTTTAGGGACGCCACGCCTGAAAGCGGGAGAACCGTGTTATTGGATAGCCTGGACACGGGCGGATCGACCGAGGGAGAGGCCGACCAGTTGTCCGTGAGCTCCTTAGCAAATGGGTAGAGTATGCCGAGACGTTTTCCTCTTTGAAAGCGTCTGGTCGGATCCTCTCTTTCCTTGGTAAAAATTTTCCCAATCTCGGAATGGAAAGGAAAAACCCTGGAAGGAGTTTCTGCCCGTCTGAACGAAACCTCCTGATCTGAGGATTTCGCAGGGGAGTCAGCAATATCGAAGGTATGATGGATCGCAGCAATGAGGTCCTGCACTGTGACCTTCATCCTTGCATCTTGGTCTGAATCCAGCTCTAAAATCCCCTCAGATGACCTGACCAAAAGCGCTTCCCCTGACTCGGGAGAGGAGGCCCGAGAGGGAGGCTGGTGAGAAGGGCTATGCGGTGAGATGGGACTAGGAGAGGATTCCGGCTGGGAATCTTGCCTGGGTCTTTTGCGACTACCGCTGGCTGACTCAGATGGAACAATTTGGGACCTGCTTGGCCCTGCCGAAGTGTCCAGGGGCAACTTATCAAGAACGGCCACCAGGGACTGAGACACCTTGGTGAGGTCTGCCACTGATTGAGATAGCGAGGAGGCCCAGCCCGGCATGGGGGGCTCACTCACCACTGGGGCTATGGATGGCTCCTGAGCGGCGTCAGGCTGGATTGGATTGCTACAATCCAGGCAGAGGGGAGTGGACTGGCCTGAGGGAAGTTTGCGATTGCACGAAGAACATGCAAAGTACTTGACTAAAGTGCAGGGGGGGGCGGTAGAGCGGGTACGATCAGACTTAGAGTTAGACATAGTGAAAAGCTGAGGTAATGCCGGAAGGTTGGGGGACCGAGGGCGGAGAAGGGTCAGTCTGCAGTGCAGAGCTACTCACGGTCCGGTGTCCCCAGAAGCGACGCTCTGTGACCTGTCAGTGGATGCAGGTCAGAACGAAATCCGGCCGACAGACCTCCTGAAAAAAACCAGCTGGAGAAGATGCTAGGAGCTGGTGCCCGGCTAACAGGCTGGGAAAATGGCGCCTTCCTGAGAAAAAGCGCGCGTTCAGGAGAGGAGGGAGGGCGGAGCACCACGCAGGGTTAACAATTCACCGCCCTCTAGCCAAGAACAGGCTGAGCAGGTGAAGGACAGGCGGTGGGAGGGCCTGGGAAGAGCGGGAGAGAAGCCCGCTTAGAAGAAAGGGGCGGGGGGCGTGGCCGCGACGCAGCGGTAGGCCCGAACTGAAGCCGGGGCCTAAATTAGTTGCGGCGGCCGCCTGTCAGCAGGGGGTCGGCGCGGAGGTCCGAAAAAGTGGGACGCTGCAGTCGCAAGCCGCTCCCAATGGGAAAAAACCCTGTGCTCCCTGTCCCCAGAAGGGGGGGGAGGGAAGGGGGGGATGCCCAGCAAGATTGAGCTGCCTATAGCCTTGTGGCGACTGCGAGCGACCGCAGCGCCTACAACCGGGGTTCCCCTGTGACCATTGAAGAGGCGACCGTCGGGAATGGGCAGCCAGGTAAATAAATAAAAAAAAAAAAAAATATAATACTCACCCATCCACGATCCGTTACCTGTCTGAAGAAGTCTTGCGTCTCATCCAACCGACAGGCTCTGGTAGGCGAGTGGGAGGGAGACTGGCGACAAGGACCCCTGGAGTCGCTGGCACGTCTTGGTGTCGGCGTCCGTCTGGCTGGTCCTGCCGCGGAGAACTGCAAGGATACGGGGTGGCAGTACATGCCGTACTTGCAGACTCCATGTGGGAGTACAGATGTGACTTTTCACTCTGTATCCCTCCGTAGAACCTGAAAAGGAACGACGCACGACGAGGTAGATATGGGTCTAATAAAAGACCCGTGTCCACCTCCTACTGACACTAAGCTAAACTGAGGAATTCTCTGCCGGTCGGTGGGGTGTACACTGCGGAGGAGGAGCCAACTTTTTTTGTGCATAGTGTCAGCCTCCTAGTGGCAGCAGCATACACCCAAGGTCTCTGTGTCCCCCAATAAGGCGAACGAGAAATTGATAAAGCGGTTTTATTCTTTGGGTCAGTACGGTTACAGCGATACCTCATTTAGGTCTTTTTTTATGTTTTGGCGCTTTTATGATATGAAAACAATTTTATATAAAAAATAATTATTTTTGCATCACTTTATTCTGCGAGCTATAACTTGTTTACTTTTTCGCTGATGACGCTGTATGGCGGCTTGTTTTTTGGGGGACAAGATGACGTTTTCAGCGGTACCATGGATATTTATATGCGTCTTTTCGATCGCGCGTTATTGCACTTTTTGTTTGGCGGTATGATAAATCATTTTTTGCTTCGTTTTTTATTTTTAAGGGGTTCACTAAAGGGGTTAACTAATGGGACAGTTTTATAGGGCAGGTCGTTACGGACGCGGCGATACCGAATGTGTGCACTTTTATTGTTTTTTTTTTTATTTCCAAAAAATGGATTTATTGGGGGAATATTTTTTTTTCTTCTAATTTGGCAATTTTTAAAAAATTATTTTAACACTTTTTTTTTTTTTTTTTAACTTTATTACATAGTCCCAGGTGGGACATCACTGTCCTGTGACAGATCGCTGATCTGTCACATCACAGATCAGCGATCTGTCACAGGCACTGCTGCAGACTTCCTCATGCCTGCGCTTTGCAGGCACTGAGGAAGCCAGCTCCCTGCAGGCCCCCGTCGCCATCTTGGATTCAGGGGCCTGCAGGGAAGGAGCCCCTCGCAGCACTGCTGCACATTGCACTGCTGTGGGGGGCTCAGAGAAGCACGGAGGGACCCCCCTCCCTGCCGATGCTTCCCTTTAACCCCCGATACACCGCGATCATGTTTGACCGCCCTGACACATTGTGCTGGTTGTCAGCAGTGATAATTAGCTGACACCCGACCGCGATCAGCGGCGCTCACCACGTGGGCGCCGCTAATCGCTGAGACGTACTATCCCGTCCATGGGCATAGGGGCCTGGGTCCCATGGACGGGATAGTACGTCTGATGTCAGAAAGGGGTTAAACTGCAGCATCAAAACAGTGAGAGATCCATTTTATAATACTAATAATGGAAAGAGTTTGGCGATCCTGATGATCAATTTAACGCACCGACCATTGCCTAGGTTGGATAACAATTGTATCAAACGCTCTGCTGATAGAAGTGGCATTTATGTGTTGGTATAATTAGAGAAAAGTATATTAGGATGTAGAACGTTTCCTTATACAATGACTGCAGTTTACTAACAATACATATAGTACATAAAGTCGCACCTATTTTCACTGGAAAGCCTGGAGGGAATTGTAGGGTTATAAAGTCCCGCAGATGAGCAAAGTGAGAACTTGTCCGGGCCATTAGATCAATGATGGGAGTGACTTGCTCAACTAGCGAGAGAGGGAAATCTTCACACATCCACAGAGTGCCTTTAAATCTGTTAATAAGTCACAGGTTTTCTACTGAATATACTGAGAATCGGATTGAAAAGAACTCACACATTATATACATTTTATATACAGTCATGGCCGAAAGTGTTGGCACGCTTGAAACTGTTTCAGAAAATGAAGTATTTATTTCAGACAATTATTGCAATTACACATGTTTTGTTATACAGAGGTTTATTTCCTTTGTGTATATTGGAACAAAAAAAGGTAATGAACAATTTGCCTTTTTTAACTCAAAGCCCCAAAAGTGGACCAGACAAAATAGTTCGCACCCTCAACTTAATATTTGGTTGTATACCATTTTCAATAAATAACTGCAATCAATCGCTTCCTATATCCATCAGCAAATTTCTTACACCTCTCAGCTGGAATATTGGATGATTCTTTTGCAAACTGCTCCAGGTCTCTCATATTTAAAGGGTGCCTTCTCCCAACAGCAATTTTAAGATCTCTCCACAGGTGTTCAATGGGATTCAGCTCCAAACTCATTGCTGGCCACTTCAGAACTCTTTACCGCTTTGTTTCCCATCCATTTCTGGGTGCTTCTTGTATGTTTGGGGTCATTGTACTGCTGAAATACCCATGACCTAGGCTGCCAACCCAGCTTTTTGACACTGGGAACTACATTGTGGCCCAAAATCCGTTGGTAATCTTCAGATTTCATGATGCCATGCACATAGTCAAGGCACTCAGTGGCAGAGGCAGCAAAACAACCCCAAACCATCTTTGAATCCACCACTATATTTGACTTTAGGTACTGTGTTCTTTTCTTTGCAGACCTCATTCCAGTTTCAATAAACTGTACAATGATGTGCTTTCCGAAAAAGCTCTATCATGGTCTTATCTGTCCACAAGGCGCTTTCCCAAAACGATTTTGACTTGCTCACATTTCTTTCAAATATCAATGGATAGTTTGTGCTGACACTCATGCACCCTGAGATTGCAGGACATCTTGAATTACTTTGGAACTTGATTGGGTCTGCTTATCCACCATTCGGACTAGCCTGCGTTGCAACCTTTCATCAATTTTTCACATCCTGGGAGATTAGCTACACTGCCATGGGTTGTAAACTTCTTGATTATGTGGCGCACTGTGACCAAACAAACCTCAAGATCTCAGAACATGAACTTGTAACCCCTGAGATTTTTTTTAATCATTTTTCAACAATTTTGGTTCTCAAGTCCTCACAGTTCTCTTCTTTATCTGTCCACCATGCTTAGTGTGACTCACACAGACACACAATGCAAATAGAGGGGATAAGTTGACTATCGGTTTTCAGTTGTTATTTTCATACTGCCCACACATGTTCCATTTCACAGGCGAGTTTGAACAAGCATCACGTTTGAAAAAAATTTTTACCCACAATTTTGAAAAGGTGCCAACAATTTTGTCAGGCCCATTTTTGGGGTTTTGTCTGAAGGGATGACCAAATTTGCCTCTGTTTTGTGCTGTTAGCATACAAAGGAAATGAAGTGTAATTGCAAAAATTTTCTGGGAGAAATACCAAGTTTTCCGAAACAATTAAAAGGGTGAAAAGACTTTCAGCCATGATTTAAGATGTGTGTGTATACACACACAAAAGTATATTAGCGGTAAGACATGCCATAGTCAACGTCACTATAAATATCCTTGTATGAAGCATTAGGGTGAAAATTTATATTAGACACAAATACATGCAGATTCTAATATACTGTGGGAGAAACTAGTGCATGCTGTAATTTTTTTCATACGCAGATTCAGTCCGGGAAAGAAAGAAGAAAAAAAATTAATTACTCATCTACACTGCCCTACTGAATAACATTGGTCCAAGTGCGGTCTGTTTTTCATAAACAGCAAATTGGGCATAAAATACTGTCCTGAGAAGGAGCTCCAGAAAATTGGGCAGAAAATACTGTCCTGAGAAGGAGCCCTAAGAGAAAGAATGTAAATCTTCATTCACACCTACTCACTTCTGGGTCCTTATGGCCAGATCCTTTGGCCTTCCAATGTCCCGGTTTTTAAGGTCAAAATCAGGGTTGAAGTATTCCTCTGGAGTGATTGCAGTCGGATTGTTGGCTGTTGCAAACTCTGTGGTAAGATCCTGAAAGATGGCAGTAATGCAAACACATAAGGGGATACCGGAGATGAAACAAACAAGCGCCTGAGCAGACAGTGCTTACAAGACTGCAGATCATCTTTTACTTGGGTTACTATTTTCCCTTTTGGCCATATTTGTATTTAAAGGCTGTGTTTGCCATAACTTCGATATTCCCACTGTTCTTCTCATATGACCCCCTGTGTCACAAGTCTTGTACATAACACTTTACTCCCTACCCCCCTACGCAACTGTAAAGATCCCTCCCTTGTCCATCAGCTAAATGTATTATAACAAGGAAAAAAAAAAAAAAAAAAAAAAAAAAAAAAAAAGATTTTCCCATTTTGAAGACTAATAATCACAGTGGGAGCACAGTGACAGTCCATGAGTAATGGGATCCTGCACATTTAACATTTATATTTGGGCAGGTTCAACTATAGTTACAAAGCCAAAAAAATAATAGTTCTCTGTGGTTCATTGTGTTAACAGTAACCGCGCTGCTGAGAACTATGGCAGCCTATGTGCACTGTGCAATCTATTACAGATCGCTTAGGGCGCATCGTTACCTTTGGTCTGCCACTGTAAAGAGGCTATTAAAATAACGGCAGAATGGTAAAAGTTTACTGATTAGCGGTCGGATCATGCAGATGTTTGGTCCATGCAAGAAAAGCAGCTGAAGCTTCCAGAACAAGACTTTAATCTATTTAGGACCACATGCCATGTACAATACATGGTACTAGTAACTTTAAACTGCACCATCAAGAAATCTAATTATTTTGTTAACCCAAGAAGCATTTCTTTTATAAAGAAAATAAAAAAAGGTTCTGTTCAATAGACGACGGACTAAATTGCTAAAGTGATCTTTTCATTTTAGATCTAAACCACCAAAGAAAGTCTCAGGAAAAAAATACCAAACTGAAGAGGGAAAATCAAAACAGAGGATGCTGAGCTTTACAAGAGGATATCCAAATCATAACATTTTTACCCCAACAACCCAATGATCTAATGCAGACCCTCCAATGATGGCTCCATTGGGGGGGAGATAATGTGAGTGTTTTTTTTCCTTTTAAACATCCTCATTCCTCAGTAGTAAGTACTGTATATACTTGTGTATAAGCTGAACCGAGTATAAGCCGACTCCCCTAATTTTGCAACAAATAACTGGGAAAACTTATTGAGTCGCATATAAGCCTATGGTGGAAAATGCTGCAGCTACTGGTAAATTTCAAAAATAAAAATAGATACCAATAAAAGTAAAATTAATTGAGACCTCAGTAGAATAATTTTTTTTTTTTTTTTAATATCCATATTGAATCAGGAGCTCCATATAATGCTTCATACAGTTTATGATGGGCCCCATAAGATGCTCCATACAAAATACGTCCCATATAATGCTGCACAAAGGTTAATAATGGCTCCATAAGATGCTCCATAGAATAATATGCCCCATACATTATGCCCCCATAATATGCCCCATACATTATGCCCCCATAATATGCCCCATACATTATGCCCCCATAAGATGCTCCATACATTATGCCCCCCATAAGATGCCCCTATAAGATGCTCCATACATCATGCCCCTATAAGATGCTCCATAGAATAGGCCCCATATGCTGCTGCTGCTGCAGCAAATAAAAAAAAAAAAAAATGGCATACTCACCTCTCATCGCTGGGGGGGCCAGGTGCCGGTGTCCTGAGAAGGCGAGGACATTGGCGCGCTATGGGAGACAGGTGCCGGTGTCACCGCTGGCTCAGGGCACTGGCGATGTTCACCTGTCCCCGTTCCATCGCTGCATGCCGCTCTGTCTTCCGGGTCCCTCTGTCAGTGACTGTTTAGGCAGAGGGCGCGCACTGACTACGTCCTCGTGCCCTCTGACCTGAATATCACAGCCAGAGGACGCGGAGGACAGAGCGGCCGCAGCGGTGGACCGGGGACAGGTGAATATCGCATATACTAACCCCTCCTGGCGCGGTCTCTGCAGCCCCTGTGTTCTCCCACATTCTCCGGCAGCTATTCCTTCCTTCAGCGGTCACGTGGTACCGCTCATTAAAGTCATGAACATGTGCATATTCATGACGTTAATGAGCGGTACCACGTGACCGCTGAAGGAGGGTGCCTGAGACCGTGGGAGAAGCAGGGGGGGGCGGCAGAGACTGCGCCAGGGGGTCAGTTTGAACAGACACCCCCGATCCCCCTCCTACCCCCGGTATATGACTCGAGTATAAGCCAAGTGGGGGGACTTTCAGCCACAAAAAATGGTTTGAAAATCTCGGCTTATACGTGAGTATATATGGTGTGGGTGTGTGGGTGTGTGTGTGTGTGTATATAAAATCTTATATTTGATTACCCCTTTAATGTGCCTGGAAATTCTTCTTTGTGATACACAATTTGCTCAACGGATGGTGATTATACATACATAGTATATTACAAAAGGCAAAAGAATCATTACATCGCGAAATCATTAAAAGCCAGGAAAATATACAAAGAACACTAACACTCACCCCTTGTGCTCCAAACTGGTGTTCTACAGTCCCCAATAAAGACTCCAAAAAGTTTCTGTCAGCTAAAGGATCAGAAGAAAACAAAAAAAAACACGTTATGTTCAATATACATTATACAGACACAAAATAAGTGCATATATACACACACAAACAGGACTGGGTGTGGTATGAAATGCACCCACTTTTCACGAGTAGCTCAATGCTGCCTGCCGTACTGCTTCTTTCCGGAGTGTTTTACCTGAAAGTCCTGCCGTATACAAACACACATTCCTAACAAGTTCACCAATATAGCAGCTCAGTCCCTTTTATTGAAGGTGGGGGAAAAATTCTCGTTGAAGAGATGTGGTCCCTTCTATAAACCTATTGGTAAGTTTGTAAGGGGTCACCCTCCACTGTGATCTGGTCATCAATTTTGTAGTCCTGATAAACCCCTTTAAAACCTTCCTTACCAGGTAATTTTCTGTGAGGTTTTTTTTTTCGTCTTTGCTTTTCCCGCCCCCATCTTCCAAGAGACATAACTTATTTTTATTATTCAACATGCCCATGTGAGGGCTTGATATTTGAATGAGGCGGTGTACTTTTGAATTACATCATCCATTTTATCATGTTAAGTACTGGAAAGCAGAAAAAAAATTCCACATGTCCAAAGAAAAGTGTAAGGTTAGGGTTCTTCCGCCATGTCCAACCTGCAGCGTCCAGATGTTACAGCATAGTGGATGGGATTTCAAGAAATGCCATGTCCACTATGCGTGCGTCCAGAGACGTCTGCGGCTCACCCGCAGAGACGGACAAGTGGTTCGTCTTTCACGACCGCAGCATGTCTATTTATCTTGCGGAGACGCATTCACTATATGGTAAAAATGACCTGACAATACGATTCCCCAAGTTAGCACAATTAATACCAATTCAAAATGATCTCAAACATTTTTTTTTTTTAACTGGTTAAACAAAAAAATTCAGCAAAAACAAACTTTTTTTTTTCTGAGAAGCACCCTTTAAATTTTTTTAGTTGATGGAGCTGTGTGAGAGCTTGTTTTTTTTGTGCCGTGAGACGACGCTTTTATTGATACCATTTTGGGGAAGATACGATGATTTGAATGTCTCTTATTCAATTTGTTCACTTGCGGTGCCCGAATAAAATGGAATACTGGAGTGTAGATTTTTTCTTAGCGTTTACTGGTTAACTAATTTTACATTTTAACAGATCGGACTTTCATGGATGTGGAGATAAAACACGTGCAATTTTTACATTTTTTATTAAAAAAAGGGAAGGGTGATTTAAATATATTATATATATATATATATATATATATATATATATATATATATATATATATATATATATTTTTTTTTTAACTTTTCACTGTATTTTGTAGTCCTTTTTAGGGACCTGCACGTGCAATCATCTGCTTGTGCAAAATACAGCAATACCACAGGACTTCTGTGTATCCAAAATCACGGTGATCTATAAATGCCAGCAACGGGTTGGCCTCCATAGGGGTACTGTCGAATGTTTACAAGAAGAGTAATTATATTAATCAGTTAGATAAGAATTAATAATATCTCCATATAAGGAGCATATATAAATAAATATGTTCCTATTTAGTCAAAATCAGCATACAGACTAAATTAGAAAGCACGCTGCAGTATTAGGTTGCTATAGCACAAAGGGAATCACGTGATGGTTCTATAGCCATAGAGCATGTATAGATGGATAATATAAATGAGGAAGAAGGAGGCAAGCGCCAAAACGCGCGTAGGGGACCCGGCTGCACGTCTACACTTTGGGTAAATAGACTTATGCATCTCCATTTATTCTCATTGCATATGTACTTTAATTTTTACATGGTAACTTTAGCCAGCATCACTTCAGTACTTATGGCAGAGGTTTATTAGTTTGAAACTTTACTATAATTGCACCTTATTTTATGTTTGTCTGTCTCATTTATATTATCCATCTATACACGCTCTATGGCTATTTAACAATCACGTGATGTATTTTTAACTATTAGCCTGTTATGGTCTGTAATTGCACCAATTTTTCTAAATGACTAAGCTAAACTCCTGTGCATGACTGTTTGGTCCTATATTATATTCAAAAGATTTTTCCACTTTAATTTACCTTTATATCGAGACTTTTCTTCTTCTGTTAAATGTTCTGTCCGTGTTTTGGTAACAACATTTACATTATTGGCAGAGTAAACCTAATGAAAAGAAATTATTACATAACCAGCAGAACAAAGAAATAGCATGTGATTATAACCATAGCATTATATATGGATGGCAATGCACACAGTCATTACCTTTGCTTCATAACCATTCACCGATTCCGCTTTGTCCGTTCTCCAGCCCCAGAATCCAGACTTTGTTCTGAAAAGAAACAATTACAAAAATAGAAAGAATTATGGTAAGAAAGGATTTATTTGAGATGGACAATATAGGTCACAAAAGGCCCCGTCTCACATAACGAGATTGCTGAAACGTCACCGATTTTGTGACGCAACAGCGATCTCGCTACATGTGACACATAGCGGAGACCGCCCCCCCCCCACACACACACACTGGATATCGCTGATCGTGCTCGAATGTCCTGGGCCATTTTTTGATTGCTGGTGTCCCGCTGGCCAGCATGCATCGTTGCGTTTGACACCGACGAGCGACCTCGTTAGCGACGCAGAACTCGGACGCAGGCGGGAGTCGTCAGAATAGCTGCTGTGTGACAAGGTACCAACGATCGCCGAGGTCGTTATACAGATCGCCGGATCGTTGCTGCGTCGTTGAGTAGATCTGTGACAGCTTACTAGCGACATACCAGCGATCCTTACCAGGCCGTATCGTCGGGAACGCTGGTGCGCCGCTATGTGTAACGGTAACCTTACTTCTATTTAATATCAGTCATATTAATCTTTGTTTGGTAAATGGTTCCATTATCAAAAAAAATCTAAATAAAAACACAAAATGGAGTTACAGGCTAATTGAAAAGTGTTCAAATGCCTGTCCTTACAAAATGTAATGGCAGAAGCTTTCAGTGATCAGCTCATATTGTCAGGATAAGGTTTGCTAGGCCATACAGAGGACATGTAGTATTACATGACAGTCATTCACATGAATAACGGATCTTATATTTCACATGCAGTCAGGTCTGCCAAACTAGTACTTACTCATATATGTAAGCTATATGACCAACAAGTGTATCCCTGGCTTCCGCCTAATGATAAATCATGCTCTGAAAACAATTACAGACTTGGATATAGATGGATTGATTGATGGAAGACACCTTCGATAATGCCTAAATTTTAAATGAATGAATTCAGCATTTTTTTAAAAAGCCAATACATTCCTTGAACACCCGAGTACATCAAGAACTATGAAGAATACATATATGGGATGATTCATCAAAGCTTTAATGCCACAAAAGCTCTGAAAAGTTGTTACATTTGTCAAATTTATCAAAAGTGCTGTTTTGTAGGCCAGAAATGCTACTCTAGTCAATGACTGGAGTAGCATTTCGTCCAGGCGCACACCACTCAGAGGTGCTAAATTCATTAAGGTGGCATGTATTTCTTAATTAATTTGGCGCCTCCCGTACTCCATAAAGAATTGCATAACGTGAGTATGTGCTACACCAGTCCAGAGGAATCAGACATTTTAACACCCCCAAAGGATAATATTTCTGAGCCTGGAACGTGCTAAAAAGCATGATGGAAGCGATAACTAAAACGGGTGAGTAATACTGCCCAGACTGAAGAGATGCATGCCGTCGTTCATCGGAATACCTTTCAAATGCAATTGAAGTGGTGTCCAAGGAGGTGTTAATAACCGGGGAGGTGAGCCTCTTGCTGACTTCCCGCTCTGCTGGCTGCATCGAATCCAAAGTAATGCCCTCGATCTCCTGTGAGATGTCAAAGCGTTCCTTTGTGACGGTCCTGTCATCGTGGTTGATCTCCATCAGCTCTGCCCAGTTATCTGTGGACATTGGAAGTCTGTTTGTTTCTTCACAGCATTAACTGGGAAATTAGATTTAAAAAGCTCTCAACATGAAAAGAAGCCATAGCCTTCTGTGGGTTAATCAGCCCTCAAAAGCTTTTTGTCAAGGCTTATATTACAAAAGGAACGTATCAATAAATGGCACTGAGTGGTGAGATTTTAGAGGATGTAGACACTTTGTTATTTAAAGGGGTTATCCAGGAATTTTCCATGGGGCGACACACCGACAGGCAGGTAGCAAACTTCCTGTCGCTGGCTCAGTGATCACAGACCGCTCCTGCTGGCGATTCAGCTACTTCACATTAGCAGAGCTGCTCTGCTGACATGCACAGTTATGCAGCAGGACGCTGGCTGTTAATCAGCGTGACATCAACAGTCATCCCAAGTCAGCAGAGCGGAGCGGAAGAGAAGCAGCTGCTCTGTCAACATGACCGGAAGCCGCAGAATTCTGAGTCGGCAGAGATCAGAGCGAGGCACAACAAGCAAGTAGTCAGCAAGTTAGTTAGTTACCTGCCTGTAAGTTCTTTAGACAATGAAGGAAATAAGTCCCATATAACACTTTTAAATGCATGTAATTTGGGTTAAAAAAAATGGCAATAAAAGGTTAAGTAAACACTTTGCAGTTTAAATCGTATTACGTATTGTGGCCTGAAAAATGAGCCAACTAAGGAGGAGTCAGCCAGCCGTACTGACAGGAGAATTAGAAACACTTCTTTGTCTTTCTGAGCTTATCTTGGCCAAATTATGACACAAATGCAGCTCCCATGTTAAAGGGAATCTGTCACCCCATTTTTGGCCTATAAGCTGCGGCCACAGCCATCAGGGGCTTATCTACAGCATTCTGTAATGCTGTAGATAATCCCCCGATGTAACCTGAAAGATAAGAAAAAAAGAGTTAGATTATACTCACCCCGGCATTCGGTCTCGGTCCGATGGGTGTTGCGGTCCGGTCCGGCACCTCCTATCTTCATACGATGCCGTCCTCTGCTTCCCTTCCTGTCGTGGCTCCGGCGCACTGCTCTGCCCTGTTGAGGGCAAAGCAGAATACTGCAATGCCCAGGCGCCGGACCTCTCTGACCTCTCCCGACGCCTGCGCACTGCAGGGCCCTGCTCTGCCCTCAACAGGCGCCTTAACCGGACCTACCCCCCCCTTTCTGTCGTTCAGCAGCCAGAAAGGTAAGATGGCAGCCCCCAGTGGCTGCATTAATACAATAAAGAAAAAAAAAAAAAACCATACACACCACTGAGTCACGCTTAGGGGACAATATTTTTTTTATACTATTTTCTTTTCTACGTTAAATTATGAAAAAACACAGCACCTTCCCTTTAAGGGAATTTGTAGAGCCAAAAAACACGTTAATTTTTTAATCCCAGCATGGATTTGTTAGTTTTAATGGATTTCTATTAAAGGATTTTTAACCTCCCAGACGGATGGATGTGCCATGAGTCCTCATCAGAACTGCCTCACAGACTTATTTCGAGAGAATTCATTCTGCAGCCAGCAATGGAAAGTGCAACATGGAGGCTGTAGAAAGAAAACTAGCTAGCAATAGAAAGTGCAACATGTGGGCTGTAGAACACAAAACATGAAAATTCTTACAGCGAAAGACAAATGCAAATTGATAAAGCCAAAAATACACTTATTTAAAAGGTTATTATAATGTTCCCTCATCAGTAATGAACCGCTGCCTGCCAGATTCTTGTTTTCTGGGGAACGGCAAACAAGAAGAATGTGATAAAGTCAGGACAGGTTGCAATCTGAAGAAACGGCTCCTGAGAAGTGTCTCAACTGTCGGAGGAGCAGCATAATAAAGATTCATCATACCGCTGTCAGATGATGCAACAGGGCTGTGACAAGAAGAAAGTTTCCTCTTGCTGACTGACTGTGCATGGAGGACTGAGGCTAGATAAAAATTCTTTATGCTTAGTCAGCGAGAAGATTTACTTCTCCCGATTTCACAGCTCTGTACTGCAAATCCTGGGCACAGTTCTGCAGACACACACACACACCCTGGTAGACCCATGTCGGTCTGGAACACTTGTGCAACTGCACAGTTCTTTCAGTGATTGGGTAAAACGTTAAACGAGAACTCCTCTCAGAAACAGTTGGCTGCAGACTATAAAAGACAAAAACTCTCTTTTCTATTTACAGAGCAATACTACATAAAGCATTGGACAAAAGTTTGGTCACATTTATTCATGTAATGGTTTTTCGTGTTATATTGGAATGTAGCCATCGTAGACTCAGACTGAAGCAGCAAAACCACGAAGTAACAAGGAGTCCAAAAAAAAACACAAACTGGGAAACAAACCAAAATGTACGTTAAACCTTAGATTCCTCAAAATACCCCCTTTTACTCTTGATGACGGCTTTACAAACCCTTGGTATCCTCTAACGCAGCTTCATCAAGTAGTCACCTGGAATGGCTTTCAATTAACAAGCACACCTCATCAAAACTTCATTTGTGGAATCGCCAAAGTTCAAAAAAGGGTATGCAACTATTAGGATTTTTTTTAAATAGGCATTTTTAGTGCACTGTTCCACATAGTACAAAGCCCTATTTCACAATAGCTTGAAGCCAGAATATTGTAAGAACCACTCAACCAAGTAGGCATGGTCAAACAATCTGGTAAGTTGCTAGAACCATGAGGACATTTTCAAGTGCAGTCAGGAAAAGTAATCATTATGATGAAACTGGCTCTAGGAGGACTGGCTCTGTAAAGGACTACCAAGAACCACCTCTGTTTCAGAGGATGCCTACATCAGTTACCAGCTCCAAAAACAGCAAATTGATAGATCAGATAAAAAGCCCTCAATGATCCACAGACATCAAGTAGCGGACACATATCAAAATCAACTGTCCAGAGGAGACTGCAAGAAGGCTTTAATGGTCAAGTTGCTACAAAAAAGCCACTACAGAGGACTACAAACAATAAGATTTATTTGGGCCAAGTAACACAAGGATAGTTTCTACATGTGCCCACAATGAAGCATGGAGGGTGAGGGGTGACTGTGTGGGGATGCTTTGCTGGTGATTCACAACAGCATGGCTGCCACGGGACTCCTAGACAAAGCATTTCCATGTGAAACGTGCATTGCATCCATGGATCCCTGCCTCCTGTTAGGCATCTCTTGATTTTTTTATATTACTTATGTATTATCGATACCTCTATATTTGAAGTGTTCTAATATAGCTGTACTTACTATATAAACTCTGTACATTTACAGGGTGGGCCATTTATATGGATACACCTGGGTGGGCCATGCATATGGATACACCTAAATAAAGTGGGAATGGTTTGTGATATCAACTTCCTGTTTGTGGCACATTAGTGTGGCACAAACAGGAAGATGATATCACAAACCATTCCCATTTTATTTAGGTGTATCCATATGCATGGCCCACCCTGTATATGTTTTATATGGGTGGTGTATTTGGTTTGGTCGATCCTCCACTGAGCCACTCCACTACATACTTCCCATTTAACTGATGCATGTGTATGTTTATGGGGTTTTTTTCTGTTGCGATTGGCACGAATTGACTAAATGCATTAGGATATCCAGGTTATCCATTTATATGTTGTTATGCCAGGCAGGTTATTATTTATTACACTTTCCAGGTGTCCGCGCTTTTAGCCTCACTTGTGGTCATAATATTAATACTTATGGCATTTGACTTTTCAAATTTGAATAAAGTGATTTTTTATTTTTGGCTTGCCTTTGCCTTATTATTGGTGTTGTCTCAGCATTCTACAAGGACATGCCATCCAATCTGGTTTGCACTTAATAGGACCACCGCTTGTATTGCAATAACACAATGATCCAAAATACACCTCCAGGCTACGTCAGAGCTATGTGATCAAGGAGAGGGTTGGAGTTCTGCGTCGACGACATGACATTCACCTGACCACAACCCAATTGCAATAGTTTGGGATGAGTTGGACAACAGATTGAAGGCCAAGAAACCAACAAGTGCTCAGCATTTCTGGGAACTCCACCAAGACTTTTGGAAAGCCATTCCTGGCAACTACTCTGACGAAGGATGCCAAGGGTGTGTAAAGCAGTCATCCCAGTAAAAGTGCGGAGTGGGTACGTTGAGGAATCAAAGTTCTGACACATATTATAAATTGTTTCATTACTCCTTATATCCATCTGTTCCTTTGTAAATTCAGAGTCAAGACAGCAGAACCATGCTGTGGGCAATCCAAAAGAATAAGGCTAAGTGCACACGTAGCACAAAATTTCTGCTGAAAAACCTGACTCCCTTCCCAGAAACCGCGCCTTTTTTTCTGCGCATTTTACGTGCGGTTTTTGCGCAGAAAACGCGCGATTTTTATGCGCTTTTTCCCGCACGTTTTCAAAACGCATAGAAATAGCCAGAAACGGGGAAAAATCTGCGAAATTAATGAGCATGCTGCGGCTGCGTTTTTTTTACCGCAATGCGGTTTTTTCGCGGTAAAAAACGCATCAATATGCACAAAATGCATAGAAATGAATGGGAAGCTTATTTTTAGCGGTTTTATTGGAAAAACCACTAAAAATACCGCTAAAAAAACTGCTGTGTGTGAACACAGCCTAAGAAAGCAAACCTCTGAATTAACAGATGTGTCTAAACTTTACACTAGTACAGTATATTGGAGCAAGAGATTATATTTTGTCTCCTTTAACATCATAACATTTCCAGGAGGCGATCATGCCTCTTTGCTTGTTCACATGTTGAATTTTTCAACTAGTCCTGTTTTTGTGATGGCATATCATGAAAGATTGGATGCAAACAAAATAAAATACACAGCTTACTCTGCTACTTTTCCCATCAAAAAGAAAAAAAAAAACTTGGTTTAGCCAAACAAAACTAAAGGCAACAGATCTAGAAAATAAAATCTTATATTATAGATGCTTCATTTTTCATGTTTTTGGTTACAAGAAGTGAAAAGTGAACGCACAATGCAGATTTGTACCCAGTCTAAAATAGAGAAAGGGAAAATATAAAGAAAAAAAGCACAACTGGAAAATATTTTTAGAACCTGGCAGACAAGGTCATGAAGAAGATCAGATCTCACCTTCCTCTTTAAATATAAAGCTATGCTTTCCTCGGATCCAGCTCATGTTCTCAAAACCCAACAGAGTGGCATCAACACGAAGTTTGGCCCCACTTTTCCATATCCGACAAATATCGCTGGGACAGACCCTGGACACCAATGGAACTGCAAGATAGGGGACAAATACGTTAACATATTTTTTTTTTCCTCCCCAAAGCAAAAAACAATGTTACTTAGGGGCAAATTTGCTATATAAAGTGCGATTTTCAGCACTTGCAAAGTTAGATATACAGCCGCCGTCAATCGTTTCCAGCTATTCTTCCTACAACCAGAGAAGATACAGTTTTGGTTTTCTTATTGCATATGGATGTATTAGAGAAGAAATCTCATCAACACCTTTATTCCATAATCCACTCTAATAATTATCTACGTAATGCTCTACAAGTGTATTAAAATACTTAGAGAACGCAGTCTTCCATGGATTCCAGCACCGCCCTGGTCATCTTCTGGCCCATATGATCTGAAAACAGGCTAGACAGCTCACATAAAGTTGTGTGCGTGGATCAGAAGTCACTTTCTCAATCTAAGTCTAGGGAGTCTTGTTTTAAGCCTCAGACTTAGGGCTCATTCCAACATCAGTTTTCAATATTTAGTCTGTGGGGCTGTTCAAATGTCCGTGTATTTTTGGGGCCCGAGTAGTCTGCACAAAATGATGTAGACATGTCCGATTCTCATCAATTCTTGGATCAAACTTGTCAAATAAATCACTGATATCTGATTGAGCCCTTATACTGGGAAAGCAACTCCTGCTCCACCCAGAAGACTCTGCTTTATGAGCCGGCTGCAGAGTGGTCCCGCAAGACTGGAGCAATGCTGGAAAACGGAGAGGTTGGCGATCAGTGAGGGCTTCTAAACACTTACACACCATTCCGACAATTAGAAGGGATTATTCCTGAAGAAACAATACGGAATATTAACGTCCAGCACCCAATCAGTTGAGAGACTAAGGAGTTTGTAAAGAGAATCCATTCGGCAATTAATTCCAAGGTACAGCACCTTCCGAGAGGAAGATTTCGCCATGATTTGGTTTGCAAACTTTTCAAAGAACAGATATGATGTGACTAATATTTAACGCTTCAGCTCATCACGAGTCTTGATTATAAAGTCACAGTCGTGTAGAGTAGTAATCCCCCTAGTATTAATGGGAGGAAGAAAATGCTCATTTAACTTTAACTATGCAATGTCATGCGTGAGACTTGTAGCTCTGACCCTTAAAAAGGATACAAGTCATATTATGTAATAATCAGCACTGAATTTTGAACATAAATGGATTACCCACTAATTGGTCCATGCCATTTTTAATACTTAAACACTGCAAGTCTCCCAAGTAGTCTAAAAATACCTTATCCACACCTCCTGTACCAGCACAGATCTAGTGTTGTCGGCGTCTCGTCTACCGGGGCTTGCATAACATTATGTCATGCGAGTACTGCAGCACGTAGGCTCTCTCTGACTGAGGACTCCACGCCTCAGCTGGTTTAATCACAGCAGGCTCCAACCTTCCCATATAAATGTAGGCTATTGCAGAGGCTTAGGTATCCATGGTTACGACCACTCATATAGCGACAGTTAGCAGTTAGTGGTTGTAACCATGGATACCTAAGCCACTGTAGTGCCCTGCACACAAGGTAAGCAAATAAGAACTATACTACATTTCAAATTGGAGGCATTTGCCAATATCATTATACCCAATACTAACTGGGAAGATGGGAATACTGTACCTCTAATGTCATGCAAGCACCGGGAGACCTGTTGCCACCATCACTAAAACTACACCAGTGTGAAGGGGAGGGGAAAGATAATTTTTATTTTACTTGAGGGACTACAGCACTTAAAAAGAGGGCTGTCTAGATCGTGGACAATCCCCTTACAGCGGAAACTGTACTTTCGACAAATTAATAGATTCAAGAGAACATAAGAAACTTTGTATTATATCTTATTAGAGAAGACCCACTTCGTCCCCCCCTTCATGGTGCTTCTTTCTTGATCTCACCACTATGAAAAATTAAAAAAAAAAAAGGCTCAATTCAATCTCACGCAAGATGAGGTGGATTGTCAGCACGGTTCGAGTCTGGTTACACCACCAATAATACTCTAAGGCAGGGATGTCAAACTCAAATACACAGAGCGACAAAATTAAAAAAAAAAGCTTGGACAAAGTCGAGGTCCAAACTTGATATTTATTAAAACTCTACAATTGAGGACTTTTTTTCCCTTAACAAATATAAGTATATCATATGTCGTGAAGGGATTGTCTGGTCTAAAATGACAAGTCTGCAGTCACTCTGTGTGACTGCAGACTTGTGAATCCTCCCAGGGCATGCACTTAGCGCTGTGAGGATTCTCCAGTGACAGCGCCGGGAACAGCGAGTATGCATTATGCAAACTCCTAGCCAATTTCAGGGTAGCTGAAATGGCGCCTCCCAGGTACGACACCAGGAAAATGCCATTACCCCTTCAGGTATAAAACTCCACACTCACAACCTCATGGGTGACTGACCTCACAGGGAAAAGCACTAGATTCAGGCACTTTATGCAGGACTCCATTCCTACTGTAGTGTGCTTTGCTACAAAACGTGTGTATGGGAAAGCGGGGGAGGTGAAGGGTGATCCTCGGGTTCTTTCTCTGGTGCCTTTTAGGATGGCAAATTTGGCATACAAGCCAGAGTATGACACATGTTCTTATGGTAAGGGAAGGTAGAAGAGGAGTAAGGAGCAGATTGGAAAAAAACTATCAAAAGGAAGTACAGAACTATGCTGAGTCTTGTAGCAAATCTTTTACCTCACACCAGGGCTGGATTCACATCTACTCAGCTCAGTACTACTGTTGTGTCTGTGTGCTAACTAAGGGATGAAGAGTAAGAATCACTCTCTCTGTGTCATGTATGGGAGACATGATAGCAAATAGTCTACTCTCTCCTCCCACCAGCTCAAAGTAAATTGCAAAGCAAGAGACAAAGCCTGCAGAGGGGAAAACAGGTGAAACTAAGATACAAAGCATAGAATAGCCAGAAAAAAAGGTTATTCCTCAAGTGAATACACGATAGCCTATTCTGGATATAGTTGGAGGAACACTTAAAACTGATAAGGACTATAAAAGCATACAACATTGACATGAATACCAATAAAAACCTGTTTGGGAGAGTTAGATGTAAAAGAGAAAGGTATTCAAGGAGTGATACCTTTTTTGGCTAACCAGAAAAATGATATTTGCAAGCTTTCAGGGCTCAGAAGGCCCCTTCATCAGGCTACATTAGTTTCACTTGTAATTCAGCCTGATGAAGGGGCCTTCTGAGCCCTGAAAGCTTGCAAATATCATTTTTCTGGTTAGCCAATAAAGGTATCACTCCTTGAAAACCTTTCTAATTTTTTTTTGGGGACCTAAGTATTTACATCGATTTTTCTGGCTAACACGGTACCACAATATTATTTTGTATTGTACATCGTTATTATATACAAATCGGCATCAGCTTACCCCAGCTTGTGAACTCCCACTTCATTTCAACGTAAAAATCAGAAGCCTGATGAAAAACAAAAAGAAAATAATCTGAATCTGTCATTTACTAATAAATGCCAAATAAAATGTATTAAAATGAGCTACATATGCAACTCATTAGAAAGTATACTTTCAAAGCATTTATCCAAGAGCAAAAAATATATATATATATATATATATATATATATATATATATATATATATATATATATATATATATATATATATATATATATATATATATATATATACACACACACACACACACAGCAGGTCAGCAATTCTACTACATAGTAGCGATCTGACAATCACCTCTATGTAGCAGAGCTGATCGAGTTGTGGCAGCTTCTAACCTCTCATGGAGACTATTGAAGCATGTTGAAAGATAAAAAAAAAAAAAGTGTTAAAAAATATTTAAAAAAATCATAAAGGTGTGCGCAAACGTAAGCGTTTTTTTTTTGCGTTTAAGCGTTTTTACCGGCAAAAAACGCTTAAATGAAGAATCCCATTAATTTTAATGAATTCTGCACTTTTTGTGCACATTGATGCGTTTTTTTTTCCGCGAAAAAACACAGCATGCTCATTAATTTCGCGGAAAAATCCACATTTCTAACTATTTTCTATGAGACTGGGGACGCTCCGGAAAAAATCGCGGCAAAAACACGCGCGTTTTTTGGTCAGGAATTTTCTGCATACATGGGAACATAGCCTAAGAGTTCAAATCAACCCCTTTCACCCCATTCAAAATAAAACAAAAATAAAATCAAACATACACATATTCGGTTTCGCCACGTTCAGAATCGCCAGATTAAAAAAAAAAAAAAAAGAAGGATTAACCTGATCGCTGAACAGCTTAATGAGAAAAAAAATCAAAACACCAGAATTACGGGTTTTTGGTCGCCTCGACATTGCATTAAAATGCAATAACGGGCGATCAAAAGAACGTATCTGTATCAAAATGGTATCATTAAAAATGTCAGCCCGGCATGCAAAAAATAAGCCTGCACCCAACCCTAGATCACAAAAATGGAGATGCTACGGGTATCGGAAAATGAGGCAATTTTTTTTTTTTAAGCAAAGCTTGCAATTTTTTTCACCACTTAGATAAAAAAAGAACCTAGACATGTTTGGTGTCTATGAACACGTAATGACCTGGAGAATCATATTGATAGGTCAGTTTTATCATTTAGTGAACCTAGCAAAAAAGCTTGTGGGATTGCACTTTTTTTGCAATTTCACTGCACTTGGAATTTTTTCCCCGTTTTCTAGTACACAACATGGTAAAACCAATGGTGTCCTTCAAAAATATAACTCGTCCAAACAAGCCATCACATGGCCATATTGACGGAATAAGAAAAAAAAAGTTATGGCTATGGGAAGGAGGGGAGCGAAAAACAAAAATGCAAAACTGAAGAAAGCTCCGGGGGTTAAGGGTTTAAAGCAAGTTTTTGCTTTGTCCCTTTGTTAGGGATCAGATGTGTGTAATGCACGTAGTCACATCTGTGTCTTCATCACTTTCTGTCCCACTCTAGCACCACGTGACTACAGTTGTGATTTGACAAATCACACAGTGATCCTGCAGGTTAGAAAAGGTGTTACCTGATGCCAGAGGAACTGAAACGAAGGAGATGAGTACGTAACCACATGCACCACACACTCAAACTAAATCACTTACAAAAGGGATAAAAAAAAAGTGGAGTGGGGCCTTAAACAGTTGACAGATAGGACACTTGGAACAGAGTTCGGACTAATCAATTAAGTAACATGCCTTTTCAGTACGAGCACAGAAATTGAGGGTTTCAGTTGAAATGTCTGTAACCTTAGATCTGCAGGTAAAAACTAAAACAAAAAAAAAAAACCCCACACTAAAAGGTTCTCAAATAAATGGTTGTAGTGTTGAGCTGGCCCTACAGCATGTTGTTGCAAGAGTAAGCTAAGGTCACCTCCAGCGTCTTCTTCAGTAGTTCAGGTACTCCGCCAAGGGCTGTGGATGCCTTGTGATATTCCCGATACTGCAGAACCATCTGCACCATCTCTGGGTCTCCTGTGCTGACGGCTTCATGCAAAACTGGAAGACAATGTACTGTAAATACACTACAAATATACAGGCACATTACAAGATGCATGTACTTAGTGACTATGGAGGCTGATCATCACTACCTTCATGAGCATGTGTGTCATACAAGGATCACTGTAAATATTTCCAAATATTTTATGTACTTCATCTCAAAGAAATAAGCTTCTTCCCCCACTTATGGGCCACTTCTCTTTCGTTTTTGCCTCCTGAACTCATCATTCATTAGGAAAAACTGCTAAAATCTTCTGACTTAAGACTGTCACCTCAATGAGGGGTCAGATTCCAGCTCAATACTGCTTCTACCATGTAGAGGGGAGACAGAGGAAGAGGGCAAAGCAAAGATACAGAGATCAAATATCAAATTCACAGCTACACTGCTCAGTGCTGATACAGAACTTCTATGCTGCCGCTATTTCTGGGGTGCTAAATAAAGACAGGATAGCAAAAAATCCTCAAGTCTCTGTACAGCAGACATGATAACACTAATATACACCCACTAGCTCAGAGACTACTGAAAATTAAAGATACAGCTATCAGAGGGGAAACCAATTATTTGTGAAAAATGCACAAATAATGTAATGAAAATAAAAGAAGAATGGGTGCTCCATGTGTAAAAATTGGTGGAATGGTAGGGATAAGACTCATTGAGGATGCTCACAGGTTGTGCTCTTTGCAAGCAGAACAGTGCACGAAGCTTAGAAGGTAGAGGGGATGTGGCTGCTGCTCCACCTGCTGAACCTGACACAGGTTTGGAACGATTTAGAATAGAAGAGGCAAATAGAAAAAGAGGTATTGTTGGGCGTTGACCGATCCAGAAGGCAATATGACCAAAAGGTCGAAAATGGGAGACTTTGACAACGCGTTTCAGAGCTGTTCAAACTCTTGTCAAGTCTGATGAAGTTAGAACAAGTCCTAAACGCAATGCCAATAAAGTCTCCCTTTTTCGATCTTTCGGTCACATTGTCTTCTGGACCAGGCAGTGCCCAATAATACCGCTTTGTTTTGTTTTTTTTTGTATGTGCCCCTTCTATTCTAAATCAAGTAATGGGCACAGCATTATTTCTCATGTAGACACAACAGCTCATCCTGAAAACTTACCTAAAGAGTATTATAATCACTAAATATCACTCAATTTTTTAATTTCTCAGTAAGGACTGCTGAATCAGTGAATAGATTAAAAGAAGCATTGCATAAAAACTCTTTCACCACACAGTGAAGGAGTGAGCACAGCGATGACATCGATTAAGGTACTTCACTCTAGGTTACAGAGAAATGATCCCTCACACGGCATCTAATCAAATTAATGGAGCAAAATTTAATAATAGAGACAAAATATGTTTTTTTTTTTACCAGTCCAGCCATCTCTGTTTTCTTTTGTGACATCTGCTTTATGCCTGAGAAGTACCCTAGCAGACTCAAGATGTCCTAGGGAAACCGCAAGGTGCAACGGTGTCCTGCCCCGTGGGTCCAGCCCTTCAATATCCTGTAGCGAAATATGAAAATTAGAAATTAAAAAGTACCTGTTTATTACATTTTATTAGATGAGACAGAAGACCCAAGGGACACCTCTACAGGTACCATTAGTACCCCGTTTGGCTTTGACCTTAGATATAGTGCATGGGGGGTGTACAATGTTTGTTCACTTAATGGAATGAAACTGGTAGGAATATAGCTTATAAATATCCAAAATGTATATATGACGCGCTTTAGAGTTATGGGTGTCACTAGGTTCTAGAATATCAATGGGATTAGAAGGAACCAATGATGTCCAACTGCAGTTAAAGTGGTGTGTTCATCTTTCTTCTGGGGGTGCACTGCTCCTTTGCCTCCTGGATTCCTGCTTGTTGGAAGGGCGTTGCGCCCCTGAAGATTGACAGCTCAGACCGGCGGGATGGTTGGTCTGAACTGTGCCCTCTCCCATGCTGCTGGGACAGCTAAGCTGGTTGGCTGGATTCGGCTAGCTTCAGAGTGGCACCTGCATGCACAGCGTCATGCTTAGGAGACTTGCCACTCTCAAGTCTAGCTTACTATGTGCTGTACACTATAGACAAAATTACCTCCATTCTTGGGAACGGAGAGTTTTTACATATTTTTACCATTAACGAACATGAGAGCCCCTTTTAAATCTAGACAAACTAATGAAGCGGGCGCTATGAGACGGATCATAATATCAGCCCACAAAACCATACATATCAAAATTCACGTCTAGCTCTATTGTTCAGTCCGCTATACGACACCGAACCTCTTTTTTGGCTGTCAGACATGATGGATTAGAATTAGAGTAGCCACAAATATTGATGGCATACAGAAATTACAGATCCTGACTTGGACTATTCATTATTAGAGGAATATGCTAATGATTAAGAAATCAGAAATCTCCTTCACCCATGGGTGGAAGTGAGGGATTTTTGGGTTCAGCAATCAAATTGAAGACTTTATGATTACCCCACCCACAGAGAAGTCACGAGGACTTCGGAGATTCCCTGTAGATCCGGAATACGTGTTGGTTTATAAAAGGATAGTAGTCTTCCAATTTATTTGTGTTAGCCTACGATGGTGAAGAACTGGACACAAGCCAGCACTAAAATGAATACCTCCGGCACAATAAGACTACAGACGTGATTAATGTTGGTTAATCCATCGCAATTAAGCGCCAGTTAATAGTAAATGGTTTGGGGTAATAGTAAGAGGATTACAATAATTAGGAATATTACTACAGTATCACACATAAGAAGATTTTAGAGAAAAAGAAAAAACCTTTAGTATATGTAAGCCGGTCAGCATATTTCTAGTAATCCTGCCAATACATTCATCTCGATTATGCAGCATATGCACAATTTGAAACCCCGGCAGGATTTCTCCAATGCAGCACTGCAGGCTTAGTTACCGGCATGCTTATTACCAGTCAATAACGTTAGAACGAAAACAATAAAAAGGAATAAAACCGTATTCAAAAATGTATCAACTGAAAATATTATTAAAACTTCATATAATGCAACGATTACTACAGGGGTCATACTACACTAACAGAAGACAACACTGCCCTTAATACTACTAGGGGCTCCTACTAGGAATGGATCTATCATATCCTAGTTTTAGACCAATAAGACCCAGTTTAATTACTCTTACCATACACAATGGCGCCATCATACAGACTTACAAATCGGAAAGCTCTGACCGCAGTGCATAGACTGGCCGGCAGCTCTCCAGAACAGAGTATAACCAGGGTTGTGGAGTCAGAGTCGGAGTCATAGCCCATTTTGGTGGAGTAGGAGGTTTGGCTCACCAACTCCTCAGTCCTGGTATGAGGGAGTCGGAGTCGGAGTTGTGGAGTCGGAGTTGGAGCCTGTGTCATGGAAATTGAGGAGTCTGAGGTTTGGCTTACAGACTCCACAGGCCTGAGTGTAATGGCTGCATAGAAATACATAAAGGTGTCTTAAGAACCAACAGTCAATCCACACATTGTGGTCCAATTTCTGTCACATTTACACAGCTGTAACTGCACCCTAAATGGGTTGCCCCCTTTCACAGAACTTAGACGGTACTAAAACAAACCGAGTATTATTTACCCATTCCAGGTCCAGCATGCTACCCCGGTCTCTCGTTTGCCTGCAGCACTGATGATAACAGTGCTCCAGCTAAACAAGGAGAACAGCAATTTTGCCCGTGTAGATGGCACAAACCACTGAGTTCAGCAATTGGCTACAGCACTGTCGACATGTCAGATACAGTTAGGTCCATATATATTTGGACAGAGAAATTTTTCTAATTTTGGTTCTAGACATTACCACAATGAATTTTAAACAAAACAATTCAGATGCAGTTGAAGTTCAGACTTTCAGCTTTCATTTGAGGGTATCCACATTAAAATTGGATGAAGGGTTTAGGAGTTTCAGCTCCTTAACATGTGCCACCCTGTTTTTAAAGGGACCAAAAGTAATTGGACAGATTAAATAAATTGTAAATAAAATGTTCATTTCTACAGTAGTACTTGGTTGAAAACCCTTTGTTGGCAATGACTGCCTGAAGTCTTGAACTCATGGACATCACCAGACGCTGTGTTTCCTCCTTTTTGATTCTCTGCCAGGCCTTCACTGCGGTGGTTTTCAGTTGCTGTTTGTTTGTGGGCCTTTCTGTCTGACGTTTAGTCTTTAACAAGTGAAATGCATGCTCAATTGGGTTGAGATAAGGTGACTGACTTGGCCATTCAAGAATATTCCACTTCTTTGCTTTAATAAACTCCTGGGTTGCTTTGGCTTTATGTTTTGGGTCATTGTCTATCTGTAGTATGAAATGACGACCAGTTTGGCTGCATTTGGCTGGATCTGAGCACACAGTATGGCTCTGAATACCTCAGAATTCATTCGGCTGCTTCGGTCCTGTGTCACATCATCAATAAACACTAGTAACCCAGTGCCACTGGCAGCCATGCATGCCCAAGCCATCACACTGCCTCCGCCGTGTTTTACAGATGATGTGGTATGCTTTGGATCATGAGCTGTACCACGCCTTCGCCATACTTTTCTCTTTCCATCATTCTGGTAGAGGTTGATCTTGGTTTCATCTGTCCAAAGAATGTTCTTCCAGAACTGTGCTGGCTTTTTTAGATGTTTTTTAGCAAAGTCCAGTCTAGCCTTTTGATTCTTGATGCTTATGAGTGGCTTGCACTGTGCAGTGAACCCTCTGTATTTACTTTCATGCAGTCTTCTCTTTATGGTAGATTTGGATATTGATACGCCTACCTCCTGGAGAGTGTTGTTCACTTGGTTGGCTGTTGTGACGGGGATTCTCTTCACCATAGAGATTATTCTGTGATCATCCACCACTGTTGTCTTCCATGGGCACCCAGGTCTTTTTGCATTGAGGAGTTCACCAGTGCTTTCTTTCTTTCTCAGGATGTACCAAACTGTAGATTTTGCCACTCCTAATGTTGTAGCAATTTCTCGGATGGGTTTTTTCTGTTTTTGCAGCTTATGGATGGCTTGTTTCACCTGCATGGAGAGATCCTTTGACCGCATGTTTCCTTCACAGCAAAACCTTCCAAATGCAAGCACCACACCTCAAATCAACTCCAGGCCTTTTATCTGCTTAATTGAGAATGACATAACGAAGGGATTGCCCACACCTGTCCATGAAATAGCCTTGGGAGACAATTGTCCAATTACTTTTGGTCCCTCTAAAAACAGGGTGGCACATGTTAAGGAGCTGAAACTCCTAAACCCTTCATCCAATTTTAATGTTGATAGCCTCAAATGAAAGCTGAAAGTCTGAACTTCAACTGCATCTGAAATGTTTTGTTTAAAATTCATTGTGGTAATGTCTAGAACCAAAATTAGAAAAATGTTGTCTCTGTCCAAATATATATGGACCTAACTGTATCAAGGCAAACAAACAGGCAAAGGCAAGCAGCGGCAGAGAGTCAACCCTAGATCCAGGGATGGTATGTAATACACGGCTTGTTTTTGATTTTTCATAACTACTGCAGATTATGATGAAAACACCTGAAGCGATGAACTGGAATATAAGTTAGTGTGCATGCAGATTGTAAGCAAACGTTCCTATTAGACACTGAACAGACAAAACCCAAGACAAAAAAAAAAAAAAAATGAGAAAATACCCTGCAATAAATGAACAGCAATAGTACATGAAAATAAAGGGCACTTCGTTACTAAGCACCCTCTATTATATTTTTCAGGCACTATTGCTGTTAATTTACTGCAGGGTATTTTCTTTTTTGTTTTTTATACTGCAGATTACAGCCCAAATTATTGTGAAGGGAACAACCCCTTTAAGGCCATCTTCCCACATAGTGTAAATAATACCTTTTTGTGTCCACAATTTGCTGTGTTAATTAATGAAAAGTGGATTGATTTCATGAAAACTCGATGCCTACTATGTGATTAAAGATGCTGTCCCAACCCCATTTATAAGGCAAGAAATCCCACTTATTAAACCTGACAGGGCACACCTGTGAAGTGAAAACCATTTCCAGTAACTACCTCTTGAAGCTCATCAAGAGAATGCCAAGAGTGTGCAAAGCAGTAATCAAAGCAAAAGGTGGCTACTTTGAAGAACCTAGAATATAAGACATATTTTCAGTTGTTTCACACTTTTTTGTTAATTATATAATTCCACATGTGTTAATTCATAGTTTTGATGCTTTCAGAGTGAATCTACAATTTTCATAGTCATGAAAATAAAGAAAACTCTTTGAACGAGGACTAGAACTCCAGTGTCACTTATTGGAAGTAGCAAAGCCAATAGTCAATATCGTTCCATTAAAGGGAATCTGTCACCCCCTGGACGATTTTGAGCTGTTACTATGGGCATACAGGTAATAGAATGCTTAAACAGTCTTGCCTATTATGTCTTATAGCCGCGGTGTAGATCTTCAGAAGATTATGCAGAAGATCAATGTAGACACTGCCCACAGGAGGGCAGACAGGGTTTGTGTTACTGCACCTGCATAGCGCATGTGCGGTATTACAGAGCCGAACAGGTCAGTGTGCATGGGAAGAGGGTGCAATTATAATGGAGAGGAGGTAGGGATTTCTTCCAGGCACTGCACACGCCCCACAGCCTGGAAGAAATCATTTACATATAAAATTATAAATGATTTTCTCAAGATCTACAAAATGGCTATGAGGCATACAGGTAAAAACGGTTTAACCATTCTGTTAACTGTATGCCCATAGTAATAGCTCAAAATTGTCCATGGGGTGACAGATTCCTTTTAACGAGCCTTGTTACATGATTTGGAAAAAAGACAAAACCAGAATTTCTCACCTACTAGAAAACAGTGGGCATCGGAGATAATTCATTAGCTGTGTCACAAGCTTGAAACTTTTTTTTACCGTAGTTTTGATTTAAAAAGACAGCAGCGAAATGGAAACTGCATTTATCAAAAACAGCGATTGTGTTTTGTTTTTGTTTTTTAAATCACAAGACAAAAAAAAAAAAACAACAACCTAAAATTTAGTACACACAAATTTGATTGCTAAATGTGGATAAGACTAATTATTTCAGGCAAGATCTTGACACTGAAGCATATAGGTTTCAACACCATGAGCAAAAAATGGCCCCTTCTGATGATCTGGCGACAGGGCCGCTTAAAGGCCTTGTTCAGACATACCGGTATTTGAAAAGGACACATCAGGAGGATTGCACAGTACAATCCAAGTAGATGAGGTTTGCAAAAACCAATCCACACACAGATGCAGGAAATCGGCGCAACAAAGTGAACATGTTGACGATTTTAAAGTTTTAGCAGATTTGCCACCAAGTTAGCAGCAATATCCAATATAAATGTGAGTAACACCAGATCAGAAGGCCAATGTCGGAGAAGGCAGTTCTATTAGTGATACTGTGAAATGAAGACTACATGAGAATAAGGGTCTGTTTCCACGGTCAGGAAACACTGCGTGTCTGATGCTTCGTACAGCAGCAGAGTCAAACACGCAGCGTCCAGATGTTACAGCATAGTGGAGGGGATTTCATGAAATCCCGTCTCCACTATGCATTAAAAGACGCAGGCGGCAGACCCGTGTAACCGGACATGGGGTGCGTCTTTTCAGAACGCAGCATGTCTGTTTACAATGCGGCAACGTTCCGTTGCCGCACCGTAAGTTTCCCATAGACAATCATTAGATGCGGTAAAACCGCATCTAATGATTAGTCACATGCGTAATAACAGTGTACACACAGCTTACTATGCATGTCTACTAATTAACAAAGTTCTTCTTACCTGTCCCGCCGCTGGAAGTCCGAATCCACTGCAGTTCTTGCGATAACTTACCGTGAGAACTGCCGTGCATGTGATTGGGGGTTATCTCCGGTCACTAGGCTAGACCAGGAGCCGACATCTCAATCTGCGCATGCGCCACCTCCGGCGGCTATTTTCCCGGAGGCCACAGCATCGAGGCAATAGAAGTGCGGGGCTCCGGGCTTTTAGAAAATGTCACCGGAGCTCCCGGCACCACCACACCATCATCGCCCTGCAGCTCTGCACCAGTACCACCGGAAGAATCGCCCGACTCCTTCTGCCACCACACTAAGTGTAAGTACTGTACACTCCGACTATAAGACGCACCTGTTTACCCCAAAAAAATTTGGGGAAAAAAAGTGCGTCTTATAGTCCGAAAAATATGGTACATTTTTCACACAAAAATGTTTTAGTACAAATTTTTTATTTTCACAAGGATAACCGGAGAAAATAAACACCAACATTTGTCACAATTTTTGCTGAACGTAGAAAAACGCCATATGTTGCTGCACAGTACTGCTTAGTCACATGGCGAGACCTGGGATGGACGGAGAGCTCTTTGCCTTTTGGAGCACAGATTTTCCTAGAATAGTTTGTGGACTCCATATACAGCGCCCCCAAATGCTAGAAGAGCAGAATACCCCCTAATGTGACCCCATTTTGGAAATTAGATTTGGGAATTTATATACAGGTGCAATGACAATTTGACTCCATGGGTGTTTTCCAGAAACAAACAGCACTGGAAGTTGCAGAATGAAAACTGCAAGTCCGCTAATGTAGTGCCAGTACATTATATCCAGCACATACCTCTGGAGACACGCACCCGTAAATTAAGCAGGCTCCCTTCGCTACAGAAACGCCAAACATGTGCATTCTAAATGTGGTTTAAGCACCCTGGGGCTCAGAAAGGGGGGGGGGGGGCGCATTTGAAAGCACAGAATTTGCTGAATTTTTTTTGGAGGGGCGAGGAGCCATTTTGCTTCTCCCAGAGCCTATGTACTACCAGTAACATGGAAGTTCTCAATATTTCCGCTAACAGATGACGGACCTGAGTGGGGACTTTTTTGTGAAATATTTTACATAACATTCGGGATCACATTTATCCGGCGCTCTACGCTGACCACTTTGGGGTTTCCCTCTGAATCTCCTAGTGATGTGATGCAGATGAAATCCCAGATGGATCCATTCACTACTATAAGGCAGCAGAGTTACTCTGTTGAGTAGTGTCCTTTTCAGAAGTGCACAAAACTGTGGTCGACCGCGTTTATGCATGCCTAAAAAGATGGACACTGCCATATCACAGGTCAGACAGCGTCCACAGGGTCTCCATCTGCCTCATTAAAGGGAATCTTCTGCTGAGGGTTCTGTCAATCACGTATTTCGGAAATTTACACTGAAACCCCAGTGTAAGCACTGAGCGCAGGATAGATCTGGGCAGAACCTTACGGTGATCTTTGGGAAACAGAATGAACAAATCAACAGCAGGTGAAGAACTGGTTTATTTTTTACCATGGTACCATGTTCGGGCACATGACTTTTTTTTAAAACGCTTTTTATTTACATTTTTCGGAGGCAGAATGAAAGAAAACCAGCGATTGAAGAATTGTTTTTGGGTGGTTTTCTATGTTGTTATGTGTGTGGTAAAATTGATAAGGCAGCTTTATTCTTTGGGTCAGTACGATTACAGCGATACCTCATAAAGCGCCATGGAATAAATGGCACTAACACAATAAATAATAAATTTTTTTAGGTTTTGGCATTTTTACACAAAAACTTTAAAAGAAAAAAAATATATTTGCATCGCTTTATTCTGAGACCTGTAACTTTTTATTATATTTCCACTGATGGAGCTGTATGGCAGCTTGTTTTTTGCAGGACAAGATAGCGTTTACAGCGATAGCATTTCTATTTACATTTGTCTTTTTTTATTGCGGTTTATGTCACTCTGTCTGGTGGTATGATGAAATAGCATTGGTTTTTGGCCTTTTTTACGGCGTTCACTGAAGGAGTCAGCTAGTGTGACAGTTTCATAGGTTGGGTCATTCCAGACGCTGCAATTTCAAATGTGTACTTTAGTTTCTTTTGTACATAAAAATATGTATTCAATAAAGAAATTTGGCACTCCAAAGTATGATGCAAATAAATTTCACACAGTGTCCATAATGTTGCAAAAAATTAACGACGTTTCGGCCCAAAGGCCTTCCTCAGGACTACAAAAAGAAAATTACAATAAATATATTTATAAAGGAAAATTACTAAATAAATAATTGCAGTCTATATAAGGCAACACAAAATATCAGAGCATTGGGCTATATGCACACGTTGAGTATTAGCTTGCAGAAATATCTGCATCTCTTGGCAGCAAAAACACGATTTTTGGTGCGCTTTTTTGCCGCAGTTTTGTATGCGTTTTTGCACAGCAATGAAGGCTTTTTTTTTTTTTTTTAGATAAAGATATTTAAAAAAAAAAAAAAAGTTTTGTGATGTAATTTTTTAGTTCAACACCACCTTTTTCATTCTGATGCAGTAGCATCAGAATAAATGGAATAGGGCTTGGTGTCCGCAGCTGTCACTGACACAGAGCCCTAGGCTTGGTAATGAAAAGGTGTCAGCCCAACACCCTCATTGCTAAGCATTTTACCAGGGGTCATCGCTGAGGATCACAGTATCTCTGAGAGGGTCATGCTGACATATGACCGCAAGACCTCGCAGCGCTCTGACCAACGGTCTTACCAGCGGTAGGGTTACCGCCGCCAAGAACCACCGCACCGGTGTTTCCCACACTGTCATCTGTGCGGGAAACACCATGGGAAGTGAGCAAAAATGCAAACAGAAAGGCAGAAAATCCACAAACATTTTTATACCTGCGTTTTTGCAGCGGATTTGACCTCTGAGTGCAGAAACGCTGCAGAAAAAAAAAAAAAAAAACGCACTGTAAATTCTCAAAGGAAATTTACTGATTATGTACTCAACACTTCAGGATTGTCTTTGAATAATCTTGCATAAGGATTCCATAGCGTTTTTGGCCCATTTTCGAGTGGAAAAAAACCGCATGAAAACCGCACTGTGTGCACATAGCCTTATAAAGCTGGAATCAGTACATACAACGTTTTCTGCCAGAGGAGGGACTAAATACACCAGTATAATAGAATATTCATATAGAAGTAGACATCAGAGGGAAAATATACAACTTGATGTTTACCAGGGTACTGTTACCAATGTATGGAACCAGGAAGGCCTTTGGGTCGGAACGTCAATTAATTTTCTGCAACATTATGGACACTGTGTGAAATAAATGTACTTGAATCATAGTTTGGAGTGCCAAATTCCTTTATTGAATTTACTGGAGTGGATTCCTATTTGTGCGCCCAATCATCGTAGCGTGCCGCTTAGCGTAGAACCCAAATTGGGGAAACGGCAATAGAGCCCTTACTAACCAGCCCGAAAATTATACTTTGATATTTAAAAAGTGGGGTATTTAGACATTGATACATTTTTGTCACTACACCGCCTACAACGTTCTAATTGTATAGCGAGTCGTTACCAAGATTACCTAACGGTGGCACCTCGAGGGGTCAACTCTATTGGCAAGATAGGACAAATTATTAGAACAGCACAAGTCCCCCAATGTTTCGCCATAAAACCGGCATCATCATCAGGCGTTGGGACAATAGCTAGACTAAGCATTTATGGGACTTTAACACTTAGCAGTCCGACAGCTGGTATAAAGCATTGCACTACTGACAGAGGCCTCCTGGATGTTGTCGGGTCACCATGGCAATGATCTGACCCCCAGCAATGACATTGCGGGCGCCGAACGGGAGAGGAGAGCTCCCTCCCCCTACCTTCTAAATGCTGTGATCTATATCGATTCCAGCATTTAGGGGGTTAAAGTGTTTGGGGACGGTGCAGGCACTGCTCTTGACAGTGAGAGTACTGCAGTGCGCAAGGAAAGGTCAGAGAGGTCCGGCGCCTGCGCACACCAGTACTTTCCTCTGCCTTCAACAGGGCAGATATAGTATGCCTGCACAGGAGCCGAGGGAGACGTAAGAAGGAGGAAGTCATCGCTAGAAGATGGGAGGCACCGGACCGCGACACCCATCGGACCAGACCACCCCCTCCGGTGAGTATAATCTAACTCGTTTTTCTTATCTTTCAGATTACATCAGGGGCTTACAGTTGTGGCCAAAAGTATTGACACCCCTGCAATTCTGTCAGATAATACTCAGTTTCTTCCTGAAAATGATTGCAAACACAAATTCTTTGGTATTATCTTCATTTAATTTGTCTTAAATGAAAAAACACAAGAATTGTCCTAAAGCCAAATTGGATATAATTCCACACCAAACATAAAAAAAGAGGGTGGACAAAAGTATTGGCACTGTTCGAAAAATCATGTGATGCTTCTCTAATTTGTGTAATTAACAGCACCTGTAACTTACCTGTGGCACCTAACAGGTGTTGGCAATAACTAAATCACACTTGCAGCCAGTTGACATGGATTAAAGTTGACTCAACCTCTGTCCTGTGTCCTGTGTCCTTGTGTGTACCACATTGAGCATGGAGAAAAGAAAGAAGACCAAAGAACTGTCTGAGGTCTTAAGAAATCAAATTGTGAGGAAGCATGAGCAATCTCAAGGCTACAAGTCCATCTCCAAAGACCTGAATGTTCCTGTGTCTACCGTGCGCAGTGTCATCAAGAAGTTTAAAGCCCATGGCACTGTGGCTAACCTCCCTAGATGTGGACGGAAAAGAAAAATTGACAAGAGATTTCAACACAAGATTGTGCGGATGTTGGATAAAGCACCTCGACTAACATCCAAACAAGTTCAAGCTGCCCTGCAATCCGAGGGTACAACAGTGTCAACCCGTACTATCCGTTGGCGTCTGAATGAAAAGGGACTGTATGGTAGGAGACCCAGGAAGACCCCACTTCTTACCCCGAGACATAAAAAAGCCAGGCTGGAGTTTGCCAAAACTTACCTGAAAAAGCCTAAAACGTTTTGGAAGAATGTTCTCTGGTCAGATGAGACAAAAGTAGAGCTTTTTGGGCAAAGGCATCAACATAGAGTTTACAGGAGAAAAAAAGAGGCATTCAAAGAAAACAACACGGTCCCTACAGTCAAACATGGCGGAGGTTCCCTGATGTTTTGGGGTTGCTTTGCTGCCTCTGGCACTGGACTGCTTGACCGTGTGCATGGCATTATGAAGTCTGAAGACTACCAACAAATTTTGCAGCATAATGTAGGGCCCAGTGTGGGAAAGCTGGGTCTCCCTTAGAGGTCATGGGTCTTCCAGCAGGACAATGACCCAAAACACACTTCAAAAAGCACTAGAAAATGGTTTGAGAGAAAGCACTGGAGACTTCTAAGGTGGCCAGCAATGAGTCCAGACCTGAATCCCATAGAACACCTGTGGAGAGATCTAGAAATAGCAGTTTGGAGAAGGCACCCTTCAAATATCAGGGACCTGGAGCAGTTTGCCAAAGAAGAATGGTCTAAAATTCCAGCAGAGCATTGTAAGAAACTCATTGATGGTTACCGGAAGTGGTTGGTCGCAGTTATTTTGGCTAAAGGTTGTGCAACCAAGTATTAGGCTGAGGGTGCCAATACTTTTGTCTGGCCCATTTTTGGAGTTTTATGTGAAATGATCAATGTTTTGCTTTTTGCTTCATTCTCTTTTGTGTTTTTTCATTTAAGACAAATTAAATGAAGATAATAATGCCAAAGAATTTGTGTTTGCAATCATTTTCAGGAAGAAACTGAGTATTATCTGACAGAATTGCAGGGGTGTCAATACTTTTGGCCACAACTGTATCTACAACATTCCAGAATGCTGTAGATAAGCCCCTGATGGCGGTGGCTGCAGCTCATATTGGAAAAACGAGGTGCCAGATTCCCTGTAACAGGGAGGCGACATGGATGCCTGACAAATTCATCATGATTTATGGTGGCAAAAACTACAACAGAAATTAACTCCTTAGGCCTGTTTCACACTTCCGTTTTTGTGTCCGCCAAACGGATCCGTTTCCGTTTTTTTGACGGATCCGCGGTAACCACTAATGGAAGTCTATGGGACAAAAAAAACGGATCCTGCAAAAAATGGCGGATCCGTTTTTTTACGGAAACCAACGGATTTTGACGGATTTGAAAAAACGGAAGTGTGAAACAGGGCTTAGTGGTGTGCGGCAGCTGACACACGCGCCACATCCATTAGGGGGCGCACTCTGCAGGGAACTCCGTGCACCTTACTGTACTATAGAAGGATGGGGACAAGGGAGCGGCCAGGGACAGAAAATTGTTACGCAGAGAAAGTAAAACATTTAATAACGTTTTATGATGTATTTCAGCAAAAAGGAGAAAATAACCAAAGATAAGGGGCTCAATAATACCGGCCTGGTGGGACTCACTAATGGGCCACAGGTTGGGGCGCTGACAGCCCACCACTGTACACCAGGGGGCTCCATGCCCACACATATACCCTGTCCCCATACATGACAGCCTGTGCCGGCGCTCTTACCTTCCCCTCCAGCTCCCTCTCCAGGGCTCGGAAGTCATTACTCCAGACCAGCACATGCAGGGGGTGCTCTCCGGCACTCATCCTACAGGCAGGCTGCGCTCCGGACTCTGGATCTCCCCCTCGGGTCGGGCCGCCCTGCGGACACCGGGCTCTCCAATACAACTTTTCGGAACAGGGAAGTGCCGGGAGGCTCACAAGTGACAGCTGCAGGGGGGACACAAAAACAGGCCATCACTCCAGAGCCACCGAGCCGGCACAGCGCGCACATAGCGGCATGCTGAGCCGCTCACACACGAGTGCGCCACACCCCAGCGTCACTCGTCTGCAGCAGCCGGCATCCTAGCGCAGCAGCTGGACACCCCCGCTGGGAAGTGCTGCAGATGGTGCGGTCCATGGGATGGACGCGGCCATTGTCCTAGTGCGGGGAGGCGTTGTCCCGAGTTTCCGTAGATGACGAAGGCCCGGGCGCCACCACCAATGTTTACGTTACGAGGTGCTGGAGCCATTCCCTTGAGCAGTAGCTACATACCTAATAGTGGTGAGACTCCCGTCACATATGTCAATCCCTCGGCAGCACACATCCGGCGCCCGGCCGGCGTTACCTAGGCAGCGCGAGAAAGAAAAGACATGCGGAAGTCGGAGAAACCTTTTGCGTTCCAAGTTTTGCGTTTCACGCCTCTGTGTCAGCGCTGCCTTACGTGTGGGCGGAGCAATGGTGACATATTGCAGTTCTAACTCTGAACGCTCATTCGCTTGGACAGTAAAGAGACCACGCCTACATCTGCGTCGGCCTAAGGTGATTGGCTGGAGCAGGCTTGTCTGGTAGTCTCGTTTAGGCCTTATTCACACACTGCAGGCTGGGTCCGCGTTATCACCTTGATGCCTGGAGTGGAGCTTCAACACCATTCACCGAGATCATAAAGCCAAACAGCCCAGAGGAGCAGCCACTGACCTGGCCACAACACCAGTGCACTGCAGGATGAACCTACCAGCTATGGGGGCAGGTGCTGATATAGGGTCCGCGTCGTCTTGTGTCCCTATACCTGTCTGGTGGGTGTCCGTCAGTAATTCTGGGGTCCACTGCCTCCTGCAGTACACAGGTATTGGCATGTATGGCCGCTTGTTTTTTTGGCCTTTTCAGTAGCTTGATTTTAATACTAGAGTAGGGAGTCACAAGACATCAAGACCCTTGAGGCTGTAACCTTGAGAACTTTACCTAAAGTATCTGTTAATACCGACTGTATTTTTTCATCTTTGCAGGATGCAGCGAGGCCTTGCAGTGTTGGGGGGAACCGGGGGTCCATGTGAGCTGCACCACACAGCAGCAGGTAAATTACACAGGTAAAAATGGCACATGACAAGATATACAAAAGACACATAACACTGTCTTTAGGGGCAGGCACGTGGCAGTTCCGTCCACAGCCCTTACATTAATAGCGTTTTCTCTGACAGGTTCCCTTTAAACACACGTTTTGAAATGTTCGCAGAGTCACTGATGTCAGTGATTGGCTGCACACTGACGGTGTGACATCACCTCTGCAGCACAATAATTGGAGCACTGGCAGAGTCACAGTGCTGGGCACAGGGAGGATGAGTAATGGCCAAGGTCGGACTGGCCCACCGGGAAATCGGAGAATCCTCCAGTGGGCCCCGCCCCCTGACCAGCTCCACAGCTCCTGCCTCCTTCCTTCATGTTAGGAATACAGGACAGAGCAGGCACTATCGCCTGCACCGAGCAGTGAGTGCGCCGTCTGCACTGCTCAGTAACAAGTGATTTGCAGTGAGCACTTTATCATCACCTGCTGCTGCCGCTTCTACTGGTCTCAGTGCGCTCACCGCTCTCTCGGCTGCGCAGTGCTCGATGAGATCAGTAGAAGCCGGCAGCAGCAGGTGATGGCAAAGTGCTCACTTCACATCACTTGTTGCTGAGCAGTGCAGACGGCGGCCGGCATCGGGAATGGAATAACGCGCTCACAGCAAAGCACAGCACAACCATAGGTTGTCTGACTACACACAGCACGGGAGCGTCTAGAGCGGAGTTAATTTTTTGGGGGAATTATGTCACCGGAAGGGGTGGGGACACAGTCCAGTGAAGATCCAAGAGCCGGAAGCAGCGCTGTGCACTGCTCAGGTTGCTGGAGAGGAAGGAAATGAGAGGCTGCAGGGTGGAGCCCTGTGAGTAGAGGACTGAGGGGCTGCACAATGGTCCCATATACAGATGGGAATGAGGACATACAGTTGTGGCCAAAAGTATTGACACCCCTGCAATTCTGTCAGATATTACTCAGTTTCTTCCTGAAAATGATTGCAAACACATTCTTTGGTATTATTATTTTCATTTAATTTGTCTTAAATGAAAAAACACAAAAGAGAATGAAGCAAAAAGCAAAACATTGATCATTTCACACAAAACTCTAAAACTGGGCCAGACAAAAATATTAGCATCCTCAGCCTAATACTTGGTTGCACAACCTTTAGCCAAAATAACTGCGACCAACCGCTTCCGGTAACCATCAATGAGTTTCTTACAATGATCTGCTGGAATTTTAGACCATTCTTCTTTGGCAAACTGCTCCAGGTCCCTGATATTTGAAGGGTGCCTTCTCCAAACTGCCATTTTTAGATCTCTCCACAGGTGTTCTATGGGATTCAGGTCTGGACTCATTGCTGGCCACCTTAGAAGTCCCCAGTGCTTTCTCTCAAACCATTTTCTAGTGCTTTTTGAAGTGTGTTTTGGGTCATTGTCCTGCTGGAAGACCCATGACCTCTGAGGGAGACCCAACTTTCTCACACTGGGCCCTACATTATGCTGCAAAATTTGTTGGTAGTCTTCAGACTTCATAATGCCATGCACAAGGTCAAGCAGTCCAGTGCCAGAGGCAGCAAAGCAACCCCAAAATATCAGGGAACCTCTGCCATGTTTGACTGTAGGGACCATGTTCTTTTCTTTGAATGCCTCTTTTTTTCTCCTGTAAACTCTATGTTGTTGCCTTTGCCCCAAAAGCTCTACTTTTGTCTCATCTGACCAGAGAACATTCTTCCAAAACGTTTTAGGCTTTTTCAGGTAAGTTTTGGCAAACTCCAGCCTGGCTTTTTTATGTCTCGGGGTAAGAAGTGGGGTCTTCATGGGTCTCCTACCATACAGTCCCTTTTCATTCAGACGCCGACCCATAGTACGGGTTGACACTGTTGTACCCTAGGACTGCAGGGCAGCTTGAACTTGTATGGATATTAGTCGAGGTTCTTTATCCAACATCCGCACAATCTTGCGTTGAAATCTCTTGTCAATTTTTCTTTTCCGTCCACATCTAGGGAGGTTAGCCACAGTGCCATGGGCTTTAAACTTCTTGATGACACTGTGCACGGTAGACACAGGAACATTCAGGTCTTTGGAGATGGACTTGTAGCCTTGAGATTGCTCATGCTTCCTCACAATTTGGTTTCTCAAGTCCTCAGACAGTTCTTTGTTCTTCTTTCTTTTCTCCATGCTCAATGTGGTACACACAAGGACACAGGACAGAGGTTAAGTCAACTTTAATCCATGTCAACTTGCTGCAAGTGTGATTTAGTTATTGCCAACACCTGTTAGGTGCCACAGGTAAGTTACAGGTACTGTGAATTACACAAATTAGAGAAGCATCACATGATTTTTCGAACAGTGCCAATACTTTTGTCCACCCTCTTTTTTATGTTTGGTGTGGAATTATATCCAATTTGGCTTTAGGACAATTCTTTTTGTGTTTTTTCATTTAAAACAAATTAAATGAAGATAATAATTCCAAAGAATTTGTGTTTGCAATCATTTTCAGGAAGAAACTGAGCATTATCTGACAGAATTGCAGGGGTGTCAATACTTTTGGCCATGACTGTAGGACTGGTGTGAGGCTCTGAGGATGTATTTTGGAAAGGGTTTATGCAACTTGAGTGGGGCTGCATAGGAGGATCATGAGGTGCAGTGTGGAGAAAGGATGATGATGGACTGTGTGTAGAAGGAGGATGATGATGGACTGTGTGTAGAAGGAGGATGATGATGGACTGTGTGTAGAAGGAGGATGATGATGGACTGTGTGTAGAAGGAGGATGATGATGGACTGTGTGTAGAAGGAGGATGATGATGGACTGTGTGTAGAAGGAGGATGATGATGGACTGTGTGTAGAAGGAGGATGATGATGGACTGTGTGTAGAAGGAGGATGATGATGGACTGTGTGTAGAAGGAGGATGATGATGGGTGGTGTGGAGAAGGAGGATGATGAAGGGTGGTGTGGAGAAGGAGGATGATGAGGGGCTGTGTGTGGAGAAGGAGGATGACGATGGACTGTGGAGAAGGATGATGAGGGGCGGTGTGGAGAAAGGATGATGATGGACTGTATGGAGAGGGGATGGTGAGAGGCTTTGTGGAAAAGGGGGGTGATGGACTTTGTTGAAAAGGGGTGATGGGTTTTGTGGAAAAGTTGGGTGATGAGCTTTGTCGAAAAGGGGGATGTTGGGCTTTGTGGAAAATGGAGGGGTGATGAGGTGCTGCGTAGACACGTCAGCGGTAGTCACTGAGGCTGTGCAGACTCCCGTCTGACCAGCGGTGAACTGACAGCGTGGGAAAGTATTCAGAAACTTTCCCACACTAATCAGTTCATCTCCGGTCAGTTGGGGATGCTGCGCAGGCAGCTTTTCCTTCCTCCGTGGTTTACAGCCGGGCCAGTCACATTAGCACCAGTCCTAGTTGTAAACTATTTAACCCCTTGAGATGGATTGCGGCGTGGGACTTAACTGTATGGCGGACAGCTATGGGATAATGTTGCTTTTTTATTTTGGATTTTTTACAGGAGAAAGATGACTTCAAATGGATTGGGAGTGAAATAAAGATGGAAAAAAACTGTGTGTTTATTTATTTCATTAAATGTCTTTTTTCTTAGTGTGTGTGTGTGTGTGTGTGTGTGTGTGTGTTTTAATCCTTTCAAGGGAATCTGTCACCCTTTTTTTCGGCTTGCGGCTGCCGGCATAGACATCGGGGGCTTATCTACAGCAGTCTGTAATGCTGTAGATAAGCCTCCGATGTAACCTGAAAGAGAAGAAAAACACGTTATATTATACTCACCGGGGTGGGCGGTCCGGTGGGCGTTGCGGTCCGACGCCTCCCTTCTTCATGCGATGACGTCCTCTTCTCCCGTCCTGTAATGGCTGCGGCGCAAGCGCACTGCTCTGCCCTGTTGAGGGCAGAGCAGAGTCCTGCAGTGCGCAGGCGTCAGGAGAGGTCCGGCGCCTGCGCACTGCAGAATTCTACTCTGCCCTCAACAGGGCAGAGCAATGCGCCTGCGCTGGAGCCATTACAGGACGGGAGAAGAGGACGTTATCGCATGAAGAAGGGAGGCGTCGGACCGCAACGCCCACCGGACCGCCCACCCCGGTGAGTATAATATAACGTGTTTTTCTTCTCTTTCAGGTTACATCGGAGGCTTATCTACAGCAGACAGAATGCTGAAGATAAGTCCCCCGATGTCTATGGCGGCAACTGCAAGCCGAAAAAAAGGGTGACAGATTCCCTTTCAGACTAGTGGATTAATAGATAGGTGTCTAATTGACACCTTTCCATTATTAACCAGGCTTGATGTCACCTTACAATAGCAAGGTGACATTAACCCCTTATTACCCCATATGCCACCACTACAGAGCAATGGGAAGAGAGCGGGTAAGTGCCAGAATTGGCGCATCTTATAGATGTGGCTTTTCTGGGATGGCTGGGGGCAGATTTTTTTAGCCAGGGGGGCCCAAAAACAATGGTCTCTAGGCCAATAATTTCTGCCCTCAGTCACTGGCTTGCCCTCTCTGGCGGAGAAAATTGTGCGTGAGACCACGCCAGTTTTTTCCGTGAATAAATCCTTTAACACATACACTACTAACATTATTAGTGAGGGACATATATAAATCTAACGGATATGCAATGGTTTACTGTATGTGAACCATGTCTCATATCCTGTCGGGTTCGGTAATGATTTTACAGAAGCCGACAATTGAATTATCGGCTATTCTGCCATCTACTTCTGTATGAAACATAAATATATATATATATATATATATATATATATATATATATATATGTGTCTCACTAACATATATATATATATATATCAGGGGCGGACACTTGACAGCTTGGGGCCCCTGTGTAAGAAATGTGTCTGGGCCCCCTACCTTTTATGGCGACAAAGACAAAGCTATATATATATAGCTGTAGTAACCACTGTGTCCGCTAGGGGGCGCTGTGTGGAGGTTCCAGGAAAAAGGATGAATTTCAGAATATTGAATGGCCGTTAGGTATCTCAAAGTGGGTGACTTTGAGATGGGGACTTGTGTGTGTGATCAGCAATGTCTTTGCTGAGATGCTGATTTAATATGAAATAGGGAGAAGTCTCCAGGTAACTAGAGAGTTGGTGGGGCCTGGTTACCTACAAATCAACTCAGGGGTGTGTCTGAAAACGCCTGTAGTAAAAGGCTATGTGAGTGTGTGAAGGACCTGTGATGAGGTCATAGTCACGTGACCCGGTGGGCGTGGCTATAGACCATATAATGTGGCCAGGGTAGGTCACATGTGGTGAATGCAGGGACCTGGTTGGTCCAGAGCGGCAGGTCCCGTGCGCAGGATTGTCTCCTGGTCAACAGCCTGTGTGTGGCTGTGTGTAACGGCTCCCAGAGCCTGAAAGTTCCCCGGAGGGATATGGACGTCTGCAGCATGAGTGATGGAACCATGCTGTTGCATATTGCTGCTGTAGGTTTATGAAGGATGAATAAACCTCATGGACTATGTTTTGGTTGATGAAAACCTGTGCTGGATCTGGTTTTTGTTCGCTGCCTAGCGAGAATCCCCTACTTAAATGACAGCGCTGCCTCACATTATATATATTGTATATATACAGTTGTGGCCAAAAGTATTGACACCCCTGCAATTCTGTCAGATAATACTGAAAATGATTGCAAACACAAATTCTTTGGTATTATTATCTTCATTTAATTTGTCTTAAATTAAAAAAAAACAAAAAGAATTGTCCTAAAGCCAAATTGGATATAATTCCACACCAAACATAAAAAAGAGGGTGGACAAAAGTATTGGCACTGTTTGAAAAATCATGTGATGCTTCTCTAATTTGTGTAATTAACAGCACCTGTAACTTACCTGTGGCACCTAACAGGTGTTGGCAATAACTAAATCACACTTGCAGCCAGTTGACATGGATTAAAGTTGACTCAACCTCTGTCCTGTGTCCTTGTGTGTACCACATTGAGCATGGAGAAAAGAAAGAAGACCAAAGAACTGTCTGAGGACTTGGGAAACCAAATTGTGAGGAAGCATGAGCAATCTCAAGGCTACAAGTCCATCTCCAAAGACCTGAATGTTCCTGTGTCTACCGTGCGCAGTGTCATCAAGAAGTTTAAAGCCCATGGCACTGTGGCTAACCTCCCTAGATGTGGACGGAAAAGAAAAATTGACAAGAGATTTCAACGCAAGATTGTGCGGATGTTGGATAAAGAACCTCGACTAACATCCAAACAAGTTCAAGCTGCCCTGCAGTCCGAGGGTACGACAGTGTCAACCCGTACTGTCCGTCGGTGTCTGAATGAAAAGGGACTGTATGGTAGGAGACCCAGGAAGACCCCACTTCTTACCCCGAGACATAAAAAAGCCAGGCTGGAGTTTGCCAAAACTTACCTGAAAAAGCCTAAAACGTTTTGGAAGAATGTTCTCTGGTCAGATGAGACAAAAGTAGAGCTTTTTGGGCAAAGGCATCAACATAGAGTTTACAGGAGAAAAAAAGAGGCATTCAAAGAAAACAACACGGTCCCTACAGTCAAACATGGCGGAGGTTCCCTGATGTTTTGGGGTTGCTTTGCTGTCTCTGGCGCTGGACTGCTTGACCGTGTGCATGGCATTATGAAGTCAGAAGACTACCAACAAATTTTGCAGCATAATGTAGGGCCCAGTGTGAGAAAGCTGGGTCTCCCTCAGAGGTCACGGGTCTTCCAGCAGGACAATGACCCAAAGCACACTTCAAAAAGCACTAGAAAATGGTTTGAGAGAAAGCACTGGAGACTTCTAAGGTGGCCAGCAATGAGTCCAGACCTGAATCCCATAGAACACCTGTGGAGAGATCTAAAAATGGCAGTTTGGAGAAGGCACCCTTCAAATATCAGGGACCTGGAGCAGTTTGCCAAAGAAGAATGGTCTAAAATTCCAGCAGAACATTGTAAGAAACTCATTGATGGTTACCGGAAGTGGTTGGTCGCAGTTATTTTGGCTAAAGGTTGTGCAACCAAGTATTAGGCTGAGGGTGCCAATACTTTTGTGTGGCCCATTTTTGGAGTTTTGTGTGAAATGATCAATGTTTTGCTATTTACTTCAGTCTCTTTTGTGTTTTTTCATTTAAGACAAATTAAATGAAGATAATAATACCAAAGAATTTGTGTTTGCAATCATTTTCAGGAAGAAACAGTATTATCTGACAGAATTGCAGGGGTGTCAATACTTTTGGCCACAACTGTGTATATATATATATATATATATATATATATATATATATATATATATATATATTGCGCCACACCCATACATGTATATTTTACATAGTCTCCTTTATTTTGTATATTGCTGTCCCTTATTATGCAGTGCCCTCTCTTGCTATGTACAGCACCGTTCCCTACATATTGGATTATATAGAGCCCTGTTTTTTAATACATACCGTCCTGTCTTGTTAGCTGTATAATGCAATGATGGCTAGGAAAGCTTCCTTTCTAATTGAGGAGATGATGGACTGGTCGTCTGGTTACCGGCTCCCCCATCAGCAGTCATTTTATATCTAAAAAGAGAGGGGACTTTGTAATAAAAGAGGGCACTGTTAATAACAAAATTAAAAAGAATAAACTATGTAAGAGACAGCACTATATATAACAGCAGAGGAAGCTATATAATAAGGGAGGGCCCCATATATAACTAGAGAGGGTGGTAGGTAATAAGGGACGGTGTTATACATAATAAAAGAGGAAACTATGTAACCAAGGATGGTGTTATACAGAATTAGTGAGTACACTATATACTAAGGGACTCTTATACATAATAATAAGTACGTACACTATATGCTAAGGGACTGTGTTAGACATAATAAGTGAGTACACTATATACTAAGGGACTGTGTTAGACATAATAAGCGATAATAATGTCTTCCTCCACCTCCCCCTGTTCCTAAGTCCATTATAAGTCCCCCTTCCTCCCATCCCAATCCCCTACACCCCTCATTGTCCTCTTCTCCCCGCATCCCATTATTGTCCTCTCCCCCACCCCATCATTGCCCTCTTTCCCAACTATATCATTGCCTTCTCCCCCACCACTATCATTACTTTCTCCCTTGCCAACCCATCATTGTCTTTTCCACTACCACCATCATTGCCTTCTCCCCCACCCCATCATTGCCCTTTCCACCACTTCCTCTTCCCCCGCCATCCCCATCATGGCCTTCTCCCCATCACCTCCATCAAGGCCTTCTCCCCATCACCTCCATCATGGCCTCCCCATCACCCCATCATGACCTCCCCCATCACCCCATCATGGCTTCCCCATCACCCCATCATGGCCTTCTCCCCATCACCCCATCATGGCCTTCTCCACCTACACACACATCGATCCACACACACATACATCCACTCCACACACATACTACATACTAAATCATTGCCTTCTCCCATCACTCCCCATCACACTACATACATACACACACATACAGTCACATGCACACACACACACACAGCAGCAGTGACAGGCAGCACAGGACCTCACATGATGTCAGCTCCGCAGCATCACCACCTCTGCCCTACGGCTGCTTCCTATGTCTCTGGCACAGCAGCCGTGCCGCTGAATGATGACGTCATTCAGCGGCGCTGCTCTCTTTGTCAGAGAGACACAGGAAGTGCTAGCGCCGGCCAGGAAGGATTCTTGCAGCTCCGCTCCTGCTGTTTTCTCTTGCAGGCAGCGGAGCTGTTGGGACCTCTCCCTGCCCGCCACTACACATGAGGGCAATCTGGCCAGGGGGCCCCCGGAGCCTCGGGCCCGGAGAAACCGGCCAGATTGCCCTCATCATTAGCCGCCCTGCAGGGGCCCCCTGGAGCCTCTGGGCCCCGGTGCAATGCACCGGTTGAAACGGCGGTATGTCCGCCAATGATATATATATTGTAGGGATTCACTGTGGTAGGTAATGGCAGGGCTGCAGTAACGAGGCAACACACAGGCTTAAAGTCCAATTTAAGTGGTTTAATGTCACTTTGCAGACAGCAGGTTAACAGAAAATAAGGGAAAAACATAAATGCACTCCAGCTTGGAGAACCACTAGTCCCAGACTCACCCCTTGCATGGGACTGGCTTAACTAAGTGGCAGCCAGGTCCTGCAGCATCCACCAGGTGCCATTCCCAGGGTTGTTTGGAATCTTGTTGCTATAGTTCTGCAGCACGTGCAGTCCAGCAAACAGATTTAGGCTAACTCCAGCCAAGTTCCTGTATCTTCCACACACACCATGTGTCAAATACCAACCTCCATTACATAGCCCATAACCCCTCCCACCGGTGAGGTAGACATCACATGGGCTGATCACGTGACCATGACATCATCGCAGGTCCTGTCTGAGGGAAAAACCCGGCCAAACATTAATCTGCTGGGAGAAATGTATCTCCCATCCAGTAAACCACCCTTTACTGTACCACAAACCTCCCTCCTATGTTCAACCCTAGAGGGGTGGACACATGACATACAGGGCATCTGCATTCCCCTGTAGTCTGCCTGCCCGATGTTCTGAAAATGTAAAATTTTGCAGTAACAGGAACCACCTGGTGACTCGGACATTTCTCTAGCTTGACTCATCCACTTAAGAGGGGAATGATCTGTCACCAACCGAAATGTTCTCCCCAGCAAATAGTAGCGCAATGACTCCAGTGCCCACTTGATGGCCAGGCACTCTCTCCACAATACTGTACCTGGTTTCAGCTGGGGTAAGCTTCCGGCTTAGGAAACTAACGGGATGCTCTTCCCCGTTAACCTCCTGAGACAGCACGGCACCGAGCCCTATCTCAGAGGCATCAGTCTGCACAACGAACTCTCTTTTGAAATTTGGAGTGATCAGGACTGGTGTACCACACAGTACCTCTTTTAACTTTGTAAAGGCCCCCTCTAACTGATCATTCCAGTGGACCATCACAGATTTCCTTCCTTTTAAGCAGTCTGTTAAAGGCGCAGACAGGGTTGCAAAGTTGGGAATGAACCGCCTGTAATATCCCACCAAACCTAAAAAGGCTTTTAACTTTTTTGTTGTGAGAGGACGGGGCCAGTTCTGAATTGTCTCCACTTTGTTTACTTGAGGCTTGAGAACTCCTCTCCCAATGACGTAACCCAAGTACCGAGCTTCCTCCAACTCTATGGAACACTTCTTTGGGTGGCAGTTAGAATTGCTTGTCGCAGGGAGTCTATCACTGCTTGTACTTTTGCTAAGTGACTTTCCCACACAATAATATCGTCTAGATAGGCTGAGGCATAGCGGCGATGGGGATGGAGAACAATATCCATTAATCACTGGAATGTTGCTGGTGCGCCATGCATCCCAAAGGGTAACACCTTATACTGGAACAGCCCCTCGGGCGTTACAAAAGCCGATTTTTCCATCGCCGCCTCTGTTAGGGGTACCTGCCAATAACCTTTTGTGAGGTCCAGAGTTGTAAAATACCGTTCCTGCCCAAATCGCTCTATCAGCTCGTCAACGTGGGGCATGGGGTAGGCGTCAAACTTTGAACTGTCATTAAGCTTTCTAAAATCATTACAGAATCTTAGAGACCCATCAGGCTTGGGTATTAGGACTAATGGGCTGGCCCACTCACTTTGGGACTCTTCTATGACTCCTAACTGTGGCATAGTTTTCACCTCTTCCAAGATGGCTTGTCGCCGGGCCTCAGGCACCCGATATGGCTTTAGTCAGACTTTGGCCTGTGGCTCCGTGACAATGTCATGTTGGATTAGGGAGGTGCGTCCGGGGAGCTCCGAAAAAACATCTGTATTTCGGCTAATGAACTCCCGGACTTCCTGAACCTGTCTAGGAGACAAAGTATCTGCAATTTTGACTGCGGGTTGGGCTTCTCCTGCCTCGCCCCGAGGTGATGGAGCCTTCTCCATCTGAAACGCAGGCAGCGAACTATCCCCACCAAGGTTTTCTCTATCTTTCCATGGTTTAAGCAAATTAACATCGTAAACCTGTTCTGGCTTTCTCTGTCCTGGCTGGTGTACCTTGTAGTCTACTGGCCCCACCTTTTCCATGATCTCGTAGGGTCCCTGCCACCTTGCAAGGATATTGCTATCTACGGTAGGTACGAGTGTCAACACCCGATCCCCAGGGCTAAAGTTTCTTACCCGAGCCTCCCGGTTATAGACCCGACTCTGTGACTGTTGTGCTGCCTCCATATGTTCACGGACTAAGGGTAGGACTGTTATGGGGAAGGTGACTTGACGGACAGACGTGACTGGCAGTAGGAGGGGATGATTTGTACACCAGAGACGGAGACTGACAGGATAGAAGGGTGACAGCTAGGAAAGGCAGGATAGGAGGGTGTAGTACTGAGAAGTGACCACAAGATGGCAGGGGAGAGTAGTGCAGGTTTATACATCAGCTTATGGCTCAGGATATGCTTAGTCATGGGGGGTGGGAAGATAGGAGCCCAGGAGGGGAATTCCCCTGTGAGAGAGGGGATAAGTAGAAGTAGGCGGTGCTTGAGAGGAGTTTAGTCCCGGGAGGAGCTCAGAAGAAGACAGAGAAGAGCGCTGCCAGGGGACGTACAGAGAAGAGACAGCCAGGGGGGTAGTCCTGACCCGACGGACCGCAGGACAGGCGAGGTGACGTACCGCAGGACAAATGAGGGCCCGGGGGGTACTGACTGGACGATGACCTCGGACAGGTGAAGCGCTGGGGGTAGATTGGTCTAGGACAGCCCCCAGTTAAAGATCCGCGAGGTGCGTTACTGTGACTGGAACGAAGGTGCCGGTACCCGGGCCTGGAGACAGTGTGAAGAAGCTGCGGTGCGTGCTTGGTGGTCGTCAGGAGGACGACGAATAAATCAGGAACTGTTACACGTGAAATCTGTCTCCGCCTCGTCCTTTGAGTCGCCTGGTGTCTGCGGCGTCCGAACAGGGTAAGCAGTGGTCCACCCCCCAATCCCGGCCCCCTATCACACTCTCCATTCTTTCTTGCATTTTTGCAACATGTTCTATCACGCTTTTGTGGGGAGTAGGTTGGTTCTCCCAGGCCTCTTTGGCTATATCGAGTAAGCCCCGTGGATGTCTGCCGTACAATACTTCATGCCTGATGCCTTCATGCCTGAGGCACCTCCCGCACTGCAAACAACAAATATGGCAATTAGAGATCCCAGTCCTTCCCGTCTTTGTTAACTGCCTTTTTTAACATGCTTTTCAGTGTCTTATTGAACCTTTCTACCAGACCGTCTGTTTGGGGATGATAGACTGATGTGCGCAACTGCTTAACATTTAGTAAACAGCAGAGTCCCTTCATAATTTTTGACATAAAGGGGGTTCCCTGGTCTGTTAAAATCTCTTGAGGGACTCCCACCCGCGAAGACATACCAATGAGTTCCTTTGCTATAAGCTTAGCTGATGTGTGGCACAGAGGAATGGCCTCAGGATATCGGGTAGCATAATCTAGAACTACCAGGATGTGTTGGTGTCCCCTTGCTGACGTATTGAGAGGCCACAGCAGATCCATTGCCACTCTCTCAAAGGGTACCTCTATAATTGGCAAAGGCACCAAAGGACTCCGAAAGTGAGGCTGGGGACTGGTTACCTGGCACACTGGACAGGAACTACAGTACCGTTTAACTTATTCATGGACCCCTAGCCAGTAGAACCGCTGCAGAATTCGGTCTAGGGTTTTCTTTTGGCCAAAATGCCCACCAAGTACATGCGCTAAGTCCATTACCAGCCTACGATATGTCTGAGGTACGAGTAACTGTTCTACCAGTTCCCCACGTATTTTCTCCACTCGGTACAACAAATCTTGGTGTAGCACAAAGCGTGGCAGCACTGTAGCTGCCCCAGGTTGTTGGGGTTCCCCATTGACAAACAGTACATTTTCTCTGGCCCGGGCCAAAGTAGGGTCTCAGAGTTGCACCATACCAAAATTGTCACCTGACACATTCAAGTCTGACAACTCGGATCCCGGCGGCAAGTCTTCCACCTCTCCAGCCAATACTTCTATGGAAGAACTCTTCCCCCTCATCCACCGAAGGGAAGGTTACCCCTACCGCCAGCACTTTTTCCTCCGGGCCACCAGGTTCATGCCCTACTTCTGGAGAATGTAACCTGGTTGCCTCTGGTGTTGGCAGTTGCTCCGTGGGTGAGACAACAGATGGCCATAGCATAGAAAATTGTTAGGCGTCGGGTTCCTGCAGCTGCACAGTGGGAATCCAGAGCCTTGCATCTAGTGGTCTCCCATTCTCCACCGACCGCTCAGGAGCCTGCACAGCAATCTCAGCGTCCCAGAAGCTCTGCTCAGACCAGCTCCGAAGGACTGGCTGTTGCTGCCACCTCTGGGTCAGCAATAGCAGCGCAGGCTGTCCTACAGCAAGCCACTCCAGAGGCTAAGTCCTCTAGTCCCGCTACTTGGCATGCTCACGAGATGATCTCCCATTGGAGATCGGAGTCACGTGCTCAGGTCCTTCTCCTGATCTGATTGGTCCATCTCAGAGACCTGGAAGGTCCCAGAAGCGCACGGCTATAAAAGGCCCGCATGGCTGCTCGGCCATGCGCTAGTATAGACTCTTCTTGCTAGTTGTGTGAATGGTGATGGGTGTATGATTTTGGTGACTGACTTATTAAGATTCCCCTCCCTCTGATATTATGCATGTGGATAGGGAACCATAGAAAGAGTCAGCGCCAGTCAGTGGCAAACCTTAGGCCACTGTGCACACCGCACCTCTACACTAGCGTCCGGTGGTGTCACGTCTCTCACGGCACTATCGCATAGCGGCTGTGTCTGCCGCCGCGCTGCAATTAGCAGCACTTACAGGCACGCGCACGGTAGGTCTAGACGGACACCGTCCCGTCTTGGACCCTGTCCTGTGACCTGATACCGTGTGTGTAATTTCGCTGAGACCTGTGAGTCTAACAGGCTCAGTGTTTATGTTACAGCGCCTCTGTGAGTTAACAGAGTCCGCTCTGCGCACATCGGGTGACGTTGAACCCGTGCGCAGTATACCGCCATATAGCGCATCTGCCGTTGTCTAGCAGCGGTTTTAACACCTACTGCACGATGGACCCCGGGCGGCGAACGCACTTTCTATTATTTAATATTTAGTGCGTTCCGCCGTCCCTAACAGAAAATAAAGGAAAGTCTCTTCCAATTATCACCTCATAATGCAAATTAGTCACAACCCCCACCTCGTGGCACCGCCTCCCCGCTGGCGTGCTGATCACCACAAGTGTGGTGGGATAGTCCCCATGTATACACAACACCCCAAGTTTCTGACCCGTATACTCGCTGGTTTGTATCCAGCTGGCTCGTACCAGGGTTACAAGACTCCCTGAGTCCAATAGGGCCACAGCCCGGGTGCCCACCACTTCAACCTGACACAAATGTTCCATATTGGGACATTTTGGGGTGCCCATTGCACACATCGGTTCGGCATAGTGAGACTGGCCGTACCCAAAGTTGGTGTCCATGGGCTCAGCCAGGTGGGGGCAATCAGCTCTCATATGCCCTGGTTCCTGGCGCTGCCAGCAGGTTATGGGGCTCCTTACTTCCCCAGATAAGTCCTGAGCGGCCTTCATGGGCTCAGCTCGCTGAAGCAGGGGTGGAGACGTAGGGAACCTTCTTGGTACCTTCCGGGAAGTCCCTCCCTGTAGCTCTTTGGTAGCCCCATACCTTTCTATGAGGTCTATCATTTGCATGGCATTAGTAGGGGATGACTATGCGGTCCAGCATGGCCGTGGGGGACAACAACTCAGGCTGTAACCACTTTCGTGACAGGTGCAATAGGTTGTAATACTGTGACCGACCCGGCTTAGAGGGGGAGTAAACTCCCACTGGTGTACCCGCTGGGCCCGAACTAACACATTTACCCCAAGACGTGCCTGTATCTCACCCTTGATGATCGAGTAGTCCGCCCTTTGCTCTGTGGGTAGGTCCTGATATGCTTTCAAAGGTCCTGGGGCCAGAAACGGAGCGATGATTTCTGCCCACTGGTCCCGGGGTAGCTTCTGTTAGGAACGGCAGAGCACACTAAATAAAAATAAATAATAAAGTGCGTTCGCTGCTCAGGGTCCACCGTGCAGTAGGTGTTACACCGCTGCTAGGTAATGACAGAGGAGCAATATGGCGGTATGATGCGCACGGGTTCAACTTCACCCGGAGTGCGCAGAGCGGGCTCTGTTCACACACAGAGGTGCCGCAACAAAAACATACAAAATGTTGAACCTGTTAGTGACACAGGCCTCAGGTAAATGCACACACGGTATCTGGTCACAGGAGCAGGACCCAAGACAAAGGAGCTGCGTCCTTCTAGACCTACCGTGTGTGCAGCATCGCTTCTGCGAGCGCCAAGAAGGGCTGCAACTGCTGCGCGGCGTAGGACACTGCCGCTCGACGACAAAGCCAGAAAGCAAGCACAATGTTGGACGCTAGCGGTGCGGTGTGCACTGTGACTTAAGGCTTGCCACTGACTGGCGCTGACTGCTAAACTAATTCCCTATCCACATGCATAATATCAATGTTATGCGGGGCTTAGGTAAAAGGAGACTGACAAACCCGGGCCCCTGCGGAGTCCCTCAAACTAGGGAAAACCCTGTCTGACCCTCAACCCAGGGTTTTTGCTAAAGGTGCAAATGCCTGAGCCTCCAGCCTCTCCTTATCTCCTGCTCAGCCCTAAGCTGAACCCTCCACCCTCCACCCAGTGAGTTGTAAAACCTCCAAAGCCCACACAGTAATGACAGACAGGGAGAACTCAAACCACACCGCGCCGCAACCACACAGGACAATACTAAAATGTGAACAGGGCAAAACAAAGCACAAATATAGGAAGGCGAAAAGGTAACAACGGATCATACGACACCAGATATGAATTTCTCTCTCCAACACCTCCTCTCCAGACCGGAACCACTTGGCACAAAACACAAGCTATAATCGGCGACGCCCACAGGCCAGCACGACTATTTAAAGACCATGGGCGTGACCAAACATCCCACCTGATTTCCAGCTAGATTAACCCCAGATAACCTGAGTAAAATCAAGCCGGCGCCACTGAGGCTATAGTGGACGGAGATGGAACTACCGCTGCCTGCCGGACTCTGTGGTGTGAACAGCGTCCGACATGACAGTACCCCGTCTTCTACGAGGGACCCCAGGGCCCTCAAGACTCATAGGACCCGGCTTGTCCGGATGGCGGCGGTGAAAGGAACTGACCAGCCGATCCGCATGTATGTCCGAGGCTGGTACCCAAGACCTCTCCTCCGGACCATACCCCCGCCAGTGCACCAAATACTGAAGAGTACGGCGCAGTACTCGAGAGTCCACCACCTTGGAGACTTCAAACTCTAAATTGCCATCCACCATGACTGGAGGTGGCATCGGCGTCATGTCCACAGAGCCTACCACCTTTTTCAATAAAGACCTGTGAAACACGTTGTGTATCTTGTATACCGCAGGAAGCTCCAACCGATAAGCGACCGGGTTAATGATGGCAGCAATCTTAAAAGGGCCAATAAATCTTGGACCCAATTTCAATGATGGAATTTTGAGTTTTATGTTTTTAGTAGCTAACCACACCCAATCACCCACACACAGGTCCGGACCTGGCACGCGTCTAGAGTCAGCCACACGTTTGTATCTTGCACTCATGCTCAGCAATCGCTGTTTCACACTCCTCCAGACCGATTATAGTTGAACTCCTAACCGGTCCTCCTCTGGGACGCCCCCAGAGCCCCCCTGACGCAAGGTACAAAATTGAGGATGGTGCCCATAAACACAAAAGAATGGAGACTCTCCCGATGATTCTTGGCGGTGATTATTTAATGCGAACTCGGCCAAGGGAAGGAACGTCGACCACTCCTCTTGGTTGTCAGACACAAAACATCGCAAATACTGCTCCAGATTTTGGTTCATGCGCTCAGTCTGACCATTTGACTGCGGATGAAACGCCGATGAATGAGACAACTTGATCCCCAATCGTGAGCAAAAAGCTTTCCAAAACTTCGCCACAAACTGGGTACCCCTATCAGACACTATGTCCGACGGAACTCCGTGCAGTCTGACCACCTCCTGCACAAAGACCTGAGCCAACGTCTTCGCGTTGGGCAAGGAAGGCAACGACACAAAATGCGCCATCTTCGAAAATCGATCAACCACCACCAGGATGACCGTGTTCCCCGCCGAGGCAGGCAAGTCTGTGATAAAGTCCATGGAGATTTCTGTCCATGGCCTACTAGGTATCCCCAGAGGCTGTAGAGTGCCAGCAGGACGGGTTCTGGGCGACTTGGCCCTGGCGCACCTGATGCAAGCTGTCACGTACTAAACCACGTCCTGCCGGATTTTTGGCCACCAGAAGCGGCGCGATACCAGTTCCAAGGTGCCCCTAACCCCTGGATGACCAGCCAGGACCGAGTCGTGGTGTTCCCCCAACACTTTAAGACGAAGATGAAGGGGTACGAACGACTTATTAGCGGGAAGTCCTGGTGGTACCTCCTCCTGGGCCTCGGCAATCTCCGCCTCTACCTCAGTCGTGAGAGCCGAGACCACTACACCTTCCTGGAGGATGGGTACCGGATCTTCCCGAGGTTCTCCCCCCGGAAAACACCTGGACAAGGCATCCGCCTTGGTGTTTTTCGCCCCAGGACGGTAAGTCACCAGAAAGTTAAAACGTGTAAAAAACAATGCCCAGCGAGCCTGCCTGGGAGACAGACACTTGGCCGACTCCAGATAGAGCAGGTTTTTATGGTCGGTGATGACTGTGACCTGGTGGGCCGCCCCCTCCAAGAAGTGTCGCCATTCCTCAAAAGCCAATTTGATGGCCAACAACTCCCTGTTGCCGATGTTGTAATTCCGTTCGGCCCGCGACAGCTTCTTGGAGAAGTAGGCGCATGGACGCAAATTGCTCAAGGACGAGCCCTGTGACAGTACTGCCCCCACTCCCACCTCAGACGCATCGACCTCCACCGTAAAAGGTTTAGATACGTCCGGTTGCACCAGAATGGGGGCTGAAGCAAAACGGTTCTTCAGAAGCTCAAATGCACGCACCGCATCCTCAGACCAGATAGCGAGATTGGTACCTTTTTTCGTCATGTCCGTGAGCGGTTTGGCTATAGTAGAGAAATTCTTAATAAACTTCCTATAATAGTTAGCAAACCCAAGGAACCGCTGGAGCGCTTTTAGATTACCAGGCCGTTCCCATCGCAGCACCGCTTGCACCTTCGCGGCATCCATTTTAAGCCCTGCGGCGGACACAATATATCCCAAAAAAGGCAACTCTTGAACAAAAAACATGCATTTTTCAAGCTTAGCATAGAGCTTATTCTCACGGAGCAGCTGTAACACCTGCCTGACATGCTCTAAATGAGTGTCCTGGTCGCTCGAATAAATGAGGATATCATCCAGGTACACAATCACAAATTTCCCCAGCACATGAGCAAATACATCATTTATGAAATGTTGGAACACAGCCGGCGCGGTTGTCAACCCAAATGGCATAACTAGGCTTTCAAAATGACCCTCAGGGGTATTAAATGCCGTCTTCCACTCATCTCCGTGATGGACCCTTATGAGGTTATATGCCCCCCTGAGGTCAAGTTTGGAAAACCACTTCGCACCCGCCACCTGGTTGAACAAATCAGGGATCAGAGGCATCGGGTAGGGATCACGGACCGTAATCTGGTTTAACTCCCGGAAATCCAGACACGGGCGTAACCCCCCATCTTTTTTCTTAATGAAGAAAAACCCCGCTGCTACAGGTGAGGATGAAGGCCGGATGTGCCCTTTACTTAAACTCTCCGCAATGTAATCCTTAAGAGCTTGTCTCTCCGGACCAGAAATACTAAACATCCTCGCCTTTGGCAATTTAGCCCCGGGTTTTAACCTAATCTGACAGTCATAGGCTCGATGTGGAGGTAGTTCTGAGCAACCCCTCTCAGAGAATACGTCCGCAAAATACAGCAATGCCTCCGGAAGGCTGGACTTCACGGCGGACGCACATGTGGCCAAGCAATTTTCCTGGCAGAAACTGCTCCACTGGACTATGTCCTGGGTTCTCCAGTCAATCACCGGGTTGTGCTTAGACAACCATGGGAAACCCAGGACTATTTGTGCTGGGAGATTATTGAGTACCTTACATGTAACCCACTCAGAATGTAGGACCCCAATGTGGAGTTTAACCTCAGCTACAAACTCAGTAATCTCCCCCTGTGGGAGGGGAGCGGCATTAATGGTAACCACGCGAATAGGATGAGGGAGTTTTTCGATCTTGAAACCTGCCATGCGTGCAAACTCCTCATCCATGAGATTGGTGGCTGAACCGCTATCCACAAACACTGATATTGGTAGCTCTCTGCCCGCAATAATAACCCTGGCAGGGAGCATACATTGAGATACCATCATGGAGGATATGCATACGCTCAGTTGGGCCTCCTCCATACCCTCTGAGCTTACCAGTTTTCCGCCGGTGCGACTTTCTTTGGTAGCACAGGACAAGCATTTACATAATGATCTCTTTTACCACAGTAAAAACATGCTCCATGCTTCCTGAACCCAGGAACGCGACGCTGCACATGCGATACCCCCGCGATTTGCATAGGTTCCGTGGGCTCACCTGCAGCAACCACACTGGCACCCCTGCTTTCCCCCAGAGGAAGCGTCTCCTGCGCCCCTTGACGCAAACGGCGATCAATACGAATAACCAAACTCATGGCAGATTCTAACGATGCAAGAGTCTCATACATCAGGAGGGCCTGCTTAACTCTTTCTGAGACCCCATGAATAAACTGACTCCGCAGCGCTGGGTTGTTCCACTGTGTGTCTACTGCCCAACGGCGAAATTCTGAACAATAGTCTTCCGCCATACGTTCCCCCTGACGGAGGGCGCGGATTTTAGATTCCGCCAAAGCCAATCTGTCGGGGTCATCATAAATGAGCCCGAGTGCTGAAAAAACATTCTCAACCGAATGAAACGTAGCAGAGTCGGCTGGTAAGGAAAACGCCCATGCTTGGGGGTCCCCACTCAGTAAAGATAACACCAGACCCACCCGCTGAGCCTCATTACCTGAGGAGACCGGGCGCATGCGAAAGTATAACTTGCAGGCCTCCCGAAAGATGACAAATTTGCTGCGTTCCCCAGAAAATCGTTCAGGCAGCGGGATCTTAGGCTCTGCACCTGCACCTGCAGAAGCCGCTTGCACATTAGCTACAACCAGGCCCTGCTGCTGAAGTGCCCCCTTCAACTCGGTGACCTGTACGGACAGCGCCGCCAACTGGCGGTTAATGGAAGTCATGGAATCCATGGAAAAATGTTGGGCCGATTATAATGTTATGCGGGGCTTAGGTAAAAGGAGACTGACAAACCCGGGCCCCTGCGGAGTCCCTCAAACTAGGGAAAACCCTGTCTGACCCTCAACCCAGGGTTTTTGCTAAAGGTGCAAATGCCTGAGCCTCCAGCCTCTCCTTATCTCCTGCTCAGCCCTAAGCTGAACCCTCCACCCTCCACCCAGTGAGTTGTAAAACCTCCAAAGCCCACACAGTAATGACAGACAGGGAGAACTCAAACCACACCGCGCCGCAACCACACAGGACAATACTAAAATGTGAACAGGGCAAAACAAAGCACAAATATAGGAAGGCGAAAAGGTAACAACGGATCATACGACACCAGATATGAATTTCTCTCTCCAACACCTCCTCTCCAGACCGGAACCACTTGGCACAAAACACAAGCTATAATCGGCGACGCCCACAGGCCAGCACGACTATTTAAAGACCATGGGCGTGACCAAACATCCCACCTGATTTCCAGCTAGATTAACCCCAGATAACCTGAGTAAAATCAAGCCGGCGCCACTGAGGCTATAGTGGACGGAGATGGAACTACCGCTGCCTGCCGGACTCTGTGGTGTGAACAGCGTCCGACATGACAGTACCCCGTCTTCTACGAGGGACCCCAGGGCCCTCAAGACTCATAGGACCCGGCTTGTCCGGATGGCGGCGGTGAAAGGAACTGACCAGCCGATCCGCATGTATGTCCGAGGCTGGTACCCAAGACCTCTCCTCCGGACCATACCCCCGCCAGTGCACCAAATACTGAAGAGTACGGCGCAGTACTCGAGAGTCCACCACCTTGGAGACTTCAAACTCTAAATTGCCATCCACCATGACTGGAGGTGGCATCGGCGTCATGTCCACAGAGCCTACCACCTTTTTCAATAAAGACCTGTGAAACACGTTGTGTATCTTGTATACCGCAGGAAGCTCCAACCGATAAGCGACCGGGTTAATGATGGCAGCAATCTTAAAAGGGCCAATAAATCTTGGACCCAATTTCAATGATGGAATTTTGAGTTTTATGTTTTTAGTAGCTAACCACACCCAATCACCCACACACAGGTCCGGACCTGGCACGCGTCTAGAGTCAGCCACACGTTTGTATCTTGCACTCATGCTCAGCAATCGCTGTTTCACACTCCTCCAGACCGATTATAGTTGAACTCCTAACCGGTCCTCCTCTGGGACGCCCCCAGAGCCCCCCTGACGCAAGGTACAAAATTGAGGATGGTGCCCATAAACACAAAAGAATGGAGACTCTCCCGATGATTCTTGGCGGTGATTATTTAATGCGAACTCGGCCAAGGGAAGGAACGTCGACCACTCCTCTTGGTTGTCAGACACAAAACATCGCAAATACTGCTCCAGATTTTGGTTCATGCGCTCAGTCTGACCATTTGACTGCGGATGAAACGCCGATGAATGAGACAACTTGATCCCCAATCGTGAGCAAAAAGCTTTCCAAAACTTCGCCACAAACTGGGTACCCCTATCAGACACTATGTCCGACGGAACTCCGTGCAGTCTGACCACCTCCTGCACAAAGACCTGAGCCAACGTCTTCGCGTTGGGCAAGGAAGGCAACGACACAAAATGCGCCATCTTCGAAAATCGATCAACCACCACCAGGATGACCGTGTTCCCCGCCGAGGCAGGCAAGTCTGTGATAAAGTCCATGGAGATTTCTGTCCATGGCCTACTAGGTATCCCCAGAGGCTGTAGAGTGCCAGCAGGACGGGTTCTGGGCGACTTGGCCCTGGCGCACCTGATGCAAGCTGTCACGTACGAAACCACGTCCTGCCGGATTTTTGGCCACCAGAAGCGGCGCGATACCAGTTCCAAGGTGCCCCTAACCCCTGGATGACCAGCCAGGACCGAGTCGTGGTGTTCCCCCAACACTTTAAGACGAAGATGAAGGGGTACGAACGACTTATTAGCGGGAAGTCCTGGTGGTACCTCCTCCTGGGCCTCGGCAATCTCCGCCTCTACCTCAGTCGTGAGAGCCGAGACCACTACACCTTCCTGGAGGATGGGTACCGGATCTTCCCGAGGTTCTCCCCCCGGAAAACACCTGGACAAGGCATCCGCCTTGGTGTTTTTCGCCCCAGGACGGTAAGTCACCAGAAAGTTAAAACGTGTAAAAAACAATGCCCAGCGAGCCTGCCTGGGAGACAGACACTTGGCCGACTCCAGATAGAGCAGGTTTTTATGGTCGGTGATGACTGTGACCTGGTGGGCCGCCCCCTCCAAGAAGTGTCGCCATTCCTCAAAAGCCAATTTGATGGCCAACAACTCCCTGTTGCCGATGTTGTAATTCCGTTCGGCCCGCGACAGCTTCTTGGAGAAGTAGGCGCATGGACGCAAATTGCTCAAGGACGAGCCCTGTGACAGTACTGCCCCCACTCCCACCTCAGACGCATCGACCTCCACCGTAAAAGGTTTAGATACGTCCGGTTGCACCAGAATGGGGGCTGAAGCAAAACGGTTCTTCAGAAGCTCAAATGCACGCACCGCATCCTCAGACCAGATAGCGAGATTGGTACCTTTTTTCGTCATGTCCGTGAGCGGTTTGGCTATAGTAGAGAAATTCTTAATAAACTTCCTATAATAGTTAGCAAACCCAAGGAACCGCTGGAGCGCTTTTAGATTACCAGGCCGTTCCCATCGCAGCACCGCTTGCACCTTCGCGGCATCCATTTTAAGCCCTGCGGCGGACACAATATATCCCAAAAAAGGCAACTCTTGAACAAAAAACATGCATTTTTCAAGCTTAGCATAGAGCTTATTCTCACGGAGCAGCTGTAACACCTGCCTGACATGCTCTAAATGAGTGTCCTGGTCGCTCGAATAAATGAGGATATCATCCAGGTACACAATCACAAATTTCCCCAGCACATGAGCAAATACATCATTTATGAAATGTTGGAACACAGCCGGCGCGGTTGTCAACCCAAATGGCATAACTAGGCTTTCAAAATGACCCTCAGGGGTATTAAATGCCGTCTTCCACTCATCTCCGTGATGGACCCTTATGAGGTTATATGCCCCCCTGAGGTCAAGTTTGGAAAACCACTTCGCACCCGCCACCTGGTTGAACAAATCAGGGATCAGAGGCATCGGGTAGGGATCACGGACCGTAATCTGGTTTAACTCCCGGAAATCCAGACACGGGCGTAACCCCCCATCTTTTTTCTTAATGAAGAAAAACCCCGCTGCTACAGGTGAGGATGAAGGCCGGATGTGCCCTTTACTTAAACTCTCCGCAATGTAATCCTTAAGAGCTTGTCTCTCCGGACCAGAAATACTAAACATCCTCGCCTTTGGCAATTTAGCCCCGGGTTTTAACCTAATCTGACAGTCATAGGCTCGATGTGGAGGTAGTTCTGAGCAACCCCTCTCAGAGAATACGTCCGCAAAATCCAGCAATGCCTCCGGAAGGCTGGACTTCACGGCGGACGCACATGTGGCCAAGCAATTTTCCTGGCAGAAACTGCTCCACTGGACTATGTCCTGGGTTCTCCAGTCAATCACCGGGTTGTGCTTAGACAACCATGGGAAACCCAGGACTATTTGTGCTGGGAGATTATTGAGTACCTTACATGTAACCCACTCAGAATGTAGGACCCCAATGTGGAGTTTAACCTCAGCTACAAACTCAGTAATCTCCCCCTGTGGGAGGGGAGCGGCATTAATGGTAACCACGCGAATAGGATGAGGGAGTTTTTCGATCTTGAAACCTGCCATGCGTGCAAACTCCTCATCCATGAGATTGGTGGCTGAACCGCTATCCACAAACACTGATATTGGTAGCTCTCTGCCCGCAATAATAACCCTGGCAGGGAGCATACATTGAGATACCATCATGGAGGATATGCATACGCTCAGTTGGGCCTCCTCCATACCCTCTGAGCTTACCAGTTTTCCGCCGGTGCGACTTTCTTTGGTAGCACAGGACAAGCATTTACATAATGATCTCTTTTACCACAGTAAAAACATGCTCCATGCTTCCTGAACCCAGGAACGCGACGCTGCACATGCGATACCCCCGCGATTTGCATAGGTTCCGTGGGCTCACCTGCAGCAACCACACTGGCACCCCTGCTTTCCCCCAGAGGAAGCGTCTCCTGCGCCCCTTGACGCAAACGGCGATCAATACGAATAACCAAACTCATGGCAGATTCTAACGATGCAGGAGTCTCATACATCAGGAGGGCCTGCTTAACTCTTTCTGAGACCCCATGAATAAACTGACTCCGCAGCGCTGGGTTGTTCCACTGTGTGTCTACTGCCCAACGGCGAAATTCTGAACAATAGTCTTCCGCCATACGTTCCCCCTGACGGAGGGCGCGGATTTTAGATTCCGCCAAAGCCAATCTGTCGGGGTCATCATAAATGAGCCCGAGTGCTGAAAAAACATTCTCAACCGAATGAAACGTAGCAGAGTCGGCTGGTAAGGAAAACGCCCATGCTTGGGGGTCCCCACTCAGTAAAGATAACACCAGACCCACCCGCTGAGCCTCATTACCTGAGGAGACCGGGCGCATGCGAAAGTATAACTTGCAGGCCTCCCGAAAGATGACAAATTTGCTGCGTTCCCCAGAAAATCGTTCAGGCAGCGGGATCTTAGGCTCTGCACCTGCACCTGCAGAAGCCGCTTGCACATTAGCTACAACCAGGCCCTGCTGCTGAAGTGCCCCCTTCAACTCGGTGACCTGTACGGACAGCGCCGCCAACTGGCGGTTAATGGAAGTCATGGAATCCATGGAAAAATGTTGGGCCGATTATAATGTTATGCGGGGCTTAGGTAAAAGGAGACTGACAAACCCGGGCCCCTGCGGAGTCCCTCAAACTAGGGAAAACCCTGTCTGACCCTCAACCCAGGGTTTTTGCTAAAGGTGCAAATGCCTGAGCCTCCAGCCTCTCCTTATCTCCTGCTCAGCCCTAAGCTGAACCCTCCACCCTCCACCCAGTGAGTTGTAAAACCTCCAAAGCCCACACAGTAATGACAGACAGGGAGAACTCAAACCACACCGCGCCGCAACCACACAGGACAATACTAAAATGTGAACAGGGCAAAACAAAACACAAATATAGGAAGGCGAAAAGGTAACAACGGATCATACGACACCAGATATGAATTTCTCTCTCCAACACCTCCTCTCCAGACCGGAACCACTTGGCACAAAACACAAGCTATAATCGGCGACGCCCACAGGCCAGCACGACTATTTAAAGACCGTGGGCGTGACCAAACATCTCACCTGATTTCCAGCTAGATTAACCCCAGATAACCTGAGTAAAATCAAGCCGGCGCCACTGAGGCTATAGTGGACGGAGATGGAACTACCGCTGCCTGCCGGATGCTGTGGTGTGAACAGCGTCCGACATGACAATCAGAGGGAAGGGGTTTTATAATGAGTCAGTCACCAAAAACATACATCCGTCATCATTCACACATAGCAAGTATAGTCTATACTAGCGCATGGCCGAACAGTCATGCATGCTTTTTATAGCCGTGCGGGACGGTACAGATCTCCGAGATGGACTAATGAGATCTGGAGCAGGACCTGGGCACATGACTCCTGATCTCCAATGGGAGATCGCCTCGTGAGCATGCCCAGTAGGAGCAGAGAGGAACTTAGTGTCTGGAGCGGTCTGCTGCAAAGTAATCTCCTCTGCAGTAGATAGACAGCAGGAGACCGCAGGATGTGAGGCTCTGGATTCCTGCAGAGCAGACATAGAAATCAGACGCCTAACACTCTCTCAGCAACTCCTTCGAACATCTCCAGGTACGCCTCCACATCGTCAGACTTCTCCATTTTGGGAACCGCTGTACGAACCGCTTTCTGGACGTCATGGATTCCCCGGTTACTTCCTTTTGTCTGTGCTGTCATGATATGCTGTAGCAACAGCTGATTGGTTTCCTGCTGCTGCTGCATAGCCTGCTGTCGCATGGCCTCCTGCTGCTGCTGCATAGCCTGCAGCTGCTGTCGCATGGCCTCTATGAGCGTTTTGACCGTGGCCTCCATTTCTAGAAAGTTCCCCTGCCTGGGTCTGTGCCACTTGTTTCATCCAGGACATAGGCTGGGGTACAGATCAAAAATAAGCAAAAACAGCCTGGCCTCACTGTGTTTGCCCACATTCAGTCCACCAATTGTAGAGAACGCTCTGGTAGGTAATGGCAGGGCTGCAGTAACGAGGCAACACACAGGCTTAAAGTCCAATTTCAGTGGTTTAATGTCACTTTGCAAACAGCAGGTTAACAGAAAATAAGGGAAAAACATAAATGTACTCCTGCTTGGAGAACCACTGGTCCCAGACTCACCCTTTGCATGGGACTGGCTTAACTAAGCGGCTGCCAGGTCCTGCGGCATCCACCAGGTGCCATTCCCAGAGTTGTTTGGAATCTTGTTGCTATAGTTCTGCAGCACGTGCAGCCCAGCAAACAGATTTAGGCTAACTCCAGCCAAGTTCCTGTATCTTCCACACACACTTACCATGTGCTAAATACCAACCTCCATTACATAGCCCATAAACCCTCCCACCGGTGAGGTAGATATCACATGGGCTGATCATGTGACCATGATATCATCGCAGGTCCTGTCTTTAGGGAAAAACCCGGCCAAACATTAATTTGCTGGGAGAAATGTATCTCCCATCCAGTAAAACACCCTTTACTGTACCACAATATATAGACTGTATATATGTTTTCACGAATATTTGAGGCTATGTACCCATTACACGTCCATTTTGCAAGCCCCATACGGATGTCACACGGATACTTTGATGCGAGGAAATCGCATCCTCACATTGTACACGGATGACATACGGATAAATGTTCATGAAACGTGCGATTCTCGTCCATGAAAAACGGACCGATATTTTAGACGTCTAGTGTAACTCCGGCCTTAGGCTGGTTTCACATTCGCGTTAAAACGATGCTGCGCACTGCGTCGTTAAGCCCCGCCCCGATCCGGCTCCCTGCCCGCCCCATCCGGGATCACCGCCTACTTTCGCATTTGCACGCATGCGATCGGCGCACCCTATCTTTAGCATAGGGTGCGCAGATCATGCGCTGCCAGTGTGAAAGTAGCATGCTGCGCACTTTTGACGGTGCGCCGTGCGCGCCGAAGTGCAACATGCTGCATTTCGGCGCGCACGGCGCACCGTCAAAAGTGCGCAGCACACTACTTTCACACTGGCAGCGCATGATCTGCGCACCCTATGCTAAAGATAGGTTATTCAAAATCCCTTTTAACTTGTACGGAAAAGATGTATATCTTTGTACCGTGTTGGCCAGTTAATAGAAAAATATTCAGAATTCAGAGTCCTCAGTGGTTGATACCTTTTAATGGCGAACTGAAAAGATGGTAACAAATTGCAAGCTTTCAAGACTACTCAGATCTCTTCATCAAGAGACCTGAGTAGTCTCGAAAGCCTGCAATTTGTTACCATCTTTTCAGTTAGCCATTTAAAGGTATCAACCACTGAGGAGTCTTAATTCTGAATATTTTTTTACCTTGTACAAATCTCCCACTTTACCAGCGCCAACGCAACCCCAGACCATCTCATTACCTCCACCATGCTTGACAGATGGCATCAGGCACTCTTCCAGCATCTTTTCAGTTGTTCTGCATCTCACAAATGTTCTTCTGTGTGATCCAAACACCTCAAACTTGGATTCGTCTGTCCATAACACTTTTTTCCAATCTTCCTCTGTCCAATGTCTGTGTTCTTTTGCCCATATTAATCTTTTTCTTTTATTAGCCAGTCTCAGATATGGCTTTTTCTTTGCCAGTCTGCCCTGAAGGCCAGCATCCCAGAGTCGCCTCTTCACTGTAGACGTTGACACTGGAGTTTTGCGTGTACTATTTAATGAAGCTGCCAGTTGAGGACCTGTGAGGCATCGATTTCTCAAACTATAGACTCTACAGTTGTGGCCAAAAGTATTGACACCCCTGCAATTCTGTCAGATAATACTCAGATTCTTCCTGAAAATGATTGCAAACACAACTTCTTTGGTATTATTAACTTCATTTAATTTGTCTTAAATGAAAAAACACAAAAGAGAATGAAGCAAGAAGCAAAACATTGATCATTTCACACAAAACTCCAAAAATGGGCCAGACAAAAGTATTGGCACCCTCAGCCTAATACTTGGTTGCACAACCTTTAGCCAAAATAACTGCGACCAACCACTTCCGGTAACCATCAATGAGTTTCTTACAATGCTCTGCTGGAATTTTAGACCATTCTTCTTTGGCAAACTGCTCCAGGTCCCTGATATTTGAAGGGTGCCTTCTCGAAACTGCCATTTCTAGATTTCTCCACAGGTGTTCTATGGGATTCAGGTCTGGACTCATTGCTGGCCACCTTTAGAAGTCTCCAGTGCTTTCTCTCAAACCATTTTCTAGTGCTTTTTGAAGTGTGTTTTGGGTCATTGTCCTGCTGGAAGACCCATGACCTCTGAGGGAGACCCAGCTTTCTCACACTGGACCCTACATTATGCTGCAAAATTTGTTGGTAGTCTTCTGACTTCATAATGCCATGCACACGGTCAAGCAGTCCAGTGCCAGAGGCAGAAAAGCAACCCCAAAACATCAGGGAACCTCCGCCATGTTTGACTGTAGGGACCGTGTTCTTTTCTTTGAATGCCTCTTTTTTTTCTCCTGTAAACTCTATGTTGATGCCTTTGCCCAAAAAGCTCTACTTTTGTCTCATCTGAACATTCTTCCAAAACGTTTTAGGCTTTTTCAGGTAAGTTTTGGCAAACTCCAGCCTGGCTTTTTTATGTATCGGGGTAGGAAGTGGGGTCTTCCTGGGTCTCCTACCATACAGTCCCTTTTCATTCAGACGCCGACGGATAGTACGGGTTGACACTGTCGTACACTCGGACTGCAGGGCAGCTTAAACTTGTTTGGATGTTAGTCAAGGTTCTTTATCCAACATCCGCACAATCTTGCGTTGAAATCTCTTGTCAATTTTTCTTTTCCGTCGACATCTAGAGAGGTTAGCCACAGTGCCATGGGCTTTAACCTTCTTGATGACACTGTGCACGGTAGACACAAGAACATTCAGGTCTTTGGAGATGGACTTGTAGCCTTGAGATTGCTCATGCTTCCTCACAATTTGGTTTCTCAAGTCCTCAGACAGTTCGTTGAGTCAACTTTAATCCATGTCAACTGGCTGCAAGTGTGATTTAGTTATTGCCAACACCAGTTAGGTGCCACAGGTAAGTTACAGGTGCTGTTAATTACACAAATTAGAGAAGCATCACATGATTTTTCGAACAGTGCCAATACTTTTGTCCACCCTCTTTGTTATGTTTGGTGTGGAATTATATCCAATTTGGCTTTAGGACAATTCTTTTTGTGTTTTTTCATTTAAGACAAATTAAATGAAGATAATAATACCAAAGAATTTGTGTTTGCAATCATTTTCAGGAAGAAACTGAGTATTATCTGACAGAATTGCAGGGGTGTCAATACTTTTGGCCACAACTGTATTGTACTTGTTGCTCAGTTGTGCAGCGGGGCCTCCCATTTCTCTTTCTACTCTGGTTAGAGCCTGTTTGTGCTCTCCTCTGAAGGGAGTAGTACACACCGTTGTAGGAAATCTTGAGTTTCTTGGCAATTTCTCGCATGGAATAGTCTTTATTTCTAAGAACCAGAATAGACTTTCGAGTTTCACTTGAAAGTTCTTTTTTTCTGGCGATTTTGAGAGTTTAATGGAACCAACAAATGTAATGCTCCAGATTCTCAGCGAGCTCAAAGGAAGGTCAGGTTTATAGCTTCTCTAATCAGCCAAACTGTTTTCAGCTGTGCTAACATACTTGCACAAGGGTTTTCAAGGGTATTCTAACCATCTATTAGCCTTCTTACACAGTTAGCAAACGCAAAGTACCATAAGAACACTGGAGTGATGGTTGTTGGAAATGGGCCTCTATACACCTATGAAGATATTACATTACAAAGCAGACGTTTGCAGCTAGAATAGTCATTTACCACATTAACAATGTATAGAGTGTATTTCTGAATCATTTAATGTTAGTTTCATTGGAAAAAACTGCTTTTCTTTCAAAAATAAGGAAATTTCTAAGTGACCCTAAACTTTTACACGGTAGTGTATCTAGTTGGAAAAAAATCCCTGATTATCAGCTGGACTAGATGGAAGCTAAGGGAAGGCTCTGCAGCAGAACCCCTTAGGCATGGTGGGCCCCATGAATGATTTTCTACTCCAGTCAGACACTGGTAATGGCTGATGTTATTTATATGGAGGTAAGCATGAGGGTTTTTTTTGTTAAAAAGAGATGATTTTTGCTGATTTCCTGCTGCGGTCACGTGTGGTAAATTTTTCTAGTGACCGATGCAGCCAATCACTGGCCTCAGCGGTGATACCGCCATGTGACCTGGCTGAGACCAGTGAATGGATGAGTTTAGCATGACATGTAACTGTGCAGGAGCCAATGGGGAGCACTGAGAACCAGAGCTGAATGCTGCTTTTTTGTGTGTTTTTCCTTACAAACCCCTTGAATTACTGTGGCGCCTCCCCGTGAGGTGACACTATGCGGGGACACTCGGCACTCTATACACCGGGGGCACATTCCGGGCGCGCGCGCTCCCGCCCACAGTTCTCCAGGACGCGCGTGAAGCTGATGGGGCGTGGCCAGGCCGTGTGGGCGGGTCTAGTCGTCAGCCAGGCAGTCCGGGCTTGGTGTCGCTCAGCCCTACACCCGGCTTTGTGTCCCGGGCCCGCAGCGTCGGTGCGAGCCTCTCCACAGGGCGGAATCCCGGGCCCTCGGCTCTCCGCCATGTCCAAGCGGCTGAAGAGCCTGGAGGTGTGCGCAGACTGCAGCGTGCAGGGTAAGCGGGCGGCTGTCATCTGCTGACTGGTGGGCACCGCTCTTGGCACATATTTGGAGATGCGCTGTTGCTGGCACCGTGTGTGCCCCTTGTTTGTGTGTCCTGGCTGTGATGCCGCACAGCTGTGCCTGCTTACCATGGCACCCCTGGCACTGACTGCTGCTGCGGCTGGCATGGCCTAGTATGCACTGCCCCATAGACATGCCATGGTGCCCCGAGCAGACATAAACTTCCAGTCTGTGCCCTCTACAGTATTGATGGGCAGGCTTGTACCAGTCCTGGCCTGAGCTGCTAGTGGGCACATTCCCCATAAATGGCCATATATGCTGAAGTGGAATCGGCATAAAGGGGGCACAGAGTGCGGCAGCTCCTGACCTAGTGACTGGAGTGGTAAGCCAGACCAGTGCCATGTCGCTGTGGCACTGATCACGGAGTATTGGGTCCATGACATAATACTGCACCCATCCTCCACCTGTGTACCATGGTGCTTACAGTGGCCGTGGTGGTGTGTGTAGCCTATCCTCCCCCAGGTCTTACCGCCCTGAGCCCTGACACTTACGGCACCTACATCTGTCTAGTTGTGCCATTCTGTGGACAGCCCACCCCTGTCTGGGGGTCTCCATATGTTATGGACACAAAACTGGGTTCAAATATTGGAAAAGCCGTAAAATAAAGGGAATCGCCAGAAGTCGTGGCCTCGTGAGCTGCGCAATCAGCTTTTTGGTTATACAGCTCAGTGACAATCAATATGGTGGCCACTATAGCTCCTGCCGCGTTGTCACCCAGTCTCCCCAACAAATCTGAAATGATGTGCAAGGGGGCAACATATTTACCACTCGGGGATCTGGGTCACAACAGCTTTTTGCACATTCATCGGGTGGTGTGTCTACATGGGGCTGTGCTCAGAAATGTGTGCCAAGTGGCCGTTTAAATGGTCCTTAAAGGGAATCTGTCACCAGGCTTTTAGCCACCTAATCTGACAGCAGCATGATGTACAGTTAGGTCCATATATATTTGGACAGACAACATTTTTTCTACTTTTGGTTCTAGACATTACCACAATGAATTTTAAACAAAACAATTGAGATGCAGTTGAAGCTCAGACTTTCAGCTTTCATTTGAGGCAGAGGCGTAGCTAGGGTTTCGGTTCAGGGGGGGTGAGACTACTTAGTGGGCCCCTAACTAGGTAACTGTGATTACAACTCGGTGACGCACCCTGATAGTGGATGTAGGAGATGACTTCGCTGTTACTGAAAATAATCCCTATATAAAGACCAACATAGATATTACCGCCATATGGTCAGTGGTAAATACCAGTCCTACAAAACATTTGTGATTACTGCACAGTTATAGTTGGTGTCTTACCGCTGACGTTCTTTCTGATGGAATCGGTCACTTTTCATGTCTTTTCCATCTGGCCCAGACCGACATGACAACTCCTCCAGCCACGACTCTGCTACAGAGAATACAACAACGACACGTTTCACTTCTCATATTCCAGCCCCATCACCATCTATCTCCAACCTGCACAAACCCCTCATCCTGCTGATACCCCAATACCGAACCGCTGCTGCCATATGTGTCCCTATTACTGCACCTGATACCCCAATGTTGAGCCGCTGCTGCCGTATGTGTCCCTATTACTGCACCTGATACCCCAATGTTGAGCCGCTGCTGCAGTATGTGTCCCTATTACTACACCTGATACCCCAATACTGAGCCTCTACTGCTGCCGTATGTGTCCCTATTACTGCACCTGATACCCCAATACTGAGCCGCTGCTGCCATGTGTCCCTATTACTGCACCTGATACCCCAATACTGAGCCGCTGCTGCCGTATATGTCCCTATTACTGCACTTGATACCCCAATACTGAGCCTCTGCCATTTGTGTCCCTATTACTGCACTTGATACCCCAATACTGAGCCGCTGCTGCCGTATGAGTCTCTATTACTGCACTTGATACCCCAATACTGAGCCGCTGCTGCCGTATGAGTCCCTATTACTGCACTTGATACCCCAATACTGAGCCGCTGCTGCCGTATGTGTCCCTATTACTACACCTGATACCCCAATACTGAGCCGCTGCTGCCGTAAGTGTCCCTATTACTGCACCTGATACCCCAATGCTGAGCCGCTGCTGCCGTAAGTGTCCCTATTACTGCACCTGATACCCCAATGCTGATCCACTGCTGCTGTATGTGTTCCTATTACTGCACCTGATACCCCAATGCTTAGCCGCTGCTGCCGTATGTGTCCCTATTACTGCACCTGATACCCCCTATACACACGCGGCTCTTCTCCACACCCCCTATACACACGCGGCTCTTCTCCACACCCCCTATACACACGCGGCTCTGCTCCGTACACCTTGTACACATGTGGTTCTGTTCCGTACACCTTGTACACATGCGGCTCTGTTCCGTACACCTTGTACACACGCTCCTCTGCTACGTACACGCTGTAAAAACGCGGCTCCGCTCCGTACACCTTGTACACACCTGGCTCCGCTCCGTGCCCGCTGTACACGATCGGCTCCGCTCCGTGCCCGCTGTACACGATCGGCTCCGCTCCGTGCCCGCTGTACACGATCGGCTCCGCTCCGTGCCCGCTGTACACGATCGGCTCCGCTCCGTGCCCGCTGTACACGATCGGCTCCGCTCCGTGCCCGCTGTACACGATCGGCTCCGCTCCGTGCCCGCTGTACACGATCGGCTCCGCTCCGTGCCCGCTGTACACGATCGGCTCCGCTCCGTGCCCGCTGTACACGATCGGCTCCGCTCCGTGCCCGCTGTACACGATCGGCTCCGCTCCGTGCCCGCTGTACACGATCGGCTCCGCTCCGTGCCCGCTGTACACGATCGGCTCCGCTCCGTGCCCGCTGTACACGATCGGCTCCGCTCCGTGCCCGCTGTACACGATCGGCTCCGCTCCGTGCCCGCTGTACACGATCGGCTCCGCTCCGTGCCCGCTGTACACGATCGGCTCCGCTCCGTGCCCGCTGTACACGATCGGCTCCGCTCCGTGCCCGCTGTACACGATCGGCTCCGCTCCGTGCCCGCTGTACACGATCGGCTCCGCTCCGTGCCCGCTGTACACGATCGGCTCCGCTCCGTGCCCGCTGTACACGATCGGCTCCGCTCCGCGCCCGCTGTACACGCGCGGCTCCGCTCCGCGCCCGCTGTACACCTCGTACACATATGGCTCCAATCCTTACACGCCGCACACACACGGCTCTGTTCCGTACATACACAGCTCTGCTCTGTACACCCCGACCCGTACACACTTGGCTCCGCTCCGTACACAAACGGCTCCGCTCACCCCATACACACGTGGCTCCGCTCCTCTGTACACCTCATACATGCATATCTCTGCTCCGTACACCTTCTACACACTGCTCCGCTCTGTACACATCATACACACACAGCTCTGCTACATCCCTCCTGAGCCCACACAGAAACTTACTTCACCTCATCCAGCACCATGACAACCAGCACAGCAGAGCCCTGCAGCTGCTGAAGCCCCTGATCATGTGACCCCCTGACTCCGCCCCTCCCGTGACCTCATCACAGGTCCTGTGCGCAAAGAATAGCCCAGGACGACATTGCTGGCTGTGAGGGGGGGGGGCGCAATGCTGGCACAGGGGGCCCCCACCGCCTTCTCGGGGGCCCATAGCGGCTGGGCGGCAGAGTAGGGAGATCGATTCTCCCTGCTCTGCCGCAGAATGTAACTGTGTGGGCGCGCTGTGCATGCCGATACAGTTACAGTAGCGTAGCTCTGGTGGGCCCCCTCAGAGCTCAGGGCCCGGGGCGACCGCCCCCTCTGCTCCCCCGGTAGCTACGCTACTGATTTGAGGGTATCCACATTAAAATTGGATGAAGGGTTTAGGAGTTTCAGCAATATGTCACTTGCTTGTTATAGTTTTGATAAAGCCACTGTTTTATCACAGGAGATGATCACTTGAGGAGTATACTGTACATGAGCTCTGTATAACATCGCCCCCACCACTGACTGGCAGTTTTATGCCTAGGCACTGCGTACACGGAAGGCTGCTAATCAGTGGTGTGCAGAGGCTTATACAGAGCAGAGCATTCAGACAACTGCTAGATCTGCAGCAGTGAAAACAGTGACAGACCTCTGGAATCAGGTTCTCTGGCTCTACATTATTCAGCTCTCAGATGATGTAGCAAACACCTGGAGACAGGCTCCCATTAAACAGTTATCCCCACGTTTAGAAAATATCACCTATCCTCGGGGTAAGCGGTAATTATCTGAAAGGTGAGGTCTGACCAGATATGTGGTCCACCACTCCATTCATTCCCTGTGCAACTGCTGGAGACAAACAGAAAATGCCTAGTGCTGTACTCTGCGGTCTCATGTAATGATTGTCCGGCTTCCACTCCGTTCACAAGGAGCTTTGCACATCCCTGTTCTCCGTTTGGTGGGACCCCATTGATTTATAAGTTGTGTTCTAAGGAAAGGCGATAACTTTTAAAGATGGGAATAACCCTTAGCTAGTTTAACCTTGCTTGTTTTTCTTATTTGGGAATTCTTAATTTTCTATTTAACACATTAGATGCTGCAGTCAATAACTGTGATATGTAGGTAGTTAGACAGCTGGCTGGGGCTCTGCCACCACATTAACCCCATCCCCACCCTTACGCCATCGCAGAGTACCAGTAGGTTGTCTTTGCACAGATATAGCCCTCTGGCATCTTTGCACACCTATTAAGCCCTTCCTATATGATAGATGCATTTTCCTGAAAGTACTGCAGTATATCAATCAGGGCTGTGGAGTCGGAGTCGGAGTCGGTGCTCATTTTGGTGGAGTCGGAGTCAGAGTTGGAGTCGGTATAAAATGGACCGACTCCGACTCCTAAAATATATAATAAATTGGGTACAGTAATTCCATGCAGGATGTGCTGAATATTTTTTCATAGGAGTTTGGGAAAGTTATGAAATGTCCTATAAATGGCTGTTATATTCCTGATCTAAGGCTACATTCACACACAGCGTTTTTCCTGTGTTTTTTGAGGATACGTTTTTCAGCTGCAAAAGCTGATCATCTTTTTAAAAAACTGCATCACCTGAAAGGTTTTTGAGCTCATAGATAATGTTTTCAATAGCAAAAGCAGATTAGAAATCTGCTCTATCTATATATCCATTTATCCATATCTGTCTATCCATATCGTATCTGTACCAAAAAGAATGAAAACCGGGTAGTACACCAATATATATTCTGTTCTATCTAAACATCTTGATTATTGGATCATAAAAATGATTAAATGTCTGAGGTTCACATTGTACTACAATAAATTTTTCACTTAAATATAAGCAATATGTGTGGGAGTCGGAGTTGGAGTCGCAGGTTTGGCTTACCGACTCCACAGCCCTGATATCAATACCCATCTAAAGATTGAATGGTCAAATAATGTGTGTGTGTATATATGTGTGTATATATATATATATATATATTTATATATATATATATATATAATCTCTCTCAAAGGTGGACATATCATTGGTGCAACCATACAGGGGTCCAAGAGATAAGGGGGCCCTCTTCTACCTCTGAAGCAAGTGGCATAATGCATTATGATGAGCTGTTGGACTGCAAAGGGCCCATATATTGTTTTTCCACGGGGACCCACTTCTTTGTCCACAAGTGTGTGTGTGTGTGTGTATTTGTTTATACACTGCTCATAAAAATAAAGGAAACACTTAAACAACAGAATATAACTCCAAGTAAATCAAACTTCTGTGAAATCAAACTGTCCACTTAGGGAGCAATACTGACTGACAATCAATTTCACATGCTGTTGTGCAAATGGAATAGACAACAGATGGAAATTATTGGCAATTCTCAAGACTCTCTCAATAAAGGAGTGGTTCTGCAGGTGGGGACCACAGACCACATCTCAGTACCAATGCTTTCTGGCTGATGTTTTGGTCACTTTTGAATGTTTGTGCTTTCACACTCGTGGTAGCATGAGATGGAATCTACAACCCACACAAGTATATTAGTGTGTGTGTTTGTGGAAGTATGAAAAGTATAATAACCGAGTTGAAAAATCAAAACAATAAAGGATTAAACAGTGTCTAGATTTTGTCCGTCACTACTGCCTCTATACAAGATTGGTATGAACACGACATAATAAGCCTTGTCTATTTTGTATTGTGATTTGTCACTGTCCTTTTTCCGTCTCGGCCACATATGGACCTGGAAGTGCAGTGTACCGGAGATTTTGTAGCATTGTGTACCCCCGCTCCCCGCAGAGAGGATACATGTAAGCGTCTGCTCGGTGAGCGCAAGAAATCTTGGTGAGATAGCGACATCCTGTCTTCCTGTTGCTCTGCACTGTCTTTTCTTTGTGTTTTGACAGCAGATGCCACAAATCTGCCCTTTTTAGGTCTGTTTTTGACTCCGAATGCAGCAGAAGGGAATTCTTGTGTACTCCTCTAGAAAGCAGGGTAAATGCCGCCTCTATTTCGCAGTGTTTTGCTTGTGTGCAGTTTCAGATATAAGTGACATATACAGCCCATAGTTTGTCAAGACAGGAAGAAGATTGCAGAAGTCTCTACACTTGACGTTTTGCTGCTCACATTTCAATCTCTGTTGCTCTATAAGCTTTGTTTGCCTATAATACTGTTTATACACTTTCGTTTTGTACAATTTGTTGTATTTGCCCCTCCCCCCCCATTAGAAATGCCATATACATCATAAGCAATTTGCATTTTTTTTCCCAAAAATGTAAAAAATCTGCAGTTTGCTTGTTCTTCTGCGCACATTTTTTTTTTTTTTTACTGGCTACAATCAAATACTTTCATCTGATTCTTCTTTAGTTCTGCATTTTGCTAGTGTCCTCGTCACTACCGGTAGAACGAGGTGGCACTTGCTGCCCTTTCAGGTCACACAGGTAGTCCAGATCCTCCAGGATGGCGGAGTATGCAGACAGTTCCTGGAATGCAAAGACCTTGATCTCATTGCCTGTCCTTCATGTTCCTCAGAGCCAAATCCAGTTGAGCATCTCTGGGTCACAGAATGTCCAGGAGATCACTGATTGATTCCCTGATTATTGACATCTGGGATAGTCTGTTGCCTCATGCCCAGATGTTGTGCGGCCATGCTCACTACTGAGTTGCCATGATAACATTCATGCACATCGATCCACCTGTGATTTCAATTTCCTACATTCGTTTTCATTTGTTGTAGAATCCAGTTCTCAATAAATTAATGATTTTGGTTTTCAGACACTACTAATGTTATTTCGTTCTCAACAAATGTGTCACGCCTACCTTCCGTTCCACGATTCCCGCTCTCCCCGCGGCTTCTGTTCTGGCTCCCTCTGCCGCGGCTCCCGCTGTCCCTGCTCCTGCGGCCACTGCTCTGGCCGCAGCTTCCCTTGTCACAGCGCCGGCGGCTCCTGCAGCCTCCCATGTCTCCACGCAGCCCTGGGCTTCCCAGCGCTCCCGGCTCTCTCAACCCCCCCCCACTGCAGGCGCCTGTCAATCAGCTTCCCTTCCTCTCCTGCGGCCGGCCTCTGCCCCCTGTCAGATACGCAAGTGCACATCTAGGCACGCCTCTCCTAGACTGTGCTGTCCTATCCCTTGGCCTTCACCCTGACCCGGAAGTCCTGCAGCATGCCCTATATCAGGCAGTCTCACCCCATGCTCTGAGCCTGATTATCAATTGTGGTTCACACTTGATCTCGGGTCCACGTTCTCCTGCATTTCCTCTGTTCTGCGCTTTGTACCTCTCCTGGCTTCCGCTGGTCCTCCACCTGTGACCTCTCTGTGTTCCCTTCTAGGTCCAGACCATTCCAGCCCGTGTCCGCCTGTTCCAGCGTCTTCCCCAGAGCCCATTCCTGCCTCCTCCCTTGCCGTCTACCTCCGGCTCCACGGCTACAGTAGTCTCCCCTGTGGTCATCTCCTCTATGCCCGCCAGCACGTTCCCCACGTGTTTCCCGCCGGCTGTCCCCAGGTATCAGCTTCCGCGGCGATAGTCTCCCCTGGGCCTGCCCATAACGCTCCCTGTATAGGGGGTGGTACACCTAGCCAGCTCGCCCAAGGGAGGTTCGTCATCATGGCCCTGAGGGTTCAACTCCCGGAGCACTCCAGTCTCACAGTATAATCAGGCCATGGACCCTGCTGGTACCTCATCCCCGACTCAGAAGGAACTCCTGTTCTTACGGGAGAATCAAACGAGGATAATGTCCTTCCTCAAATCCATGGAATCTCGTCTGTCATCCTTACAGGCCTCTGACCCTGCTAGCGCTCCCCAGATGGCATGTCTCCAGCAGGAGCTCGCACAGCAGCGCGACACTCAGGCCCATATTTTAAATTACATGGCATCAGTGGATAACTGCCTCCTGGCCCTCCAGACCGTGGCTTCTGCTCCAGCCCCGGCTGCGACCTCCCACCCACCACCCCGTTTGGCGAAACCCCCGCGGTATAATGGCGATCCCAAATTGTGCAGGGGATTCCTAAATCAATGTCTGCTACACTTCGAGCTGTCACCTAAGCAGTACCCCACTGACCGGGCCAAGGTGGCCTTTGTTGTGTCCCACTTGGAGGGTGAGGCCCTAGCTTGGGTAAACCCTCTCTGGGAGCGGGACGACCCTATTGTCTCCCAACTTTCTATTTTTTTGGACACCTTTCGTAAAGTGTTCGATAAACCAGGTCGCTTGGCCTCTACTACCGAGGCGCTTTTTAATCTCCACCTGGGCACTCTCTCGGTAGGTCAGTACGTCATTCGGTTTCACACTCTGTCCTCAGAGTTGGGTTGGAACAATGAGGCCTTGGTGGGAGCCTTTTGGCGGGGCCTCTCTGGTCGAATCAAGGACAAGTTGGCGGGTTAAGATACTCAAACCTCCCTGGAGGATCTGATCTCCTTGGCCACCCTCATCGACCTACACTTTCAGGAGTGATCCCGAGAGGTAGCTAGAGAGAGAAGACCTTGTCGTTTTCTTCCGGCCGCTTGTAGTCCGCCCCGCTCCCGCCCAGTGTCGGCTTCTGCGGCCCCTGCACCGGAACCCATGCAAGTGGATCGTCTCAAGCCGGTGGAGGAGCGCCGGAGAGAGAGGGTTGATCATAGGCTCTGCTTCTATTGTGGGAGTGCATCCCACTTCCTTCGTTCCTGTCCTATACGCCCGGGAAACGCCTCCGCCTAGGATAGGTAAGAGAGGCCTCCCTAGGTAATTGTGACTCTTCTCTACCCTTAATTCTTTCCGTCCTTTTACATATAGGCTCCAAACATTCTTCTGAGTGGGCTTACATTGATTTGGGTGCAGCTGCAACTTTATTCAGTTCGAGGCGGTTAAGAGACTTAGTATCCCTGTCCGATCCCTGGAGACTCCTCGGCAGATTGCTTCAGTCGACGGTTGACCCTTGCGGATGTCCGTTACTCTGGTCACCGAACAGGTGGAACTTCAAATTGGAGCCTTACACCGGGAGAAGATAGTCTTTTATGTGCTGCCCTTGTTATCTCACACCATCCTCTTGGGCCTTCCCTGGTTGAGAACCCACGAGCCTATCTTGGACTGGCGCTCCGGTGATATCCTGCCTTGGGGACAATTGTGTCAAGACAAATGGCTGCTTTCAGTCCAGCTAAAGAACTCCTCGCCTCCCACTTCAGTCTCTACAGATTTACCTTCGGCCTATTGGGCCTTTTCTGACGTCTTTAACAAGAAGGAGGCAGAGGTCCTGCCCCCGCATCGGCCCTATGATTGCCTAATCGAACATGTTCCGGTTCTACTCCACCCCGAGCTCTGATCTATCCACTATCTCCCTCCGAGACTCAGGCCATGACTGAATATATTCAAGAAAACCTGGCCAGAGGCTTTATTCGCAAGTCGTCTTCGGCTGCAGGAGCGGGTTTCTTTTTCGTCAAGAAGAAGGATGAATCTCTCCATCTCTGCATTGACTACTGGGGTCTCGATGATATCACTATCAAAAACAAATATCCGCTGCCTCTCGTTCCGGAGCTGTTCGACCGTCTACGGGGAGCACGGGTCTTCAAGAAGTTGGATCTCCGAGGGGCCTATAATCTAATCCGCATTCGTTCCGGAGACGAGTGGAAGACCACTTTCAATACCTGAGACGGCCACTATGAATATTTGGTCATGCCCTTCAGCCTGTGCAATGCTCCCGCAGTGTTCCAGGAGTTCGTCAACGATGTGTTTCGAGATCTTCTTTACTCCTGTGTAGTGGTGTATTTGGATGACATCCTTGTGTTTTCCTCGGACCTGGATACTCACAGAAAGACTTGGCGGACGTCTTTACTGCATTTGAGAGAGCATCATCTGTATGCCGAACTCGAGAAGTGCGCCTTCGAGCAGTCCTCCCTGCCGTTCTTGGGTTATGTCATTTCTGACTCTGGCCTACGTATGGACCCTGGAAAAGTGTCCGCCGTGCTCAAGTGGCCGCGTCCCCAGGGAATCAAGGCTATCCAGCGATTCCTTGGTTTTGCTAATTATTACCGGCAGTTTATCCCACACTTTTCCACTTTAACCGCTCCTATCTCCGCCTTAACCCGTAAGGGAGCTAACCCGCACCTCTGGTCCCCGGAAGCCGAAAATGCCTTTCAAACCTTGAGACAAGCTTTCGCTACAGCACCCGTCCTCCATCGTCCTGAAGTTAACAAACCCTTTATCCTCGAGGTAGATGCATCTGCCATCGGAGCCGGGGCGGTTCTTTCCCAGAGATCTTTCTCCGGTCGACTGGTCACTTGCAGTTTCTTCTCCAAGATGTCCACCGCAGAGAGAAACTACGCCATTGGTGACAGGGAGCTACTCGCCATTAAATTGGCCTTGGAAGAGTGACGGTATCTTCTGGAGGGAGCTGTGCATCCATTTAAAATCTACACCGACCATAAGAACCTGGCATACATCCAGTCAGCACAGAGACTTAATCCCTGGCAAGCCAGGTGGTCGCTATTCTTTGCCCGGTTCGATTTTGAGCTTCATTTCCGTCTCGGTGACAAGAATCTCAAAGCAGATGCTTTATCCAGGTCCTTTTTGGTCTCCGATAATGAGGAAGAGCCATCACACATTGTAGACCCCAGTAAAGTCATCGTGGTCGCTCCCATCAGGTTGACTTCGTTACCGCCGGGTAAGACCTTTGTGCAAGAAAGTGAGAGGAAGCGAGTGTTACGCTGGGGTCATGCATCCAAGCTAGCCGGCCATGTGGGCCTCAAGAAAACGCTCCTTCTCATCTCTCGTTTCTATTGGTGGCCATCTCTTCTTCAAGATGTCCGAAGTTTTATCGCCTCCTGCCCGTCGTGTGCCAGAAACAAAGTCCCTCGGCACCTACCCTCTGGTCTCGGTTCCTTCGGCCCCCTGGCAGCATGTCGCAATGGACTTTATTACTGATCTGCCTTGGTCTTCTTGCCACACCGTCATCTTGGTCGTGGTGGATCGATTTTCCAAGATGGCCAATTTTATTGTTCTGCCAGGTTTACCCTCTGCTCCCGAGTTGGCGAGGATCTTCGTCACCCATGTTTTCAGGATTCACGGCTTCCTCAAGCACATCATTTCCGACAGAGGAGTTCAGTTCACCTCGCGGTTTTGGAGAGCCCTGTGCAGAATGATGGAAGTAACGTTGGACTTCTCCTCTTCCTACCATCCCCAGACCAACGGTCAGGCAGAACGCACAAATCAGATCCTTGTGACTTATCTCCGGCATTTTACCAACGCCCACCAGAACGACTGGTCCAGCCTGCTCCAGTGGGCCGAATTCACCTACAATAACCACACCAGTGAATCCTCCTCCAAGTCACCCTTCTTTATTGTCTACTGCAACATCCTGGTGTTCCTCTGCCGGTTCCTCCTGTGTCGGGTGTGCCGGCGGCCGATCTTCTGACCGAGGAGTTCTCCAGGGTCTGGCAGGAGACAAAAACCGCGCTTGAATGAGCTCAAGGCAGGATCAAGAGATAAACGCCTGGATTCTCCACTGTACTAACCCGTAGATAAAGTATGACTGTCTTCAAAATTTGTCCGTCTGAAGTAACCCTCGTACAAACTAGGTCCTCGGTACACAGGTCCGTTTGAGGTCTTGGCTCATATCAATGATGTGGCCTACAAGTTAAAACTTCCCGCCTCCCTACGGATTCCTAATTCCTTCCATGTTTCCATCTTTAAACCTGTCATACTTAACCGCTTTCATCCTTCCACTGGTTGCCCGCCTCCGCCTGTGTCCGCACAGGATGTCTTTTGAAGTTAAAGACCTTCTCGCCATGAAAAGATCTAGAGGTAAGACTCTCTTCCTAATCGATTGGAAGGTTTTCGGTCCTGAGGAGAGATCTTGAGAACCTGGGGAGAAGATCCTGGCTCCTCGTATTTTAGCCAAATTCCTTTCTGGTCTTAAGAGGGGGGGGTAATGTCACGCCTGCTTTCCGTTCCACGGCTCCTGCTCTCCCTGCGGCTTTTGTTCTGGCTCCCTCTGCCGCGGCTCCCGCTGTCCCTGCTCCTGCGGCCGCAGCTTCCCCTATCACAGCGCCGGCGGCTCCTGCAGCCTCCCGTGTCTCCACGCCGCCCAGGGCTTCCCAACGCTCTCGGCTCTCTCGGCCCACCCCCACTGCAGGCACCTTTCAATCAGCTTCCCTTCCCTTCCTGTCCTCTGGCCGGCCTCTGCCCCTTGTAAGATACGCAGGTGCACATCTAGGCACGCCTCTCCTAGACTGTGCCGTCCAATCCCTTGGCCTTCACCCTGACCCGGAAGTCCTGCAGCATGTCCTATATCAGGCAGTCTCACCCCATGCTCTGAGCCTGATTATCAATTGTGGTTCACGCGTGATCTCAGGTCCACTCTCTCCTGCGTTTCCTCTGTTCCTGCGCTTTGTACCTCTCCTGGCTCCCGCAGGTCCTCCACCTGTGACCTCTCTGTGTTCCCTTCTAGGTCCAGACCGTTCCAGCCCGTGTCCGCCTGTTCCAGCGTCCTCCCCAGAGCCCGTTCCTGCCTCCTCCTTGCCGTCTACCTCCGTCCCCGCGGCTACATCAGTCTCCCCTGTGGTCGTCACCTTCTCCCCTCTGCCCACCAGCATGTTTCCCACCTGTGTTTCCCTCCGGCTGTCCCCAGGTATCAGCTTCCGCGGCGATAGTCTCCCCTGGGCCTGCCCCTAACGCTCCCTGTATAGGGGGTGGTACACCTGGCCAGCTCGCCCGAGGGGGGTTCGTCGTCGTGGTCCTGAGGGTTCAACTCCCGGAGCAGTCCAGTCTCACAAAATGACTACATTTTGAATCGTTTGTACTTTAATCCTGAATTTTTCAGTTGTAAAAGTCCCGTCTCATATAACGAGATCGTTAGTGAGATCGCTGTTGCGTGACCAATTTTGTGACGCAACAGCGATCTCGCTACGTGTGACACATAGCGACGATCGAGCCCCTGCTGCGATGTCGCTGATCGTGCTCGAATATCCTGGGCCATTTTTTGATCGCTGTTGTCCCGCTGGCCAGCATGCATCTCTGTGTTTGACGCCAATGAGCGACCTCGTTGGCGACTCAGAACTCAGGGACACAGGTGGGAGTCGTCAGAACAGCTGCTGGGTGACAAATTTCCAATGCCGGATCGTTGCTGCGTTGTCGAAGAGATTTGCGACGCACCAGCGATCCTAACCAGGTCGTATCGTTGTCGGGATCGCTGGTGTGTCGCTTAGTGCAGGGTTCCCCAACTCCAGTCCTCAAGGCCCACCAACAGATCATGTTTTCAGGATTTCCTTAGTATTGCTCAGGTGATTGCTTCACCTGTGCAACACAAAGGAAATCCTGAAAACATGATCTGTTGGTGGGCCTTGAGGACTGGAGTTGGGAGACCTGGCTTAGTGTAATGGTACCCTTACACTAAGGTCTGATAATAGACTGATAGTACCTGTTGTGTAGAGATTGCATCTCACTGGTCAGCGCATTATTGGTAGGTAACACTTCTAAATGGGATCCACCAGTCACAATAGGCGATGATTAGGGTTCCCTTCCTTTCATGGCAGCTACTGAAGAGTTCATAGATAATTCTGGAATGAGGCAGCCATAGTTGTATATAGAGTTGAGCAAATTTTTCCAAATTTGGTTCCGGTTATGACTGGCTGCGAATATTGTTTTTGCAATATTCGGCGAATGTCATTGGAGTCAATAAGAGGTAGAAATGACTGAATATGTTCGGAACCCATCATCAAAGATAAATTCAGCACGAATAGTATAACAATATGGCAAATTCAGATTCGCCATCCAATTCCGAATATATTCGCTCAACTCTAGTTGTATGCAAAAAATACAATAACAAAATTTACATGGCAACATATTAGAAAAATATTTAGCAGAATTTAGTTTCTATTATGATCTAAACAGTTTGGCGAGACTTTCAATGTAGAAGATCTGATATTGATGTCCAGATGCCAGGTACCCCTGGGTGCTTTTTAGAGGTCTTGGGTTTTGATAGGTCAGAGTTGTCTTGGGTGGCATGAGATGCCCCAACATAATAGACAGCAGGGGATGTTAATATTATAGCTTGTGAATTGATGACATTTTTTGTATCTTCTGTGCACGATCAGGCAATTCATACTCCTAAGAGAGATCCAGCCACACCAGAAAATACGGTACAGGTTTAACCGGAGGGAGTCTATCAACCCAAACTGCCAATATAAACTAAGCACATAGGACCCGAATCGTCATTTACATTTTGAAGTTTTTCTTTTTTTTTTTTTGTCGTATTTGCTTTCGTGCCATCATCAACATTAACAGAAATACTTGAAATGCATCACTCTGATTCTAATGGCTATATAATAAATGAGTGTCACTTTTTGTATCGAAGAACTGAAATAAATTAACTTTTTGATGATCTAATTTTGTGAGATGCACCTGTATATAGGACAGAAAGGCATACAGTTAAGAAACATTGCAGGGGCCACTGTGATGACAAAAGGCCAAAAGAGAGAATACATCCAACAGTGAAATAAGTTGGAGAATAACGCAGCCAAAAATGGGTTAAATAATTGAACAGGGCAAACTGTATGTCACTTAAAGGCTGAAAATAGTTGCCGAATATCCCAGAAGAGGTTATGAAGAGGCTTTGACCTCTGCAGTCAGATATGTACAATCCATTTACAATTTTAGAAATCTTTCTGCGTGTATGTTGGTGTGAGCTCTTCTAAATTATATTCTGATATTCTGATGATTGTAATCTCCTCTAAACTAAATGTTAAATCTTGGATGAAATTTGCATTGGTTAGTGTTTGGGATTGCAGGGGAAGTTCCCTTCAGTTTGCCTTTGAGTCCATGAGCAAGATTTTAAGCCAGTTTTCAGTTTGGATTTTTGTCAATAGCAGCTTGTAGTCCGTTAAATTAGTGCAAGGGAACTGTAATTTGGTCAGAAATATAATAAAAAAAGGCAATGGTACATTAATTACAGTAAAAATATCCAAAACTTCATTGAATACACCTGTGGGAATGGGGTAGCTGAGTAGGAGACAGACACGCGCACACGATGTTAAAATATTACACCAATTTAAAACTCTAATATATAAAGCTCAATATGTGTGTGTGTATGTATGTGTGTATGTCCGGGATTGGCATCCGCACCGTCGCAGCTACAGCCACAAAATTTGGCACAGTCACACGTCTGGCCCCCGAGAGCGTCATAGGCTATGTTGTGAGGCAAAATTTTAACCCTGCGTGTTCCAATTCATCAAACAATTTTCCCCCTATCTACATAATGGGGAAAAAGTGAAACGAAAAGTGTTGGAGGCAAATTTACAGCTGCCAGATGTGAACAAGGGGGGCTTAGAGAATGAGAGCGATGGCGCCAAACAGTATATACCGTACAGTTGCTAAAGTGGGGCCCTGACATGGGATACTCGCCACACACGGGGATATGAACACACACACAAAATGCGCCACACACTACCACGTGCTTCACCACATATACCACCCTCAGCACACATTTCACCACACATACACCAACCTCGCCACATAAAAGTCGAAACACAAAAGTCGCCACTCAAAACTCGCCACGCTTCCCCAGAGTTATTTAAAAGATGAAAAATGAGCTGTGATTGGTTGCTATCAGCAACAGTTTTCTTTGTAGACAGTTGTGGTAACTGAGGCCTATTATTCTTATCACTTCTATGGTGTTATCGTCCTTTTGTAAAGCTGGAAATAACACAATTTATTACCGTGCCAACACAGACCACCCTCTGACACAGACTGCAGGGAGAGCCCAGTATCACACAGGATAGGATTAGATACATAGCTCAGCAGTCAGTATCACACAGGATATGATTAGATACATAGCTCAGCAGTCAGTATCACACAGGAGAGGTTTAGACACATGGCTCAGCAGTCAGTATCACACAGGAGAGGATTAGATACACAGCTCAGCAGTCAGTATCACACAGGATAGGATTAGATACACACCTCAGCAGACAGTATCACACAGGATAGGATTAGACACACGGCTCAGCAGTCAGTATCACACAGGAGAGGATTAGACACACGGCTCAGCAGTCAGTATCACACAGGAGAGGATTAGATACACGGCTCAGCAGTCAGTATCACACGGGATAGGAATAGATACACGGCTCAGCAGTCAGTATCACACGGGATAGGATTAGATACGCAGCTCAGCACACAGTATCACACAGGATAGGATTAGATACGCCGCTCAGCACACAGTATCACACAGAATAGTATTAGATACACGGCTCAGCAGACAGTATCACACAGAATAGGATTAGATACACGGCTCAGCAGTCAGATGCACGGTTTTTATGTGCAATATAATCATTATAATTTGTTATAACTAGCCACAGTTGGTTACTATGCCCAGGCAAAGCCGTACTCTTCAGCTAGTTACTAATAAAAACATAAATGTGGAACCTACAAGGTAATTGTGCAAAACACCTGGTATAAATGTGTAGATCTCCCTAATGGCCCTTGTGTGCTATATTTACTGCAATGGTTACAATGTTGGTGTATATATGTCGTAAGTGATGACTCTGGAGATAAATATCTTCTGTTGACATTATTTGCCTCTGAGCGGCGCTATTGCTGCTTTCTCAGTCCCGGTCATGTGACCCCCGGCTGCATCCAATGATGTCATGTTAACTTCCGGACTCAAGAAGTTGACCATGCAGCACAGATGTGGGACCCACCTGATTGACTGGGCTATGGGTGGTGTTCCGCCGTACGTCGCAGCCCAGTATCTAGCGCGCGCTGTAGAATCTTTCCCTCTGTCTTCTGCTTTCGTTGGCAGAGCCCCGCAAGCACGCGCTCTATACTGTGTTGTGATGTGCGGAGTAACTTCGCCCACATCCCAGTCAATCAGGGGGAGACGCCGCTGTCTGCATGAGACTGGGTCACGCTTCGGCGATGCAAGATCATCTTCCAGAGTTCGGGAGTTGACATGACATCACCGGATGGCGGCGGCTGTAGCTGGGAGTCACATGATCGGGACTGAGCGAGAAGCGATAGCGCCGCTTAGAGGCAAATATGTCTACATAAGGTATTTGCAAGACTTATTTGAAAGGAATAAATCGATGTGCACAATATACATTATAGTGCACCACTTTAAGAGATGACAATAAAATTGATAAGTAGTGAACTCCCGCGTACTGCGCTAAAATCCAACATGCACACAAAAGAATCGGTGTATCATTTAAAATTTCACATACAGTTGTGGCCAAAAGTATTGACACCCCTGCAATTCTGTCAGTTAATACTCAGTTTCTTCCTGAAAATGATTGCAAACACAAATTCTTTGGTATTATCTTCATTTAATTTGTCTTAAATGAACAAACACAAAAGAGAATGAAGCAAAAAGCAAAACATTGATCATTTCACACAAAACTCCAAAAATGGGCCAGACAAAAGTATTGGCACACTCAGCTTAATACTTGGTTGCACAACCTTTAGCCAAAATAACTGCGACCAACCGCTTCCGGTAACCATCAATGAGTTTCTTACAATGCTCTGCTGGAATTTTAGACCATTCTTCTTTGGCAAACTACTCCAGGTCCCTGATATTTGAAGGGTGCCTTCTCCAAACTGCCATTTTTAGATCTCTCCACAGGTGTTCTATGGGATTCAGGTCTGGACTCATTGCTGGCCAACTTAGAAGTCTCCAGTGCTTTCTCTCAAACCATTTTCTAGTGCTTTTTGAAGTGTGTTTTGGGTCGTTGTCCTGCTGGAAGACCCATGACCTCTGAGGGAGACCCAGCTTTCTCACACTGGGCCCTACATTATGCTGCAAAATTTGTTGGTAGTCTTCAGACTTCATAATGCCATGCACACGGTCAAGCAGTCCAGTGCCAGAGGCCGCAAAGCAACTTCAAAACATCAGGGAACCTCCGCCATGTTTGACTGTAGGGACCGTGTTCTTTTCTTTGAATGCCTCTTTTTTTCTCCTGTAAACTCTATGTTGATGCCTTTGCCCAAAAAGCTTTACTTTTGTCTCATCTGACCAGAGAACATTCTTCCAAAACGTTTTAGGCTTTTTCAGGTAAGTTTTGGCAAACTCCAGCCTGGCTTTATGTCTCGGGGTAAGAAGTGGGGTCTTCCTGGGTCTCCTACCATACAGACCCTTTTCATTCAGACGCCGACGGATAGTACAGATTGACATTGTTGTACCCTCGGACTGCAGGGCAGCTTGAACTTGTTTGGATGTTAATCGAGGTTCTTTATCCAACATCCGCACAATCTTGCGTTGAAATCTCTTGTTAATTTTTCTTTTCCGTCCACATCTAGGAAGGTTAGCCACAGTGCCATGGGCTTTAAACTTCTTGATGACACTGCGCACGGTAGACACAGGAACATTCAGGTCTTTGGAGATGGACTTGTAGCCTTGAGATTGCTCATGCTTCCTCACAATTTGGTTTCTCAATTCCTCAGACAGTTCTTTGGTCTTCTTTCTTTTCTCCATGCTCAATGTGGTACACACAAGGACACAGGACAGAGGTTGAGTCAGCTTTAATCCATGTCAACTGGCTGCAAGTGTGATTTAGTTATTGCCAACACCTGTTAGGTGCCAAAGGTAAGTTACAGGTGCTGTTAATTACACAAATTAGAGAGGCATCACATGATTTTTCGAACAGTGCCAATACTTTTGTCCACCCTCTTTTTTATGTTTGGTGTGGAATGATATCCAATTTGGCTTTAGGACAATTCTTTTTGTGTTTTTTCATTTAAGACAAATTAAATGAAGATAATACTACCAAAGAATTTGTGTTTGCAATCATTTTCAGGAAGAAACTGAGTATTATCTGACAGAATTGCAGGGGTGTCAATACTTTTGGCCACAACTGTACAGATAGTAATAGCACAATGTTGAAAAAGTGAGGACAGTGTAATTGGAAAAATAGTCAGCTCACAAATACTATGGCTTTATTAGTTAGTGAGGATATAGAAGAAACAGTAAATATTATATATAATGTGCCAGAAGAAAATTATGATAATATAAATACCCTGGTACCATTGTAAACAGACCAGGTTGTATTGGTAAAGCAAATTGCGAACATCAAGTAACCATATATCTTGGTAGGCCCAACAAGAGAGCGTGGCGCCTACCACGACGCGTGTTTTGGTACCTCCTGACGAGTGCAGTCCATTTACATCCGACTCCGGCAATGGAGGAGATGGAGAAATTACTTTATCAGTCTCCTCCACACCTGTGTTTCGATGCTCTCATGTGCGAGGATCGGAGCACAGAAGCATGACCCTTGTTTCACGCTCGCAGCAGAGTGCCGTTTGCATAATCTCCCATGACAGAATCTTTGCTAGTGTAACCCCCATCCTAAGCCTGTTGCTTACTTCAATGTGTCTGCTTCCGTTCTGGTGTGAGAAAGAGAGTTATGTAATGGACAAGAAGAAAAAGTTCTATCTAGCATTAATATATTCTGAATATTGTCAAAATAGTCTCCCAAAATGCATCCATCACGAGTTGTGTGTAGAATCGGGGGCTGACCAGATATATTCTTCTCAACCGATGGGTGGAGAGGAGAAAGCTGCAGCCAGCCACCACTGTTTTAAGAAAGTGTCGGGTATTTTGACATCCAACATGCTCGAGCTTTCTTTCCTCCTAAAAACTTATGTCGGACTTTGGGGAAGAGGGGGCAATTTAGGAAATGTCAAAAGCATGACGCAGGAAGTAAAAGAGGGGAAAAGAATTCTTACTGCAGTTTTTTGAGTGTGGGGATGGTAAGTGTCTCGCCCATTGCCCGGGTCTCTAGTATCGTTGTGTGTGTTGGACCCCATTGGCCCGTGTGTGGTTTCTGACTCTCAGCTGTGCCCATAAAGTCACTTGATGCAATCCTGTCTTGACCCTGGGGAAGGTGGGCAGGTCATCCGGCTCCTGTCGTGTCTGTACATGCACCAGCTGATCATAAACTCAGGCCATGTCTGTATGAAGTATAGACACCCAGTTAAAGACTGTAGCTGAAATTTAGCCCTGGGTTTTGAAATCACACAGGCCGATGTTGTCCCCGTCCTCAAGCACCAGATGGGATATATTACTAATATTACCCTGGATGGAGGAAAGAAAGATTTACTACATGAGCAATATTTCTAATGATACCCGTGGCCTGCTGGGGTAAGTGACGGAGTCCATCACAACTCTTAACAGAATGGGTGTCATGAGAACACAGATTCTTCTAACAACATAGCAGACCAGGCAGCCCACGACCAGAAACAGGCCCTTCTAGCATTTGCCAGAATTGCCAGATGGCCAGTCCGGCCCTGTAGACATTGCTACAATAACTACATGATTTATAGAGTTGTTAGGCTTGTACTGCCCGAGCAGTGACATATTGTAACATTGATGTTGATCTTATTTCTGTACAAATCGGAGAGCGTTCTCCTGGCCCTTAATCAGATCTTTGTTGCAGGGCTTCTTATTTGTACCCTATGTTCTGCTGTGAAGAACATTGTGAACTTTGCTTCATGGGGCACCCAGATACTTAGTTTTATTTATCATTGTTTTATTATTATTTATTTATTTTCTCAAATTATCAACTTCCTCTTGTTTTTTTTTTTTTGTTACTTCTTGCTACATAATCTCCAGTGTAAGGGGAAACACTGCTAGCGCACAGTTGCTAGTAGGTTCGTTAGACTGGTTTTTGATTTCCTGCTGAAAACCTAAAGGGGTTATCTGTGATCTGCAAAAACCTTACCAGGCACCATAAATGCCTAGAGCAAATACAATGTAGATCATCTTCCCACAAATCCCCCGGTTTATTTATTTCTTACCCCTTGACCCACTGCATGTTGCTTTCCTCCTTCTTTGATATGACTTATAGGAATCAACCTAATGCAAACCGGCACATTCACACTGTAAGGACAGGTTTACACGGGCATAGAAGAAATCGTTCAGAGTTTCATCAAGAAAAGTGGAATGAGTTGTTTTTTTTTGTTTTTTTTAATACAATCCGTTTTTTTACAGCATCTATTAATCACTTATAGGACCATTCACAGTTTCCTATGTTACAGAATTGCAATGTATCCGTAATTATTGGATGCTGTACGATGACTCCAGTATACGGAAGGAACTAGTGCATGTTTTTTTTCACACAACCAGATAAGGTCAGTGGAAAAAAAATCGCTCATCCGCATTGCCCGATTGACTACAATGGGCACTGTCTGTCTATTCCGCAGACAGAATTTGGATCAAAAATACGGCCTTGTGAAGGTCATGTACTCACTTTTAGTGTTTGCAGCATGTTTCTCTGCACAAAAAATGCATTTTGAGCGTCAGGAGGAAATATTCCGCCTGTAACATTCTAGCTTTTTGTGTCTTTTACATGCATTTCTTTTCCCATTCCTTTGATTTAAGTGAAAAATACTGAAAGAATTGACGCGCTGCAGATTTAAAATTAAAACATTGATTTTTAAAATCCGTCAGGAAAAAAAATAAGCAACGTCCATGAGATTTCAGAAATCTCATTAATTTTGGTTGTACTGTAAATTGCAGCAGTTGTGGCTTCTTTTTTTATTTACTCTTGAAAAACGTGGCACAAACGCAAGGTGTGAACAAGTCCTTACTGTGCAGGTGCATCCGCTCGGCTTTGTACAGGACTAGTAACGTGTGGTCTGAAAGGGCTTGCATTCCCCATGGGGTCATGTAAGGGAACTCTGACACCGTGCCTCTGAACTGCCTGTTTCTTCTGTGAACCTGGAGAAACCCGTTTGTGGTAAATGCTTTGTAATAGTTAAAGGGAAGCTCCTTCCTACTTTTTTTTTATTCATTTGCAGATCCTCGCTGGGCTTCTATCAATAGAGGTATTCTCATATGTGACGAATGCTGTAGTGTGCATCGGAGCCTGGGAAGACACATCTCACAAGTGAGGCATCTGAAACACACGCCATGGCCTCCGACCTTGCTACAGGTAATGGTTCAAGGCTTCTACACAGCCATGTTCTCGTCTGGTCAGGTAGTGCTGGAGATGGCTGTAATTCTTCAGGTAGCCTGGGCAGTCTGGAGCTCTAGCTAGGATCGGTGGGGGTGCAAATGATATGATGAAATATTCTGGCAATATGACTTTACTTTATAAAATGGAAATAATCCTTTAAGGCCACGGGACGTGGATGTTTGAGAAAGTGCATTCTCTCTTTCTGCCCCATAGATGGCCTTTTCCCTGCTGCAGTCAGGAGAAATTATTAGTTTTCACCTCTGTCCTAATGGTTTTTTCTTAATTCGCCCTCAATGGACCTGAACCTGGAATCTCCATCATTCCCATAGAAGTTGAATTGAGTTGGCATCACTCATCTTCACTCTACCCAGGGGACCAAGGGACCCCCATGGAGATCAGGGATAATCCCCCCCCCACTCTTAACACTTGTAGTCACACGGTTCTGACTTGTAGTGCAGATAGGTGACAAGTCGTAAAAGCCCCTTTAGCGTTATGGTTGGGACAGCCTCCTTTTCGGTACATTTTCAGGATCAGATCTTGGAGCAAGAGATCTCCTTGTGATTAAAATCTAAACCTTATTTGTTATTTTTGGACGTATCTTTGTATGTGCACTGATGTATGTGTCTTGTGTAATTTAGATGGTACAGACCCTCTATAGTAATGGGGCGAATTCAATATGGGAACATTCTTTGCTGGACCCGGCATCTATAATGAGTGGAAAGCGGAAGGCCAATCCCCAAGATAAGTTGCAGTAAGTCTATGCTATTTTCTCTAATTATTCTATGAATTGCTACATATCTCCATTTATACAGAGCGGGAATCATCTGAGGTCTGGGGGGCTCCTTTGTCTTCCCAGCTCTTATATCCAGCGTTGGAGACAGCGCTGTGGGACGTAATGCTTTTCTACAGCACTGGCTCCCTACTTAATACAAGTGCCTAGGGTTTCCTCTGTGCACGGCTGACAGCAAGTAGGGCACAGTTGGCACCATTGAACTTGGAGCACATATAGCATAGCTCTTTATTACAGAGCTATACCATGCTTCATCAGGTGCTACAAGTATAGAGCTGTTTATCCAACAAGCAATGCTTCTAGGGCACAAAAGAAGTACAAAGAGGTTTTCTGGTGTAGACCCTAATCACTGTATAAATGAAAAGTTCTTTAACTTTCTAACATATTTCCATATTTCACTTCCTCATCATGCTAAATATATGTTTGCTAAGAGAAAACTGTTGCTTACATGCAGATGATGGTTCAAAGGTACAGGCACAAACCGCTCACAGGTTCTGAGCTCACTGATTGGCTGTTGTTCTGTCAGCATGACATCAGCCCTGCTGACAATACCAGATATCGGGAGCAGTGATAGAGACTCAGCAAGAGGTGATTAAAGAACAGTTTAAGTAAAAACTGTGCCAGGGGACAGGGGTTTTTGGAAACTGGAACACCCCTTAAATGCTATTGTGAACTCTGCCTAATCCTGCATACAACTGAGAAATAAATGCAATTGAACCCCTTCAGAACAAAGCCGATTTCATTTTTGCGTTTGTTTTTCGCTCCCCTTCTTCCCAGAGCTGTACCTTTTTTTAGTTTTCCGTCAATATGGCCATGTGAGGGCTTGTCTTTTGCACGGGACGAGTTGTACTTTTGAACTACACCATTGGTTTTACCATGTCGTGTACTCGAAAATGGGAAAAAAATTCCAAGTGTAATTCCACAACTGTTTTTTTTTTTTGTTTTTTTTTTTTTTTTACCATGTTCACTAAATGCTAAAACTGCCCTGCCATTATGATTCTCCAGGTCATTACAAGTTCATAGACACCAAACATGTCTAGGTTCTTTTTTATTTAAGCAGTGAAAAAAAAAATCCAGTTTTGATAAAAAAAAAAAAATTGTCATTTTCCGAGACCCATAGTGTCTCCATTTTTCGTGATCTGGGGATACGTGAGGGCTTATTTTTTGCCTGCTGAGCTGACGTTTTTAATGATACCATTTTGGTGCAGATACGATCTTTTGATCGCCCTTTATTGCATTTTAATGCACTGTTGCGCAACCAAAAAAATGTAATTCTGGAGTTTTGACGGTTTTTTTTTACTACGCCGTTTACCGATTGTATTAATTCTTTTTATAACTTGAGAGATCGGGCGATTCTGAACTCGGCGATACCAAATATGTGTATGTTCGATTTTTTTTTTTTTTTTTTTTTGTTTCATTTTGAATTGGGCGAAGGGGGGCGGTGATTTTGAATTTTTTTATATATTTTTTTAGATATTCTAAAAAAATTTTTTTTTTTTTTTTTCTTCACACTTTGCATTCTTCAATAGTCTCCATGGGAGACTAGAAGCTGCAGTTGTCCGATCGGCTCTGCTACATACAGTCAATGATCAAATTGCCTGTGTGTAGCAGAAATGCTCACTTGCTATGAGCGCCGTCCACCGGGCAGTGCTCATAGCAATCCGTCTGACAACCATAGAGGTCTGCTGGAGACCTCTGGTTGTCATGCCAACCCATCGGTGACCCGTGATCACGTGACGGGGTCACCGATGGGCGGGATTTCCGGCGCGCTTGCTGGAAGTTCGAGTTAAATGCCGTTGTCAGAGATTGACAGTGGCCTTTAACAGGTTAATTGTCTACCCACCCGCGGCTGTTAGGGGCACATGTCAGCTGTACAAAACAGCTGAGATGTACAGGGAAAGATAAGGGCTCACCGCCGTTGCCCACATCAAAGGGGGAGACACGACATGTGCCATACATGTACATCGCGTGTCGTGGAGGGGTTAAAATTTAGACAATGTTTTGTGAAATTGAGCTCACCCTGGTGCTTTGCTACAATGTTCTCATTTACTCACTACAAACCAAGTACTCAAATGTGGCAAAGATAAAGTCATAAATGTGTTTTTCGGCAAAGTGGCACGCCATGAAGAAAATTTGATTATCAAAGGGGGCTGTCGAGCAGATGCAGTACACTCGTGACATTCGTTTTTCTACTCCTATTATGGAACAGAAAGACAGAAATGCAACTGCAGATGTGAACCTATCCGAATTTCTTGAAAATGGTGAACTAAAAGGGTTATCCACTTGCTTCAATATTTTTTTTTTTTTTTAAGCATTATCATCGGTAAGAACAATATAAGCAGCAATCCTCATCTCTCCCTTTTCCTCCTCTCCTGGTTTGATACTGCCCTTTTTCCCCCTGGTGTCTGCATCCTGCTGTGGTGATTTCACATGTTCCTATATCAGGGCATCTGCTGTAGCCAATAACTAGCTGTAAGGGGACACCGATATGGCCGTTGATTGGCTGCCTTGGTCACATGTCCCGGTTAGAATTTAATCGCTACAGCCGGAAGTAGAGAACGGTGGGAGACCAGCTTCTCTTATTGTTTCAGTAAATTTTGAGCATATAAAAATTGTGGAAGTGGTCAACTTCTTTATAAAACAAAGTGTATTTGAAAGTTGTATATTTTTTAATTTACAAGCCACACAGGCAGCTTGTAGAAATTTCAGGAATTTCTAGAAGTATTTTCTTTCAAGGATCAAAACACAAATCTTATATAATGTCATATAAGCATATTGATATAGAATTGGCAATGGAGGTGGAAAATCTGAGTCCCCTGCTCATCTGCGACTTGTTTTTTTTTTTTTCTCTCAGCTCGGGCTGAGAAAATATCGTAGCATGCTGTGATTGTCCCCATGTCTTGGATGAGACACGGCAATGAAAATCAATGGATGCGATTTTAAAAAATTGCACGGCACACGGACCATGCGTGTTAATTTTTACACACCCATGACCTTGAAAACCCGACATTTCATGAGCCCCGTACAGTAAACTCACAGCATGACCCGTCAGAATAGACTAGATGGATATCCACCCAGCTCTCCTGCTGTCTGTCTATGAAGGACACACAGTGCATCACCCAGCTTTGCACATAGACTTGCCTCTGCACCTAGCATTCACATGGTATGTCCATCCACCCTGCTCTCCTGCTGTCTGTCTATGAAGGAGACACAGTGCATCACCCAGCTTTGCACATAGACTTGCCTCTGCACCTAGCATTCACATGGTATGTCCATCCACCCAGCTCTCCTGCTCTCCTGCTGTCTGTCTATGAAGGAGACACAGTGCATCACCCAGCTTTGCACATAGACTTGCCTCTGCACCTAGCATTCACATGGTATGTCTTTCAGCTAACCCCAGCTTACCCCAGTGTTATTTATGACCTTGTTTACTCTGGCTTGATTATATACATCTGGTCCACTCTTAATTGTCTGACCAAGAAGAGCAGAGACCACTCCTCTCTGCTTCACACCTGACTGCACTTAGTTGTACATATATTGCAGAGCACAAGTCTGCATAGACTTCAGTCTGCATTGTGATTTCCTATAAGTGTGTGCTAGAAGTGTGAAGATTAATTTAAGAATTAAAACCAGAATTGAACCAGAAGGGAACTGAAGGGAACTGTACACAGTCACTGTAAACAATGTTTCTGTTTGTTTTCACTTTCACCCCAATAATCCTTCACTTTCTGCTAATTCCCCTAATCCCTACTCCTAGTAAGGAACTGTTAATCTCTTCTTCAATCCTCCCCATCCACCTCACCTCTGCCTCAAAACTGTTCCTTAACATACAATCCTCTGTCTCCAAACACAGACAGCCCCCTCATGCCCTCTCCTGCTCCCACCTGCTAACACTTTCTCTGCTCCTTCTCACTGCTGGTGATATCTCTCCAAATCCTGGTCCTCCTCACCACATTCCCACAGTCATTTCTACCTCCCATCCACACTCTATGACAACCTTCCGTAACCTCTCCAACCTTATACCCATTCACCCAGCCCCCGCTTCCCCAGTCCCACTAACAGGAGCTCTGTGGAACGCTCGCTCTGTCTGCAACAAGCTTTCCTACATCCATGATCTTTTTGTTACTACCAAACTCTCCTTCCTCGCCATCACCGAAACCTGGCTCACCCCTTCTGACACAGCCTCTCCTGCTGCACTTGCGTATGGCGGCTTCCACCTTTCTCACACCCCCCGCCCCAGCAGCAAACATGGTGGAGGAGTTGGTTTTCTCCTGTCAGATACCTGCTCCTTCACCCCAATCCCACTGCCACCCTCTGTTACCCTCCCTTCCTTTGAGGTGCACTCTGTGCGCATCTACTCCCCCTCCAACCTCCAACTGGCTGTCATCTACCACCCCCCAGGGCCAGCCACCACCTTCTTTGACCACTTCACCACCTGGTTACTTCATTTCCTTTCCGCGGACATCCCTACTATCATCATGGGCGACTTCAACATCCCCATTGACACTTCCCTCTCAGCTGCCACTAAACTTCTATCTCTCACTTCCTCCTTCGGCCTCACTCAATGGTCTTCTACAGCCACCCACAAAGATGGCCACACACTGGACCTCATCTTCACCCGCCTCTGCTCCCTATCTAACCTCTCTAACTCACCTCTTCCTCTCTCTGACCACAACCTGCTCACATTCTCTTCCCTCTTCACTCCATGTCTACAATCCCCACCCCACAAACTTTCACACCCTCGCAGGCATCTTAAACACCTTGCCCTACACTCATTCTCTGAATCCCTCCTCCCTCTTACAGATATAAGTTCCTTACACAATGCGGATGACGCTGCCGCTCTATATAACACCACAATAGCTGTAGCTTTGGAATCCGCTGCCCCACTTAGGCTGGTTTCACATTCGCGCTTTTTAAGCGCACGCACGGCCGGGGGTAGCTCCGCCCCCGAGCCGGCTCTCTGCCCGGCGTGCCCGCCCCTTCCTTGTAGCGCCGCCTCCTAGCGCACAGCGGCGCCTGCGATCGGCGCACCCTATCTTTAGCATAGGGTGTGCAGATCGTGCGCAGGCCATGCGCTAGTTGCGCTTTGACCTGCGCTGCGCACTTTTGACGGTGCGCCGTGCGCGCCAAAATCAAACTTTTCGGATTTTGGCACGCACGGCGCACTGTCAAAAGTGCGCAGCGCAGGTCAAAGCGCAACTAGCGCACGGTCTGCGTACGATCTGCGCACCCTATGCTAAAGATAGGGTGCGCCGATCGCAGGCGCCGCTGTGCGCTAGGAGGCGGCGCTACAAGGAAGGGGCGGGCACGCCGGGCAGAGAGCCGGCTCGGGGGCGGAGCTACCCCCGGCCGTGCGTGCGCTTAAAAAGCGCGAATGTGAAACCAGCCTTACACATACCAAAACTCGCAAAATCAACAGACAGCCCTGGCACACCAGCCTGACCAAAGAGCTGAGGCGAGCTTCCAGGGCTGCTGAGCGTAGATGGAAAAGATCCCACTCCAACGAGCACTTCATCGCATTCAAACAGTCCCTCACTACTTTCAAGACCACACTCGCCACAGCTAAACAAACCTACTTCTCATCTCTCATATCCTCCCTGTCTCACAACCCTAAACAGTTATTCAACACCTTCAATTCTCTCCTCCGCCCCCCAGCACCTCCTCCCTCCCCACTCATCTCAGCTGAAGACTTTGCCTCATTTTTCAAGCAGAAAATTGATAACATCAGGGACAGTTTTGGTCAACAACCCCCAGAGCCCTTCCTCCCGACTTCCCAGCCCTCCACCTTCAAAACCAACTTCTCCACCATTACAGAAGATCGACTCTCCACTCTACTCTCAAGATCACATCTCACCACCTGTGCACTCGACCCGATCCCATCCCACTTCATCCCAAACCTCACCACAGTCTTCATCCCAACCCTAACCCATCTCTTCAACCTATCACTAACAACTGGTGTTTTCCCCTCAAGCTTTAAACATGCCTCCATCACACCTATCCTCAAAAAGCCCTCTCTTGACCCATCCTCTGTATCTAGCTATCGCCCTATATCACTTCTCCCATACGCCTCCAAGCTACTGGAACAACACGTCTACCTTGAACTGTCCTCCCATCTCTCTTCTTGCTCCCTCTTCGACCGCTTACAATCTGGCTTCCGGTCACACCACTCCACTGAAACTGCCCTTACTAAGGTCACCAATGACCTCTTAACTGCCAAGAGCAAGCGACACTACTCTGTCCTCCTCCTCCTGGACCTGTCGGCTGCCTTTGACACAGTGGACCATTCCCTATTATTACAGACCCTCTCATCCCTCGGCATCACAGACTTGGCCCTCTCCTGGATCTCATCATACCTAACAGACCGGACATTCAGCGTCTCCCACTCACACACCACCTCCTCACCTCGCCCCCTATCTGTCGGAGTCCCACAAGGTTCAGTCCTTGGGCCCCTGCTGTTCTCTATTTACACCTTTGGCCTGGGACAGCTCATAGAATCTCATGGCTTTCAGTATCATCTTTATGCTGATGACACACAGATCTACATCTCTGGACCAGATATCACCTCCCTACTAACCAGAATCCCTCAATGTCTGTCCACTATTTCATCCTTCTTCTCCACTAGATATCTGAAACTCAACATGGACAAAACAGAATTCATCATCTTTCCCCCATCTCACATGACCCCCCCTACGAACCTATCAATTACAGTAAATGACTGCCCACTCTCCCCAGTCCCACAAGCTCGCTGCCTCGGAGTAATCCTTGACGCTGATCTCTCCTTCAAACCACATATCCAAACCCTTTCCACTTCCTGCCAACTTCAACTCAAAAATATTTCACGCATCCGTTCATTCCTCACCCAAGAATCTGCAAAAACCCTAGTCCATGCCCTCATTATCTCTCGCCTTGACTACTGCAACCTCATGCTCTGTGGCCTCCCCTCAAACACTCTCGCACCCCTCCAATCTATTCTAAACTCTGCTGCCCGACTAATCCACCTGTCCCCCCGCTATTCCCCAGCTTCTCCCCTCTGTCAATCCCTTCACTGGCTCCCAATTGCCCAGAGACTCCATTACAAAACCCTAACCATGACATACAAAGCCATCCACAACTTGTCTCCTCCATACATCTGTGACCTCGTCTCCCGGTACTTTCCTGCACGCAACCTCCGATCCTCACAAGATCTCCTTCTTTACTCCCCTCTTATCTCCTCTTCCCACAATCGCATACAAGATTCGCGCATCACCCCTACTCTGGAACTCTCTACCACAACATATCAGACTCTCACCTACCATCGAAACCTTCAAAAAGAGCCTGAAGACCCACCTCTTCCGACAAGCCTATAACCTGCAGTAACCACCGATCGACCAAACCGCTGCACGACCAGCTCTACCCTCGCCTACTGTATTATCACCCATCCCTTGAAGATTGTGAGACCTCGCGGGGAGGGTCCTCTCTCCTCCTGGACCAGTCGTGACTTGTATTGTTTAAGATTACTGTACTTGTATGTATTATGTATACCCCTCCTCACATGTAAAGCGCCATGGAACAAATGGCGCTATAACAATAAATAATAATAATAATAATAATAATAATAATAATAATATAAAGATGTCAGTGACATATATACCATAAATATTATAGCTCCTGTAGCTTACTGTACACGTTAATAAATTATTAATTTTCTGGAAAAAAAATTAGCGTGGGATCTTCCGACATTTCAACATTTTGTTAACCAGCAGAGGGAAAGCAGACAGCTGGGGGGGGGGGGATTTTCTCACGCTCGCGGTAACGTCAGTCAGGTGAAAAGAATTCATTGGATATGAACTCACTGTTTTCCCGTCACCACGAAGCTGGGAGCAACGTAAGAAAGCGCAGCTCAGTGTCTAGGATGTCTGACATATTGAATGCTCGCATTATACCAGTGTTAGTCATGCCAAGTAGATGTAGCAGAGCTAGAGGAGTCTGTGGACATAATAAATTATCTTCCTGTTGGATAGGTGAGGAATATGGTGGGTGTTTTTTTTTTTTGTTTGTTTTTTTTTTTGTTTTACTCTTACAGGGGACATGAGAATCGTAGGATTATTATCAGGACTGTAACACTGACAGCTAGATAGCGTTCCCACTAGGCTGACCAGGGCTGGATAACGGACAGCAGAATGTCTACTCACCGCGGTGAGAGCCTGCAGCGCTGGTAACGATAGCTTGGCCCTAGGACCTGCAGGGAGGGCGGAGCGTTGGTGAGACGCCCGGGGGCCGCAGGACCTGCGGTCACGTGACCGCGTGTCAGAGGGAGTGGGCGGAGCCACAGGCAAGCTGCAGGGACGCAAGCAATTGTACAGAGAATAACGTGGCTCAGAGGATTACAGTAGTCAAAGCGAAATCAGGTCAAAACACAGGGCGAGTGGCGAGGTACAGAAGGGAGGTACAGAGACAGGTCAAATAACGTAGCCAAGGGTCACACACAGAACGGGCAGTGCAGTACAGGAGGGATATTCTCAAGAGGGGTCAAATAACGTAGCCAGGGGTGACACACAGGATAGTCAGAGAAGTACAAAATCAGCAGGCAAGGACATAAACCGAAACAGGACCGAATCAAACACCAGACAGACAAGGATTGGCACAAAGCACAGGCAGAACAGGGTCAGGCACACTCAACTAGGAGTATAAACGACGGGACGGCTCTACATGAGGCTATAAAAACCCTCCCAGGATCCACAGAGAGGCTTTACAAGTTAACTCCTACATCTCCAACCCTGAGATCTCAGTAAACCATGACAATTATCTTCACATCGGGAACGGGTGAGGATTACGTTGCTTTTTTTTTTTTTTTTTAATGGGGACGGGCTTCAGTGGAATAGGCGTAAAGGTGAGTATGTGATTTTTTTTTTTTTTAATTCTAAATTCAGTAAAGGAGTCTCATTATTTCAAATGAAGGACTTTATTCAGTAAAGGTTTTAGTATAGGGGCATTTATTAGATGCTTCTCCATTACCGAACTTTGGGCTTGATGTCAGCTGTCATTATAAAGTTGACATCAACTCCCCAACTGTCACCCGACTTTCCAGTACCCCAGGGCAAGTGGGAAGAGCGCATCTTATGGATGTTCTTTTTCTGGGGTGGCTGAAAGCTATTTGGGAGGGGACCAAAATCCATGGCCCCTTCTTAGCCTATTAATATCATCCCACAGCTGTCTGCATAGCCTGTGCTGGTTATTAATTATAGAGGGATCCTAAATCACCTTTTTTTTTGGGGGGGGGTTACTCATTTTAATAACTAGTAAAGGCGTAGTAGACTGCTGTGAGCTGATATTAATAGCATGGGAAGCTCCAGGAGTATTACCCCCCATCCCAGGCTACAAACATCTGCTCCCAGCTGTCTGCTTTCCCTGTACTGGTTAATATCATTTTAGGGGAACCTATGACTTTTTTTATTAAAGCAGTTTATTTGGTAATAAAATTCATATACCGTAAAATACACACGCAAAGCCCGGATTTATGTATCTTGCTCATATTTATATCTATCTGTAGCCATCTCATAAATATGTGTGTATATATACATATTTTTTTCATATATTTGCTTGGAAAACTGTTTAAATGACAGAGAATTGCTGTATATAAAAGCTAATGTTAAAATTGTATTCGGATGTGAATAGATGCTGGCTAATAAAAATCGCATTGTAGTCCCATGAAAATCGCATGGGACTTGCATGACACCGGTCTGACTTTTCAGGAGAGATGTGTGTATATATGTGTATGTATGTGTATATATATATATATATATATATATATATATATATATATATACAGTGGGGAAAAAAAGTATTTAGTCAGTCAGCAATAGTGCAAGTTCCACCACTTAAAAAGATGAGAGGCGTCTGTAATTTACATCATAGGTAGACCTCAACTATGGGAGACAAACTGAGAAAAAAAAATCCAGAAAATCACATTGTCTGTTTTTTTTTCATTTTATTTGCATATTATGGTGGAAAATAAGTATTTGGTCAAAAACAAAATTTCATCTCAATACTTTGTGATATATCCTTTGTTGGCAATGACAGAGGTCAAACGTTTTCTGTAAGTCTTCACAAGGTTGCCACACACTGTTGTTGGTATGTTGGCCCATTCCTCCATGCAGATCTCCTCTAGAGCAGTGATGTTTTTGGCTTTTCGCTTGGCAACACGGACTTTCAACTCCCTCCAAAGGTTTTCTATAGGGTTGAGATCTGGAGACTGGCTAGGCCACTCCAGGACCTTGAAATGCTTCTTACGAAGCCACTCCTTCGTTGCCCTGGCGGTGTGCTTTGGATCATTGTCATGTTGAAAGACCCAGCCACGTTTCATCTTCAATGCCCTTGCTGATGGAAGGAGGTTTGCACTCAAAATCTCACGATACATGGCCCCATTCATTCTTTCATGTACCCGTATCAGTCGTCCTGGCCCCTTTGCAGAGAAACAGCCCCAAAGCATGATGTTTCCACCACCATGCTTTACAGTAGGTATGGTGTTTGATGGATGCAACTCAGTATTCTTTTTCCTCCAAACACGACAAGTTGTGTTTCTACCAAACAGTTCCAGTTTGGTTTCATCAGACCATAGGACATTCTCCCAAAACTCCTCTGGATCATCCAAATGCTCTCTATCAAACTTCAGACGGGCCCGGACATGTACAGGCTTAAGCAGTGGGACACGTCTGGCACTGCAGGATCTGAGTCCATGGTGGCGTAGTGTGTTACTTATGGTAGGCCTTGTTACATTGGTCCCAGCTCTCTGCAGTTCATTCACTAGGTCCCCCCGCGTGGTTCTGGGATTTTTGCTCACCATTCTTGTGATCATTCTGACCCCACGGGGTGGGATTTTGCGTGGAGCACCAGATCGAGGGAGATTATCAGTGGTCTTGTATGTCTTCCATTTTCTAATTATTGCTCCCACAGTTGATTTCTTCACTCCAAGCTGGTTGGCTATTGCAGATTCAGTCTTCCCAGCCTGGTGCAGGGCTACAATTTTGTTTCTGGTGTCCTTTGACAGCTCTTTGGTCTTCACCATAGTGGAGTTTGGAGTCAGACTGTTTGAGGGTGTGCACAGGTGTCTTTTTATACTGATAACAAGTTTAAACAGGTGCCATTACTACAGGTAATGAGTGGAGGAAAGAGGAGACTCTTAAAGAAGAAGTTACAGGTCTGTGAGAGCCAGAAATCTTGATTGCTTGTTTCTGACCAAATACTTATTTTCCACCATAATATGCAAATAAAATGAAAAAAAAAACAGACAATGTGATTTTCTGGATTTTTTTTTCTCAGTTTGTCTCCCATAGTTGAGGTCTACCTATGATGTAAATTACAGACGCCTCTCATCTTTTTAAGTGGTGGAACTTGCACTATTGCTGACTGACTATATACTTTTTTTCCCCACTGTATATATATATATATATATATATATATATATATATATATATATATATATATATATATATATATATTATATATGTGTATATTATATATGTGTATATATAATATAATTTTTTTTTTTTTTTTTTTTACAGTGATGGGTGTGAGCCCTAAGTTTGTATTTGTAGGCAATGCATGTTAAATGCGGTTTTCCTTTGGGAGACAATTTAATTTTTGTTTCTTTGGTGAAATGTTCCTAAATTTGTTTTTTGTTTCCTTACAGCCCAAACAAAGCTGAGTTTATAAGAGCAAAATATCAAATGCTAGCATTTGTTCACCGTTTACCCTGTCGAGATGATGATAGTGTTACAGCCAAAGATCTTAGTAAGGTAAGCATTTTTCTCCTAATTAGGCATGCTTCTGTCTGAGCGCCTGACCAGTTCTGTCTTGTTACAGCAAATATCCTGATCTCTGGCTCACTGATCTATGAAGAAAGAATATGTTACTGTAATATACGCTAGAGCACTATGTGATCTGAATCCATCATGCTGCTTCCTTACCAATTATATTCCAGTTTACATGCTGGCAGAGATTCCTTAAAGGGGTTGTGCCAATAACAAAAGTATATTTTAATCAACAGATCTTGGAATAAAAATAATCTCCACAATTAGTTTTTAAAATAATGTTCCTGTGCTGTGATAATCTTATAAATGTGCCCCTGCTGTGTACAGTGTAATGGCTGTGTCTCACCGTACAGGGACATGGTCTGATCATACCACAGCTCCTGGGCAGGGGAGGAAGCAAAAAATCTATACAGACAGGAAAGCATGGGATCGCTAATATTTTTTTTCTTTGAAGTAAAACATTTTTAAAAACTGGCCGTGAAAGGTTTTGTCTCTCAAAAAGAATCAGCTGTGATCCCCTTCTGTCCTGTCTGTATCCTCTTTTGCTTTCTCCCCTGCCCAGGAGCTGTGGTATGATCAGACCATGTCCCTGTACGGTCAGACACGGCCATTACACAGTACACAGCAGGGGCACATTTATAAGATTATCTCAGCACAGGAACATTTTTTTAAACACATCCAATTGTGGATTGATTAAAATATACTTTTGTTCGTGTGGTAAAACCCCTTTAAAGGGAAAAGACCATTTTTGAGCAACACCCCATACTATTCAGCACTTAGAATATTGTGAGCAACGTGATAAAATAATTCATTTATTTTATGCTTTTTTTTTTTCTCTTTATTCACTATCAAATCTGAATAGAAAATTGTGTTGGACAGCAGTTTATTAGAAAAGCTCAAGTTATCTGACAACTGATAATTGACTACAGCCCTATAAGAGCTAACATTGTGTCTGTAAAAGCAGATCTGCCAGGAGATTTCACAAGACACACTGCAAGTTATTAAATAGATGTCTTAAACTTGATAATGCTGGTGTACATACTTTGGAAATCTATGTAAGAATGGCTGTTTAATCCTTAGTGAAAGTTTCCCTGCCTGATACTAAAATGCTAAATTTAATATAGGTATTATACAGCCATTCTGGCATGGGTTTAAAATGGATCATCAAATCTAAGAGCTCTATTTAAATAGGTTGTCCACTACTTTAGTACTGATGACCTACTCCTAGGATAGGTCATCAATGTCTGATTAGTCTGGGCCTGACACTTGGCAGCTCCGCCAATCAGCTGCTGTCTGTGTAGGAGGCAGCTGCCGTCCAGAAATACTTGCGGAGCTGGCCGTCTACCGATAATGGCTGCCACATGGTACTACACATCCGCCTTCTATTGATTTGAATAAGAGGTGGATGTGCAGTAGCAAGCCTCGGCCACTATCAGATGACGGACCAGCTCCGCCAGTGAGCATTTCTGTCCATCGCCGACACCATTACAACTGATCAGGGTTCCCAGGTGTCCAGTAAGACATTGATGACCTATCCTAAGGATAGTTCATAAATCAAAAAGTAGTGGACAACCTCTTCATAATCTATACAGTTTATGTAGTAAAATCTGGTGACAAGTCCACTTTAACTTGTTAGAAATTATATAATTTCTCTATTAATATATTGCAATTAAATGAGAAAATAATCTGTGAGAGATATTTGGCTACTACTGGAAACTTTTTACTGGATAAATAGTTTTTGCCACATGCCTAATTGTAGTAATCGCTTGTAGCAATAATTGCAACTCAAGAACAGGGGTGGATTGGAGGTGGAGGCGGGGTATCGGCTCTCATTGGTGAGTCTTTACGCCACCCTTCCATGCCCTGCTGAGCTTCATCTATGCATCTCGTTTGGCCAACCAGTATTGTGCACCATGCTGAAGAAGGGCAAAACCCCCGAAACAGTTCAGTCTACAAATGTCTCTGCTTTCCCTGTGAGTTACACTGCAATAAATGTTAATGTCAGAACAAGAATTGTTCACATAATTTCTCCTCCAGACCCAGTCACCTAATATAATCCATTTGACCATTTACGTGCAGCTTTTGTCGCTATGGACATTGTGAAATACATTTCAGCATAAATCACTGGATTGATGTTGTATTTGAGAAAGTGTTCCTCCTGCTACTCATGAATGAATGTCAGGGGTTTCCAAATGTGATTTTTTTTCAGATTATACTTCTTAAAGGCTATGCATTTGTCTTGAAAATAAATCATTTAAAGACAAAAGCTAATAACCCTTATTTATATAGGGCCAATGTGTTCTGCAACGCTCTACATTTTATAGGGAAGAGAAGCAATCAGACTTTACAGAGCAACAAACTAGTAAACAAATCAAAGAATAGGTGTGAAGGCCCTGATCACAAGAACTTGCAGTCTGAGGCAATGGTGATGTCGCAGGAGGTAAAGTTGCCTAAATAGTTAAATGGTCTGTGTAGTGTACATAAATCTGAATGAGTCAGTCACAAAGCAGTATCTATAAACACATGGAGTGCATCGAGAGTTCACATAAATCATATACTGCTTTTACTTCCAAAACCTCCCCTTCCTTCACCAAATACACATACATGCTTGGCTCGGAGGAACATACAGTACATGTGTTCTCAGTGGAGAAAGTTGCTGTCAGTAAGGCCTGTTTCACACTTACGTTTTTGACCATCAGTCAAAATCCGCCGTTTTTGCAAAAAAAACGGATCCGCCATTTTTTTTTTTTTTTTGGCGGTTCGTTTTTTTCCCCATAGATTTGCATTACCAGCGGATCTTGACGGATGGCCATAGGTTGGATCCGGTTTTTTTCTTTTCCCGCCCGCCAACATGCCTGGACGGACCATACGACGTTTTTTTTGCTGCAGGATCCGCATTTTTATAGTGCACATGCCCGGAGGAATGAAGTCAGCCGGACATTTAACCCTGAAATCATTTCTGGCGGACAGAAAAAAATTCTCTCTCTCACATCAGTTACCAACGGGTCCGCTTTCCGCCATTTTGGCGGATTTGAACGGACACAAAAAAAACCTGAAGTGTGAAACAGGCCTAATTGAACGCCCTGTTTTTGAATTTTTACAAACTTTGTTTCTATAGCCTGCACTGTCTGCAGAAAGACACCTATTTTCAGATCAGATCTATAACAGGTCTCTGGAACCATTAGGGTATGTGCCCACGATCAGGAACTACTGCGGATGTTACAGCATAGTGGATAGGATTTCTAGAAATCCCATGTCTACTATGTGTCCACAGACGGGGATATGGACATGCGGCATGCCTTTCCAGAACGCAGCATGTCTGTTTCGTAATTATAGTGTATTGGATGCAGTAAATCCGTACGGTTCAGTGAACACATGTGGATTTACCTGCGTTCAATAGAAGGAAGAGCTTTGGATGCAGCGAACATTGCGCTGCTAGTTCCGGATCGTGGGCATCCAGCCTTAGGCCTCTTTCACAGTTTTAGTGTGGACACTGATGTCTTCAGTCCTGAACTTGGAAGCCTCGTATAAGTCTGAGGTTATTGAGTTACTGTCAGGATACCTACAATCTTGACATTGGGGGTCAAATTCGGACTGTGGATATCAGAAATGTGAAACCGGCCTTACCAAATGAAATATAGAGTACTGTCTATATACATTTAATATCTTTTAATAATTGCATGGCCTATAAGTCTCCCTACACTGACATGTCAGACAAGTCACACTCCGTAAAGAGACATGTTACTCTTTAAACCCCAGTTAGAAAACTCTCATACAGCCAAATCGGGTCTCTTGCTTTGTACCGAAAAGGGGGCAACACCCTAAAACATATCTGTGTAAATAGAGATTTTGATTTGGCTTTTATCCAAAGTCATACAGCAAGGTTCCTTAAAGTTTTGATATTGACTTTTAGAATTGCTACTTTCGATAAGTGACAATAAAGTTAAAGTCCTCTTCTTCATTGAAAAGGCAGTTTGCATATTTAAAGCGAATCTGTCACCCTTATTTTGCTGCCAGCACAGACATCAGAGGTTTATCTACAGCATTCTGTAATGCTGTAGATAAGCTCCTGATGTAACCTGAAAGAGAAGAAAAACACGTTATATTATACTCACCGGAGTGGGCAGTCCGGTCCGATGGGTGTTGCGGTCCGGTCCGTTGCCTCCCATCTTCATGCGATGACGTCTCTTCTTCCCTTCCTGTAGTAGCTCCGGCGGACTGCTCTGCCCTGTTGAGGTCAGAGAGGTCCGGCGCCTGCGCACTGCAGTATTCTGTTCTGCCCTCAACAGGGCAGAACAGTGCACCTGCGCCGGAGCTACTACAGGAAGGGAAGAAGAGGACTACATCGTATGAAGATGGGAGGAGCCGGACCGGACCGCAACATCCATCGGACCGGACCGCCCCCTCCGGTGAGTATAATCTAACGTGTTTTTCTTATCTTTCAAGTTACATCGGGGGCTTATCTACAGCATTACAGAATGCTGTTGATAAGCCCCTGATGTCGAAGTCGGCAGCTGATAGGGCATAAAAAGGTGACAGATTCCATTTAATATCACTGAGGAGCTTCGCATAACCTATAAGTCTGGGGAAACTGATGTTATTTTAAATTACTTTATTACTTTATAAAATGTGTTCAGTATGTTTTAGAACTGATTGGCATTTAGTTTGAGTTGGTCATTTAGGATACTATATACCGGTAATACAGTTGTGGCCAAAAGTAATGACACCCCTGCAATTTTGTCAGATTATACTCAGTTTCTTCCTGAAAATGATTGCAAACACAAATTCTTTGTTATTATCTTCATTTAATTTGTCTTAAATGAAAAAACACAAAAAGAATTGTCCTAAAGCCAAATTGGATATAATTCCACGTCAAACATAAAAAAGAGGGTGGACAAAAGTATTGGCACTGTTCGAAAAATCATATGATGCTTCTCTAATTTGTGTAATTAACAGCACATGTAACTTACTTGTGGCACCTAACAGGTGTTGGCAATAACTAAATCACACTTGCAGCCAGTTGACATGGATTAAAGTTGACTCGACCTCTGTCCTGTGACCTTGTGTGTACCACATTGAGCATGGAGAAAAGAAAGAAGACCAAAGAACTGTCTGAGGACTTGAGAAACCAAATTGTGAGGAAGCATGAGCAATCTCAAGGCTACAAGTCCATCTCCAAAGACCTGAATGTTCCTGTGTCTACCGTGCACAGTGTCATCAAGACGTTTAAAGCCCATGGCACTGTGGCTAACCTCCCTAGATGTGGCCGGGAAAGAAAAATTGACAAGAGATTTCAATGCAAGATTGTGCGGATGTTGGATAAAGAACCTCGACTGTTATGAATGAGTCACCGTAGGAGGCAAAAACAGAAATACTAGCTAAGTCCAGAAAACCAGAGAAGTTGGCAGCTATCGGATTGCAGACCCCTGAACCTATCAACAACAACTAGCAGTAGCCGTGGGGGGTTCCTGCGGTGCCCTAGACCCCTCGATCACAGCCGGAGAACTAAATAGCCTAAAGACAGAAAGGGAAATCTAAACTGCCCCAGAGAAGACCCCAAAGCAATAGGCAGCCCCCAACATATATTGATGGTGAAGAAAGATGAAAAAACACTCACACAGATAGAAAGATAGGCTGAGCAAATGATGGGGCCCAAGCTAACTAAATAGGAAAGGATAGAAAAGATGCTGTCTGCAATCCGCCAAAAACCCTATCAAAACAAGAGCCAACAGACTGATAGGGAAAAAAGCCCTGAAGACGCTAGGCTTCAAAAAGACTATCAGTACTCAGGTATTTTCTGAAGACAGAGCAAAAAGGAATTCAGCTCACCCCAGCAGGGAATGGCAGAAATCCAGAAAAACAAGGCAAGGCAAAACAAAACCAAAACACAAATGCAAAAAGTAGAGCAGAAAACTTAGCTTTTGAGGAGCAGGAATCATACTGGTCTCCTAGAATCCCTCAGAGAGATCACCAGCAAGGCAGAAGGGCGTCAGCTGCCTTATATCCAGTCAGCAATTCCAGTCACCCAGTCATCATCATCCTGCACAGGTGCTTGGTAATCAGCCTCACTACCTTCCTTCACCAGAAGAGGGAGTTCTCAGACTTCAATGGTGAAGGGGAAAATGAACAAATGAACTCACAACACTCGACTAACATCCAAACAAGTTCAAGCTGCCCTGCAGTCCGAGGGTACAACAGTGTCAACCCGTACTATCCGTCGGCGTCTGAATGAAAAGGGACTGTATGGTAGGAGACCCAGGAAGACTCCACTTCTTACCCCGAGACCTAAAAAAGCCTGGCTGGAGTTTGCCAAAACTTACCTGAAAAAGCCTAAAACATTTTGGAAGAATGTTCTCTGGTCAGATGAGACAAAAGTAGAGCTTTTTGGGCAAAGGCATCAACATAGAGTTTACAGGAGAAAAAAAGAGGCATTCAAAGAAAAGAACACGGTCCCTACAGTCAAACATGGCGGAGGTTCCCTGATGTTTTGGGGTTGCTTTGCTGCCTCTGGCACTGGACTGCTTAACCGTGTGCATGGCATTATGAAGTCTGAAACTTCCAACAAATTTTGCAGCATAATATAAGGCCCAGTGTGAGAAAGCTGGATCTCCCTCAGCGGTCATGGGTCTTCCAGCAGGACAATGACCCAAAACGCACTTCAAAAAGCACTAGAAAATGGTTTGCGAGAAAGCACTGGAGACTTCTAAGGTGGCCAGCAATGATTCCAGACCTGAATCCCATAGAACACCTGTGGAGAGATCTAAAAATGGCAGTTTGGAGAAGGCACCCTTCAAATATCAGGGACCTGGAGCAGTTTCCCAAAGAAGAATGGTCTAAAATTCCAGCAGAGCATTGTAAGAAACTCATTGATGGTTACCAGAAGCTGTTGGTCGCAGTTATTTTGGCTAAAGGTTGTGCAACCAAGTATTAGGCTGAGGGTGCCAATACTTTTGTCTGGCCCATTTTTGGAGTTTTTGATCACTGTTTTGCTTTTTGCTTCATTCTCTTTTGTGTTTTTTCATTTAAGACAAATTAAATGAAGATAATAATACCAAAGAATTTGTGTTTGCAATCATTTTCAGGAAGAAACTGAGTATTATCTGACAGAATTGCAGGGGTGTCAATACTTTTGGCCACAACTGTATGTAACACACACACATTCTTACACACAAATATCAGCTGATGAACATTTCTTATACTGGTATTTTAAATTTTACAATTTTATAGTTCACTTTTCATAGCGCTTTGTTTAACTCTGAATTTTTTTTTTTTTATTTTTTTTTTTTTTTTTTAATTGTATTCAGCAACTTCATTCAAGTGTTAGGACTGGTAATTTGGAGACCTGTCTACGGCTTTTATCACTAGGGGCACAAGCAAATTTTTTTAACCCGGTAAGTTGCGGCTTGTCTTTTTTACTGAATCTACTCCTAGTAAATTTGATTTTAATTAGTGATAGCTGTTACTTTTATAATTTAAAGTGGTTGGTTGGAGTAATAATTTTTATATAATAGAATGAAGTTAAAGCAAGTTTGTCACTCTCAAAAAGGCAAATCTTCCTATGTCCCCCCACAATTCTCTGTACTTCCTCCTTCATATGGACAGATATTAGACTAGTGAAGCCAACAGCTGGCCGCAGTGGTGACAATCAAGTCACCCCTACAGCCACTGAATGGTACAGCAGTCACATGCATTTGTCCTTTTCAATTCTGTTGAGCAGCAGAGCTCTAGTTTTAGTAGAGATACTGGGGTTTGATCACACATTATGTTTTTGCAGTGGAAAAAAAGCAGCATTTTACAGTACAAGCATATTACGCTTATTTTTTCATTGAAGATTAGATCCTTCAGAGCTGTTTTTCAAAACGCCAGCATGTCAGTTCTTTGAGTTTTTGCAGCATTCTCACCCTTCCAAATGAATCAGAAAAAACGCAAGTAAATAGATAGATAAAAAAAATGGATTTTTGGTTCTTACCGTAAAATCTTTCTTGGAGCCTTCATTGGGGGACACAGAATACCATGGGTGTATGCTGCTGCTGCTAGGAGGCTGACACTATGCAAAACAAGAACATTAGCTCCTCCCCGGCAGTATACACCCTCCGACAGGCACTAGGCACCTCAGTTGGTGAAAAAGCAGTAGGAGAAGCAATGGAAACTCTCTAAACATATGTACCAACCCAACAGGGGACTCAAAGACCCAACACGGTACAAAGTAAACAGGGAGGGTGCTGTGTCCCCCAATGAAGGCTCCAAGAAAGAGATTTTACGGTAAGAACCAAAAATCCATCTTTCTTTATCGCCTTATTGGGGGACACAGAATACCATGGGACGTTCCAAAGCAGTCCCAAGGGCGGGAACAGCAATAAGGAACGAAAGAACAGGAAAGGCTTAGGTCGGCCGGTGCGCCACCGCCGCCTGCAGAACCTTCCTACCAACAACTGCATCAGACGAGGCCTGGGTATGAACCCTGTAGAACCTCGCAAATGTGTGCAAGGACGACCAGGTCGCGGCCCTGCAAAGTTGCAGAGCCGAAGCCTGGTGTCGAACGGCCCACAAAGCTGCCACAACCCGGGTGGAGTGAGCTCTCACTCCCGGAGGGGGCCGTTTTTCCTGAAGTCGGTATGCTTCCTGAATGGTAGAACGAATCCAGCGAGCAATCGTGGATTTGGATGCCGGAAGCCCTTTCCTGTGACCTTCAGAGATGACCAGCAATGAATCAGATTGACGAAGTGAAGCGGTCCTAGCGAGGTAGACACGCAAGGCTCTAACAACATCCAGCTTGTGGAGTGACCTCTCAAGAGGGTGAGAAGGAGCCGGACAAAACGATGGAAGAACGATATCCTCGTTGATGTGAAAGGAGGAAACCACCTTTGGCAGGAAGGAAGGAACGGGCCTGAGGACGACTTTATCCTGATGGAGCACCAGATAAGGAGAACGGCATGACAAGGCCGCTAACTCAGAAACTCTTCTGATGGATGTAATGGCGGTCAAAAAGGTCACCTTCCATGACAAAAGTGACAAAGGAATGTCCTGGATGGGCTCAAACGGCGCCTTTTGGAGAGCGCCAAGAACGAGATTGAGATCCCACGGTTCTATTGGTGAATGATGAGGAGGAGCCACATGAGCGACTCCTTGGAGGAACGTCTTAACCTGCGGTAAGGAAGCGAGCTCTCTTTGAAAGAGGATAGACAAGGCAGAAACCTGGCCTTTCAGGGTACTGAGTGACAGACCCGAATCTAAGCCAGACTGGAGAAAACCCAGTATGGACGGGATGGAAAAAGCCATTGGAAAAACTTTTTTATCGTCGCACCAACGGAAAACAGCCTTCCAACACCTGTGGTAAATGCGGGAAGAGGCTGGTTTTCTGGCTTTGATCATCGTCTGAATCACCTGGCTGGAACAACCTGATTCTCTTAGAATTGCGGCCTCAACGGCCATGCCGTTAAATTCAGAGACCGAGAATTCTCGTGGTAAAGGGGGCCTTGCGAGAGAAGATCCGGACGGACTGGAAGTCTCCAGGGAACGTCCGCGAGCATGTTCACCAGTTCCGCATACCAAGGCCGTCTCGGCCAGTCTGGAGCCACAAGAATTACTGGAATGCCTTCCGATTTTATCTTCTTGACCACTCTTGGGATCAAGGCAAGAGGTGGAAAAAGATAAGGGAGTTGGAACTGGGACCACGGAATTACTAGGGCATCGCAAGCGACGGCTAGAGGATCCCTGGACCTGGCTACGAAGCGCGGCACTTTGTGGTTCATCCGAGATGCCATGAGGTCGACGTCCGGAGAACCCCAGCGCTTGCATATCTGATCGAAGACTGAGGGATGGAGAGACCATTCGCCTGACGCTAGGCCTTGACGACTCAGAAAGTCGGCTGCCCAGTTTTCCACCCCTGGAATGTGCACGGCGGAGATTGCTGGGACGAAACGTTCCGCACAGCGCAGAATCCTGGCCACTTCTGACATGACTTGGTGGCTGCGCGTGCCGCCCTGATGGTTTATATACGCCACAGCCGTGGCATTGTCCGACTGAATGCGGATCGGCTTGCCGACGAGAAGGGGTTGCCAGCGAAGAAGGGCCAGAAAGATTGCTCTGATCTCGAGCAGATTGATAGGAACAAGAGCTTCCTGAGGGTTCCAGTGTCCTTGAGCCGTCCTCTGATGAAAAACCGCTCCCCAACCCAGGAGGCTGGCGTCGGTGGTGATGACTTGCCACCGAAGCGGGAGGAAGGACCTCCCTTGGAGGACTGATGTAGACATTGTCCACCAAGTGAGGGATTGCCTCACTTTGAGGGGGAGAAGGATTGGCCGGTCTAAGGACCTCGTCGTCTTGTCCCAGGCTGAAAGGAGGGACAGCTGAAGAGGATGAAGGTGGAACTGTGCAAAGGGCACTGCTTCCAAGGAAGCTACCATCTTCCCCAGAATTTTCATGCAGAATCGAAGGGGAATGGGCGTTGGCCGTTTGAGGGCTCAAATCCCTTTGAACAGAGCCGCAAATTTCTCCCTCGGAAGAAACACCCGGGCCAGGTTCGTGTCGAACTCCATGCCTAAAAAGGACAGACGCTGAGTGGGGCTGAGGACGGACTTTTCTTTGTTGACTAACCATCCGAGACGGTCGAGAGTATCCAGAGTTATCTGAAGACTTAGGAGACAGTCTTGACGGGACGAGCCCTTGATTAAGAGATCGTCCAGATAAGGAATGATGAGAATCCCTCTGGCTCGAAGGATGGCCATGACCGTCGCCATCACTTTCGTAAAAACACGGGGAGCGGAGGCTAGGCCGAAAGGGAGAGCCGTGAACTGGTAATGATCGTCCTGAATCGCAAACCTGAGATATTTCTGATGTTGCAAGCAAACAGGGATGTGAAGATAGGCATCCCGTATGTCCACAGAGCAGAGGAATTCTCCGGGTTCCATTGAGGCTATCACCGATCGAAGAGACTCCATTTTGAAGTGAAGAATCTTCACGTGGCGATTGAGCAATTTGAGGTCCAGGATTGGCCGCAGGGAACAGTCTTTCTTCGGGACTACGAAGAGATTTGAGTAGAACCCTGAAAACCGTTCGTCTGAGGGAACGGGAACAATCACTCCGGCGGAAAGAAGGGAGGAGACGGCCTGAAAGAATTCTGGAATGTGGGACCGTTGTCTTGGAGGACGAGACAGGAAAAAACGCCTGTCTGGCGGGGAAGAAAATTCGATCTTGTAACCGGATGCGATGATTTCCCTGACCCAAGCGTCGTCGACAACCGACAGCCAAGCGTCCACGAAAAAGGAAAGTCTGCCTCCCACCCTGGAAAAATTTCCAGGTGGGGATGCCCCGTCACTTGGAGGCAAACCTGCAAAATAAAAGACAAGAGAATTAAAAAGTTCACACTAGAACACCTAAGGAAGAAAAGGTTAATTGCGGATCTGGGACGATCCCGGTCCGCCTCCTACAGACACTAAGCACAAACTGAGGTGCCTAGTGCCTGTCGGAGGGTGTATACTGCCGGGGAGGAGCTAATGTTCTTGTTTTGCATAGTGTCAGCCTCCTAGCAGCAGCAGCATACACCCATGGTATTCTGTGTCCCCCAATAAGGCGATAAAGAAAAATGTATTTCATGCAACGTTTTTCCTGCCACCGCTCTGGTTTTTGCAGCAGAATAATTTGTCAGCAGCTGAGAGTGAGGTTTGTGAGCAGCTAACTGCTGTATATAGGCTGTAGAGAGGTGACTGGTAAGTCAGAAGTTACTCCCTGTCCAGGAATGTAGCTACTGATCGAATTTGGGCAGGTACTAGTAGCTGAGCTCCAAGGAAACTAGGTGTACACTATGAAAAATAAAAGCTCTTATTACAGGAGAATGACAGCAGGTAGAAAAGCTCAATTGCAAGCAAACGTGCTTATTTTTTTGCTTTCTAACTAATTGAAAAGAATTTTAATAGAATGAGAATACATATTTAATATTATTATGGTCGAATTATAGCGTTTTTCTTTTAATGTTTCCCAGGAAAAGGGAAGTACACCCCTTCATGTGGCAGCCAAAGCTGGTCAGATTCTGCAGGCTGAGTTGCTCACAGTTTACGGTGCGGATCCAGGGACACCGGATTCTGCTGGGAAAACACCCATTGACTATGCGAGGTAAGGATCACATCTCTTTTTCATGTCAAAACCTCCAGCTTGATTTCTATTGCTATTTCAAAAAAAAAAAAAAAAATATTTTATCCTCATTGTTGCATGCTTCTCTTTTCTATGACTTGGGTATGATTCCGTTCTAAAGGGAAAAATATAATTTGATGCTGCAAATCTTTTGTATTCATGAGTTAGAAGACTGTGGTATACACTGTAGTTTACCACGTAGCGTACATTTCTTGGCATTGGTAACCTATTTCTCATTGGTATTGGAGTAGAGTCCAACTGAGACCATAAAGATATGTTTTACTTATTTACAATAGCATCATAATTTCCATTTATAACTGCAACGTCACAGCCTAAGGCCGGTTTCACATGTCTTGATATTTCCGGTACCGCAAAAACCAGTACCGGAGATATCAGTGTCCGTGTGTGTAATACTTGCAGCACAAGGTTGTCACATGTATGCCACATCAGTACCACACGTATCGGCGCCTAGCAAGCAGTGGTAAAGTTAGTTGTGTTCACTGGCGCCAGGTGCTGAAGACCGCTCGCATCATAATACTTCCCTGCTCGCGCTGCGATTAATGCGAACAGGGGAGAATGTTGAGTTATATTCAACTGATAACAGCGAGAGCAGGTGGCGGCTATGAGACTACTACTCCCATCAGCCTACACCTGCTGCCACTAATAACAGTAAGGCTAATGGGAGTATTCATCACCCACCGCCTGCTTTATAAATAAATAAATAAAACAGCATGGGTTCCTCTGTATTGTTTATAAGCAGCCAGGCAAAACTGACAGCTGCTGGCTGGAACCCTCAGCTGTTGGCTTCAGCAAGGCTGGTTATCAAGAATAGACAGGTCCCCCCCCCTGCTGTTTTTTGTAATTATTTAAATAAATAATTAAAAAAAACAGCATGGGATCCCCCTATTTTTGACAACCAACCCCGCTAAAGCAGACAGGTGGGGACTAGTATTCTCAGGCTGCTACAACTATAAGGTCTTATAGACGCCTCTCCATTACTAATCCATGGGCTTGATGTCACCAGACCATAGAAAGGTGACATCGACCTCACAAATATTACCCCACTTGCCACCGCTACAGGACAAGTGGGAAGAGCCAGGCAAAGCACCAGAATTAGCTCATTTAATAGATGTGCCTTTTGTGGGCCAGCAGCAGGCTGCTATTTTCAGGCTGAGGGGGTCAGTATCCATGACCCCTTACCAGCCTGAGGATATCAGTCCCCAGCGGTCTGCTTTAGCAAGGCTGTTTTGTCAAAAATGGCAGGACCCCACGCCATTTTTTAAAACTATTTATTTAAATAATAAAAAAACAGCTTGGAGATGCCTCATTTAATGTAGAGTGAGTATTAATATACTTGCCTACCACTGCTCTCTACGGTGTCCAACGTTGTTCTCTTACTTCTCAAAGGTCACTTATTGGGCACACATTAGACCATTATAGCCTATAGATGTTTTATATACCTAAACATAGCCATCACAAACATGGTGAGAATATTGTATTGACTACACAGTCTCAATACATTAAGTTTCAGCTATATGTTGTGGTGTAACTTGGCTTCCCCCACCGCCCAACTATGCCATGTACATGTAACAGTGACCATATAAGGCCCCAGGATAAATCAGTCGTCACAGATAATATCACAGTGATTTCCGGAAATAAATGTAACGGCAGGTGCCACTTCTAGGCTGAAGTAGGAATTTACCTTAATGACATGTATAGCACGTATGTGTTTCTCCATGTCTGGCAGATCAGATTGCACATTCTTCACATACTTGTGCTTTGTATAGATGAGAAATGGGATGAATGCCAGAAAAGTGTGCAAAATGGATGGCTGATTGTGGAAGCGAAAATCAATTGTAATTCATTTAGTTATCAGAGGATGTCCAGTAATTCTAGATGAGCTGATCAATGCCGATCTGCTATTTGTTCTCTACAGTGTATTGTCGCTATGGCCAGTTACTGCAGTCTAGCGATATTATGTAAGGATTTATTCACATTTAGCACGCGTGTCACACTGTCCGTGTAATACTTTACAGAGAAAAACTGTGGCCTCAATCCTATTGCATCTAGTGAGGGAATCTTGAAATGGGGACCCATCTGCATGAACTCCGAATACACCAATGGATGATGGCATGAAGGATATGATGTGCGCTTTTTTATTTTTTTAAATGGGGAAAAAAAACCTCATATTGCTGAGGGGCCAAGCAGCAGTAACAGTTTGGAGGAAGTGTGTCAATAATGTTATGTTCACTCGCTGTCTATAGAGTGCTTTATGACAGTGTTTAAAGGGGTTGTACAAAAATAGAAAAGTCTGCTTTTTTTCCCCAGAAACAATGCCACAGTTGCCCACAGGTTGTGTGTGGTATTGCAGCTTAGCCCAATTCACTTCAATAGAAAAAATGTGCAATACCAGACACAATCCATGGACACGTCAGATAATGTTTTGGGGAAAAAACTGCCAGGTTCAACCCCTAAACCAATCAGACAGTGCTCCAAACCTTAGTAAATCTTTGTTTCCCTCCCAATAGGCAAGGTGGCCACCATGAACTAGCAGATCGCCTTGTGGAAATTCAGCATGAATTAACAGATCGATTAGCATTTTATCTTTGTGGGCGGAAACCAGGTAAGACATAAAGAAGGTAATAATTAGGAACTTTGATAATGAGTTTTGGGGGGAGGGTTCTCTGAAGTTCATAAATGGCTGAAATTTCAATATGCTTGTAAAAACAATTGCAATTTATCCTTCCGTTATATAAGAGGGTTTAAAAAACTAAAATTACTAAAAATTTTAGTGTACAGCTTGTTCCAGCATTGTTGGTTACCTAGGCAAGGAGCATGCTCCACTAACAAGCTCTATGCTTTATAAGCACGCTCATGCCACTCTGAAGCTGGCTGGATCTGACATTCGTCAGTCCCCCTGCACTTCTCCCATGCTGCAGAGACAAAGCCACCTCTGCCAAGAGCCTGAGAGAGAGCTTAATTTGAACTAGCAGCGAAACCATATCAATCTTCAGTTCACTGTCCCCCAGCAAAGCAGGAAGTTAGGGGCTGGGAGTGATGAGTACCTGAAGCTGCATTTGGCTAAAGCCCTTTTAAGGGATTATGTATACATATCTGTAAAGTCTTGGTGCACTTTTGACCAGTCACTGGAAAGCAACAAAAAAAATTATAAAAATGTGAAATCTGCTCCAAATAAAAAAAAAAATAACCTCTGTTTCATACCTATTCAGTGCAGTTCAATGTGGACTCCATTTGTTGCCCTACACACATCCAAACGATAGTGAAGTCCTTCTCACACATGGGTAAGGACATCTGGTGTAACAGAGTGAATAACGTCTGGGATTCTCTGTTTTAAGTGATTAATGTCGTTGATACGTTCAATGTACACATGTTGCTTCACATAACCTCAAAAGTAAAAATCTAAGGGTGTCAGGTCTGGGAATCGTGTATACTTTCCTGTGACTGGTCAAAAGTGCTCCATGACTTTACAGACACACTGTTTATATATTGTAGGGATTGTACCCGCTCAGGTGCAACTGGTGGCAATCAGGAGGCACGTTCATTTTAAAGTTCACAGGGTTTATTACTTCACAAACCCATAAAACAGAACAAAAGAAATAGCCTTTGGCTCAGGAAAAACAAGGTACAAGTGTACAGTACTTCAGGCTCGGTCCTGGAGCCTCAACACACATACAGGAGGCTTATCCCTCCACACATACAGCCCTGTGTTAAGCAGTAGTCCACATTATATAGGTATAACCACACCCAGGAACCCATCACCTGACTAGTCACGTGACTGTGATATCTCCGCGGGTTCTGAAACACACATAGAGGTACGGTGACGTCCCTTAGTGCGTACGTGCACTAAAGAAAACACTCCGAGCTTAATCAGAGTCAAACCATCTCTGTGATACATATCTCCCATCGACTATACTACCCTTAGCCACGCCACATACCTCCCCCCTCTGCCTAAAGCTGTGGGGCTTGGCACTTTCCCCCACTAGACAAGGGATTCTTGAGAGGTCATCAGCATTACCATGTAGCTTCCCTGCCCTATGTTCTACATGGAAGCTGAAATCCTGCAGGGCTAAGACCCAGCAGGTGACTCTAGCATTTTTACCCTTTGTTTCCCTCATCCATTTGAGTGGGGCATGGTAGATATCAACCTAAACTTACGTCCCACCAGATAGTACCGTAACGTATCCACCGCCCATATTATGGCCAAGCACTTTTTCTCTACGACTGAGTAATTCCTTTCGCATGAAGATAGCTTCCTACTCAAGTAGAGAACAGGATGCTCCTCCCCATATATCTCCTGGGAAAGGACTGCTCCTACCCTGACATCTGAGGCGTCTGCCTGAAGAATAAACTCTTTCTTTGAAGTCTGGGGCCATCAGAACTGGTTGCTTACACAGAGCCCCTTTCATTTCTTGGAAAGCTGACTCTGCCTCTAAGGACCATCTGGACCAGGTACTTGGCTTCTTCTTTACCTAAGGCACACTTCTTCGGGTTTATTGTAAACCCCGCCTCCCTTAGAGCATCAAATACTGCTTGGACCTTTTCCAGATGACTCTCCCTGTTCTTCTGGAGCAACTCCTGGCATTGCTGTTTCTGGGACTTCGATAGTATCTCCGCTATAGTAACCCCTCCAACCTCACCTTCTGGATTGCCCAGCAATCACGGAGTTACTGCTAGCTCTCTATCTTGCCATGGCTTGATGAGGTTGACATGTTAAACCTGGTTTGGTTTCGGTCTTCCTGGTTGGTGAATCTTATAGTTTACCTCACCAAGCTTCACCACCACCTCATACGGCCCTTGACATTTGGCCAAGAACTTGCTCTCCACCGCCGGGACTAGCACGAGAACTCTGTCTCCCAGATTGAACTGCCTCACTCTTGCAGACCTGTTGTAGACCCTAGCCTGAGCTTCTTGTGCCTGGCAGAGGTGTTTTCACGATGTGCATCACCTTCGCAATCCTCTGCTGCATCAGTGCCACATGCTCAATGACGCTTCTGTGGGGCGTGACTTCAGCTTCTCTGGTTTCCTTGGCTATATCCAGGAGACCTCGCAGATGTCGGCCATACAGAAGCTCGAAGGGCGAGAACCCCGTGAAGGACTCTGGAACTTCACGAATGGAAAACAGATACGGTAAGAGACAGTCCCAGTCTCTACCGGCTTTCTCTATTACTTTTTTAGCATGCTCTTCAGTGTCTTGTTAAATCTCTCAACAAGGCCATCTGACTGAGGATGGTACACTGAAGTCCTCAACTGGGAGATTTGCACTACCTTGCACAACTCCCTCATCACCTTGCTCATAAAAGGTGTCCCCTGGTCGGTCAGGATCTCCTTCGGCAAACCTGTCCGGGAAAACACATGTACCAACTCGCGGGCTATACTCTTCGCGAAAGAATTTCTCTGGGGAATTGCCTGAGGATAGCGTGTGGCATAGTCTAGGATGACTAATATATACTGATGGCCCCAGGCTGATTTAACTAGGGGACTGACCAAGTCCATGGCAATTCTCTCAAATGGCACCTCAATAATAGGCAATGTCACAACGGGGCTCTGGAAATGAGAGTGGGGGAAGTTAACGGACATGTAGGGCAGGGCCTGCAATAGTTTACTATTTCCCGGTGACACCCAGGCCAATAGAACCTCTGCACAACCCGTTCCTGCGTTTTTTCCACCCCCAGGTGTCCCCCCAAGATGTGTGAATGGGCCATGTCCAACACTTTCCGTCTATAGGGGCCTGGCACTATCAACTGCTTTTCCAACTCCTCCCTTTTTTTGTGACCCGGTATAACAACTCCCCACCCATCATAAAATAGGGAAATCTTGTGTTAGCCCCCGGCTCCTGTGCAACCCCATTAATGACGGTGACATTGTTGAAGGCTTCCCTCAGAGTTGGGTTCCTATGTTGGGCAGTCCCAAAATTCTCATCGGCCACCCCTAACTCCTGGAATGTCAGATACAGGGGACACCTCCTCCTCATCCCTACAAGGACACAAAAAGGAAGCCCGTCTGCATCTGGTTGTGGCGATACTTTATTAGGGTTTATTGGATCCCTACTCTTGCTAGCGACCTCAGAACCCTTTTCCCACAGATCCCAAAACAAACGTAAATCCCGGCCTATAATTATAGGTCCAGAACGACGCCAACTTCATGGGACTCCATGCCATGCACCATTTCAATGTCCGCTCTGGCCATAGGATAGTCCTTTGCATCACCATGTATGCCCTGAACGCTGACCTTTTACCCCGTGAGTATGTTGAGAGGAAAAGTGGCCCTCACTAGGGTCACCAAGCTCCCGGAGCCTAGCAGTGCCATTACTGCTCGATCGTTCAACTTCACGGGACACAATTGAGGCCCCTCGTTAGGTGGAGAGTTCACACTGCAGGCTGGATATGCATAGTATGAACGACGGCGTCCCATGCTGCAGTCCATCTGCTCGGTGGTCTGGGAACAACGGGCAGCTATATGTCCTGGCCCGTGGCACCTCCAGCAAATAACATCACTCGTAGGGACCTTGGGCACCACCTCCCCTCCCCTTTTGACTTTGGACACCCCACCCCTTTTTGGGACCACGCCTCCTGCTGGGACCCTGAGCTGAGCCTTCCATCCCCTGTTATCTCTTGACCAGTCTGACCAGTTCATTGGCATTCTGGGGATCACTCTGGGCAACCCAAGTCTGTAGGGGTCTCGACAGGGAATGCACAAACCGATCCATCTCCACTCGTTCTACCATCTGCGCAGGCGTAGAGGAGTCTGGCTGCAGCCATTTCTGGACCAGGTGCAACAGGTCGAACATTTAGGAGCGAGGTGGTTTGTCCCGGTGATAGGCCCAGCGGTGAGCTCACTGTGCCCTGACAGTCATTGTCACCCCTAAACGTGCGAGAATATCAGCTTTCAATTTGTGATACTCCTTGGCGTCTTGCAAAGTCAAGTCATAGTACGCCTTCTGGGGCTCCCTGTCAGGTATGGCGCCAGTACCTCTGCCCACTGCTCTGGCGGAAGGTTTTCCCTCTCAGCCACCCTCTCAAACACCATCAGAAAGGCCTCAACATCATCCTCAGGGGTTATTTTCTGCAATGCGCATCTTACCACCTTCCTGACGTGGACGTCATCAGCCAGACCTGGGGTTGGGACGTTAGTCCTGCCCTGGATTGCAGTTGCCAGAAGCTGCATCTGCTGCCGTTGCTCCTGCTGACTCTGTTGTATCTGTTGCAACAGCAGCCTGTTGGTCTCTTGCTGCTGTGTTTGTGACTGGACCAAATGTTTCAGCAGGTCCTCCATTTTTCCCGGCATTCTGGCTTGCTACAGACTTTGACCCAGGACATGCATTAACAGTCTCACATCTCTGCTGGGAACGCTGCCCGCATTCTCCACCAATTGTAGGGATTGTACTCACTCAGGTGCAACGGGTGGCAATCAGGATGCACGTTCCTTTTAAAGTTCATGGGGTTTATTGCTTCACAAACCCATAAAACAAAACAAAAGAAATAGCCTTTACCTCAGGCAAAACAAAGTACAAGTGTCCAGTACTTCAGGCTCAGTCCTGGAGCCTCAAAACACACAGGAGGCTTATCCTTCCCAACATACAGCCCTGTGTTAAGCAGTAGTGCACATTATATAGGTATACCCACACCCAGGAACCCATCACCTGACTAGGCACGTGACTGTGACATCACTGCGGGTCCTGAAACACATATAGAGGTACGGTGATGTCCCTTAGTGCTTACGTGCACTAAAAAAACACTCCAGGCTACATCACAGAGACAAAACATCTCAGTGACACATATCTCCCATCGACTATACGACCCTTTGCCATGCCAAAATATATATAATTAGAAGTTTTAGGCCATGTTCACACATTCAGTATTTTACCTCAGTATTTGTAAGCCAAAACCAGGAGTGGAGCAATCAGAGAAAAAGTATAATAGAAACCATCTCAGATTCCGCACGAATGTCCACTAATGCTTTTGTTATGACTTTGGCTAGGATAATGGCGCTGTATGATTAGCGGGGGTACAGGGAACATGTTTGAGTGGAGGGGGGGGTGTCTAGGTCAGAGGAGCTTGTGGAGTGTAATTTTTGTTTTCTTTTTTTTTCTTGAATAACTTAATGTGTGTACCTTCCAGCAGCCAATTAGGGTGCAGAAACCATCCACAACATTGTGACATAAGTTCTTCTGTGATTGGCTGCGAAGTCAGATGTCCCTGGCTATATAGAAAGCGGACATGTTGTTTTGCTGGTGCCATTTGCTTAGTGTCAGTGCAGACAGGTCGCTCCTGCTAGTGCTGCTGCTGAAAGTGAACTTGTCAGATAGGATCTTCCCCTGTGTGAAATCGATCTTCCAGCATCTAACTAGATTGTGCTAAAACTGGGTTGTAGTTTCAGGAGGCCCAATTTGCTAATCCAAATCGTTTTGGATAAAACTGTGTTTCAGTGTGAAATCAGAAGACCACATTTCTTCTTAAAAATTTAGTGATAGGCCCACACCTTTCAGTCACCTAAGGGTGTGAAACAGCAGGTTACAAGAGGGGAAGAGTACGTACAACATGAGTGAGGAAAAAGGTTGTGGTTGGGAGGGGGAATAGGCTTGGTGTTCGACGTGTTCATGGGTTAGGTGTTAAGGTGAATGAAAGCTCATCTGAACAAACATAGTCTTGTCTTATCCATAGACCACTGACAACATCTGCTACTGGACGGGCTACTCGACTCCCTTTCTTTGGCAGCCGCCAAACTAAGGCTCAGAAATAGCATGTGCTTTAGTGGGTGGCAAGTGCTGCATCAAGTGATATCTCCTCCTCTTCCTCAACCTTAACATCACACACAGTACAATCCTCAGAAGTAGCACACCAATCATCCTTGTTTCCCCCCCACGTCACAAATTTCCAAACGTCCACCTGACTCTGGGGAACCACAGATGGGCCATTCTGCAGAGCTGTTAATACGTTGTATTCCATGGGCATCAGAGGTCTGCTCCAAAGATTCACATAATCCAGACCACGAAAGCATCTGCACCAATGCCCGGGGCCAGACGAAGCACGATTTGAGCAGATTCCAGACCCTCGTCACCAGACGTTAACCAACGGGGGTGGAAGTGATCCTGATGAGATTCAGATGCCTGAGGCACACGCGGACTGTACTGAGATGTCAGGGCAGGAAGAGGAGGAGGGTGACTCTCAGGATGAGGAGTGTGAGAACAGAGATTGACGATGAAGTTGTAGATCCCACTTGATGTGAACCCAGAGGTACACAGCTGAGTAGCTCAGTGGAGGAAGAGGAAGACAGACCCGAAGTAATGCAACCATGAGAAGCACTGCATCCTCTGCCACAACTCTGGCTGTGGTCAGCACCGGTCAAGAGTGTGCAGTTTGCAGGGGTGGCAAGGGTTGCTTAGCCTGGTAGAAAAAAGTCCAGCTCACTGTAGTAGACATCCTTAGGTGTTCGGAGCGCAGGGAACGCTGTACCAAGGCCTGGAGCAATCAAAACATGAGAAATCCAGCTCAACGAACTTGTCAAAAAACTTCTTGATTCACCCAAAAGTGCTCAGCAGAGGGTAAAACAACATCAGAGTTAACAGTTACATGATATGCGACATCGACGCATTTCAGGTGGCTACGCACTCTTAATCATGATGATTAAGGGTGCATAGCCACCTGAAACGGGTTGATGTCGCATATCATGTAACTGTTAACGCTGACGTTGTTTTACCCTCTTTTACACTTTTTGGCGAATAAAGCACAAGTTTATTGAGCTGGATTTCTCATGTTTTGATTGCCTAGCCTGGGCCTTTTTTGAGAATGCAAAGGATAACCCAACTCACATTATCTGCCAAATTTGCAAAAAAAAAAAAGACAAACTCCGTAGAGGCAAAAATTGCAAACATTTGACAACTACATGCATGAAACGGCACATGCGTGATCAACATGCCTTAGTCTGGGAATCTCACTGTCGACTAGTGGGCCTCGCCAACCACTGGTCTTCCAATCAACCACATCTGCTGTTTCTTCCTCCTCAGTCATTATGCCAAGCATTGTCACACTGGTATCCGGATGCAGAAAATCCACTTGTTTACTTGCTGCAGTTGAGGTCCATGAGAGCCTGTTAGCTGTTATGGAAGTGTAAATGCCTGCAGTTTTTGAGTCACCTAGCACAACACATCTTTCTCAATCCACCATAACATATATGCCTGCATCTCAATCACAGTTCAGTAGTTTATCCTGTTCACCCTACACCACCCTCTCTCAGCATAGCAGCTAGCCCTCGGTCCCCCAGTAGTGGTCACGTAAAAGAATGTTTCCTCCTACACATGACAAAGCTAAGAGCTTGAACTCCATCCCCAATCTGTTGTACACAGAAATGCTGCCTTTCCACCACCTGGTGGATACAGACGGTTTCAGAAAGTTGATGGCCGTCGCAGTCCCCCAGTACAAGTTGCCCATTCGCCATTACTTCTCTTAGGCTACTTTCACACTTGCATTTTTTTGCGCTGCGTGCGCAGTGCAAACGCACATAAACGCATCATTCGTTTGTATGCTTTTTTTTGTGTTTTGGCACATTTAAAAAAAAAAAAAAAAAAGCATGCGTCTTTTTGCGCTGACGTGCGCATTACCATGCGCATATCAGTGCTCCCATAGGCTATAATGTGTTTTTGGATGAATTTTGTGCGCTTGCATTTTTTTGAGACAGGTCGGACGCACAAAAAATGCAACAGGATGCATTTTGTGCGCCCTGGCGCACACTACAAAAAAAACGCATGCGCATACAAACGCATGTCTATGCGCACCCATGTTAAGTATAGGGAAAAAAAGCATGCGTTTTTTTTGTGCAAAAACAGCACAAAAAAACGCAAGTGTGAAACCAGCCTAAGAAAGCTGTGCCTGCTCTACACCAACATGTCGCAGACAACCTCACCCATTCCCTGAAAAAAATCTTTATCTGCCAGGGTGCATTTCACCACTAACACATGGACAAGCAAACATGGGCAGGGGATGTTACATGTCGCTGACTGGGTACTGTGTGACTCTAGTGGCTGTGGGGGCAGACAGTCAAGGGGCTGCTCCACAAGTCTTTAAATCCCCAAGACTTGCGGGACAAACCTCTTCATCTAACACTTCCTACACTGCTTCTAGCTCCTCCACCTCCTCTAGGGCCTCCATCTGTGCCCTCAACCTCTCCCTTAATCAGACATGCTTTCCAACAGTGCAGATAGAATCCCCCTACATCCGTACTACATCCGTACTGCACAGCCATGGCTCAGCGCAATAAGGCAGTGTTAAAATTAATATGCCTTGGACATTGCAGTCACACAGCTCAACAGTTGTAGACAGCTATTCAATCCGAGTTAGAGCAAGTTAAAGCAATGGCTGTCTCCACTGAACCTGAAGCCAGGTAAGGCTGTGTGCGATAACTGTGCAAACCTGGTGGCGGCCCTATGCCATTGCAACCTCACACATGTGCCTTGCATGGTTCACTTCCTTAACCTGGTGGTACAGCAATCTCTCTGCCACTATTCCAGCCTGGATGTGCTGCTGTTGAAAGCGTGGTTGCTGTGTGCACAATTCCAATGATCACACCCCCGCAGGTCATCGACGTTCTTTACTATAGAGATCCTTCGGCATACCGTTTAACCATTTGATTTGTGATGTTCCGACACAGTGGAATTCCACTCTGCACATGTTGCAGGGACTATGGCAGCAGCAACGAGCCCTGTTGCAGCATGTCCTTTTGCATAGCCTGGGCTAACAGTACTGACGTGGTTCAAATCACGTTTGCTGTGGGGACACAGATGAAGGACCTCTGCACCCTTCTGCAAAGTTTTGAAATGGCTACTAAGATGGTTAGCACTGATGATGCCATCATCAGCATCATTGTTCCGGTCATATACATGCTGGAGCACACTTTGTGTAGTCTGCGTGAGAAGATGGTGGTCTCAGTGGAAGAGGTGGAAGCCGAGGAGGATATGGAAGGGATAACAATATCAAATTTCCAGACTGTCAATGCACAGGCGGGTACCATGGGAAGGGTGGCTTACATCGATCCAGGGGGGCTCATGGTACCCGACAAACTGTTAGTGAATGTGCAGGAGCTGTAGAGCAAATGGAGGAGGGCAAATAAGAAGAGGTAATGGACGCACAAAAGTCAGGAAATGAAGAGGGTAGTGATCCCCTTCTTGTTGTGTGTGGTTGGTGGGAGGGGACAGAGGAAGCAACTTTGAGTGTTACCCCGCCAGCAACACACCATGGACTTGGACCTCATGGAAGCGCCTGACACAGGAGCACCTTCTTGCTGCATTATCCTCAACATGATGCCTGTATTCTTAGGGTTAGAAATAGTGCTAACTATTGGGTTGTAACTCTGATAGATCCACAGTACAAAAGTAAATTTAGTCAGATGCTGCACTACCCCCTGGAAAGAGATGCGCGCATAGTGTAGTATTGAAACACTCTTGTAGACCATCTTAAGAGTGGTTTTCTCCAAGACAGCAGTGAGTCGTTTTACACATTTTTTTAGACGAGCTTGTGCACCAGCAGAACAGAGTACAAGTCGTGAACGATTAGAGAGGATGGTGCAGGAGTTTCTGGAGCTCAATATCAATGCCATGGGGGGGGGGGGTTTGGATTCTTTTGCAGTCTGGTCTTCAAAAATTTATGAGTGGCCTGAGCTCGCCTCTCACGCCTTGGAGGTTTTGTCATGCCTGGCAGCCAGTGTTCTCTCAGAACGTGCAGCTGATGACGTCCTGACGGATAAGAGCATCCGGCTGTCCCCTGAAAGTGTATATCGCCTAACTTTCACTTTAATGAAAACGTCATGGATCTCCAGTGACCTTTGCACTCCAGTCGCAGACTTAGCCGACTAGGCGCTGGTGTTGTTTTTTATGCATGGATCATGCGTTATTGCAGTCTGTGGCGCCTTTGTCGTGGCTTCCAAACTGCTTTTTGAAATGTGGAGACTCGAGATGGTTCTCCATCTGGTGGTTTGCCTGTGTAAGTAGGGTTCCCAGACACGCAGGCCTGCACTTGCTTTCACTCTACTACCTGTGTTACTTTCCTTACGTTTTGCTATCAATAGTACAATTTGGAACTGATGTTTTTGCCATCTGAATGTGGCTGGAAAAAACAAACAATTTGGAGCTGTTGTATGGGGTATCAGGGCTCCCAGCTAAAAAGGCTTACATCACTTGCTTACCCACCAGGTCCTCATTGTTTCAATTCTAAGCTGTAAATGCTGGCTGAGACTTGATACCTCATGCATGGTCCATGGCTTACCATTTACAAATTTCTACTTGGGTCCATTAATGCCACTTTTCATGGTCCTAATTTTAGCTGTTTGGGGAGGTTTTAGTCACTTCATAAGGTGTTGTGTATACTTTTGGATTGGCCTCCCATTGAATTTAATGGGGTTTTGGTACGTTCAGCAAACATCTAAACGTTCGGCTGATCAAACTGAATTTTAAAGGGTTCACTCATCTCTATGCACCACTGCTACATTTTTCATCCACTTCTGGTTTCGCTGACAAATACTGAATGTATGAACATGGTCTTACAGCACCACTCCAGCATTATCTTTATTTATTTTTTTATTATTGCACAGCTGGAGTGGTGCTTTAAATGTGATTCTCCTTCCCCCTTTTGCATACTCACCTGCCGCTGCCTTCATCCTTTTCCACTGTCGCTCCCGTCGGTCTCCGCCGATAAGTGACTCAGCTCCAGTGTTTGATGGAGCACGCCGGAGGTCACTTGTCAGTATATCTCTGAGAGTCGTGTTCTGGCTCTCATAGACTTGCATTGAGCTCTTGTGACTTACCTTCTGACTTCTGGCCAGTTAGAAGTTATGAGCACAAGATGGCGCCGCGGGACAAAAGGGGTGTCGGTAATAGTGAAGTTGCTGGAAGGTGAGTATGAGAACAATGGCAGGAGGCTTACATTTAAAGTGCTGCTCCAGCGCTGAAAAAAAATACAACACTGGAGTGGTGCTTTAAACAGTTTTATCATTCCACTAAGCCTCGCCCTAGTTAGCATAGTTTTCTCCTCTGAAATCGCCATTGCTTTGTCTAGAAAATGCCCACTAATGACGAATCATGTAAAGTGACTTTGTCAGCATCCTCTATTGAAACGCACTGCGTTTTCTCTAGATTTATGATCAAGACACAAAAAACTGAGGGCACTACCAATGAAGTAAATATGTGGGATCTCCCACCACACGCCAAAAAGTAATCAAAAGACAAAAAAAAGGGGAAAAAGTAGCATGTAAAGGCAAGGATCACCTCAAACGGTATGACAAATAACAATTTTTAATTTTTATTGAGACAATTAAAGTTAGACAAGCAACAGACAAATTTAAAAACAATTAAAAAAAACAAAAAAGGTTCTCAAATGTACAACAGCATGAAGGGCTTTATAAGAGCCCCACATGCAGAAAGAACCCCTCCTCAACTATATGCACCGGGAGTGTGTTATAATAAAACACACATAGAGCCGCTGACAATAATAACAAAAATTAATCAAAACACACCAGAAAAACCTGGAAATTTGGCAAAAAATACAATAGTAATATCAGTGGCAAACAAAAATTATCCAGGTGAGACCAACAGTCACAATGAAATATAATGCAGTACAATAATCAATAGTTGCTGCCTAAAGCCCCCTAAAAACACATGAACGGAATCCTCAAAAGGGATAGATGAAAACAAAAACCCTCTGAGAAAGTGGGGTGGGGGAGAAAAGGTAATTAAGGCTGAATAAGACCTGTTGGAACCTGGAGAAAAAGAGTGACCGGTCACAAGGGGGAAAGACCCCACACGTATCGCCACACCACGTGGCTTCCTCAGGGGAAAGTGATAAATCTCTAGATTTATGGACATTCCGGACCTGATCTAGTGTTGATGAAAGCTTAGTAGTAAGATGACTGAATACTCTCATTTGTGCAGGTCTAGCATGTTCAGGAAATGATCACGTATGTTGGGTGTCCTGATGAAGCTTGCCGACGTAGATATCACATCTCGGCTCACTTTCTGGACTGGATTGCTGTGCTGTCAGGATAAAGGGTGAGGGTGGCAGAGACTTTAACCAGGGTTCATCAACTCATAGAATACTAAGACAGAACCTCAGAGTACATGTTGGATGTCTGTTACCCTCTACCACATTTGCAAAGATTATATATAGCATGGATAATGCCTGTTAATAATGAAATAAAATAATAAGCATTTGATTTTTTTTTATTCTTTTAGACCACAGAAGTGGACAGCACTTTATTATTCCCCACATGGCAGATAGGTAAGATTAGATTTTATCTCTTATTGAAAGCAGTTCTTAATTTTAGCTATTAAATGGGAAACTGTAGGCAATTTATATATCTATTTTCTGTGGATCCCAGTAGTATACATTAAAATCAATGTAACTGATAAGTGAAAATCCATGAATAAGTAAATCCATATGTTGAATTAAGCTAGTATGTAATTTCCATATGTATCGTAAGTAAGATATTGAAAAATAAAGCCTACAAGAACGCATCCATTATCTCCTGACAGTCATTTAAGGTAACAGAATGCTTGCCGGGAAATAATATGCATCATTCCGGGCAAGCATTTAACTTCAAAGTGCCACAAGCAGCCGTCCTTGTAAGCAGTAACTTCAGCTGTTGTCGAGGCCTTTTTTTTTTTTTTTTTTTTTTTTTTTACATTATACAAGAGAGCAACAGCTGCAGGGCAGCTGTGGGAAACCCTGCTAAATAGCAGCTTTGTTGAGTAGACAGCTTTCATGGTAATGTGGAATTTGTTTTTATTTTATTTTTTTTTATTTTGCATTTTAAATATGCATCCATAATGTTAATTTTCCTTTTGTTCTGCGGCTGCTCATGTGGAAAAAGGAGGCTGTAAGTAAAGAATCTTTTCAAGAGTATTTTTTTTATTACTTATGATTATGCAAAAATGAATCAGTTTGGGCGTTTTATAATATGCTGTAGCTGTCTCGAATTCATTTGTAGATAAATCATTCTTCAAAGGGCTCTTCCCATGTACAGAGTTGATTTTAATCAATAGATCCTTGAATAATAATAAGTTCTACAATTGATGAATGTGTTCAAAAAAATGTTCCTGTGCTGAGATAATCTTATAAAAGTGCCCCTGCTGTGTACTGTGTAATGGCCGTGTCTGACCGTACAGGAACATGGTCTGATCATACTACATCTCCTGGGCAGGGGAGGAAGCAAAAGAGGATACAGACAGGACAGAAGGGGATCACAGCTGATTCTCTTTGTGAGATAACTCTTAGAGAAAGAATCAGCTGTGATCCCATACTGTAATGTCTTTATACTCGTCCCCCCTGCCCAGGAACTGTGATATGATCAGACCATGTCCCTGTACGGTCAGACACGGCCATTACACAGTACACAGCAGGGGCACATTTATAAGATTATCTCAGCACAGGAACATTATTTTTAATCACATCCAATTGTGGAACTTATTTTTATTCCAAGATCTATTGATTAAAAGGAACTTTTGTTCGTGGGAAAACCCCTTTAAATAAAGGTGATCTTCAGCATTCTTCCATCCTTTGACTATATATTTTTTTTCCTGTTAAATTTCTTCTTTATATAGCCCAGCTTCTTTTTTTCTTTTCCATAGTACGTCAGTAATGTATAGTTCTTTCGTACTTTTACTTTTGCTACTTTATTTGAAATGTATTCGATAGCATAACACTATCTTCATTAGGTGGTACAACACCTGATGAAGATAGTGTTATACTATCGAAATGTGTTGTGGAGATCGAAGGGTTAATAAAGGTTCGTTAACCAGATTGCTGTCCCTATAATTATCCCTTATCTCAGCTCTCCACAGACCGCTACACCTTTTTTTCTCCATCATTGCTATTGTATAGACTTAAGGGGGTTTTACACATAGCGATATCGCTAGCAATATCGCTATAACATCACCGATATTGTGACGTTATAGCGATATCGCTATGTGTGATACTTACCTCCGACCGGCTCCCCCGCTGTCCATCGCTGATCGCGCGAGATCGGCCAGCTCCATTTCTCGTCGGGCACTTCCTGCATGGCGCCGACGAGCGACGCGTGGAGGTGGGCGGGAGGACGTCAGGATCGCCGCGTCTGAAAGGTAAGTATCGTCCGCTGTACCGCTGCTACATCGCTGTGAGATCTTCCTGTGTGGCAGCTCACTAGCGATCATTTAACGATGCACCAGCGATCCTGACCGCGTCATATCGTGGTCGGGATCGCTGGTGCATCGCTAAATGTAAAGGGGCCTTTACTGTGATATTTGTTAGACATTAGCTATCCTTATTTAAAAAAGAAGGGTTATTCCAGGCACCAAGTCACTTTTTTCTGTGTTATTTCAACCCAAATCCTCAGAAATGGCCTCATCGGATCTCTTCTCGGTGGTGCATTGCATAAAGAATATGTATTATATCAGAAAAAGTAACAAGAAAAGCAGCACTCACCTGACCCTTCTTTCAAGATGTGGTTTTAATCCATAAGATTGGTTACATTGATATTTGTGGAAGTGCATGTCTTAGGGGAGTTATTTCATGAACGGTGAGACCTGCTGGACTACGGCCGTTCCATGCCTTGCTGGCGCATCTACGGGTCCGACCGTATATGAGAGAAGATTTTCACTATATTCTCCATTTTAAACACATGATACCAGTCTTTTAATTACTCACTGCAGCTCCTTTTATTGTTTTCAGCAGTCTAGACTTATCAGAACTGGCTAAGGCTGCAAAGAAAAAACTTCAGTCAGTGAGTATCAATAGTGGTAATTGGTGCTAGATGGGGTTGTACATGGGACATTTCTAACAAGTTGTCTTTGCAGTTAAGCAATCACTTATTTGAAGAATTGGCAATGGATGTTTATGATGAAGTTGACAGACGAGAAACTGATGCAGGTAAGTGATAATAATAAATTCCGTGCACAGCAGTGGCAGTGAAAGCCTTGACCACATGTACTAAGCAGACCTCTGTGATGTAGATGAATCTTCTGATATTCAGCTGTTTCTCCTTCTGGTGTTCGAGGAAGCTTAAAGGGTTATTCGCCCTATATCATTCATAGTTCACTTGCCTAAGATTCTACAATAAACAAACTTGTCAAATGCATTCAAGTTCCAAAAGTGCTGCAGATATCACCCCTGAAAATCTGCGTGTTATAGAGGCATTTGGGTATCTGGTTGCCTATAGATATGTCCTGTAGTTCTTTGTTAGGCTAGTTTCACACTAGTGTTTCTTGGAGCTGCGGAGGGATGCGCCCGGCCGCCGTGAGCTCTGCCCACAGCCGCACCTCCACCGGTCAGCTCCGCCTATGGGCACATGACGCCGCATGCGACCTGTGTACCCCATCTTTAGCATTGGGTACGCAGGCCGTGCGCAGATATGCATTTGCCGGCGCATGCATCCTTTTGACGGTGCGCCGACCTGCGCCAAACGCACCGTGTTGCATTTTGGTGTGATCGGCGCACCGTCAAACCTATACCTGCCCACGGCCTGCGTACCCAATGCTAAAGATAGGGTACGCAGGTCACATGCAGAGTCATGCGCCCGTAGGCAGAGCTGACCGGAGGAGGTGCGTCCGTGGACGGAGCTTAACGGCGGCAGTGCTCATCCCTCCGCAGCTCTAGGAAACGCTAGTGTGAAAGTAGCCGTACAGATTGCACATGCTCAGTAGATCTCTACTATGCTTCTAGCAGTCTATGTGCGCAGTGAGGCAGCATACATGGTTGTGCCTGCCTCGCCACACAGGGTGGACAGGGATTCTGTGCTCCCGCTGCTGTCAGAGGACTCTTCCGTACTGATTCTGCTGCTCGGCTATGTAATTATTTCTTTCCTGCCCACAAATAGACATACTGTATATGTATACTTGTTGTTTGGGTCTTCATTAATTAAATTGTAATTGCTTGTTTAGGAACTAATTATTAATTGTGCATTATGTCCACTAAAGGCAGGGAATAAGATATGTGGTCTTTTGGATACTGTGTACTGTCCCTTGGGCCCCCTTATTGATATCAATACATAATGGTGTCTTGTTGTATATAGATGTAATATTTGTTTGAATTATCTATCATTATACTGATCGTATGTATGTGCATACTGATGCACTTACATCTTTCGTCTACATTTGTTTGGCTTGTATATTCTTGCCTGTATAGCATCGCTACCATTTGTACCAGTGCTGTGGAGACTGTAAGCCCAATCTCTGACTCCACAACACTGGTCATTAATGAGCATGTACATAAAATGTAACACAGATTCATCTCAGGTACGGCTCCACAGCCCTGCCTCACTCACTCCTGAGCATGTACATAAAGCGCAGCACAGATTCATCTCAGCTACAACTCCACAGCACTGGTCACTACTGAGCATATACATAAAGTGCAGCACAGATTCATCTCAGCTACGACTCCACAGCCCTGCCTCACTACTGAGCATGTACATAAAGTGCAGCACAGATTCATCTCAGCTACGACTCCACAGCCCTGCCTCACTACTGAGCATGTACATAAAGCGCAGCACAGATTCATCTCAGCTACAACCCCACAGCCCTGCCTCACTGCTGAGCATGTACATAAAGTGCAGCACAGATTCATCTCAGCTACGACCCCACAGCCCTGCCTCACTACTGAGCATGTACATAAAGTGCAGCACAGATTCATCTCAGCTACGACTCCACAGCCCTGCCTCACTACTGAGCATGTATATAAAGTGCAGCACAGATTCTTGTCCGCTACGACTCCACATCACTGGTCACTACTGAGCATGTACATAAAGCGCAGCACAGATTCATCTCAGCTACGACTCCACAGCTCTGCCTCACTACTGAGCATGTACATAAAGTGCAGCACAGATTCATCTCGGCTATGACTCCACAGCCCTGCCTCACTACTGAACATATACATAAAGTGCAGCACAGATTCATCTCAGCTACGACTCCACAGCACTGGTCACTACTGAGCATGTACATAAAGTGCAGCACAGATTCATCTCAGCTATGATCCCACAGCCCTGCCTCACTACTGAGCATGTACATAAAGTGCAGCACAGATTCATCTCAGCTATGACCCCACAGCCCTGCCTCACTACTGAGCATGTACATAATGGACAGCACAGATTCATCTCCGCTATGATCCCACAGCCCTGCCTCACTACTGAGCATGTACATAAAGTGCAGCACAGATTCATCTCGGATATGTCACTACTCAGCATGTACCTAAAGTGCAGCACAGATTCATCTCACCTCCTACCCCTCTGCACTGATCACTACTGAGCATGTCCATAAAGTGCCGCGCAGATTCATCTCGGATATGACTCCACAGCCCTGCTTCACTACTGAGCATGTACATAAAGTGCAGCACAGATTCATCTCGGATATGACCCCACAGCCCTGCCTCACTACTGAGCATGTACATAATGTGCAGCACAGATTAATCTCAGCTACGACTCCCACAGCACTGCCTCACTACTGAGCATGTACATAAAGTGCAGCACAGATTCATCTCAGCTATGACCCCACAGCCCTGCCTCACTACTGAGCATGTACATAAAGTGCAGCACAGATTCATCTCAGCTACGACTCCACAGCCCTGCCTCACTACTGAACATGTACATAAAGTGCAGCACAGATTCATCTCAACTGAAAGCCGAGATCCTGAGATCAGGAACAGAATAGATATTTATAGGACATTTCATAACTTTCAAAAATTCATATGAAAACATTTACAACACATTCTGCATTGTACTATTGTACTCTATTATATGTTGTCGGAGTCAGTCCATGTTATTCTGGGGTATTTGTCTTTTACATTTTTTTTTTTTCTATAAGGTCCTCTTGAGTTTATTTAGAAATGTTCTATGACTTGTGTGTAGTGGTATTTTTGTTTTCTTTACTATTTTGATTGGTTTATGTATAAAGCATCAACTGTAAAAGTAAGCTATTAACTACATTTTTATTGTTTGATCATTAAGTTTTTGGATTTTTTAAAATTGGCCTTTTCATATGTGTTTTTGGCAGAAGGTGTCCTTAAGGCTATGTGCACACGTTGAGGATTCTGCTGCGGATCCGCAGCGGATTTGGCCCTGCGGAACCGCAGCAGATCTGCAAATGATGTCAGTACCATTTTAGCCTATTTGAAAAAAAAATCTGCTGTGCACATCATGCGTTATTTTTTTCTGAGCAGAATTGCTGGGGATTCAAAACTGCAGCATGTGACTTCTTTTGTGCAGATCTGCTGCTCCATTATAGGAATCCGCAGGTGTCAAAACGCAGGGGAAATCTGCACAAAAACTGCACTAAGTCCGCAGGTAAAATGCAGGTCATTTTACCTGCGGATTTAGCAAAATCTGCACGGAAAATTCCACAGCAGAATCTGCAATGTGTGCACATAGCCTAAGGGAAATAGGTATCCTTTTAATCTTCCATTAACTTGTAGTCCCTGCCTCTCTGCTATTAACACAGTAAGTAGAAAACAGAGAGCAAGGTGCAGCTGAAGTTTCTGTGTTTCAGTAAAACAGCTATAAAGTAACAGTGCTGTCCAGAGCAGTCAGGATGTTTATACTGGAAAGAACCAGCCCATAGAGAAAATGTGCATTTACAAAGGCAAAGAGAGTAATGGAGTTTACACTATAAAGCACCATTTTTGTTAACCTTTAAGTACCATTTGTAATTCATATATAGATATGAACTACATATCATACTGAATCTCTAGATTTACATAAAGAGATAACGGGGACTTTGAACAGGTACTTGGCTAGGAAAGTGAGAGCCCTAATTAAAACTGCTGTGTAAGCTGCCAATTTGATGCTTGGGATTGTGATTGTGGGACTGATTAGAGCCCTTAGCATTAGAGGGATGGGTTGGGAGGTGAGCAGCTAACTGATGTATTGAAATCAATGGCAGGAGAGTAGTGGATGGTATACCTCTCCTGGATTGTAGCAACTTTGGTTTGATGGCCAGGATCTGGGCGGTTACTAGTAGCCGAGCTCCATGGTAACCAGCTTCACACTTGACAGATAAAAGCTTTCATTGCAGATGATTGACAGCAGTTAGAAAAAGCAAGTAAATTGCAAATTTATTTTCATGCTGCCTAACTAAATTTAAATTACTTGAGAATACCCCTTTAAAACTAAGAAAAATTCATTTATGAAGGCCATTAATTATTGTTTGTACATTGTTGATCCAAACTTAAAGCATATGTATAAGTAAATGTACATTGAACTTTTCAGTTGATTCATGCTGGCTGACTCACTGCCATCATAAATCGAGACTGGCACCATTATTGCAGCCTTGTATATTTTCCTCTCAAACACTGTAGTGTTTCAGTTGAAACATTCTTTGAAAAGGTAGCCATGGACATATTGGAAGATACCTGTCAGTCTAATAGTAGTCGCATGATCCCCAGCTGCTGTTTTCAAGTATACATATTTTTTACGGAGTGTAATGTGCCGTACATGGCTGCAGTAACAGTGACTGTCTCTTATTCATACTGCCTGTGGACTGCCATGACCTATTCCTGGAAGAAGGGATCAGCTGAGCTGATCACTTTAAAAGGGCACCCAATAAAAGATTCATGCTACCCGAGCCATAGGCAGAATGAATGGCTGGGAGATTGCAGTCGTGAATGGTTACTCCAAAATGTTGTAGTGTTTCAGAGGAAACATATTGAAAAGTCAGCCATTGGCTATGCATCTTGGTTGGCTATTCTTAGGTTGGTCCTAGGTGGCTTCTTCCCAACTGCTTTTTACAGTTTGTTCTCTCTGAAACCACAACCAGTCCCATAGTCATGTTGGCTTGGGTTTGGGCAAAATACGTCTCCTATCTGAGTACCTTTTACAGGAAAAAAAATTAGAAATTTGTCTAATTCTGCTTACAGTTTGGCTGGCTACTCAGAACCATAGCACACTTGTCACGGAGACCACTGTAGTACCTTTCCTTCCTGTGAATCCCGAATATTCCTCAACACGTAACCAGGTAACTTTTTTGTCTTAGAAAAGATTCCTGACAAACATATCAATCGTTGTTTCTCATAATTAGGGGTTGTCCGCTACTCGGACAACTGCTTCTCAATCCCTGTTTTTTCCCTTCTCAATCAGCGACCACTTCACTCTTTTCTCCTTCAGGCAAATGTCATAAATCCAGAGGAAATGAGAGCTGCTGGTCCTCATGTATTTGATTTGTCCGAAGGAGGGTAAAGTGAATTGGCCTCAGGGATTGTGTAACATAGCAATGTGAAGAGAAAACATCTGCACTCTGGGAAATTTTGATTTTCAATGCAAAAAAATTTACTCCACAGACGGCGCTTGGTGCCCCACACTTCCAGCTCATCTCAGGACCTCTGCCTGGTCCCTGCCAGACCGGACTTCTACATATGGCACTTTAGCCCCTCCTGGACATTTCATACTGCCGTGATTGCTTCTTTTTCTCTTGTGCTTTAAGTGAGGTTTGAAAAAGACCCGACATAGGGTCGAAACGTTACCTCAACGCACTATTCCCCTGTGGTGTCTTCAATAAAAAATTTTTTGCATTGAAAATCTAAATTTCCCAGAGTGCAGCTGTTTTCTCTTCACTGGATGACCGACTGGACTAAGTTCCAGGTTCAGCTTGCACCTACCTCATATCCACAGAGTGCACGCCTTGTCTGTATCACTATAACATAGCAATGTCATATGAGCCCTGAGAGAGCCAGCGCACTGGAGGCGAATATAGGTGTTGCTGTTCTATAAGGGGGAAACATAGGAATTGAGAAGGGGTTGTCTGAGTAGTGGACAACCTCTTTGAAAATTTGAACACCATTGGTTTTATCATATCGTGTACCAAAAACTGGAAAAAAATTTCCAAGTGTGATGAAATTGCAAAAAAAACAGTGCATTCCCATAATGTATTCTTATTTTTTTTTTTTACCTTGTTCACCAAATGCTAAAACTGACCTGCCATTATGATTCTCCAGGTCATTACGAGTTCAAAGACACCAAACATGTCTGGGTTCATTTTTATTTAAGTGGTGAAAAAAAATCCAAATTTTGTTTAAAAAAAAAAAAAAAAAAATTGCGCCATATTCCGATACCCGTAGCATCACCATTTTTTGTAATCTCGGGTTGGGTGAGGGCTTATTTTTTGCATGCCGAGCTGATGTTTTTATTTATTCCATTTTGGTGCAGATACGATCTCTTGATCGCCCATTATTGCTTTTTAATGCAATGTCACAGCGACGAAAAAAACGTAATTCTGGCATTCCGATTGTTTTTCTCGCTATGTTTAGCGATTAGGTTAATTTCTTTTTTTTTTTATTGATCAGGCAATTATTAACACGGCGATACAAAATGAGTGTGTTTGATTTTTTTATTTTATTTTGAATGGGGCGAAAGGGGGGTGATTTAATCGTTTTTTTAATTTTTAAAAAATTTTTTTTTTTTTTTACTTTTGGCATGCTTTAATAGCCTCCATGGGAGACTAGAAGCTGCCATAACCTGATCGGCTCTGCTACATACAGGCGATGATCAGATCGCCTGTATGTAGCAGAATTGCTGACTTGCTATGAGCGGCGACCGCCGGGCGGCGCTCATAGCATTCCGGCACTGACAACAAAAGGTCTCCAGGAGACCTCTGGTTGTCATGCCAACCCACTTGTGACCCATGATTACGTGACTGGGGTCACTGATGGCTGGAAGCGCGTGTTAAATGCCATTTAACGAATTAATAGCCGCGGGTGGATCGTGATTCCACCTGCGGCTGTTCTTGGCACATGTTAGCTGTTCAAAAGAGCTGACATGTACTGGGAAAGATGTGGGCTCACCCCCAGAGTCCACATCAAAGGGAGAGAAGCGACCTGCGCTGTACTAGTACGGCGCAGGTTGCAAAGGGAAGGGTTAATGTTTTTGTATGTAATATTGTTTTTTTACATTTAGTTATATTCACTTCTTGTTGATAAGCTGTAGTTTTATACGCTGTAACAAACATTCTTGATCATTGTGTCTTTTATCACTATCGGACTGCTACTTGTTTTTTTAGGGAAGGCAGAAGTTGGCCCGTTTCAATGCCCATGAATTTGCCACTCTGGTAATAGACATTTTAAGTGACGCCAAAAGACGACAACAGGGAAATTCAGTCGTTGCACCTAAAGGTAATTACCGTATATACTCGTGTATAAGCCGACCCCCCCTAATTTTGCCACAAAAAACTGGGAAAACTTATTGACTCGCGTATAAGCCTAGGGTGGAAAATGCAGCAGCTACTGGTAAATTTCAAAAATAAAAATAGATACCAATAAAAGTAAAATTAATTGAGACATCAGTAGGTTAAATGTTTTTGAATATCCATATTGAATCAGGAGTCCCATATAATGCTCTATACAGTTCATGATGGCCCCATAAATGCTCCATACAAAATACACCCCATATAATGCTGCACAAAGGTTAATAATGACCCCATAAGATGCTCCATAGAATAATATGCCCCATATAATGCTCCATAAAGGTTATGGCCCCATATGATGCTCCATAGATTATACCCCATAAAATGCTTCATAGATTATGCCTCATATGCTGCTCCATAGAATATGACCCCATATGCTGCCCCATAGAATATGCCCCCATATGCTGCCCCATAGAATATGCCCCCATATGCTGCCCCATAGAATATGCCCCCATATGCTGCCCCATAGAATATGCCCCCATATGCTGCCCCATAGAATATGCCCCCATATGCTGCCCCATAGAATATGCCCCCATATGCTGCCCCATAGAATATGCCCCCATATGCTGCCCCATAGAATATGCCTCATATGCTGCCCCATAGAATATGCCCCCATATGCTGCCCCATAGAATATGCCCCCATATGCTGCCCCATAGAATATGCCCCCATATGGGGCCATATGCTGCCCCATAGACTGTGCCCCCCATACGCTGCCCCATAGACTGTGCCCCCATACGCAGCCCCATAGACTGCCCCCATATGCTGCCCCATAGACTGTGGCCCCATATGCTGCCCCATAGAATATGCCCCCATATGGGGCCATATGCTGCCCCATAGACTGTGCCCCCCATACGCTGCCTCATAGACTATGCCCCATAGACTGCCCCCATATGCTGCCCCATAGAATATGCCCCCATATGGGGCCATATGCTGCCCCATAGATTGTGCCCCCCATACGCTGCCTCATAGACTATGCCCCATAGACTGCCCCCATATGCTGCCCCATAGACTGTGGCCCCATATGCTGCCCCATAGAATATGCCCCCATATGGGGCCATATGCTGCCCCATAGACTGTGCCCCCCATACGCTGCCTCATAGACTATGCCCCATAGACTGTGGCCCCATATGCTGCCCCATAGACTGTGGCCCCATATGCTGCCCCATAGACTGTGGCCCCATATGCTGCCCCATAGACTGTGGCCCCATATGCTGCCCCATAGACTGTGGCCCCATATGCTGCCCCATAGACTGTGGCCCCATATGCTGCCCCATAGACTGTGGCCCCATATGCTGCCCCATAGAATATGCCCCATATGCTGCTTCATAGAATATGCCCCCATATGCTGACCCATAGAATATGCCCCCAAATGCTGACCCAGAGAATATGCCCCCATATGCTGCTCCGTAGAATATGCCCCCATATGCTGCTCCGTAGAATATGCCCCCATATGCTGCTCCGTAGAATATGCCCCCATATGCTGCTCCGTAGAATATGCCCCCATATGCTGCTCCGTAGAATATGCCCCCATATGCTGCTCCGTAGAATATGCCCCCATATGCTGCTCCGTAGAATATGCCCCCATATGCTGCCCCGTAGAATATGCCCCCATATGCTGCCCCGTAGAATATGCCCCCATATGCTGCCCCGTAGAATATGCCCCCATATGCTGCCCCGTAGAATATGCCCCCATATGCTGCCCCGTAGAATATGCCCCCATATGCTGCCCCGTAGAATATGCCCCCATATGCTGCCCCGTAGAATATGCCCCCATATGCTGCCCCGTAGAATATGCCCCCATATGCTGCCCCGTAGAATATGCCCCCATATGCTGCCCCGTAGAATATGCCCCCATATGCTGCCCCGTAGAATATGCCCCCATATGCTGCCCCGTAGAATATGCCCCCATATGCTGCCCCGTAGAATATGCCCCCATATGCTGCCCCGTAGAATATGCCCCCATATGCTGCCCCGTAGAATATGCCCCCATATGCTGCCCCGTAGAATATGCCCCCAAATGCTGCCCCGTAGAATATGCCCCCATATGTTGCCCCGTAGAATATGCCCCCATATGCTGCCCCGTAGAATATGCCCCCATATGCTGCCCCGTAGAATATGCCCCCATACGGGGCCATATGCTGCCCCATAGACTGTGCCCCCCATACGCTGCCCCATAGACTGTGGCCCTATATGCTGCCCCATAGAATATGCCCCATATGCTGCTTCATAGAATATGCCCCCATATGCTGACCCATAGAATATGCCCCCAAATGCTGACAAATAGAATATGCCCCCATATGCTGCCCTGTAGAATATGCCCCCATATGCTGCTCTGTAGAATATGCCCCCATATGCTGCTCCGTAGAATATGCCCCCATATGCTGCTCCGTAGAATATGCCCCATATGCTGCTCCGTAGAATATGCCCCCATATGCTGCTCCGTAGAATATGCCCCCATATGCTGCTCCGTAGAATATGCCCCCATATGCTTGCTCCGTAGAATATGTCCCCATATGCTTGCTCCGTAGAATATGCCCCCATATTCTGCCCCCATATGCTGCTGCTGCAAAAAAAAAAAGCCACACTCACCTCTCATGCTCAGGACCCAGCACCTGAGATATTCACCTGTCCGGGGTCCAAGCTGCTCACCGCTGTCTGCGCTTCCTGTGTCAGTGACTGTCCAGCCAGCAGAGGACACAGCGCGCACTAACCACGACACCGCGCCCCTGCTGGCTAAACGTCATTGACACAGGATGCAGCAGACAGCGATGGACCTGGGACAGGTGAATACTCTCCCCCCCGGCGCGGTCTCTGCAGCCCCCCTGCTTCTCCACGGTCTCCCTTTTTGCCTTCAGCGGTCACGTGATACCGCTCATTACACTCATGAATATGCGCATATCATGAGTTTAATGAGCAGTACCACGTGACCGCTGAAGGCAGGAAGGGAGACAGTTGAGAAGCAGGGGGGCTGCAGAGACCGTGCCGGGGGGGGGGGGGGGGGTGGTAAGTATGATCTCTGACACCCCCGCTTGAATGTGTTGTGTTTGCTCTGAAATTCGAATATTGTATTGAATGAGAGTGAGAACACAGTGAAGCAAGCGCTGCAGCTAGGGAATTAACTACAGAACTTTTACAGTGCATTGTTTTTTTTATTTTAGAATATATTTGTTAATGACTGCAGTGTATATGTGCACCTATATGCACTTACATATTACACTTATGTAAGTGTTTTTGGTTTCGTTAATATTTCTTTCTTAAAAAATAAAATAAAACCCAAAACTTCTGGCAGCGGGCGCAATGTTGAATGATTTCCTAACGTAATTGTTTTTATTCCCGGTCTTCTGCAGATATTGCAGCACAGACTGTACGGCGCGCACATAATGGAGAGAAAACCGAGTTTGTGCTCTTTCTCCTAGATTCCTGTAGATTGCACAGAACTGACCGTGTAATGTAAAGTAAATCAATAGGAGATGCATTGTGAGGCTCAAATAGCGACTCGTATTGATTGCATTAGGAGTATTGTATCATTCAATCCTCTACTGTGTGCAGGAGCTTGGGGGTTGTTGTTCTTATCCCCCCCCTTTGATCGATTTGCAGTAAAGACTCTGGGCAGTCGATACTGAAATATTCTACAGAAGAAAACAAAAATTGTAAAATTATTAAATTAGCTGCCATGTCACATTCAACGCCCAGCATTCTGCCTTTTCATCACGCGCCCCAATCCTGAATTCAGTAATACAATTTCTGAGTCGGGGATGTGTTGCATGTTGAACACCTGCAGTAGTAAGCCAGAGGTGGGGGAACACAGTCAATATATGCCAAATATAGTGCCTTGAAAAAGTATTAGTACCCCTTAAACTTTTCCACATTACACCGACAAATGTAAATGTATTTATTGGGACTGTATGTGATCTCCTAAAACAAGTAGCAAGGAGTTTTCCAGGACTTTTCCTTAGGCTCGGTCCTCAGTATCATCTCATTGGGGGTTTGACTCTCGGCACCCACCAGAATGAGCTGATAGGGCTATGGCAATCCTGCAAGAACTACATTCACCTCCTTGTTCTCCCAACACCGTTCCTAGCGTTTTGTAGCGGGGCATCGCTTCTCTTTGTTTCCCATATTACATTATATACTTTCAATTCTAGATAATGTGGAATTGGTCTTAAAAAGTCTAAGCAATCAACATAGCATTGAAAGCCAAGATAACGACCAGCCTGACTACGATAGCGTCGCGTCTGATGAAGAAACCGATTTTGAGAATGTTCCACCCAGTTCTGTTAGGGAAAAGGTATGTTTATCTTGTATATAATAGTGGAGAATTGTATAATAACTACTGTTATAGACTGCACCAAATTGTCACAACAGAAAGGTTTGAGTTGCTGATGTGTTTTGCCTAGTTTTTATTTTATTTTGCAGAGTTCTGGTAACTTATGACATGGTTTTCCCAATAAATCCATATATGAATAAACACATATATGTTTTATTGGCCCAGAGTATACGTATAATAATTCTCCACCTGTTGATGACTTATATTTGGGCTCCTTTTGTTCCTTCTCTACTTAAAGTATACGGAAACCTCACTCCATGCAAACTCCTCACCATGGAAAATCCGTGAGCAGGGGTTGGAAACCCGGGACACCCGGTCTGGTAAATTGATCTACTAGACCTGATGAAGCTGGTGTACTTATTATGTAAATGAGTATCAGATTGGCTGTACAATCCTAATATGAGCATTTTTAGTCTAGCAATAAAATGGCTTAAGAATCCAAGTGTAATCAGTCTCCAACCAAGCAGCCTGATTGACAGCTGAAGCTTATGCTGAGCAGTGTGAGATCTCTGCAGCAGGAAAGACATTGAGGAGATAACATTCAGACTAGGTTGGTGGAGACTGAGTGGAAACCTTCATAAAGCATTATACAGCCATTCTGACTTGAATTTTCAAAGTAACAACGCCAGCTCCGTCAAGTCTAAGCCATCTGTCTAATAGTGTAAGATGTTTTGTATTGTCATTTTGTGACTCATCCACTTTATTCTCCACAGAAATTCTTATTAAAATAAGCTCTTGGCGTATAGCAGTTACATATATATTCATCTTGTTTCCAGAGTTTGGAATCGGACTTATCTGATGGGACATTTACGGTACAAGAGTTTCTGGAAGTTAAGAACGCCCTGACTGCATCAGAAGCCAAAATTCAACAGTTAATGAAAGTTAATAGCAATCTCAGTGATGAGCTTCGGATAATGCAAAAAAAGGTAATTATTAAAAAGGTGTTATACGTACAAATGTCTCGCAGATATAATTCTCTCCAGCCCTACTTAACCGTGTTTCCATTGCATGCGCACCGCACCATCTATTTCCATTAACATTAATTCGTATAGTAAGATGAGAATGTATTGCGGTCGTCTTCATTTGGATTTGTTTTCTTGGCCCCTTTAGCTGAAAACAGTAGATATTCTGCAAGGCTCTCTAGAAATAGGGGCTTACATTGAAAGTCTGACCGAAGCAAGTACATTAGCTGCTAGATTGTGTAGCAAAGTAGAGGGGTTGTATGCGCACTGTGATCAGCGTTCATGTGTCCTACTATAGGAAGAGTGGAGGGATCTGCTTGGTATGACCAATATATTAAAAATGGAACCTAATCCTTTGTTAAACTAGCTGAAGAGCCCAGCGTTGCCCGGGCATAGTAAATAACTGCCGTCCCACTCTATCCCTCCGCAGCTCCGCTCTCCATCTGTGTCCCGCTCTCTCCCTCTGCAACTCCTCTATCCATCTCCCAGTGGTGGGGGGCTATGTGTAGTGGGCGTGGCTTGATACACACACACACACACACTCACACTCACTCAGCTTTATGTACAGATATTTCCCAGAAATCAACAACTAGAGACAATTAATGGAGGGTATTCACAGCAATCAAAAATTTGAATGCAAAAATCCGCCTCACTTAAACAAAGCCAACTATTCATCAAAGTTATTATGCCAGAAATATGGCGTATAATGCCTAGAAAAGTCGCCAAATCTTTGCGCATCACGGAATTATACAAAGAATGTTTGACTTTTGGCGTTTTCACTCAAGTTTCACCCAGTTCTGCCAAAAATGGGTGTAGCAAGGAACGCATGCTCAACTGAGTTATGACGAGCTGCGGCATACCATATGCCACAAATATTACTCAAGTTCCTGACTTATGGCATCTCACTCCAACACAAACCCTCATTAAGACCGCTGTGACCAATGCCAGCCTTGATGAATACCGGCCATACTATTTATTAGATAGGCTTTTAAGAATGACCATTTAATAATGGTCCAACCACACAAAAAAGCCTGAGAGAAGTAGAACTGTCATAGCCATATGCAGTACATATAATAAGAACCTTGCAATCAGTGACATAACTTAAAGGGGCTGTCCGGTCAAAATCTAGAAGTCTGCAGTCACTCAATGAATCCCCCAGCGCACGCACTGTAAGCTGCTGGGATTTGCTGGTTTCTGACCCGGGACTTGCATCTAAATCTTAGTCATACTGTCACTAAAGAATAAGTTCCACCGTACTTTTACTGAACATGTCTGCTATACCATAACTAACATACAAGTAATAAGCCACAAAAAGAGGCTAAATATTGCCACACAATGACCATGTATCATCACAACATAGTGTTACTGAACCAAATGCACTATATCAAGACCAATAATACCGCATACATTACAAGGGATAAATACTGCGACACCATGACCTGACCACATAGTAACTAAAAAAAATACTGCCATACTGGCCATTATTAACCCCTTCACCCCCAAGGGTGGTTTGCACGTTCATGACCGGGCCAAATTTTACAATTCTGACCACTGTCCCTTTATGAGGTCATAACTCTGGAACACTTCCATGGATCCCGGTTATTCTGACATTGTTTTCTCGTGACATATTGTACTTCATGATAGTGGTAAAATTTCATTTAAATAACATGCGTTTATTTGTGAAAAAAACGGAAATTTGGCAAAAATTTTGAAAATGTCGCAATTTTCCAACTTTGAATTTTTATGCCCTTAAATCACAGAGATACTGCACACAAAAAACTTAATAAGTAACATTTCCCACATGTTTACTTTACATCAGCACAATTTTGGAACCAAAATGTTTTTTTGTTAGGAAGTTATAAGGGTTAAAAATTGACCAGCGATTTCTCATTTTTGCAACACCATTTTATTTTTACGGACCACATCACATTTGAAGCCACTTTGAGGGGTCTATATGATAGAAAATACCAAAAAGTGACACCATTCTAAAAACTGCACCCCTTAAGGTGCTCAAAACCACATTCAATAAGTTTATTAACCCTTTAGGTGCATCACAGGAATTTTTTTGAATATTTAAAAAAAAAAAAAGAAAATGAACATCTAACTTTTTTTCACAAAAAAAATACTTCAGGTTCAATTTTTTTTATTTTACCAAGGGTAACAGGAGAAATTGGACAGCAAAAGTTATTGTGCAATTTGTCCTGAGTACGCTGATTCCTGATATGTGGGGGGAACCACTGTTTCGGCGCATGGCAGAGCTCAGAAGGGAAGGAGGGCCGTTTGACTTTTTCAATGCAAAATTGGCTGGAATTCAGATCGGACGCCATGTCACGTTTGGAGATCCCCTGATGTACCTAAACAGTGGAAACCCCCCACAAACGACCCCATTTTGGAAACTAGACCCCCCAAGGAACTTATCTAGATATGTGGTGAGAACTTTGAACCCACAAGGGCTTCACAGAAGTTTATAACGTACAGCATTACAATTAAAAAATCATATTTTTTCCACAAAAATGATCATTTCACCCCCAATTTTTATGTTCCCAAGGGTAACAGGACCCTAAAAGTTATTGTGCAATTTGTCCTGAGTACTCTGATACCCCACATGTGGGGGGGTAAACCACTATTTGGGCGCCAAGCAGAGCTCGGAAGGGAAGCAGCGCCATTTGACGTTTTTGGCTGGAATTGAGATTGGACACCATGTCGCGATTGGAAAACCCCTGATGTACCAAAACAGTGGAAACCCCCCACAAATGACACCATTTTGGAAACTAGACCCCCTAAGGAACTTATCTAGATATGTGGTGAGAACTTTGAACCCACAAGGGCTTCACAGAAGTTTATAACGTACAGCATTACAATTAAAAAATCATATTTTTTCCACAAAAATGATCATTTCACCCCCAATTTTTATGTTCCCAAGGGTAACAGGACCCTAAAAGTTATTGTGCAATTTGTCCTGAGTACTCTGATACCCCACATGTGGGGGGGTAAACCACTATTTGGGCGCCAAGCAGAGCTCGGAAGGGAAGCAGCGCCATTTGACGTTTTTGGCTGGAATTGAGATTGGACACCATGTCGCGATTGGAAAACCCCTGATGTACCAAAACAGTGGAAACCCCCCACAAATGACACCATTTTGGAAACTAGACCCCCTAAGGAACTTATCTAGATATGTGGTGAGAACTTTGAACCCACAAGGGCTTCACAGAAGTTTATAACGTACAGCGGTACAATTAAAAAATCATATTTTTTCCACAAAAATGATCTTTTCACCCCCAATTTTTATTTTCCCAAGAATAACAGGACCCTAAAAGTTATTGTGCAATTTGTCCTGAGTACGCTGATACCCCACATGTGGGGGTAAACCACTATTTGGGCACATGGCAGAGCTCGGAAGGGAAGCAGCGCCATTTGACGTTTTTGGCTGGAATTGAGATCGGACACCATGTCGCGATTGGAAAACCCCTGATGTACCAAAACAGTGGAAACCCCCCACAAATGACATCATTTTGGAAACTAGACCCCCCAAGGAACTTATCTAGGTGTGTGGTGTGCACACCAGTGCTTCACAGAAGTTTATAACGCCCAGGCGTGAAAATAAAAAATTTGTATTTATTCCACAAACATTATCTAATAGTCACCAATTTTTTTATTTTGGGCCCCAAAAGTTGTTGTCCAATTTGTCTTGAGTACGCTGATTCCCCATATGTGGGAGAAAACTACTGTATGGGCACATGTCGGGGCTCAGAAGGGAAGTAGTGACGTTTTGGAATGCAGACTTTGATGGAATGGTCTGCGGGTGTCATGTTGCCTTTGGAGAGCCCCTAATGTACCTAAACAGTGGAAACCCCCCACAAATGACCCCATTTTGGAAACAAGACCCCCTAAGGAACTTATGTAGATGTGTGGTGAGCACTTTGAACCCCCAAGGGCTTCACAGAAGTTTATAACGCTCGGGCGTGAAAATAAATAAATCATTTTTTTCCACAAAATTGATATTTTTGCATCGATTTATTCTGCGAGCTATAACTTTTTTAGTTTTTTCACTGATGATGCTGTATGGCAGCTCGTTTTTTGCGGTACAAGATGACGTATTCAGCGGTACCATGGATATTTATATGCGTCTTTTTGATCGCGCGTTATTGCACTTTTTGTTTGGCGGTATGATAATAAATCATTATTTTTTGCTTCGTTTTTTATTTTTATTTTTTAAGGGGTTCGCTAAAGGGGTTAACTAATGGGAGAGTTTTATAGGGCGGGTCGTTACGGACGCGGCGATACCTAATGTGTACTTTTATTGTTTTGTTTTTTTTATTTAAAAAGGGATTTATTGGGGGAATATTTTTTTTTTTTTTTCTATTTTATTTGGCGATTTATTTATTTTATTTTTTTTCCTACTTTATTACATAGTCCCAGGTGGGACATCACTGTCCTGTGACAGATCGCAGATCACTGTGACAGATCAGCGATCTGTCACAGGCACTGCTGCAGACTTCCTCATGCCTGCGCTTTGCAGGCACTGAGGAAGTCAGCTCCCTGCAGGCCCCCGAAGGCCCCCGTCACCATCTTGGATTCGGGGGGCCTGCAGGGAAAGAGCCCCCCGCAGCAGCGCTTCACATTGCGCTGCTGTGGAGGGCACAGGGAAGCAGGGATGGAGCCCCCTCCCTGCCGATGCTTCCCTTTCACCCCCGGTGTCAGCTGTGATAATCAGCTGACACCCAGCCGCGATCAGCGGCGCTCACCACGTGGGCGCCGCTGATCGCGCTAGACGTACTATCCCGTCCATGAGCATAGGGGCCCGGGTCCCATGGACGGGATAGTACGTCTGATGTCAGAAAGGGGTTAAAAGCCACAGTACATTAACCCCTTAATGACCAAGCCAAATTATACAATTGTGACCACTGTCACTTTGAGGTTATAATTCTGGAACGCTTCAAAGTATCCCACTGATTCTGAGACTATTTTTTCGTGACATATTGTACTTCATGTTAGCGGTAAAATTTCTTCGATATGACATGCATTTATTTGTGAAAAAACGGAAATGTGGCGAAAATTTCACTATTTTCAAACTTTTGACTCTTATGCCCTTAAATCAGAGAGTCATGTCACGCAAAATAGTAAATAACTAACATTTCCCACATGTCTACTTTACATCAGCACAATTTTGGAAACATATTTTTTTTGTTAAGAAGTTATAAGGGTTAACAGTTGACCAACGATTTCTCATTTTTTCAACAAAATACAGTTAGGTCCATATATATTTTTCTAATTTTGGTTCTAGACATTACCACAATGATTCCTTATTTGTGGGGGGAAATCTACTGTTTGGGTGCATAGCAGGGCTTGGAAGTGAAGGAGCAGCATTTGACTTTTGGAATGTAAAATTTGCTGGAATAATTAGCAGACGCCATGTTGCATTTGGAGAGCCCCTGATGTGCCTAAATAGTAGAACCCCCCCCACAAGTGACCCCAATTTGGAAACCACACCCTTCAAAGATTTTATCCAGCGGTATAGTGAGCTTTTTGAACCCACAGGTACAACACAGAATTTGATGACATATTCAACACGACAACCTAATGTTATTAGTTGAGCGCAAATGCTCGCTACTCCAATTTGCATTGGGTGCTCGGGTATGCAACCTAATATTGCGGGTGCTTGAGTGACAAGCTCCGCATGTTTCGTGGCTTTTAGACACCCCAAAAAAACATGCGGGGATCCACGATACTCACTGCATACCCAAGCACCTGATGCAAACTCGAGTAGCGAGCACTTGCGCTCAACACTAGCCGTCATATTGTCATTTTTTTTTTTTTTTTAATTTTGAGAAAAAAATTTAAAAAAAAAAGCAATTCCAACCCTAATCCCAAACCTAACTTGAACACAACCTTAACACAGCTCTTACCCTAAGCCCAAAGAATGGGAAAAAAAAATGTTTTTATTTTCATCACTGTCATAGGATCTATCACAGTGATCAAAGGGAACCAATAGGAAAAATTTCCTATTGTTGCCGGGTACAGGATGGCAGATTTCATTGGACGCACTGCACATGCGCCCGCCATTTTTTTTTTTTTAACAGGAAGATGGCACCGGGCCAGGTGGATGGATCATGGTCATTTCTCTCTCCTCTGACATTTATATCATGTGAGAAGAGGGAAATCATTGAAACAGCCGGCACACTTTTTTATGATCACCGTTATTCGTTGAATAATGATGATTTAGTGATCCGACACTGGAAACTCCAGCCCTGATCAAGTGTATGGAGAGTGAGGCTGCTGGTACTGGCCAGGGGTATGTTTAACACATATTCTCCATTCCCCTTCTGAAACTGGCGAATCCCCACGGCGCACAGTGTGTACGGGGGGGATTTGTAGATCTGCAGTCATGCAGAGTGACTGCAGACTTCTCAGTTTTGACCGGACAACCCCTTTAAAGCTATGTCCCTTTTTGTGGCACACATGCAATATTAACATTCCTCTCTGTGGCATTATTCAGTAGTAATATCAATTTTTGTTCTCAAGTACAACAGTAATGCCCCCTCCCCAGTGGCAACAATACAGTAGTGTAGTGTACAGCATGTCTGCCCCAATAAAGTAATAGCGTCCATCTTTTATGTCTTCATACAATTGGACCATACCATATTGTGACTCCATAAATTAATAATGTATGGCCCACAATGGGGAATATTATTGATCACCCCCATGTTGGAGTAATAGTGTCCCCTATTCTGGCCCACATACAGTAATATGGTTCCCCAACTGGGCATATATAGTAATTGTGGTCTTTACATTCTACCGTAAACCAATAATGGATGTTCCTTATTCTTGCCCCATACAGTAATTATGTCACCCATCCCTGGCCTATTTCATTAGTAATTTCTCCATCCTGTCCCCATTCTTTAATAATGTCCCCAATCCTGGCCTGTTTCATTACTATTTTCTCAATTCTATCCCCTTGCCTGTATTAGTGTCACCCATCTTGTAGTAATGTCCTCCGTCCTGGCCCCTTGGATTAATAATGTCTCCTGTCCTGCTACTTTTTTGAAACACAAAAAACCCTAAAACAATTCTTGTCGATAACACAACATGCAATGTCCTCTACCCCGTAGCTCCATAACCGGCACAGAGAAGTTGGTTTGGCATATGGCACTGACGTCATGCGCCGCCTAGGACGAGCATGTCTACGTTGGCTTCTGGCCTCTTAATGACTGTTGGCGTGAATAGCGATTTTGTTGCTGGGGGCTGGTAGTTCTCTTCGTTGCCATACATTTTGGTTAAATGAGCGTCCAGTGGGCCGCCTGAATCCACGGGCTCAGTCACACCCTCTGCGGTCGTTACGCCCTTGCTTGTAGAGTAGGGTCAGAAGGTCAGCAGAGCAGGGAGGAGCCTTATGACAATATCGGAGCTCATTAAACATGTATACAATTATCAACATTTCCCCAGTCACAATGTATCAATAACAAAAAAAATGTTAAAAGAGGATTTAAAGAAACATGATCAGTCTGCATCTATGTTAGTTGAGATGCGAGTCAGAATAAATGTCAGTTATACACAGGTTAAGCCTTGATCCGTCTCACTATAAATAGAGACATTTTATTTAGTAAGATGGATAAAGGCTTAAGGCTGGTTTCACACTAGCGTTTTTTAGCGCAGCCCCTATCTTTAACATGGGGGCACATGGTCTAGCGTTTGCACGCGTTCGTATGCGTTTTTGTGCGCATGCGTTTTTTTTGTAGTATTTGCCTAGGCACGCCGGACGCAACCTGTTGAGTTTTTGGTCCGTCCGACCTGTGTCAAAAAAACGCATGCGCACGGAATGTGCAAAAAAATCACATTACAGTCTATGGGAACGCAGGCGTGCGCTTGGACATGCGCACGTCTGCGTTTAAAATTGCATGCGTTTTAAGCGTTAACATGGCTAGAAACTAGTTAAAACGCATGCGCCTAAAAAAAGCAAACGTATGATGCGTTTTTTGCATGCGTTTCTATTGCGCACGAAGCGCAGCGCTAAAAAACGCTAGTGTGAAACTAGCCTAACCTGTGTGTAACTGACATGTACAGTTGTGGCCAAACGTATTGAAACCCCTGCAATTCTGTCAGATAATACTCAGTTTCTTCCTGAAAATAATTGCAAACACAAATTCTTTGGTATTATTATCTTCATTTAATTTGTCTTAAATGAAAAAACACAAAAGAGAATGAAGCAAAAAGCAAAACATTGATCATTTCACACACAACTCCAAAAATGGGCCAGACAAAAGTATTGGCACGCTCAGCTTAATACTTGGTTGCACAACCTTTAGCCAAAATAACTGCGACCAACCGCTTCCGGTAACAATCAATGAGTTTCTTACAATGCTCTGCTGGAATTTTAGACCATTCTTCTTTGGCAAACTGCTCCAGGTCCCTGATATTAGAAGGGTGCCTTCTCCAAACTGCCATTTTTAGATCTCTCTACAGGTGTTCTATGGGATTCAAGTCTGGACTCATTGCTGGCCACCTTAGAAGTCTCCAGTGCTTTCTCTCAAACCATTTTCTAGTGCTTTTTGAAGTGTGTTTTGGGTCGTTGTCCTGCTGGAAGACCCATGACCTCTGAGGGAGACCCAGCTTTCTCACACTGGGCCCTACATTATGTTGCAAAATTTGTTGGTAGTCTTCAGACTTCTTAATGCCATGCACACGATCAAGCAATCCAGTGCCAGAGGCAGCAAAGCAACCCCAAAACATCAGAGAACCTCCGCCATGTTTGACTGTAGGGACCATGTTCTTTTCTTTGAATGCCTCTTTTTTTCTCCTGTAAACTCTATGTTGATGCCTTTGCCCAAAAAACTGTACTTTTTGTGTCATCTGACCAGAGAACATTCTTCCAAAACGTTTTAGGCTTTTTCAGGTAAGTTTTTGCATACTCCAGCCTGGCTTTTTTATGTCTCAGGGTAAGAAGTGGGGTCTTCCTGGGTCTCCTACCATACAGTCCCTTTTCATTCAGACGCCGACGGATAGTACGGGTTGACACTGTTGTACCCTCGGACTGCAGGGCAGCTTGAACTTGTTTGGATGTTAGTCGAGGTTCTTTATTCAACATCCGCACAATCTTGCGCTGAAATCTCTTGTCAATTTTTCTTTTCCGTCCACATCTAGGGAGGTTAGCCACAGTGCCATGGGCTTTAAACTTCTTGATGACACTGCGCACGGTAGACACAGGAACATTCAGGTCTTTGGAGATGGACTTGTAGCCTTGAGATTGCTCATGCTTCCTCACAATTTGGTTTCTCAAGTCCTCAGTTCTTTGGTCGTCTTTCTTTTCTCCATGCTCAATGTGGTACACACAAGGACACAGGACAGAGGTTGAGTCAACTTTAATCCATGTCAACTGGCTGCAAGTGTGATTTAGTTATTGCCAACACCTGTTAGGTGCCACAGGTAAGTTACAGGTGCTGTTAATTACACAAATTAGAGAAGCATCACATGATTTTTAGAACAGTGCCAATACTTTTGTCCACCCTCCTTTTTATTTTTGGTGTGGAATTATATCCAATTTGGCTTTAGGACAATTCTTTTTGTGTTTTTTCATTTAAGACAAATTAAATGAAGATAATAATACCAAAGAATTTGTGTTTGCAATCATTTTCAGGAAGAAACTGAGTATTATCTGACAGAATTGCAGGGATGTCAATACTTTTGGCCACAACTGTATATTGATTGAGCATGTCAACGAACATACATGCAGATTGATCTTGTCTCTTTAAAACCTAGCATGATATTTTGTGTTAAAGGGGTGACTAATGGGACTCATTAGTGGTACAAGCTCTCGTGTGAATTGGGAGCAGGTGTCTTAAATTTGGTGTAATCGCTCTCATACTGGTTACTGGAAGTTAAACAGGGCACCTCATGGCAAAGAACTCTTGAGGATTTTAAAAAAATAATTGTTGCACTACATAAAGATGACCTAGGCTATAAGAAGATTACCAATACCATGAAACTGAGCTGCAAGGGATAGAGCGGCTTAACAAGACAGGTTGCACTCATAACTGGCCGCACCATGGTTGACCAAAGAAGTTGAGTGCACGTGCGCAGCATCATATCTAGAGGTTATCTTTTCAAAAGAGGTTAAAGGGGTGGGATGCTAGCCTCTCGGGTTCGGACCATTCGCCGCACGCTACATCAAAATTGGTATGGCTGTCATCCCAGAAGGAAGCCTCTTGTAAAGATGATGCACAAAAAGCCCACAAACAGTTTGCTGAAGAGAGACTAAGGACATGGCTTAATAGAGCCGTGTCCAGTGCTCTGATGAGACCAAGCTAAACTTATTTGGTTCAGATGGTGTCAAGCGTGTGTGGTGGCAACCAGGTGAAAAATACAAAGGTAAGTGTGTCTTGCCTACAGTCAAGCATGGTGGTGGGAATGCCATGGTTTGGGGCTGCATGAGTGCTGTCAGCTGTGGGAAACTACAGTTCATTGAGGGAACCATGAATGCCAACATGTACTATGACATACTGAAGCAGAGCATGCCTAAGAGAGTTAAGGCAGTGCTTGAAAATAATGGTGGCCACATAAAATATTCATACTTTTGGACACAATTTGGCAATTTTCACTCCTGAACCCGCTTCATACACCCTCACTTTTCATGTGATGTACATGTTCATCACACTTTGGGAAAGACTTGTAGCATAGAATGTACTTTGATATATTTTTATTATTTATTGTATAATTTTTTTTCTTCAAAATGGTTTGATTTTTTTTTTAATTTAATGGATCCAAAAATATTTGCTAATTTTTCCCCATTCTGTTCTTCAGTTATAATACAGTATTCAAAGCAATACAACACAATTTTCTTTTGTAAGATTCCACACGATATCAGGAAATTACAGAAGTTTACAGTGGGACCTCATGAAAGTGGTGTACGCCATGTGATAGCTTAGTGTACCTTGGAGGGTATACAGACTTGTATGATGTCCATGTACTTGAGACTAAAGAATGAAATGCCTACAACTATAGTCCCTATAGTTCTAGCTTCCACAGGTTTACCTTGTAGTGATGTCTACATACAGGTAGCCAAATCCTTATATTTTAAAGGGTTGGTTACACATTGTCTGTCCAGGAGCGCATCTCTCCCCAGACAGTTAACGGCTTGATTGAAAGTCTGGGACAGCAGCATCGTTGTGCCATTGGCCCGAATTGTGCACTGCTGATGCTACTTTACCTTTGCACCATCAGTAGCAAAGTAGCACAGAAATATGGCTGCTATCAGAAGAGAGTAATACACTCCAGTGATCTTGGCCAACTTTAGTGCACTGGTTACATCATCTATTAGAATGAATTTGTAAGCACTCCTCATCTTCGCCGGTCACATAAGCTAGAAGCAGTAAGCCAGCTTGCTCACAGCTCTTTAGAAGCAACTGATCAATATCCAATGAGTCAGCAAGACAACCAGAATACAAAGCAGTGCAAAAAAAAACTGGGGTAAAGCGAGCAGTGCTTTAGTCCAGCTTTCCCACTGCATAAAACACAGGAGGGGGGAGGGTAAGGGGTAAAAAACATTTGCACTGATGTGCTAAAAGGAACAAGAAGTCAAGTAAAGGTGAGGAGGGAAACAGAAAACTTTGAGGAGGGAAGAGGAGATTAGAATTGGGCTGCTAATCTACTATGAAAAACCAACAGGCAATAGCACTCACCAAGTGAATCACTGATGCAAACAGTCACAGACAGATCCAGGCATAATGTAAAAGAATCCAGTTGTTTTCTAGCTGTACACTGGGCTGAGGCTTTGTACAGCAGGAGGTTCTGTAATCCGAAGCCGAGATCAACATCAAACTTGTAGGGATTCATCTCCACTTTCTGTAGTCCATCCTTCTAGCCTGTACCTTTTGACAGATCTGTCTTAACAGTGGACAAAAAGTTCCTCAGAAGGAAGATACAGGTGCATCTCACAAAATTAGAATATCGTCAAAAAGTTAATTTATTTCAGTTCTTCAATACAAAAAGTGAAACTCATATATTATATGGAGTCATTACACACAGAGTGATCTATTTCAAGTACTTATTTCTGTTAATGTTGAGGATTCTGGCTTACAGCCAATGAAAACCCAAAAGTCGTCATCTCAGTAAATTAGAATACTTTATAACACCAGCTTGAAAAATGATTTTATAATCCGAAATGTTGGCCTACTAAAATGTATGTTCAGTAAATGCACTCAATACTTGGTCGGGGCTCCTTTTGCATCAATTGCTGCATCAATGCGGCGTGGCATGGAGGCGATCAGCTGAGGTGCTATGGAAGCCCAGGTTGCTATGATAGTAGCCTTCAGCTCGTCTGCATTGTTGTGTCTGGTGTCTCATCTTCCTCTTGACAATACCCCATAGAGTCACACTATATAATATGAGTTTCACTTTTTGTATTGAACAAACTGAAATAAATTAACTTTTTGATGATGATCTAATTTTGTGAGAGGCACTTGTATCTAATGGACTTAATTTCAGAGCATTTTTTTCTCAGAGAAAAAAAAAACATTTTAATATTGAAAGTATATTACACTTTTGATTAGATTCTACATTGGTAGTCCAATAAGCAAAAAACAGTAGTAACCTTGTACAGAAATGGAAGAGAGAAAAATCTTCTATTAGCAACACATTAAAAAAAGTAAGTTTATCAGCATCTTTTTTTATTTAGTAAAAAAAAACAAAAAAAAAATTAAAGCAGCCCTTTCATAAGGTTTGACAGATATAAGACCTGATTTACAGCAATCTAGTATGCTGTAGATAAGCCTCCAACTCGACCTGCAAGACAAGAAAAAGTCCTTTTATTATACTCGCCTGTAGCTGGTCTTGGTCCGGTGCCTCCCACCTTTTGATGCTATCTTCCTCTTGCTTTGTGTGGATGACGTGTCCCTACGTCATCCACACAGTCTCCCTGGCATCGCGCCCCTGTTCCTCATCCTGATGTACTTCTATCAGCCCGGATAAGGGCAGATGAAAGTACTGAAGTGTGCAGGCGCCGGGAAAGGTCAAAGAGCTCTGGCGCATGTGCACTGCAGTACTTTACTCTGCCTTACTCAGCCTGGACGACTGTGACACGTCATCCACACAAAGCAAGGAGGAGGATGGCATCGCAAGAAGGGAGGCGCCGACCAAAACCAGTGACACCCCTCGGGTACAATAAGTTATTTTTCTTGTCTTACAGGTTGGGATGGGGGCAGATATACAGCATTATATAATGCTGTATACCAGGCCTGAAAGGTGATGGCCGGGTCTCACGTCGGCCAAACCTGGTGACCGGTTCCCTTTAAAGAAAAAGGTAATGCATCCTGTTCAAATGCTACCTGGAGCTTTGAAAGAGGTTGTTTCATATTTTGAAGAATTTAGCAAAAATTTTTGCTATTGGGTTTCATTAAAAATTTAGCATGGTTTGACTTTCACAGTATTTTTTTGTTTCCCCTGCATATTCAACTTTGATGCAATTTGCGGTAATAGATCAGTTGATCAGAAAAAGACTGAGAGATTCTCAGTTAACTCATTCTGCAGCCAGCAATATACGGTGCCTCACAGGCTATAAAAGACAAATAGTGCAACATTTTAATGAAACCCAGTTGCAAAAATAAATATTTTTTTTTTTTAGCTTCATATGAATACATTTAAAAAAAATCATCACCAAAGTTGGACAACCCCTTTTAATGACAGTTCTCCTTGTAAGCTACATTTTATGGGAAATGTTGTCAATCACTCTGTGGTTGGAGGAAGCGGGGTCTTCGGTGCTACGTTCTAAATGCTACGAGAGGGGTTAGCATCTGTGATGTATATGCGAATGTACTGGGAGCATGATCTGTATCTAATCTTTCACAGTTACTGGCAAAAGAGACTCAGTGAAGAAGATGAGCCGCTCTTCCTGATGGCCAAATAATCCGCAGTGGATGAGTCTTATCTAATTATTAAATGGTGGCTCCATTTGGGAAAAGTAAGACCGATCTTTCACAAAAGCGTGTATAGAGGCTGGCGTTAGTACCAAAAGGTCTCATTTATTGCAGTTTTATTTGGATGGAAGAAGAAATCCTATGGAAACGAATATAGTCCTATTGTCTCTTTAAAAAAAAAAAAGTGAAAGAGCGCACCCAGCAGTTTTTATCCAATCCCCATTGTCCTGAATGTCTTCATAGCCATGTTTTACCTGGGAATATTTTTGAAGATGCAGCCTTGAAAGCACAAGTGGACGACGTTGGCTAATCTCACGTACCGGTTCTATGCAATCCCCGGACGCCGGCAGGACATTAGTTATTGACCTTTGTGCATGTAAAATCTTCCATTATACTCGTCAACGACCATCAAATATACAGGCAGAAATGCTAGATTTTAAGCCTACAGTTATTTTCCTGTTGTAGTTTTCTATCTGCTGCTATTGGGTAACGAAATCAAATGTTCATTTTTTTCCTACACAAATGTGGATGTAAAGAATATTTCCCAGCCAGACAATTTGGTAAGAGACTGTTCGTGTTATGTTTGAGGATCCTTTTTAAAATGTTTAGATTGGGACTATTTCCTGATTTCCTATGTAAATGTGAAACTACCATGCTCCCATACCTTCTATAAACTTCTCCATAACTTTTTGATGTTTTTTGAGCGAGCAGGTTCTTCAAGGTGCAATGCCCTCACTTTCCTGCATCCCATAGTATTCTTCCTCTTCTCATCTACCAATCACTATATTGTGGCAAACGAGTTTATATTTGTGGCTTGGATGGACGCATGCGGCGGCAGACGCATACCTGCGCACTGCTTGTGTACCCAATGCTAAAGATAGGGTACGCATGCCACATGCGCCCATAGGCGGAGCTGACCAGAGGAGGCATGGCAGGGGCGGAGCTTCACGACGAGCAACCGCTGCGCCTCCAAACGCAAATGTAAAACTAGTCTAACACTTCACTACCACCACATAGTCCAGGCATAGTGGCCTTTTTCTCTTGGCTTATTGAAATTTAATCTTAAATGTGTATATATTGGTAGATAATTACAACTTTTTTTAATGTACAAACTGTCTACATCTTAATAAAATATATTTGAAAGTATTTTTGTCTGCATTCCAGTAAAACGATTCTTTCAGTTTTCACCATCTTTTGTCACTTTGTATGTCTGTGCCATGCTATGTTTTTAGATTGTCACTAACCGCTATAGTGTCATGATTCCATGTGATTTCAGCTAAAATTCACTTTGCATGATGTATGCATTTACGTTAAGCATGCTTTGCTTAACACACAAGACTGGGGTTATACTTTTGGTTGCTTTATGTCACTGCTGGCTTAAAGGGAATCTGCCACCATGTTTTTGGTACTCATCCGAGAGCAGTATAATGTAGAAAAGACCCAGATTCCAATGATGTGTCACTTACTGGCTGCTTGCTGCAGTATTGATAAAATGAGTGTTTTATCTGCTGATGATCTAGCAGTTCTCTGAATGCTGAGCCCTGTATAGCCCGCCCACACTGACAGCTTTTTGCCTATGCAGTGTACACACAAAGTTGCCAATCAGTGATGAGGCGGAGTTATACATAGATATAGAAAACGACATGGCAGCAGGTTTATTAGTTCTTTGGTCATAATCTCCTGCTGAGGAAAAAGGGATTTTTAGCAAAATTAGAACGAGCAGCTCAGTAAGTGACACATTGCTGGAATCAGGGTCTCTGTCTTTAAATTATGCTGCTTTCAGATTGTCAAAAGCCTGGTGACAAACTCTCTTTAACCAATCCCCCGAAATACATAGTAGAGGTTATTCTAATGTGTAAGGGATTTGTACTTTTAAGCAAGACAGCATCAGTTTCCATCCATGAGTGAGGAGTTAGTGCCGAGAAGACCAGCCATGCTTGCTTACTAGTGTCATCTACTGTACGAAAGCTTTTTGTTTGTCACGCTATTGCCCTGCAACCTCATTTCAAAGCAAAGTCCCACTACTAAACTTTCTTTCAGCTCCAAACCCTGCAATGTGAGAACACCAACCTCAGGAGACAGGCCACAAATCACCTATATCAGGTCCCACCTGGGGCGGAGTACACCGACCTCGCCAACCCACCTGCACTAAAGAGGCGGCCTTCAGGACGAGGTAGCAGGCCCATGTCCATGTATGAGACAGGATCTGCCCAGAAGCCCTACCTCCCAATGGGAGAAGTCACTTACCCAGAAGAAAGTATTAAAAGACTCCAACCTTTCCCACCTCATGTAAGTAAGATCAGTGCTTCTCTTGCTCTGCATGCCTCTCCTTTCTGTGCAAATGACCCCCTACTTGTCTCTATGGATTATATTTCTTCAATCTTTATATTCTTTGTCTAAGAATTATGTTGCCTTTCAGACGCAAAGCAGGTAAGCGACAGATGGGCACAGATGATGCTCCATACAACATGGATACCCCAGATGTGCCTCCATTTTTCTTCAAAAACTGACCCTTTTTGGTATAAATAGGGTTAACTCAGAGGAAGTTCTTTTTAAACTTGTATATTTAGGCACTGTATGTTAAGAAATTCCTAACCCCAGCCCCCTCGTAGACCATTTACTGCCTGATATGTACTCCACTTTCTGTCTAATTTAGCAGATTGTCCATGTTACATTTTAACTAAGAAAATGCTGAAAACTTTTTTCCACTTACCGTATTTCCTGCCAAGGTTCTTCTTTTTTTTTTTTTTTTTTTTTAATATAATTTGTGTTTAGTTACCCTCCATACAAATACATTGTTTTTATTTATTTAGTTTTGGGTATCTCGAGTGTTTTTCTTTTTCCCTTCAGATCGGGAGGAGTGCATATGTGACCTCCTCTTCATCCCTGCCTTCCTTCCCCTCTACGCTTTCCTGGTCAAGAGATGAAAGCACACGAAGGGTTAAGTACCTTCTATGTTAGCTCTGCTCAGTGGAGACCTTACTTTCTCCATGAGAGCTCCACATCTCTCCCTTTACCATTTTTTTCCCCTTTTGCTAACAGTCCTTTCTCTGCATGAAGCAACATTGCCTCATTGTAACACCTCTACCCATACAGATCACAACCATTTAATGCTACCGGCACGATGCTCTATATGATTAATCCTCCCACCAGAAGGTCTTGTATCCACTCACTTGCAAGATTTGACTGTTACACTGTTTGATATTTGTAATTGTAGTTCAGCCTTCAGTTTTATATGATGTTTTAATCACAACTTTCAATTGCAGGTTTTGGTTTTTTTTTGTTTTTTTTTTAATTAAAGGTCCTCTAACCTTTCATTGTGCTGATAGGTATGCCATCAATAAGACATTGAGGACCTATTTTAAGAGACTCCATGACCAGGGTTTTGCTGAATAATGTGAGAGCAGCAAAATGCACAAAGATCTTGATTCCAGTGATGTGTCACTTACTGGACTATCTGATTTAGTTTTGATAAAATCACAGTTTTGGCAGCTGGAGATTCTCACTAGATGACTAATAAACCTTCTGCCATCTAGTCCTCCATATTCATGAATTAGTTATAACATCACCCCCACCACTGATTGTGTATAGGTAGAAAGTTGGCATGGTGGCTCAGTGGTTAGCACTGCAGCCTTGCAGTGCTGGGTTCCTGGGTTCAAATCCCTCCAAGGACAACATCTGCAAGGAGTTTGTATGTTCTCCCTGTGTTTGCATGGGTTTCCTCCCACATTCCAAAGACATACTGATAGGGATTCTAGATTGTGAGCCTCATTGGGGGCAGTGCCAATAATGTCTGTAAAGCGCTGTGGAATTAATAGCGCTATATAATTGAGTAAAATAAATAAAAATAAAGTTGCCCATGTAGAACTAGTAGATCTGCAGCAGAAAAAAATATTTTATCAAAACTACAGCAAGCAGACTAGTAAGTGATGCGTTGCTGAAATCAGTGTCTCTGCCCCTACATCATGCCGTTAAGAGATATTGGCTATCAAACATCTGGCGCCCACGGAGTTAACTTTTAGCTTAGATAGTTTTCACTGGGGGTGTGTACTTATCTTCAGTGCTTACTTAGGCTGCACACTCTGCTGGCAGGTCTTGTGGATTCTGGTCATGTGATCCAGATGACATCATCACTGGACCTTCTGCACTTCTATATTGCTGCCTGCTTATGATTGGTCAGCATCATACAGGAGACAAGTACACACCCCCAGTGAAAACTATCTTAACTAACTCATTAGGTATTGCCATAATATTCTCCCATATCAGAGCGTGTTGTGGGGCTACTACGTGACTTACAGCTCTGTACACATGGTACTGCCATGTGCATTAGGGTGCTTTCACATTGTGTTTTGCTACCCGTTGGTTGTCTTGAGCCCTAATGTGCAGGGGTTCCCATCTTATTGACTTGTCGATAGCCTTCTATTACATACAGGTAAGTTTTTGGGGTTTTTTTTGGTTTTTTTTACCAAGCAAACAAGAAAAAAATGTATGTCATCATAATTACATCGATTGGATAAAGAAAACCATTGCTTCTAAGGGAGAATACATTGTTACCTATGACAAGTTATGGTACATGCCAGTATATATGGTTTGGGTTAATCTGGTATGGAAACTCTTTATGGCTCTGTGTAGAATTGGAGACATATACCTTAGACATACGAGTGGTCTAGTAAGGGCTCGTGCTTCTCTGTATACTGCCTTAATAGGTCTTTCATAAAGTGGAGCTTTAATGCAGCCATGTGCATTTACCCTTAGTGTAGCTACAAACACAGGTCGCATAAATCTCAGTATCTAGGTGGTTGATCTGTGTGGAATGTGAACATAGTGGCTAGAGAAAACTCTTTGGCTATCACAAACAATCACAGCAAAGCTTTAATTTAATCAGAACTGGTGAGGACTGAAAGCTGAACACTGATTGGGCAGCAAATAACATTTGTTGATAATTTTGTCCTTTCATTTCAACTGGTTTTCTAACTGTTTTTCATCATATCCAATATTTCTAATCGCAGTCTATATATAGTCAGTCATAGTGATTTTCAGACCAAAATCTCATGACCATTTCTGGCAGATGAGGTTGATCTGCTTCTGGTTCAAAATTAGGCTAAAATTTGTAGAGCAGACTGAAAAGATTTCTTAAACTCATCACATACAATTTTTTTTTTATTTATTACCTCCTGAAGGTAAGTATCGAAAGAATGTTCTTCTCTGATTTTCTATCAAACCTCAACCATTTGTTTATATTATCACTTCTAGCAAAACTTGCATATTCCTAACGTAGGACCTTAAGTAGGGGTGAGGGGATCAGGCAAAATTCAAAATCGTGTGTTCTTTAAACCATGATGGATTGTACTGACTAAAGGGAATTTATGTCCCTAAGCACTATTCACCTGAAGATGGGGTTAATCTGCAGGTTTAATATTTTAAAGCTGTGCGGTCACCTCACTAAAAGCACAGCTACTGGAAGGAAACTAACTTCGTTCCTCTTGGAAGCCGCCGGCTTTCAGTCATAGAGGCAGAGCTTCAGTCTCCGCTAAATACACAGTGAGCAGCGGCTGTATGCAGGTCCTTGCAGATGTGCTGCAGAGACAGCTCTCAGTCCATCCATGCAGAACCGACTGTCAGAACCGGGCGGGGCCTGCTGTAGCCTCCATTCACTGTGTACGGAAGCTGCACCTCTGAATGAAATCTGGAGGCTTCAAGTTAATTTCCTCCAAGTAGCCATACAAGTTTATAACATTATTAACCTGGAGATTAATAATAATAATGTTATTCTACAGCACTTTACAGCAGGGACATGTACAGACAATGAATACATTATAGAGTAACGCATAGTTCAACATGTATAAGAGAAATCTGTAAAGTAACCCTATATCTTCAGGATAATAGCGTTTTGGGGACATGACGGGTTCCCTTTAATGACGTATCTCAGGGTAACTTTGTCTTTGTCACCAATAATTGTAGATTGCGTAATTCTTACTACCAAAAATACCAGAAAATCTAATGAAAACTCAGATTGAACCACAAAATACAGGGTCTAAGAGAACAGCCAATTTCCAGGTATTATTGATTAAACCATGACCTCGTGAACTAGGGTTTTGGCGAACAATGTGTTGGGACAGAAGAGAACTTTAACGTAATTTCAAAATTCTGATTAAAATGAGAATAATGTTGGAAAAATGTCCTGCCTAGTACTCAGGTTTTGCTATTGAAAAAAAATGCAGCAAAAACACCCAGTGTGAACTTGGCCTTATAGTCCCAGTTTTGGAGGGCGACTTTCAAAGAAAAGCCCTTAATGTTTGAGTGCATTAAGTTTATATAATGCTTACAAAAGTTGTTATCCTAGACCTACGTTATGGTTCATGGGCTCCTCACATGCTTTTGGCTACTTTCACATCAAATCTGTGCCGCACGTTGTTTTTTTGTTCTGTCATCAGAGCAGAAAAATGGAATTCATAGCAGATACATCACATGATGGATACTAACAATTCCTGACAGACCCCACTGGCTACAATGATATCTACTCACTGCCTTCCTTTTATTGGAAACTATAACACAGTATCTGTGCTATTATTCTGTGCCTTTTTAATAAAATCTAATAACAGCCTGTGACACAGATGTGAATGACGATCTGAATTTTCATCAGTTAATTTCTTGCCTAAATAAAAAAAAAAAAAGTAGGCTTTCTGCAGAGCTGCTACTTTCTGATTCAGGGAAAGAAAAATCATCAATGACCTCCTCTGCCATCAGAGTTTTTATCCTCTTAATATACAGTGGATACGGAAAGTATTCAGACCCCTTTAAACTTATCACACTTTGTTTCTTTGCAGCCATTAGGTAAATTCAAAAAAAGTTCATTTTTTCCTCATTAATGTACACTCTGCACCCCATCTTGACTGAATAAAACAAATGTAGAAATGTTTGCAAATTTATTAGAAAAGAAAAACAGAAGTATCACATGGTCATAAATATTCAGACCCTTTGCTCAGACTCTCATATTTAAGTCACATGCTGTACATTTCCTTGTGATCCTCCTTGAGATGATTATACTCCTTCATTGGAGTCCAGCTGTGTTTAATTAAACTGGTAGGACTTGATTTGTAAAGGCGCACACCTGTGTATATAAGACCTCACAGCTCAGTGCATGTCAGACCAAATGAGAATCATGAGGTCAAAGAATCTGGCCAAGGAGCTCAGACACAGAATTGAGGCTAAAGTTACAAAAGAATTTCTGCAGTACTCAAGGTTCCTAAGAGCACAGTGGACTCCATAATTCTTAAATGGAAGAAGTTTGGGACCACCAGAAGTCTTCCTAGACCTGGCCGTCCAGCAAAACTGAGCAATCGTAGGAGAAGAGCCTTGGTGAGAGGTAAAGAAGAACCCCAAGATCACTGTGACTGAGCTCCACAGATTCAGTAGGGAGATGGGAGAAAGTTCCACAAAGTCAACTATCACTGCAATCCTCCACCAATCGGGCTTTTATGGCAGAGAGACCCAACGGAAGCCTCTCCTCAGGGCAAGACATATGAAAGCCCGCATAGAGTTTGCTAGAAAAACACATGTAGGACTCCCAGACAATGAGAAATAAGATTCTCTGGTCTGATGAGACAAAGAACTTTTTGGTGAAAATTCTAAACGGTATGTATGGAGAAAACCAGGCACTGCTCATCACCTGCCCAATACAATCCCAACAGTGAAACATGGTGGTGGCAGCATCATGCTATGAGGATGTTTTTCAGCTGCAGGGACAGGACGACTGGTTGCAATTGAAGGAAACATGAATGCAGCCAAGTACAGAAATATCCTGGATGAAAACCTCTTCCAGAGTATTCTGGACCTCAGGCTTGGCCGAAGGTTCACCTTCCAACAAGACAATGACCCTAAGCACACAGCTAATAACAAAGGAGTGGCTTCAGAACAACACTGTGGTCATTCTTGACTGGCCCAGCCAGAGCCGTGACCTAAACCCTATTGAGCATCTCTGGAGAGACCTGAAAATGACTGTTCACCATCCAACCTGACGGAACTGGAGAGGATCTGCAAGGAATCCCCAAACCCAGGTGTGAAAACTTGTTGCATCATTCCCAAGAAGACTCATGGCTGTACTAGCTCAAAAGGGTGCTTCTACTCAATACTGAGCAAAGGGTCTGAATACTTTTGACCATGTGATGTGATATTTCAGTTTTTAATATATTTTCAAAAATTTCTACATTTCTGGGGGTTTTTTCAGTCAACATGGGGTGCAGAGTGTACATTAATTAGAAAAAAATGAACTTTTTTGAATTTACCAAATGGCTGCAGTGAAACAAAGGGTGAACAATTTAAAGGGGACTGAATACTTTCCATACCCACTGTATTACAATATATAGCACTGTGTACTTACAGTTACTCACTTTGCCATTTTACCCAGATAATTCTTCTCTTTTCTCTGCTCTATATAGAAACTGAAAGTCTCTTGTCCCTGCATTTATCATTCCCCTCTTGAACTCCTGACCGAGTTGCTCCCTCCTCCCCTCTGCTAGGAACTTATGCAGTGACTTAAGGCTATGTGCACACGGTGCGGATTCTGCTGCGGATCCGCAGCGTTTCAGGCTCTGCGGGTCTGCAGCAGATTTAGCTGCGTTGTACAGTACCATTGTTTTCAATGGTAAACTGAAAAACGCTGTGCACATGCTGCGGATTTTTCCGCGGGTTCAAATCCGCAGCATCTCAATTCTTTGTGCGGCATCCGCAGCAGTTTCACACCTTCTCCATTGTAGAGGTGTGAAACTGCAGGTCTTTTGACCTGAGCATTTATCTGTGGATTTTTCCAAATCCGCAAAGACAAATCCGCAGCTCCTAAAACTACGTGTGCACATAGCCTAAGACTCATGCAGGGAAAATTGACCTCCTGTTTCTACATAGAGCTTAGAAGTATTCAGCTAGTCAGTTTTTAATCACGTGATGTCATAGACCTAATGGAAAATAGAAGAATTAACTGGGTAGAAAGGCAAAATGTGCAATTGTAAGTACACATTGCAATATAATATGATGACTGCAATATATAAAGATGATACAAACTTTGATTCGAGGGCTTCTTTAAATTGAATTGATATACCTTTACTATAGGAATGTTTTTGCACACACTAGAAGGAAAGCTACATCACTGGTAGTAAGACTTTACTCCCAAGAATACTACTACCCTCCCAATTATTTGTATGAAAGGTTATCAAAGGTGGAGAACACTGGAATTTCCATACAGCTCATCTGGTCTAGTGTTCACTTGCTCCTTTTTGCAAGGTACTTGTTCTGATAATAGCTACTAGTTATGGAATTTGGGTAGGTAACCTTTGCTAAATCTACAATGGTGCATAGCCATTATAGAGGGATTCCTTCATTGTGATCCGAAGTACAGTCCTGTTTATAAACTGTTATATTTGATGACAAAAATGCCAAATTCTGTTGGGTAGAATATGTTCACAGCACATGTACGATTGTCTCATTGACAGCAGCTGAATGTGGCCGCTGATAACACACAGGTATGAAGTATGGGAACAACAATACAAAAAACATTCTAGATTCTGGTCTAAAATTGAGCTAAATTGAAACGGTTAAATAAGGCAATGACAATGTCAATCATAAATGCAACAGTTTTCTATTAGCCAAAAAAAGTGATATGCACAAGTGGCGCATTTTCAAACTATGTATATCCAGTTTGCCAGTAATTATTTAAAGGGGTATTCTCACATTACGAAATTGGTATATTTAGTTAGACCGCATGCAAATAAACACGTTTGCTATTGACTTGTTTTTTTCTATCTACTGTCATTCTCCTGCTATGAAAGCTTTTATCTTACATAGTGTACAGCTTTTTGCCAAGGAAATCAACCACCAGAGCCTAATGGAGTATATGCAGTATCTACGTTCCAGACAGAGGAGTTTACTCTTGGGATAGCAGTCACTTCTCTCCAGCCTATTGATTTCTATACATCAGTTAACTAGTCGCCGCACCCCCATCTCCGCTTCTGACCTGTTATTCCTGCAAAATCACCAGGCTTCACAATCTGCAGTTTCCAGAGCAGATCTCCTAATCACTACTCTCACTTTGCCAGTCATGTTCTTGTTCAAATGCTCGCTTATCTTTATATGCAAATATATTTTTAAACGTGTACAACTCAGAGCAAGCACTGATAGACTATTAATATGTCAGAAAAACAGGAGCAACTACTGATCAGAACTGGCATTCAAGGCAGAACACCAGTCCCCCGACAACAAGGATGCGAAGAGCTGGGTGCTGCTCGAGACACAACTTGAGAATAATTCTTCAAAGGGGTTGTCTGGCCTTCAGAGAGAAGTCTGCAATTACCCTTGCACACATCCGGCCACATTCAGACTAGATGGGTTTGTCCTCTCTCATTGCAAGTGAATTGCGCAAAGTGGAGCATGTCTAGTCAGAATGTGGCTGGAAGTATGAAAATCTCACACTTCATACTGGAGAAACAGACGGTGTGTGCACTGTACATAGGAAGGTTTCAGAAGTGTGCAAAAGCAAAAAAGGAATACAGGCTTTTGTCAGAAAACCGGATAGCCCCTTTATTGACATAACTATGCACAGATAATAATGTTGGTGTCCAATAGCATAGTGCTGGCTATTTTTGAACAACCATTATAATCTATAAATATGTAAAGTATCTGCTCACTCACTTTAGGGGTCAAAAGTAGAAAAACAGACGAGCGTACCAGAAAGTGACTATGATAATACCCTTCATGATGCAGAGCTGGAGGAAACCAGGTAGGTCCAAAATGTATTTTGGATTTGTCTTTTTTTTTTTTTTTTTCTTAAGACTATGCAACTTTGAAGATTAAGGCAACTTTGACATTTACAGTGTTTTTCGCGGGCTGTGTCTCTGCAACTTTCACGGTCTGCCGCAATAACGGACCGCAAAAAACTTGCGGATCGTCGTTTTTCAGGTTTCCAATACTGTTGAAGTATTAGGGAAAAAAAACAGCATTCCACTAAACCGGAAGAGAGTGCACCGCAAAAACAAACTTCCGTTTGTTTTTGCGGCCTCATTGATTTTCAATGGGGGCCGTGTCCGTAAGCCGTGAAAAAGATCGAGCAGGCTCGAACTTTTTCACGGCCGCAAATAGGGCCCTCACGCCCATACGGCGCACCGTGGAATTTTTGCAGGCCGGTTTTGCGGCCCCATAGAAATCTTTGGGGCCGCAAAAACACGGTAAATGTACGTAAAAGAACCCTTACAATGGATATAAATTTTTTTTCTTTCAAAAAGAAAGTTTGGTTACAATTATCCCACTGTTTTGTAGGATATTGAGGAGTAGCGTAATGCAGCTGCTGCTCAAGGTAGGCTCCAAACAAACCCTATGTATAGTCTGATACTACAGTATGGTATTGCGCCACCCTGTGGTCAGATCCGGTTACTTTACTATCGAAGTAATATGCAGAAATCACAGCTAGCAATGCCATATCACCGGTATTTGAGAGTTGGCAAAGGGGCACAGGTTAGAGCATTGCGAGTTGAAGAGCGCTCAGGCTTCACAGGGGAAGCACACTTTACTTTGCAAAAAAGTCATCTGGTAGAAAACAGGTCTAGAAAAGATAATCAATAAATCAGTCCACCCCCATTTAGTAACCTAGATCTTTATTTTGGGGTTGTTATACTGAGTGTAGAAGCAGCGAATCACTTGCACAGGTTTGAAGATTTTATTTCCAAGCTGCTATGACTAATCTTCAGAACATCACTTCTGTAGCACAGGAAATGAGAAATGTAATTTAGAAATCATTGTGGTACAAAATAAGGCTTTTGCCAGACTATTTGCTCAATCGGTGATGATCTGGGTTTTTTTTTTATATCAGTATGGTAACACCTTGAGTAATATTAAAGGACCCAGTCTGTCTGGGTGTCCTCCTCCAGTAAGTGTACACTCGAAAATGATGCACGGCAGAGCACATGTTCACTCTTCCGGCACCATTATAGTGTATGTCCCCGTCGGCGCATATGTCCAAATCCCATTTTGCGGGGATGTACAGACGCACAAACATGTAACTAAACATTATGTTGAAAGCACCCTAAGCCTCCTCTGCCTATGCAGTTCAAGCAGGAAAGGACGGCAGAGAAGCATGCCCTGGCACGGAGAAGGCTCCATTCCAGAAATGGATGACCTTGATGTAGATGCAAGCAGCACCCTCCCCAGCACTGAGGACGTCATCCGAAAGACTGAACAGATCACCAAAAATATTCAAGAGCTGCTTAGGGCAGCACAAGAAAACAAACATGACAGGTAATTTGGGCTGCATACTGTGGACATCAAGGCAAATGGGTTTTATCACTCACTTCTTAATGCTGGAGCCTTGTTTTAAGCAATGATCATATATGTTTGTTTAAAGGGAATCTTTCAGCAGGATTTTACACCCAAAACAATTTTATATACCCATGTAACTTTTTCAAAGATAAGTCCAGTCTTTACATGACTAGACAGTTCCTCCACTACTAAGAAATACCTGTTTGAATTGATTTGCAAATGAGGCTGAAGAACAATTTGTACCTCTAAAGCCTCTGTCACTCCAGCTCTATTCATGACCCAGCTATGCTTTGTCCTGCAAAGGGAGTTATCAGTTGAGCAGCAGGAGGAGGCAGCCGTGAATAGAGCTGGAGTGACAGAGGCCTCACTTGCATATCATATAAAATGCTGATTTCCCAGTAATGGAGGATTGGACTGGCTATGTTAAGATATTGCTGGACTTGCAAGCACATGTAAATAGTGTAGAGCTGGGAAATTCTGCTGACCGATTTCCTTTTAAAGGGATTATGCCCATCTCAGACACTTAAGGCATATCCATAGGATGTTCCCTAAATGTCTGACAGATGTAGGACCCACTTCTAGGTTCTCGCCTCATACTGCCATTGCTGGAGAAGTGGAGTTGCATGGAGCGCACTTTCCATTCAGTTATTTGGGATTTCCAAACAAATAGACAAAACTTAGCAAGCTTTGAGCCCCACCTCTAAAAACTAACCTAAGGATGTTAAAGTCTGGATGCACCCAATAATAATATTGCCTCCTTTCACACCTGTAGTTAGAATGGAGTTCCCTTGTTGTAGTAAATTTGATTGTCAGGGTATACCTCTCATTTCTTATCACAGCAGAGTTTCCGCAAACGCCCCACCTATAAGTAGTGTCAGACATCTTCCTGCTGTGGTATTAACCAGCTCACTCCCACTGGCAGGAAGCTGAACATTGCCAGCTGCTTTCTGCATCAGTCTCTGATAGTGGCCGATACACAGTGGGAGGACCACACAGTGCAGCCATTATGAGCTTTTTGTGCCTGGCACTGAGGGCAGTCATCATATGATAGACGATGTGTTCTTCTTGTGACGAGACATAGCAGTCTTTGCCTGTCTCCATGAAACTATATGCATGTAGTGATGGATTTCCAGCCATAGCAATTTAGCCGGTTGAGGCAACATTTAACCAAATGCAAGAAGAGTAAGGCCTGTTTCACACTTCCGGTTTTTGACGTCAGTCAAAATCCGTCACTTTTAGAAGAAAACTGATCCGCCCCTTTTTTGTCGGATCCGTTTTTTTTTTTTCCCCCCATAGACTTACATTAGCGGCGGATTTTGACTGACGGCCGTCCGTCTCACCCGTTTTTTTTTTGACTGATCCGTCAGAATTTTAGTGGCTCCCGGGCAGAGGAGACGGACTCTAAAACGTTTTTTTCAGAGCGACGGTCCACTATTTTATATTGCGCATGCCCGGCAGATGTGCTCTGGCAGGGATTTTAACCCTGAATACCGTTTCGGAAAGGCTGTGGAAAAATCTCCTCTCTCTCGTTTTTCTGGGCTGCGGTTGCTTTAAATTTCACCCTCTTCCCGGCTGCAGCGGATCCGTATACATAACGGATCCAGTCGCATCAGTTTGGCCCATGACGGAGACGGATCCGTTTTTTAACCACCTGGCAGATTTTGACTGACCTTGAAAGACGGAAATGTGAAACAGGCCTAAGGAGGAAAAATTGGTCACTGGGTTTGAATTTATTTTTTTTGCAACATTGTCACCTGGTCGTGAGAAAAGCTCATGAAGACTTGTACTGTGAGGTGGTGAAAAGAAGTGTATACATGTCAGATTTGTTTTTCCAACAGAAGTGGTTTGTTTCTGCCTATTTGGAATTAAAAGCAGTATTAATACAACATATTTTAGTGTCCATACTGATTCAGTATGATACAGCGAGCAGAGAGAGACAGAGCAAAATGTAGCAAATTGAAACGCTCCAATCGCCTGCACCCCCCACACATTTCCTTCACAAGTGGAAGGCAGCTACACTGAAGATAAACTGTATATGCACTTGCAACACCAAGAAGGAGTGGAATTATCTCAATTGCACAATGGGTAGACATTTTAGTGATATCTGATATGCAAATGATGGAGAAAAATGGCACATTTTTTAAAACAACTTGGTTTATTCAGTATGGACTATGGGAGCCATATGCAGACGTAGACACGCTTATATTCCTTGGTATGTTATCAATGAGCATATTAATGGCACTTTGGAGAAATGACTGTATCACTGGTTCTACAATTGATCCATTCAGTCCTAAAAGTGAAATTGGATGTCATATACCAAGCGTAAGGTGTTACACAAACCATCAGAAGGGGTTCGCACAACATTGGGCTACGGGCCTTAGGGCCCCGTCACACACAGCGATGCACCAGCGATCCTGACAACGATATCACCTTGTCAGGATCGCTGGTGTGTCGCTACATGATCTCTGGTGAGCTGCCAAATAGGCAGCTTCACCAGCGATCAGCACCAGCGACACGCCGGTAACAAGTGACGCACGTCGCTTAGTTACCCAATGTGTACCTTAGTTACCAGCACGCTGGTGCACGGAGCTGGTAACCAAGGTACACATTGGGTTTCTAAGCGGCGCGTGGCACTTAGAAACCCGATGTGTACCTTGGTTACCAGCTCCCTGCACCAGCGCACTGGTAACTAAGGTACACATCGGGTTTCTAAGCGCTGCGCTCCGCTTAGAAACCCGATGTTTACCTTAGTTACCAGCGACAGCTCGCTGATCGCTGGTCTCCCACCTGCCACAACCAGCGATGCATGCTGGCCAGCGGGAGACCAGCGATCAAAGAAATGTCCTGGCCATTCCAGGACGATCAGCGATACCCAGCAGGGGGGTCGGTCGCTGGTAAGTGTCATACACAGCGATCTCACTGGTGAGATCGCTGTTGCATCACAAAACTTGTGACTCAGCAGCGATCTCGCTAGCGAGATCGCTGTGTGACAGGGGCTTTATGTCCTGCTACTGTTTCCGTTGACCTCACCCCACCGGTCTCAAATGCTGTCATGGTGCAGAGCCTTATAACTTTGGAAGATGGAATGGACGTCTAGCCTCCTCAGAGATGGGTCCTGCTTTTACTATTGATGCAATAATATCAGGAGATTGGTCTGGAGACCATGTGGGCCACGCCATGAAGAGGCCGTCACGAGGGAACGTCCTACTCACAGGATTATGGTGTGTGGTGTCGTAATGTACCATATCCGGACCCCCCTAATTTTCTTTCCATGTACACTAATAGTTTGGCATTCCTTCGTTTTGATTGTGGAACCAGTGGTAGGGCCATTTCTCCAAGTGTCCCAGAAGCTATTGTAAAACACCGCAACACCAGGCTACATGTCTCTTGTGCTGTGAGCAGCGTGCATGCTGGGCTTAAATGTGCTGCCATGGCCTGCAGCATCTCAAACTTGACTCCCATCGGTCAGCAATTACGAAGGGAGCTGCCAACGATGGATCTTGATTAGTCTTTGTGGCAGAACTTTCATCATACAGCCATTAATTCAGGCCCTTGCCATCAATGTAGTTAAGTGCGTATTTCTGCACGTGGTGCTCATACTCTATTCTGAATAGTTTGAGATGTTATGAAGTTTTCTATTTTTTCATAATTTTTATGATTAACATGTCTATCAATCTTGTGATTTTCATAACTCCATGACTTTTCCTTCTTGGTGTTGAAATTTCTAAGCTGATTATGTATATACTGTATGTATTTAGACTTCCAAGTATGATTGGAACTTTTCTCTATTCCAGTTTTCTAATGACTAAACCTTAGTGCCATATGGTAAAAATGAAAGGTCTGTGCATCAAATGTGTGCATAGCATATTCTGATCTTAAGTTATGAGAAGTAAGCAGCATAGATGACGATGCTTGATGCTTAAAATAATGTTTACCATTAACCAAAAAGCATGAATTACTGACGACTATACAAACAGAAGTTTGCTTCAAAAGCAAAAATCATAATGGCAAAATGGCATCTCGGCACATGAAGTCAGCCATTATTGCAGTAACAAATAAGCAAGTTAGCCTGCCTATTAGGGGAACAGATTTATCGTTCAATACATAAGCCTTAAAATACTATTCTGTGGCACAAAAAGATACATGTAATATTTTCTGTAATTTGGCCACAGCTAGGCCAGGGCTACTGAAATCGCACACATTGGAACATGTGAAATGATTTCCTATGATGTCATATTACAACACGCTGCGAAACAGAGTTGCAAATGTGTTGGATTTTCTGTCCTTTGTCCCAAGCGACTCATTTGCCATAGGCCTCCCATGAAAGTCCCACTTGACTCGTCTGCAACTTAGCCGTTTATGTTTACAGCAAAATCAGAGTTCTAAAACCGTTTCCCGACAGCATGCCAGACAAATTGCACATGTTTTTTTGGCGTGACTTTTCTGAAAGTTGCTGTTGAGTGGCACATGTTGTCTTGTAGCCCTGGCGGTATATATATATTGCATAATATTGTAGTTGCTGTCGGACCGATGAGCCACGTTCATACATCACGATGTCAGAGAAGCTCTACCATGTTGTATTCCTCCTGTACATCAGCGTTATGGCCGTGCTGGGAACTACTGTAGGCCGTAAAGCCCATACTACCGCCTTTTGAGAGTAAACCTTTGCTGAAAGTATTACAGACAATAGTTAATCTTTATGTATTTCTAATAAACCATTTCATTGACATTTTGTTTTTCTGTCATGTCCTCCGCTTATTCTGACACAGGCCCTTTGAACGTGAGAGTGTGCGCAGGCTGAGGCATAGCCTTGGTTGTTTTAGCACATTGGTTCCTTGGGCAGAGAAAGCCCCACTGCAGCCATTGACCCTCGAGCAGCCAGACTCTACCTCCTGGTACTCCGGCCTCTGTCCCTGTTTCCCAGGCACAGTGACCTTTCTATTTCTATGTTTTTGCCTGTCTCTCTTTGCTGCAAGCTGTCATGCCTATTGGTGGAAGTAAATAACCCATAATGCTAATTTACCATGTACACTAAATCTGAAGAACGACCATCTGGTGTTACTTCTCCCTCTGGTCTGAACACTCATCGCATGCCTATGTCTGTAGTTCCTGACTCGCCATGGCTACTAATTGCAGGATTTTCCTATCGGCAATTGTTTCGCTGTATTACAAGCTACATATAGGAAGTGTTCACATCTTTTGGGTGCAATAATGTTGATAACAAGGAAAAGCTCAGCCATAGAGTGGTAGGATAGTTATATTACAGTAGCATATTATTTATTTGTACATATTTCAAAATTGGCTTTTTGGGACTATGGACAGTTATGAGGGAAAAGTTTCAGTATATTTGAATTTTCTCCATCGAAGACCTTGGTACTTGTCTGCATATGAGTGCAGTGGCGGTCCTACTCGGTGACTGACAGCTTTCTCTGCACCCGCAGGCATAGAAGGAAGACTGTCAGTCACGGAGTAGGACTGCCAACTCTACTTTATACCAGGGATTTCAATGGATAAAATTAGTTTTATTAGAATCTTTTCCAAGAAACTTGTATATGATTCTGATTCATCTTCTCTTTCTCTATACCATGCTGCCCTCAGATCAGATTGCATGTACGACATGACGGGTTCATTTTAAGTTGTCCATAAACCTTTAATTAATGTTTGTTAAATACACAGTTCTCGATTCATCAAGACCGGAGGTTATCACTCAGATATTGATGAGGAGGTGTGCTGTGGTCAGACGCTCTGGATTCATGAAGAGGCGCACATCTTCAGGAATTGGGGACGTCTGAAAAAGGCATTCGTCTATCTACAAGTCTTACTCTAGTCAGGGATTTGAGTACGTTTTGTGGTGTAGCGGACACCTCTGCTTGTCTTGAATTTGACAAGAGGGGTTGCCTAGACCCCCGGGTCCTGCCCCAGCTCTGCTCACTCAGTTCAGCTGGGCGAAAATATTGAGAGCGCGCCAAAATTCGCAACATTTTAACGCAGCCTCACATTACGCCAAAGTTTGTGAATTTTCAAGGCTTTTTAATCCAGAATTCTAGTGTAAAAGCTTTAGTGAATGTTACTGTGTCCCTGTGTTCAGCAAAACCTTCTCATGTTCTCCAATGGCAGATGTGGTGGCAGGAAATGAAGGGTTTTGGCATGTCAGATGTCCGTATACCTGATATTTCCTTGGAAGGATAAGCCATAAGGTGGCCATACAAATTAGATAGCTGTTGACAGAACTCACATACAGCCATCAGCTGTCTCTCATGATTTGGTCAAGCATTCATGTGTTCTCATTTGAAAGAGAGAAGTAAAGGCTCCCATACATAATAGACTGATGTCGGGTGAACCTGCTGATATCACCAATAGATGATGTTGGGGGAGCCTTGTTGGATTTTCAACACACGATCCTCTTGTTCTCCCAGGAAATAAGGCTCGTCTGACAGCGGGCCCCTCATAGAAAACACAGGAGCGCTTAGCCGAGCAAGAGCGTTCCTGTATATGGGAGAGATGGCTGTTGGGCAAACAATCATTCGGCCAACAGCTGTCCGTGTATAGGCGCCCTAAGCTCCTGCCAGACCTCTTTACCCGTGGCTTATCACCATAGAGATCCAACATGCAGGAAAATGGCTTTGGGTCACCGCTAAAGCCCCCGTCACACACAGCGATCTCGCTAGTGAGATCGCTGCTGAGTCACAAGTTTTGTGACGCAACAGCGATCTCATTAGCGAGATCGCTGTGTGTGACAGCTATAAGCGACCGGCCCCCCTGCTGGTTATCGCTGATCGTTGTTGAAACGTCAGGACATTTTTGGGGTCGCTGGTCATCCGCTGGCCAGCACGCATCGGTGCGTGTGACAGGCGGGCGACCAGGGAGCAGGAGCTGGTAACCAAGGTACACATCGGGTTTCTAAGGGGCGTGTAGCGCTTAGAAACCCGACGTGTACCTTAGTTACCAGCGCGCTGATGCAGGGAGCTGGTAACCAAGGTACACATTGGGTTTCTAAGTGCCGCGCGCCCCTTAGAAACCCGATGTGTACCTTGGTTACCAGCTCCCTTCATCAGCGCGCTGGTAACTAAGATACACTGCGGGTAACTAAGCAGCGTGCGACGCTTGTTACCCACGTGTCGCTGGTGAAGCTGCCTGTTTGACAGCTCACCAGCGATCATGTAGCGACTCACCAGCGATCCTGACAAGTTGATATCGTTGTCGGGATCGTTGGTGCGCCGCTGTGTGTGACGGGGCCCTTACTCTAAAATCACCTCTTACTGATGTCTGAATGAGCCTTAAGGATTCACATGAATTCCCTGGTTTTGACTGGAGTTGGGTTTTAACCAGACTTTCAGTAACTTGCACATAAGAAGCCATGTTATTTTAGAGATTCCAAAAAAAAGGCAATGCAAGACAGTTTTCTGTCATCATAACATGAGTGTTTTTGTTGGGGTTTCTGCTTTTCACACAACGTTATACATTGTATTTTTGGCCTGGCTTGCTAATAACCTGAGTGCAAACTGTGTGATGCATGTCATAGACGTGGAGTGGAGCTCTTGGTGTCATGGCATTAACACTGTGGATGTGTGTTTGGTGTTTGCATCTAATACATTACTTTACGCTGTGCCTCGTTGTGTATGTAAGGTTGAAATACATAGGATACTGAATATGAGAAGAAATCCCATTATTCAGGGTCGTAATCGCCAACAAATGCTGGAGTCATCCTTTCCTGTATCGATTTGCTGTCCACAAGTCTGGTTAAGGGATTTGTATAAATTTGGTCCTCAACCTTTTTTACCTTGAGAGCCACACTTAGGTCTGAGAGATGGTTGTGAGCCACATCCAGAGCCCCTCCACCATTACTGGTATAATGACAGCCGAAGCTTCCCCAAAGAAAACCAACTGAGACCTTGTGCCCTTCCACGCAATATACTTACATCCTGGGGTTCCTACTTTACCCCTATTCTGTATTCTCGCGTCAAGCCCACTCCCCACACCACTGTATCTAGTTTCAAGCATCCCTCTAAATGGCAGTGTCTCCTATTCTCCCCAGCCAGTGTATGCGCACCCAGATCTGCTGTTCCCTGCAGACTACTCACAAAAGTCACCACCTGGGGACTTTCTCTTCATAGCAGGCTGGTAGACATGGTGCTAATGCTCCAAGCTGACAGACAACCACGAGCCACATTGTCCCCCAAGCCATAGGTCAGGGACCCCTGGTATGAATGAAAGTAGCACAATTTCTTTACCTTATCCTGATAATTTTCTTACGATATTCTTCACTGAAAACAATAGATCGTCCAATCTACTTTCTTTATCAGAACCTACATGTAAGACAATACGTTGATATACTTCTAGAAGCATTGCTTTAGTAGAAGACCTGGGAAAAGCAGAACCAAAGTAGAACCAAAGCACCATTTTTACAACACCAGTATTCACACTATTTAAAAAAAAAAAAAAAAAAAAAGGGGTTTTCATGACCGGCATTACCCCTTATGTGGCACACAGCTTGAGCAATGTCACCAAGCTACTGTAGTGTCACCAGGGCGGATTGCACAGACAGTGTGATAAAATACTGGCCGTGTTCCCATAAGCCAGACCTAGTTTTCATACATGGTGTTCTTTGTTCTTTGCAGCTATATACCATGTTCAGAAAGAATACACGTTGCAGTGACAGAAATGGCAGCCCTCTTCCCAAAGGTAAGCGCAGTGCTGTGCACTTGGTGGGCCTGGATTGGTGATCATGACAAAGTGCTACTCCTGAACATTCATGTGTCCCACCTAGAATTATCCCAGAGCGGCCAGGTTATATGCTGCTGGCATTGTGACTGCACAGTAATATGGGAATTACACCATAAAAGCAAAGTCTGAAAAAGCCGACAACCTTTTATGGCATGCCGCCTCCAGTTTAATGACTTGCTACAAAGGGAGGCAGTTCTATCTATATCAAAAATGAAATACTCATTTCTCTAGCAAGGTCACCGCTCCATAATACTAGAAACAGAAAGGCTTACCTTGTGATACACGGACAGTAAGTGAGTGCTTATAAAAAAATCAATTCTCAGCAGTGGTTCTTTAAAGGCAATCTGGCAGTAAATCACTCCCCTCCCCCCAATCACCGCATATATGGGCCTGCAGGACTTGGAAATGTATATCCATTGACCTCTTCGTATCTTCTATGTCTTACTGCATCTTTGAGCAAATAAAACTTTAATTCAAATGCATTGTGGTGCTGTAGATGTGACCGAGCACTTACGAGCCTCCGCCTCCTGCGGTTGTTTCTCTGCTCAGCCCAGAATCTTTAGCTTGATTGATAGCTCACAGTCTTTGAGCTCCTTGTCTGGCACCAGACCGTGAGCTGTCAATCAAGGTAAAGAGACTGGGCGAAGTGGGGAAACAACCCCTGGAGGCAGAGGCTTCTTAACACCTCATTTGTAAATACAATTGGTAATTACTCGGGAATGCAGCAACAGATAGAAGATATAAAGGTGTTGCTAGATTTACATTTCCATGACCTGCATGCCTATATATGCGATTTGGAGGAGCTGATCTTCCTGACAGATTCCCTTCATGTAGTCATGCAGAAAACACTGTACATATTCATTCTTAATACTTCTAGTGTGGTCACATACTGTAGTACCATACAAGATTCTTTCCCTGTTTTTGATCGCTCACTGAGACAGCATTCAATAAATGCATCACAGAACAAACAGCATTCAGTGTCTTTTCATCATGTGTTGTGTAAAACCCTAATTTCAGCAGTGTGTCACTTACTGAGCTTTTTGCTGCAGTTTTGCTAAAATATCACGTACTGCAGATCTCCCAGCTCTCTAAATGCTGAGCTCTGTATAACCCCTCCTACACCTGTTCACAACTTTCTATGTATACTGTGCATAGGCAGAAAGTTCCTATTCAGTGGTTTGTTTACATGGCAGTAGATTTACTAGTCTTCTATTGATCATCTACTGATAAAATGGTGACGTTGCCAAAACTCCAGCAAGCAGCCCAGTAAGTGACACATCGCTGGAATCGGGGTCTCTGCCAGATCATCAGATTAGGTGGCAAAATCCTGGTGACAGATTTTTATTAAGGTCCTGTTCTTGTTCTGATCGGAGAGTAGGGCCAGCCCTACACATTAGATGACTGTCGATCGAACAATGCCTTAGCAATCTCAGTTGAATGTTCCTGTGTTCTCTGACAAATCTGCCGACTGACACAACGGCTTATCTCAAGGAGATCAGTGTGATCGGACATGCTCGATCGACCTCCTGACCTCAGTCGGCCGGCGCGCCCATACACATTAGACTGTCGGCTGAACACGTCGATATCGGTGGGTTCAGCTGACATTGGTCTACTATGTATGAGGGTCCTTATTTGAAATACTCCTGAAAAAGGACATCATTGCTAACAGAATTTTAGATCAATTCCACTTTTGTTTTTTTTGGGTTGTTTTTGCGTTTCTTGGAAAAATGTTTGACCTGTTCATGTGATGACTTTTTATGCTCCCTTTGGTCTTATTAGAAACCCAAGTCCGACATGGTGAGGACATCGCTCCGACTTCTTACGTCCAGTGCTTATCGGCTGCAAACAGAGTGCAAAAAGACCCTGCCGCTAGAGTCCAGCCCGAGCACCGACGTTCAGCTGGTGACGCAGCAAGTCATTCAGTGCGCCTATGACATCGCCAAGGCGGCCAAACAATTGGTCACCATCACAACCAAAGAAAACACAAACTAAGCGATGGCGGTCACCTCTTTGTATCTGAAGGACACAGATCGTGATTTTTTTTTCTAAAGGTTTTATTTGATAATTAGGCAGGTTCATCAGTATCAGTATTACTATTTGCATGTTTTACTTCTACGTGTTTCTCTGGGCTATCTTAATTTACCCCACTGCCTTATATGTAACATTTTCTGCTAGTTTAAAAGAAAAATTGTTGTACTCCATCAATTATTCCAAGAACCGTATAGAAGTTTTTCAGGCCAACAACATTAATGGCATATTCTTAGGATAGCCCATTAATATCAGACTATTGGGGTCCAACTTCTGGCAGCGGCCCTGATCAACCGGCTGAAAACTGCGTCCTCTCCATTGTTTACCAGCCGCCGCCCCCCCGGACTTCAGGCTGTGCCTGGCACTGCAGGTTGGCCCCGTTTACTTGAATGCGTCTAAGGGGTATTTCCAGGTACATCCACTACGCAGTGTAGATTACAGTTGTGCCAGCTTAACAATCGGACCAGTCACTGGGGCCCCTTCAGTCATTAGGGATGCTGGCATATCCGAAAGAGAGGACATTATTTGTAGCACCAAAAAAACTTTGTCTTTAAATCGCTGTGACTAAATTGTGGCCCACTTTGCACAACATACAGAATATTGCTGAGACCTTACTATTTTATCCTGTGACTTATGATTTGGGCTCCTATTTCTACCATTTGTAAAATTCTAAATATTTTTAGCCTGATAACGTAACGCTTTATTTTTTTTGCTTTTCTATGATCCTGCGTTCCCTGCCTTGTACAGTTGCCGGTCCAGCTGTCACAAGTGTTAATAATTCTCCTTATTCGGCTCACAGGATGTAATTTCGGCTACTTTGTTTCCATATTTCGTGGTGTTTTACAAATATAGAATTCTGATTACTGTCACAACTCCTCTTGAAGTATATCTGTCAGGTCTTCTGACATGTTTTCTGGGTCAATGAATACTTAAAAGGATAACTACTATTAGCTAAAGGGAATCCGTCAGCAGGTTTTTACTATAAAATCTGACAGCAGCATGAGGTAGGGACATTGATCCATAGCTTTCTGTGTGCATTATGTAATGACAGAGCTGCTAATCAGTGCTGGATTGTGGCTGGACTAGGATGCATGAGAGCATTTGTCCTGTATAATCTCCTGCTGATAAAACACTGCTTTACTGAAACTGCAAAACACAGCTCTGCAAGGGTACGTGCCCACAATCAGGAGCTGCCGAGGGTTTGACCACTGCATATTTATGCAGCATCAAACCCACAGTGGCCGGATGTTACAGCATCGTGGATGAAATCCCATGTCCACTATGTGTCCATAGTCGTCACACGCCGGACACTGACAGGCCGTGCACCTTTCAGGACCGCTGCAAGTCAATTTCTTTTGTGGAGACAGCAAAAGCAGACACCGGATCCTTCTTTCTGCCGGATATATTCCTGGCAGAGAAGGTTTCCGGGCATGTGTAGTGCGAAAAACCGGTCCGGTGTTGGGAAACAACGTTGCATGCAACGTTTTTTCCAGACGCCGGACCGGCTATTTTCTCCGGATCCGGCAAAAACCGGCAGCAATGAAACAGCACGGGGAAAAAGCCGGATCTGGTCGTAACAGGCGCCGGATCCGGCAGTCCGGTTTTTCGCCGCACCATGCCGGATACCGAAAGCCTGAAGTGTGAAAGCGGCCTAAATCCGCACGGTTCAGTGACCACATGCTGATTTACCTGCATTCAATAGACTGCAGTATTTTGAACGCAAGCATACGATGCATCCAAAGCGCTGCTAGTTCCAGATCTTGGGCATCCAGCCTTATTGATCAGGGTCTCTGCTCCTACATAATGGTACTCTCAGGTTACGTGGTCAAAACCTGCTGATAGTTTCCCTTTCCTAAAAGTTTTTATATACTAGAAGGGCATATGTGTGCTGCTGATTGATGGGTCCTGGGACCCCCACCGATCTGTCTAATCACTGCTCTGAAGTGCACCGCACCTACATAAGCTGCACCCCCAGAGCGATATACAGGCTCAATGATTTGCTGGTCTATGTATTGTGCATGTAACTCATGCAGGAGCTGCGCACTTCAGAGCATTGTTTTGATCCATCGTTGGGGGGTCTTGGTATTTAGACCTTTTTTGATTAGCAGGGCATCGCATCCCACTTAATTCTATAAAAAAAATATTGAATAATGGTAACCCTTAAGAGATTTTTTTTAATCACTCCCTCCGTCAAGAACAGATGTCTCTTTAACCCCATGACACTGTTGAGTCAGCGATAACATTGCCGTTCCCTTTGTTCATACAGTCTGACAATTTTCCCAATTGTCAATTTTTTCGAGCAATGGCTGGAGAGTAGTGATTCTCTTTAAAGAGCAGCGGTCACCTCTCCGGACATGTCTATTGTAGTAAATGTTAATAACAATCTCGAGCATCTTCCCGTAGAATGCTGCAATGTGTTGTTCCTGTTATTGCTCCGAGACATTTCTAATTAGATAATTGGGTGTCACTGCTTGGTTGGGGTCAATGACAGTCTTCTGATTGGATTATGTGAGTTGGTTGCACCCAGTAGTCCATTTATTCATAAATATATGGGTGCTAGATCTCTATTTTGTATCATTCCTGTTCTTTCCTCTACGCCCCAGATGGCTTCATTTCTGGGAATGTAGGTGTTTGGTGACCCACCATGTCAGTAATGCTGATAACTCCTCTGTACAAGTGCCTGTACTGATTGAGAACTTCCCCTTACACGTACAGATTAGAGGACAGGATTGTGAACTTTCTAAATTAAAATTCTGCATATTTATAGGTTTGTGATAAAAGTGCAAAAGTATATTGTAAATATTTATAGCTTGGTGCGGAGCCCTTACCCAAGTCCCACACCACAGCCATGGCCGACGGGGCGCCGAACACCTGGAGATGATGGAATTATTAAATGGTTGTTCTCAAAATCATAAACAGTTCTTAAAACAATCCACTTTGTAATCTGTTATCAGAAATCCTCTCTGGTATCAAGAAAGGAGGGATTTTTAATGCTATAGTTTAGAGCTTAGCAGCCACCTCTGGAATCTACCAGTGGTGGCCAGTCTCCTAAGCAAGCAGCGCTTTCAAGTTCTTTGTTATACAGGCAGCAAGTGCTGCTTAGAAGCAGATCAAGTCGCTTGGTCCGGCCCGCTCCAGTGCATACCCCTGCATTCCTCCGATGCTGCAGAAGTAGTTCAGGTCTGCTGCTCCCCCATGCCACTGGACAAAACTGACAATCAGAAACACACCACCCGCCCCTCGGCAAGCAGAAGCCAGGAGGCTGGGGAGCAGTGCACTCGTGATCTATGTTGAAAACCACCCGGCATACAGTAGGTCATTTCTTTACATAGGTGAAATGTAAGATCCAATCATCAACATGGTGCTGCTCGTTGGCCGGAGCTTTCTACTAGTCTTGTATAGGCTGGATGTCACATAAATCAAAACAATTCATGGAAGAGGAAAAATAAACTTGTGTTTTGGTACATTGGGTTATTTTACTGCCTACTAATAATGTATATAAATGGTGCTAGAAAATAAAGGTCCATGTAGGTGAGACTTGAGTGTTGGGGGGGAAAAAAGTGGGATTAAAGAGAAGCGAACACCACAGTGGGCATTCCATACACATATTACAATAAGCTCTTGGAGGTGCTCAATAATGTGTATGTAGAAGTGCCATTGCACCGCTAAGGCCTTAGTCACATATTTCCACCAATGTATTACATGGATGTTCTAAATCACTGTCTTGTGTGGGACAGAATTGTGCTAATGACTTGCATGAGGTGCGGGCACATGGAATGCCAGACTATGGGGTATGAACCCGCGTCCTCGTAATGTGACCCATCCTACTCTTGCTATGGACTGGGGAATAAGCCTTTACATCTGCAGATACTACTACATTGACTGAAGAAACGCCAGCTTGCAATGTGGATTGGTGCGGAAAAGCACCCACGTTGTTAAAAATGGGCTTTCATGTGTGTGTCCACAAAGACCAGACATAAAATGCAGATAATGACGGTCCGAGCCTGGGATGGAGAGTTGGCGGCGGACTATCGTCCTGTTTGTATTGTGCTTCTGCCGGTCTTGAGTTGTGGAACAGTAGATTTGTCACTGGTTTCACCGAAAGTCCTATCTCATTATAGTATAATTTAGTAAGTGATAAACCTGGAGAAAGTGATGAGACGTGAAGCTCCACGACCTATTTATTCATGGGACGTCGGTCCGTTGGTCATGAATTCTGACTTTCCTATGGATAGAAGCTGGGCTCTAGTTCTCCGGGTGTTGACTGACATACATCTACTCCAATAATGTAAATAGGCTTTTGCTGGACATTCGCATACAAGTGATTCTGATTGTTTCATCAGCTGGATGCAGCATCCTGGAGTTGAGATTTGAAAAAATGGATTCACTACTGTAATTTACTGTGAATTGCCAGGCAGCGTTGTCATCACCCAGATATACTGTATGTGTTAGTTTGTGTCCTTTACACCAATATCATTATTATGGCCCAGTAGAGAGGACCACTGTTTGCTGTAATGACTCCTGGAGCCAGGACATACAGAAGACTTGTATATCATACGGAGACCGTACGGCATGGAGCCACCTGACCTCGATGTTCTGCTCTTCAGGCAATTAGGGTCCATATGTACAGAACTATTATATCCTAGTAACATTTAGAATAACTGTACATATTAAAATAGTAATAGGGCTTGCATTAAAGTGAGGGGGCTTCTGTTAGGTAAATCTGTGCACTCCATGTCGCTCCCTATGAGCCTATCGTAAGATAACCAAATGATCAACTCGACTTTGCCCAATTTGTATTACATTACAGATGGATGTCACTTTGGGTATGTTTCCATGGGCACAAACCGGCAGCGCTTTGGACGCAGCACATGTCCGCTCAGTCCAAAGCGCTGCTGGCTTCTGTACGTGCGGTGATTCGCATATGTTCCTGAACTTAGTGCCACTATCTCACTTGCTTCATTTTTTACTAATATCCTACGGGCCGGAGTGTTTTCGTCACTGTGATACACATATTCAAACTCTGCAGATCCCAGAGCCACTCCCAATCCGTCCATTTATTGGCGGTGTTACTGAGCTTGGTAAACAGCCGCCGGGTTACATTTCTCTTGTGTAAAGTGAATGATTTGATGCATTTGTTGGCTATTTAACAGTACGGACTATTTGCAGGGTTGATGTGTTTAGACCAGTATTAATACACAGTGAATATATTTAAATTGCTGCTTTTAATGACATGTAAGGATGTGTGCTTTTATAGCTTCAGATCACATTCGGGATCATAGTTTTCAATTTTGTTTAAGCCAGATCAAAACACAGAAAAATGATGAAATAGTTGTTTTTTTTTTTGTAAAGGGTATGTTCAGGTTTTTTACGTGCGTTTTGAAGTAGCGCTCATCTTCCAAATACAGAGTATTTAAACAGTAACTAAACTTTTGGTTAATTTTTTTTTTTTTTTTTTAAGTGTAGGCTCTTTAGTTCTTTGCAGATCGTCGAGTTTCCTACGACTTGCTCAAAAGATCTAGAAGCACAGAGTGGCGGACAGATGTATTAGAAAGCCTATAAGCTTCTATTAGGCTACTTTCAGACTTGCGTTAGGAGCCGCAGGGCCGCCGCTAAGCTCCGCCCCCGGCCGCGCCTCCTCCGGTCAGCTCCTATGGGCGCATGACGCTGCATGTGATCAGCGTACCCTATATTTATCGTTGCGCATAACGCAAGTCTGAAAGTAGCCTTAAGTCACTGTGAAACCTGCAGTTTTTGTTTTTTCTTGCAGAATATTTTCACTTTTCTATTGGTGCAAAAGCACTGAGAATTCACATGCTTCAGTGCTCAAATTCAGTAAGGAAACGAACAAGCATGTGATTTCTGAAATCGCCTTTTTTTCTGCAGAATAAAGCTACAAAAATACTGCATGTGAACATAACCTTAACTGCTGCTTTTTTTTCTTGCAAAAAAAAAAGCTGCGTGTGAACATAGGCTTAAGAAGTCTTTTGCGCAATTGTTGTAAATCTCTGGGACCCAAACACCCACTGACCTGCAAAATTAGAATTGATATGTGGCAACACATCAATAGAAAAAGTTATTTTTATTTCATGTACCGTAGTTAAAAAGCATAAACGACAGTGAGTGAATCCCCGGAGACTGGCTTAGGTACTTCATGTTTCTTAATAATAACATCCACTGATCTGCATGGAATTAAAAGGCACACAACCTATAGAAAAGTTATCCCAAAGTTTAGCTACTCTTTTTAAAGTGGATTTTGAAGCGGAGGCACTGGCTTCATAATCCAAGTAAAAAAAAAAAAACTTAAATCTACTCTTGATGTTGTGTAAGAAAATAAAAAAAAGTGAAAAACCACTGATGAAATATTGAAGTGTGAATGAGGCTTAAATTGAGTTACCTGCGTTAGCAGCCCCATTTTCATGTGTTTGAAAGCATTTTTCACCTTTTGAACACAATTTTATACATGTATATGTACTGATTCTGGATTACCCAGCTGCTTATTTAGTTCTCTCCCACGGTCAGTGTTCAGCGTAGAATACCTGTTACATGACGCACAAAACCACTGGTTTACAAACCTTATTCTCCCCGTTTTCGTGTGACTTTTTTGCTATGACATGCCGCCAGTTAAGCATCGCTTGCAGGTTTTATTGTGGACTATACAGTATTATTAGCACTTTCTTTCCCCCTTTTCCAGTGCATTTTTCTACTATAACCACTTGCATTGTTATTACCTCCAGTGCCAAACGATCAAGTGTCGTACATGTCTAAATATTGGATTTATTTTTTTAGATGTGGAATTGCCTTGGTTATTGATTATGAAACCAGTCTACTCAATGAGGCTGAATTGGATTTCTCCTTTTTAAGGTTCTTATTACTACTCTTTATGGCCTAGGAAATGTAAAGGCCGTTTCTGGCCTCTATTTATGTGAAATTATTAAACCATGCCTTTTGGATATTGTATACATTGTTTATTATTGTACAATTTACTTGTGAATTTTATCTTGGGTTTTAATTTTCCACTTTTAGTTGTGCAATAAACTTGTTTTAAGAGTGACGCATCTTCAGACTTTGTCGTCTTTGCTGTCTGATCATAAATTATTGAACACTGTCAAGAACATGGCTCGGATGCGACCATAATCTGGGTGGCACCCCACAGCCGGCCTCCACATCCACACCCCACTTGCCATTTTACGAGGCAACAAATTGTACATTCATACCCAGCTTTCTCAAGCCCCTGAACGGTTCAGAATTTACACTCTGGCTACAAGCTATATTTTCTACCCTCAAGATTGTGGGTGCGTTAAAGCAACGAGGGACAAACTTAATTTTTGATTTAATAAAAAAAAAGTACAGAGTTTAAAAAAGATTGACTAAGACAAAGGCAAAACGGTATAAAATACAGATAGGATACGTCTTACGAATTGGATCCGTGAGCGCTTCTGGTGGAGAATGCCGCAGGAAATGAGGATAGATCAGCAATATTGATTCTCCTGGGGTCTGACACAGATACTCCTTAGGTGTCACCTTATAAAGGGTCTCGCCAGACCCCCTTACTCCGCTGAGGTAAGAGGGGGGACAGCTCATTAGATTAGATTCTTATCCAGTTTTAGCCCTCATTTCAGCTCTGGGTCAAATATTCCTACCAAAACCAAGAGAAGCAATATGGCCATCATCTTACTGAACCACCTTCAAGCATTCCTTACATACTGCACTGGGTTGCAAGCCACCTAAACGTTTGCAATTTTAACAGATGCAAATATGCTCCCTGACCATACAGTTATGGCCAAAAGTATTGACACCCCTGCAATTCTGTCAGATAATACTCAGTTTCTTCCTGAAAATTATTGCAAACACAAATTCTTTGGTATTATTATCTTCATTTAATTTGTCTTAAATGAAAAAACACAAAAAGAATTGTCCTAAAGCCAAATTGGATATAATTCCACACCAAACAAAGAGGGTGGACAAAAGTATTGGCACTGTTCTAAAAATCATGTGATGCTTCTCTAATTTGTGTAATTAACAGCACCTGTAACTTACCTGTGGCACCTAACTGGTGTTGGCAATAACTAAATCACACTTGCAGCCAGTTGACATGGATTCAGGCTGTGTGCACACGCTGCGGATTATGTGCGGATTCATCCGCGCGGATTTTGTAAAATCCGCAGGTGAAACCGCAGGTCAAAAGACCTGCGGTTTTACCTGCGGATTGCTCTGCGGTTTTGCCCTGCGGTTTTTCATCTCCTCAATGGAGGAGATGGCAAACCGCAGGAGAATCCGCAGAAAGAATTGACATGTCAATTCTTTCTGCGGATTGAAAACCGCAGCTAATCCGCGCGGAAAATTCCGCACCGTCTGCACTGCGGTTTTTGATTCCCATAGGGAATCATGGTACTGTACACCGCAGCAAAAACTGCTGCGGGTCCGCAGCGGCCAAAACCGCTGCGGAACCGCAGCAAAATCCGCAGCGTGTGCACACAGCCTCAAGTTGACTCAACCTCTGTCCTGTGTCCTTGTGTGTACCACATTGAGCATGGAGAAAAGAAACACCAAAGAACCCAAATTGTGAGGAAGCATGAGCAATCTCAAGGCTACAAGTCCATCTCCAAAGACCTGAATGTTCCTGTGTCTACCGTGCGCAGTGTCATCAAGAAGTTTAAAGCCCATGGCACTGTGGCTAACCTCCCTAGATGTGGACGGAAAAGAAAAATTGACAAGAGATTTCAACGCAAGATTGTGCGGATGGATAAAGAACCTCGACTAACATCCAAACAAGTTTAAGCTGCCCTGCAGTCCGAGGGTACAACAGTGTCAACCCGTACTATCTGTCGGCGTCTGAATGAAAAGGGACTGTATGGTAGGAGACCCAGGAAGACCCCACTTCTTACCCCGAGACATAAAAAAGCCAGGCTGGAGTTTGCCAAAACTTACCTGAAAAAGCCTAAAACGTTTTGGAAGAATGTTCTCTGGTCAGATGAGACAAAAGTAGAGATTTTTGGGCAAAGGCATCAACATAGAGTTTACAGGAGAAAAAAAGAGGCATTCAAAGAAAAGAACACTGTCCCTACAGTCAAACATGGCGGAGGTTCCCTGATGTTTTGGGGTTGCTTTGCTGCCTCTGGCACTGGACTGCTTGACCGTGTGCATGGCATTATGAAGTCAGAAGACTACCGACAAATTTTGCAGCATAATGTAGGGCCCAGTGTGAGAAAGCTGGGTCTCCCTCAGAGGTCATGGGTCTTCCAGCAGGACAATGACCCAAAACACACTTCAAAAAGCACTAGAAAATGGTTTGAGAGAAAGCACTGGAGACTTCTAAGGTGGCCAGCAATGAGTCCAGACCTGAATCCCATAGAACACCTGTGGAGAGATCTAGAAATGGCAGTTTGGAGAAGGCACCCTTCAAATATCAAGGGACCTGGAGCAGTTTGCCAAAGAAGAATGGTCTAAAATTCCAGCAGAGCATTGTAAGAAACTCATTGATGGTTACCGGAAGCGGTTGGTCGCAGTTATTTTGGCTAAAGGTTGTGCAACCAAGTATTAGGCTGAGGGTGCCAATACTTTTGTCTGGCCCATTTTTGGAGTTTTGTGTGAAATGATCAATTTTTTGCTTCATTCTCTTTTGTGTTTTTTCATTTAAGACAAATTAAATGTAGATAATACCAAAGAATGTGTTTGCAATCATTTTCAGGAAGAAACTGAGTGTTATCTGACAGAATTGCAGGGGTGTCAATACTTTTGGCCACAACTGTGTATCCATGGATTCTGTAAAGCTAGAACTAGAAATCAAAACCTTAAAATATTATTTTACCTTGTGTTGTCTATGGAATACAAAAGAAACAAGTGAAAATATTGACACCCCCAGAGTAAAGGGGGCTGTGCACATAGCGATATCGCTAGCGCGTCACCGATTTTGTGACACAGCAGTGATATCGCTACATGTGATACTTACCTCCGACCGGCTCCCCCGCTGGCTATCGCTGATCGCGTGAGATCGTCCACGTCCATTTATCGTCGTCGGCTTCCTGCTGGCGTCGACGAGCGAGCCATGGACGATGGCGGAAGACGGCGGTCATCGCTTCGTCTGAAAGGTAAGTACGACCGCCGAGCATCGCTACATCGCTGGTGAGATCTGCCTGTTTGGCAGCTCACTAGTGACCATTTAGCGATGCATCAGCGATCCTGACCGGGTCGTATCGTGGTCGGGATCGCTGGTGCATCGCTAAATGTAAAGGGGCCTTAACACCTATCTACCAGTGAAGGCATACAGGACAACTGCTGGCCCAGATGGTTATTCAAAACTGACAGCGACCTGTTAATTACTGTGTACACACTCCATGTCTGCTCTTCATCAGATAACCTGCTTCAATTACCTGTTCGCAGGGTGCATGCAGCGATCACATGCCCCCAGCCTTTCATCTGTATGACTCCACTTATGAGAAACATTCTTTCAGAAAATAGTTTTATTCAAATAAAATATCAGAATGAAGAGTTAATTCAAGTCATAAACACAAATGGAATAAATAAGTACTTACAAAGTGATGCAAGTCCAATAAAGAAGCCTATAGTACAATATCTGCATTGCTGCATATATGCACCTTTAACCAGAATTTTAAAAAAAAACTTAAAGGGAATCTGTTCTGAGAGCAGCATAATTTAGGGTCAGAAACTCTGGTTCCAGGGATGTGTCACTTACTGGTCTGCTCAATATAGTTTTTATAAAATCACAGTTTTATCAGCAAGCGATTATCATTAGAGGACTAATAATCCTGCTGCCAAATAGGCATATTCATGAGCTCGGAATAACCCTGCTCTCACTGCTGATTGGCAGCTTCCTGTGAATACTGTACATTGGGCAGAAAGCTGCCAATCAATGGTGTGGGTGGGATTAAACAGAGGTCAGCAATCGGAGAACTGGTAGATCTCCAGTAGAGAAAACAGGGATTTTATATAATAAAAAAAAAAAGACAGCAAGCAGCTCAGTACGTGACAGATCACTGGAATCAGGGTCTCCTCTCTGCCCCTATATTAATCTGCTCTCGGAGTAGTAAAAAGTTGACATTCCCATTACAGGGGTTTTTTATTCTATTTTTACAGTTCACAGTTGGGAGCCATGCTGATAAAATAACTTATATTCACCCGTAGAATCCAGTCCAGCATTAGCAGTCCCAACAGTCTCTGCACAACATGAAGTGATGGCATTGTGGCCACTGATTGGCTCCAGGGTGAGGATTCTGGTGGATGTCATCACTTCTGGTGAGAAGACTGTCTGAGTGGTAGTACTAGAGTTGTTTCCAGTTGTTACTATAGCTTTTGTTTTTTGTCCACTGTGAATTTTTATTGTGTTTTATGGTCTTTGTCAACTTTGCTGTCCATAAGGTAAAAAAAAAATTATCAGCAAGGCAGCCACCAGATGGGTGAAAATTAAGAAATGCTTATAGCCCACCCCCAAGCAAAGTTTATTTTAGGTACGAGGTTTCCTTTGCTAAAAAGGAGCTGTACTTTCAACTAACTTTTCATAAATCAATAGTAGATACAACTATCTGAAACTTTGTAGTGTATCTTATAGGAGAAATCAGTTTCCTTCCCCACTTATCAGCCTCTTCTTCCCCTCCCCCCGGAACTTGTCCTCCATTGTGAAAAATCATTTCATGTCCACCATTCTCAGAGGAGACAGCCCATTATCTTCTATGCAGAGGGAAGGGGTTAGAGGGACACCTAAAATATCATGCTGCTCTGTAACATGTGTTTTAGCTCACATCAGAGCTCGATTCAGATTAAGACAGCTCAGCTCTGCTGTATAATGTTCTCCATGTTGCTTTAGCTTCTTTCTGTGATCAAAAAAGTGAATTAAGAGCACGACCCCCCCCCCAACCCCTGTGCTGAGCCATCTATGGGAGAGATCATTGCAGCAAATTACATATATATGTAGAAAAGAAGTCAGTTTTATTCCTCATGTACACACACAGGACAGCTTATTCTCAATAGTTACTTGAACGCTCAGTGATCCTTTCAAAATTGTGGTTTCTACATCATTTTCTGTAATTTGTGGGTTGGTACTTTGTCCTGACGGCTGTGTAAAAACACAAGCAAGTAGAAATAACCTTATTCTTTTCACAACAAGGGTAGGCCTCGTTCACACAGGAGAGTCATGGTCAGCGTTTTAGACGCAAACCTAGTACTGCTGCAGATCCAAATCATTCCATTTTTTCCCTATTTGTTTAATTCCAGATTTTGTTTATAGTACCTTACGACAGGGGCCATAGATTTCATTCTAAAACGCTGAACCACCAGAAAAAAACAAACAAACGCACATGGACAGTGCTTATAAGTCACATGTAGCTGCCCACTGTGAGACTACCATTATAAACAGAATTCATGTATGCATTCAGTTTCTAAAGGAGAGATACCAGACACGGTGCATGATTAGAAAAAAGTCAAAGGTTATCGCCTAACACAAAAAAAAAATTGTTTAGCTTCATAGTGGGAAACAAGCATGTCATGTATGTCCAAAACTAGGACCTGTCAAATTTTTACCTCTTGCAGAAGCTTAAAAAATACTTACCACCACAAGGTGGCAGCATAGAGGCATGCTAGAAATAAAGTTCCAAGGATTGTCCAGTGAAAACAAGTTACCGTACTCCTTATCCATAAGACTGGCAATAAGTTGTTGGTCAGTGGGGGTCCGACCCACACCGATGGGCAGAACAGGGAACATTTATCCCCGTTACAATGAAGTACAGGCGAAGTTCTAGCATCCGACCTGCCGCTCCATCTTGTAATGAGAATATAAATTCCTCCTCCTGCTGTTCAGCGAGGGTCCCTGGCACAGACCCCCAGCAATCAGTTCTATGGCTAGGTGATAACTTGTTCTATCTAAACAACCCTTTCTATTGATACAATAATGTCAGCTAATATTGCATTATAGGAATATTCACACACAAACTCTAGAGTATTTACAAGTCTTGTACATAGGAAAGAGAAAGCAAACAAAATGTCCTCTTTTTGTGCTATCGACAGTCCTGGTACACCTTATCTGTTAAGACCAAGCAGGCCGTGGGCGGCTAAACACCTGCAAAACAGAAAAGTTGGAAATCATTAATATATACAACATTAGACGTGGCATCTGTATCACTTTTCAATGCAATAAATCTCCATTGTCCTTCCCCTAATTAAAAAAGCGTCTATGGTTAGTGTGGCGACACAACATTTAATCTAATTTATCCCGACATCAATTTTCAGTAGGTCAGGATGTTGACTTCTGAATTTGTGTTTTTTCTTTTCTTTGGTTGGTCAGGAAACATGGACTATTGTCATGTTCTTTGAATGTTAACACTTGAGTTGATGTTTATTTTAATGTATTGTCTGTGATCTCTGCAAGACAGGAATGCAGGGTGACTGAACAACGGTTGTTTGCTAAACATGTTGATTATCCATTATGTGGGTCCTGTGGCTTGTTGACATGCAAAACAGAGAAGGACTAACTATGCAGATTGATGTCAACATGGCTCCATCAAGAGGGGTACATATCTGACATCTACAGGATGTCAGCTTAGGGGACCACGGCCCCAGCTGGAAGAATACAGATCTGCTCCATTGATCAAAGAACCAATGGATATGTGCGGAGAAGCCAGGTTAGAATCATCCGGTCACCTGTCAGATTCCTAAGCTTGTTGTTACCTCCTCTCTGTGGGTGCGCGCAAAAAAACGGGTTGCCACTGGTGGGGATAGTCAGCCCTGGAAACTCCGAAATCACAACTGCTCTAAACTCGGTGGGTCAGCGGAAAGATGAGACTCAGTAATTTGCATCATCCTGGGGTATTTTGCTGTGACTATTCTATGTTATTGTTTGTTTAGTGGGTTAATAAGGTATTGCCACACTGTTTTCGCGCTGTGTTGTCTGAGTAGTATAAAGCTCACGGTAAAAAGGAACGCGGGCGTTCAATGGGATGGGCCCTGGTCCATGCCGTCTTGGCCCATGGAATAGAGCACCCGCTGACTCCTCCGTGTCTCCACAGTTAGTATAGTCTATGTATCCTTACAATGTGAGACATAAAAAATGTTTTATAGAACCTTTACTCGCCAACCAGATGCTTTCAACAAAGGCTGTTGATGGGGGATCCTCCGATAACGTTGCCTTAATTTTCCGCTACATATTATGTCTGTGACATTGAGTCACAAAGCCACACACCACGAGGATGAGCTCCTCTATTACTATACTCTTTACTATTTCCTCTACAATCACTATAATTCTCCTTGATGGGAGAGGGGTAAAGAAAAAAAAATTCCATGTGTGGGGAAATTGCAAAAAAATGCAATTCCACAATTGTTTTTTTTATTTACTATATTACTGATCAGATTAATTTACCTTATATTTCGATAGATCAGAGATTTCTGAAAGCAATGATACCAAATATGTGTATTTTTATTACGGGTTTTATTTTTAACAGTTTTATAAGGCACATGACAGCTGATTAAATCAACCATCAAGTGCGAGGAAAGAAATGGGCTCAGCGCCGCAGCCCACATCAAAGTCAGGGAGACGACATATGTTGTAAATATACATCATATGACGTGAAGGGGTTAAAGTTTACTTTAATGTTCATTAAGTTATTGAATAGTAATTTATATTACTTCATTGACTTATGTCATAAAGGTTATATATAAAACAGTTTCTCTTTAGTCAAATCAACCAATCCATCACTTATTACTTTATTTCCATTGTTTATATACGAGGGGCGATCCAAAAGTAATGATAATCGGTTATTTCTATTGCACACAGAAATTAAAATAAAATGTTTTCTTCTCTCTTAGGTACCCACTAGTCCAGGAAAAAAAAATCACTTAAATAGGCCACGATTCCTGGGAGCTACATTCATTTGAATATGAACTGCCAAGGAGTTAACATCAAAATGGAAAAAAACGAGCTCAGAGCTGTCATCAAATACCTCTGCTTGAAAAAAATGTCTACCAAAGACATACACAGCGACTTGGTGGAAACATTGGGGGACTCTTCTCCTCCATATTCCACAGTTGCACGCTGGACCAAGGAATTTAAGCTGGGAAGAACATCGACGGAAGATGAACATCGCGAAGGACGCCCATCCACGTCCCTCAATGAAGAAAACGTGAAAAAAGCTGAAGAAGTTGTGTTGGCAGATTGAAGAGTGACTATCAGGCATGTAGCTGAGGTCACAGGGATCTCATATGGCAGAATTCAAAGAATCCTTGCAAAAGAGTTGCATATGAGAAAGGTCTCCGCGCGTTGGGTGCCAAAAATGTTAACCGACGAGCAAAAGAAGAAACGAGTTGACATTTCTCGAAAAGTTCCAAGCAGACAAGGAGAATTTTTTGTCACGTTTTTTGACCATGGATGAGACCTGGATCCACCACTTTGATCCCGAAACTAAACAACAATCGATGACATGTAAACGAGCCGACGAACCGACGCCGAAGAAATTCAAAGTGTCAAGCTCAGCAGGGAAGGTTATGGCGTCCGTTTTTTTGGACGCTGAAGGAATTATGGTGGACTATTTGGAGAAGGGAGCCACTATTACGGGCTCCTACTACGCAGAACAAATTAGAAGATTGCGGGAGGCTATCAAGGAGAAAAGGCGCGGCAAACTGCGGGCTGGAGTGCTGTTTCACCAAGATAACGCACCGGCTCACAAAGCTGCACTTGCCATGGCTACCATTCAAGAAGCGGACTTTGAACTGGTGGAACACCCCCCCTATTCGCCAGATCTAGCCCCCAGTGACTTCTCTTTCCTCGGCTCAAGGAACACCTCCGGGGCAAGAAATTTGACGACAATAGCGACGTGATAACCGCTGTTGGGGAGTTTTTTGAGGGTCAAGATCAAGAATTTTTTTTCAAAGGGAATTCTAAGTTTAGAAAAGAGATGGACTAAATGTATAGACTTGTTAGGAGACTATGTGGAAAAATAAAAAAATTGTTTGACTATATTCATTGTGTTTATTATTGATTATCATTACTTTTGGATCACCCCTCGTACATCATGTGTTTTTGTAATCTGAAAAATTTTAATAAAAACATTCTTTAAAAAAAACAAACAAAATCCAAATGTTTTTCAGCTGACATTACTAGATGATCAGATGATAATACTTAATCCACACCAAATACAGTGGGGGTACACTAAATCTTCTCATTCCATCCAAAAATAAAACTTCAAGGCTGAAGTGCTGACCACATAGTGAGTTCAGCATGATCACCGTCCTAATCTTACTAGATAAAGTGAAGAGTCATCTTTTGGGTATGTTCACACCTTCAGTATTTGGTCAGTATTTGGTCAGTATTTTACATCAGTATGTGTAAGCGAAAAGCACAAGTGGAACAATCAGAGACACATCATCACTTCTGTATTTATCACCCACTCCTGGTTTTGGCTTACATATACTGATGTGAAATACTGACCAAATACTGGAGCTGTGAACGTGGCCTTAGGCCAGGGTCACATTAGAGTGAAATACGGACGAGTGAGAGGCGTTAAAAGCACGCATTACACACGGACAAATGATTCTCTATGGGGTCCCTCGCACCAGCCGTATATTTCTCGTCCGTATTCTACGGTCCGTGCCAATCACAGCATGCTGCGATTGTCAGCATACTACGCCCGTAGTACGCCAATGCAAGTCTATGGGTGCGCAAAAAATATGGATTACACACGGAGCACACGTGTGACTTGTGAGAAATACGCAGGTCTTTTGGCAGGTGACAGGAAATGGGCCAATCCATCATCAGGAAGCTTAGACATGCTAATTAGCTCAAAAAGCTCTCCAGACATCCAGGAAGTCCGCCTCCACGGAGTCCTGCAGTGTCACGGCACCATACTTCCTCAATGTGGAGATGCTTATTGTATTAGTGCAGGAGCGGCCAGAAATCTGGGACCAACGTGATGCCCATTATGCCAACCGGGCAAGAAAGGAGGCGTCATGGAGGCGCATATGTCTCCAGATGTTCCACGATTTTGGTGATCGGCCACGTGAGGAGCAGCAGCAGCAACTGAGTAAGTACAACCCAAAAAGTGTTAAAAATTACCTCACATCAAAAAAGGCATTTAGAATCAGGGCCCCCCCACCCTTCCTGTGGTTGGCCTTTTTGCCTCATGAGGCGGGTAGATTTCTATGTGACCCATGGTTTTACACTGACATAATTTGGCCCAGGCCACAAGCTCCTCATCCTCCTAGCCAACCAAGTTATTAAGTGTAGTTACTTGACCCCTGAACTATTGTGACCCTGTGTATCTGGCCTGGATGCCCCAATTATATACGCCACCCTGGGTAGAAAGCACACCCTAGAAGGCCACATGCCTAGGCTACTTGTAGCAAATTTTAGCAAGCAAATATGTGAACTTTATATTTCCTGTCACATTGCAGTGGAAGATGTGATGAGACGCTGGTGAAGCATCCGCGACCAATACAGGCGGGAACGTCAGCAGCGGGCCAGGAGTGGTGATGCGGGCCACACAAAGCGAAAATATATTTATTATGATCGTCTCTCCTTCCTCGCTCCTATTCTGGATCTGACACCGTAAGTAGATACCTCACACCACATTACACAGATACTTTACCGGGACAAAACTAATGTTTAGAATTTTGGCTCTGTTTGATTTCATAACAGAACTCAGTCCAACCTTACAAAGAGAGAAACTGTCCCAGATACAGAGGCCATAATTGATCCTGTGGCTGGAGCAGAAGAGGTGGCTGGCCCATCTTCTCCCCCTCCAAGAAGCATGGGTGAAGATTCCTCTCCGGAAAACCCAGTGCCTGCACCACAATCCCCACCACCAGGACTACATCCACAAGCAGGACCGTCTGCTGCAGCACCATCCGCCAAACAGGAGGAGCAGGGCAACATCAGCAGCAGCCCAACTGCCCAGATCCAGGGCTCCCCACAGCCTGCTGAACCATCCCGGCGACGAAGAAGAAGGCGCCAGATCCCTGCCCAAGATACCCGTACCAATGTTGACACAGGGGTACTGAACTATCTGGCTAGAGTCAAAAATGATGATGGCGAGTAGGCGTACTCACGTAGCCTGGCCCGTTATCTTCGGGCCCTTTCCCGTGAGGTGAGGCTACGTATTCGAGGATGTTTTCAGATCCTGCTTGATGCAAGCACACACCCCAATACCCCATATGAGTTATTAGAATATCTGGAGAGGTGGCAGCTTTCCCCAAGGAATCTAATGCGCCTTAGACACCCCACACACATGCTTGCTCAAGGAGGCTCTGAGGATCCTCAAATACATGTGCCTACACCTCACCCCCCTTCCTCCCCCTACCCAACCTTTCCCACAGCAGCCACATATGTCTGGCTCTAGCCAACCTCACCAATATGGCTACTTGTTCCCACCCAGTGTTGGAGGCTGGTCCCAACCTGGTTGGGGACGACATGGCTATTTTGGTGGGTATGAGCCACGGGCCTATCAGCCCCAACAAGAGGTCCCTCTACAATTTCAGTCAGCCCAGTACCCACAACAATCCCAGGAGGCAGTACACTATCCACATCACGGGCAACATTATGCCCCCACACAGGGCAATGGCCAAGTTGGCCAAAGTAGCCAGCAGCAAACACAGGCTGGTATTCCGCCTTCTCCTCCCCCGACCTACCAAAATTTGTAATGTAGCCATTTTGGTCTTGCATAATGGTTTTGTTGTATTTTTGCTTTTCTGAAAATGTTTTGTTTCAAAATTTTCACATCTGCAAAAAGGCCATTTTGGGCCATTGCCACATTTATCATATGGCAATATGTTTTTCAAAACAAAAAAAAAATAAGGCAAAAGTAAACATTTGTCTACTACATTTTACGTCTCTGTCTCAATTCTAAAAAAAGGTGTCAGCATACTAACGTACGCTTACCAAAGCAATTAAACAGTCAGAGAATCATAAGGGGTTAAAATATATATATTTACACAGACATAAACAAAAAAATTATAACATAGACACAGCATGCTCTTGCCAAGAAGTTTCTCCCTCAGATGACAAAGTAGTTTGTAAAAATATGACACACTTTGAGCCCAGAGAGCGGTCTACGTTGATGGTTGATAGCTGGTCTCGCCCTATGCACATTGTCTGACCCACGCACAACACCAGCAGAGGAGGAACAATCATGTATCCTGGTGAAGTTATGAAGAACGACACATGCTTTTATAACTTCATTAACATTTTGTTCACTCAGCTGAATGGCAGACTGGAGTACCCGCCATTTGGCACAAAGGATGCCAAAGGAACACTCGACCAGTCGCCGAGCACGTGAAAGGCGCAAGTTAAAAATTCTCCAGGTTGCGCCGGGGATATGGCCTCATGACATTGCGCGTTAACTGAAACGCCTCATCTGCCACAAGGACATAAGGGACTGATTCTTGAGTGGAGCCTGGTAGCTGGCGTGGTGGAGATAGATCCAACTGGCTGGTGTGTAGCCGCCGACCCATAATGGAAGTATTGAAGACTCGAGAGTCTCCCGTCCTTCCATAGGCCCCAATGTCAATAATTATAAACTTGTATTGAGGGTCGGCCACAGCCAACAATACAACAGAAAAGTATTGTTCATAATTGAAGAATTAGGAGCCAGAGTTCGGCGGCTTACGCACCCGTACATGTTTGCCATCCAGGGCCCCAATACAATTTGGAAACTGGCATTCCTCCTCAAAGTCCCTTGATATCCTCAACCAGTCTTCCATCCTGGGCTCGGGCATGACGACTTGATGGAGTCTTGTCCAGATTTCTGTACATGTTGACCTCACTATGCCAGAAATGGTAGATCTTCCAATGAGAAACTCATGGTGGAGGGCGGCATAAGACAGGCCAGTAGACAGGAAGCTGAAGAACAACAGAAATGGAACATTTTACAAGGGAAAAATGATAAGAATACCAGCTACATACATACCAAACTTTTTTTTGTTTCATATCTACTAACACACATATTTTCTAGCACAATGACTACGTGATATTAAGTACATATTACACATAACATTCTGGTCTGTAAGTTTAAATATATATGGTCTAAGATGAGGGCAACAAAATTATTCTCTAATCCAAAACAAAACATACATTGGGCAACACATCTTAACATAGAGAATGTGGTTGTGTAGTACATACCGTAATGTGAGTAGAAGTCGCTCCTCTGCAGATATAGCTTTGCGCATCCTTGTGTCCTGAAAGGTTATCCCAGGGCGAAGTGTCTCCAAGAGTAGATCAAATGTTGCAAGGCTCATGCGACAGTATTGGTTGAATTTTGCAGGATGCTCCCGCAGAGAAGAATAGAGGCGGTGAAAATGACCTCTTGTGAGTCGCTGCCTCAAAAGTGGATGGACCCACCTGCGTCTCCTCCTCCGCGGATCCACTATCACTGGGTATGGGTGGCCAAAGCGGCGTGACAAAAGCCAGTTGAAGAGAACCTGCTCAGTTGTGTGGAAACTCAGACTGTCTGCCATGTTGCACATACAACACCAACACACCTAGTCAAGGCAAGGTCACAAATGGACAGAATGGAGGCAGCCACCTGTTTGTTCCAGAGCCAATAAATAGGGTGCAGGCTGATGATTTAAATAGTTACCAGGCCTCAAAACCGTTAAATGTCCATTTTGCAAGCCTGCGAGAAAATCTCGGCATACGGATTATACACGGATGTTTACATGCGCAAAATACGTGACCACACCTTGATTACGGATGACATACGGAGCACTATTTAGGGGACATTTCTCCGTATTACGCATGTAAAATACTGACCGTATTTTACGTCGCTTAGTGTGACCCCGGCCTTACAACCACAATCGGCTTCACCAGAGGGGCAAACTCATACAACCCAGTCTACAGGTTTGTCCAGCCTTCCATTGGTCAAATGATTTGTGAAAACTACATGGAAAATTGCCACTTTTTCCATGACACAAGCTCACTCCTGTTCATGGCTTACAAGCGCTGATTGTATGAACCTGGCCGTAAACTGCTATTGGCCAACAGATGGATGGCAACTTCGTTTTGGTCAATACAAGCACAAACCTTAACAAAAATGCACTGCTAAATGGTTTCAGAAATTCCTGCAAATGGTTGAAAAATATTCAGGATTGAGAGTCCTCAATGGTTGATACCTTTTAATGGCTAACTGAAAAGATGGTAACACATTGCAAGCTTTCGAGACTACTCAGATCTCTTCTTTAGGCATAGAATAATACAAAATCTGAAGAGTGGTTGAAATGGTTGAAAATTGCTACTTTATATACACAGGAATCAGACTTTAGTCAAAAGGTTTTCAAATAAATGTTTCTATCAGGGCTGTGGAGTCAATGTCCATTTTGGTGGAGTCAGTATAAAATGAACAATATAAAATAAATTGTGTACAATAGTACAATGTAGGATGTGCTGTAAATGCTTTCAGATGAATTTGGGAAAGTTATGACATCTAATATATAAAGCTCAAAGTGTGTATGTATGTGTGTGTGTGTATGTGTGTATGTCCGGGATAGGCATCCGCACCGTCGCAGCTACAGCCACAAAATTTGGCACAGTCGCACGACTGGACCCCGAGTGCGTCCTAAGCTAAGTTGTGAGGCGAAATTTTAACCCCGCGCGTTCCAATTGACCAAACAATTTTGCCCCTATCTACATACTGGGGAAAAAGTGTGTGCGCGTCAAGCCCCGCCCCTCATTATGATGTCACAATGGTTGCCATGGCGACACTGATGTCATCATAGGTTGCAAGCCCTGCCGCCGCTCATTATGATGTCATAATGGTTGACTATGAGATGGAGGATGTGTGATGAGTATATGGGCACCGGACTATGGGATGGAGGATATGTACGACGGGTATATGGGCACGGGACTATGGGATGGAGGATATGTATGACAGGTATATGGGCACGGGACTATGGGATGGAGGATGTGTGATGGGTATATGGGCACTGGACTATGGGATGGTGGATATGTATGACGGGTATATGGGCACGGGACTATGGGATGGAGGATGTGTGATGAGTATATGGGCACTGGATTATGGGATGGAGGATATGTATGACGGGTATATGGGCACGGGACTATGGGATGGAGGATATGTATGATGGGTATATAGGCACGGGACAATGGGATGGAGGATATGTATGATGGGTATATGGGCATGGGATTATGAGATGAAGGATGTATGGATGGGTATATGGGCACTCGACTATGGGATGGAGGATATGCATGATGGGTATATGGGCACGGGACTATGGGATGGCGGATATGTATGATGGGTATATGGGCACGGGACTATGGGATGGAGGATATGTATGATGGGTATATGGGCATTGGACTATGAGATGAAGGATGTGTGATGGGTATATGGGCACTCATCTATGGGATGGCGAATATGTATGATGGGTATATAGGCACGGGACTATGGGATGAATATGTATGATGGGTATATGGGCATGTGACTATGGGATGGAGAATATGTATCATGGGTATATGGGCATGGGACTATGGGATGGAGGATGTGTGATGGGTATATGGGCACGGGACTATGGGATGGAGGATAATTATAATCTGTTATAACTAACCACAGTTAGTTACTATGCCCGGGCAGTGCCGGGGTCTTCAGCTAGTGTCCTATAAATGTCCTGTTCCTGATCTAAGGATCTGGGCTTTTAGCTGAGATGAATCTGTGCTGCACTTTATGTACATACTCAGTAGTGAGGCAGTCAGCTGAAATGAATCTGTGCTGCACTTTATGTAGATGCTCAGTAGTGAGGCAGGGCTGTGGAGTCGTAGTTGAGATGAATCTGTACTGCACTTTATGTACATGTTCAGTAGTGAGGCAGTGCTGTGGAGTCGTAGCTGAGATGAATCTGTGCTGCACTTTATGTACATGCTGAGTAGTGAAGCAGGGCTGTGGAGTCGTAGCGGAGATGAATCTGTGCTGCACTTTATGTACATGCTCAGTAGTGAGGCAGGGCTGTGGGAGTCGTAGCTGAGATGAATCTGTACTGCACTTTATGTACATGTTCAGTAGTGAGGCAGAGCTGTGGGGTCGTAGCTGAGATGAATCTGTGCTGCACTTTATGTACATGCTCAGTAGTGAGGCAGGGTTGTGGAGTCGTAGCTGAGATGAATCTGTGCTGCACTTTATGTACATGCTCAGTAGTGAGGCAGGGCTGTGGGGTCATAGCTGAAATGAATCTGTGCTGCACTTTATGTACATGATCAGTAGTGAGGCAGGGCTGTGGATTTCGTAGCTGAGATAAATCTGTGCTGCACTTTATGTACATGCTCAGTAGTGAGGCAGGGCTGTGGAGTCATAGCTGAGATGAATCTGTGCTGCACTTTATGTACATGCTCAGTAGTGAGGCAGGGCTGTGGAGTCGTAGCTGAGATGAATCTGTGCTGCACTTTATGTACATGCTCAGTAGTGAGGCAGGGCTGTGGGGTCATAGCGGAGATGAATCTGTGCTGCACTTTATGTACATGCTCAGTAGTGACCAGTGCTGTGGATTTCGTAGCGGAGATAAATCTGTGCTGCACTTTATGTACATGCTCAGTAGTGAGGCAGGGCTGTGGGGGTCATAGCTGAGATGAATCTGTGCTGCACTTTATGTACTTGCTCAGTAGTGAGGCAGGGCTGTGGGGGTCATAGCTGAGATGAATCTGTGCTGCACTTTATGTACATGCTCAGTAGTGACCAGTGCTGTGGAGTCGTAGCTGAGATGAATCTGTGCTGCACTTTATGTACATGCTCAGTAGTGACCAGTGCTGTGGATTTCGTAGCTGAGATAAATCTGTGCTGCACTTTATGTACATGCTCAGTAGTGAGGCAGGGCTGTGGAGTCGTAGCTGAGATGAATCTGTGCTGCACTTTATGTATATGCTCAGTAGTGAGGCAGGGCTGTGGAGTCGTAGCTGAGATGAATCTGTGCTGCACTTTATATACATGCTCAGTAGTGAGGCAGTGCTGTGGGAGTCGTAGCCAAGATGAATCTGTGCTGCACTTTATGTATATGCTCAGTATTGAGGCAGGGCTGTGGAGTCGTAGCTGAGATGAATCTGTGCTGCACTTTATGTACATGCTCAGTAGTGAGGCAGGGCTGTGGAGTTGTAGTTGAGATGAATCTGTGCTGCACTTTATGTACATGCTCAGTAGTGAGGCAGTGCTGTGGAGTCGTAGCTGAGATGAATCTGTGCTGCACTTTATGTACATGCTCAGTAGTGAGGCAGGGTTGTGGAGTCGTAGCTGAGATGAATCTGTGCTGCACTTTATGTACATGCTCAGTAGTGAGGCAGGGCTGTGGGGTCATAGCTGAGATAAATCTGTGCTGCACTTTATGTACATGTTCAGTAGTGAGGCAGAGCTGTGGAGTCGTAGCTGAGATGCATCTGTGCTGCACTTTATGTACATGCTCAGTAGTGAGTCCGGGCTGTGGGAGTCGTAGCCAAGATGAATCTGTGCTGCACTTTATGTATATGCTCAGTATTGAGGCAGGGCTGTGGAGTCGTAGCTGAGATGAATCTGTGCTGCACTTTATGTACATGCTCAGTAGTGAGGCAGTGCTGTGGGAGACGTAGCCAAGATGAATCTGTGCTGCACTTTATGTATATGCTCAGTATTGAGGCAGGGCTGTGGAGTCGTAGCTGAGATGAATCTGTGCTGCACTTTATGTACATGCTCAGTAGTGAGGCAGGGTTGTGGAGTCGTAGCTGAGATGAATCTGTGCTGCACTTTATGTACATGCTCAGTAGTGAGGCAGGGCTGTGGGGTCATAGCTGAGATAAATATGTGCTGCACTTTATGTACATGTTCAGTAGTGAGGCAGGGCTGTGGGGTCATAGCTGAGATAAATATGTGCTGCACTTTATGTACATGTTCAGTAGTGAGGCAGAGCTGTGGAGTCGTAGCTGAGATGCATCTGTGCTGCACTTTATGTACATGCTCAGTAGTGATCAGTGCTGTGGAGTCGTAGCTGAGATGAATCTGTGCCGCATTTTATGTAAATGCTCAGTAGTGAGGCAGGGCTGTGGGGTCGGAGGTGAGATGAATCTGTGCTGCACTTTATGTACATGCTCAGTAGTGAGGCAGGGCTGTGGAGTTGTAGCTGAGATGAATCTGTGCTGCACTTTATGTACATGCTCAGTAGTGAGGCAGGGCTGTGGAGTCGTAGCTGAGATGAATCTGTGCTGCACTTTATGTACATGCTCAGTAGTGAGGCAGGGCTGTGGAGTCAGAGCTGAGATGAATCTGTGCTGCACGTTATGTACATGCTCAGTAGTGAGACAGTGCTGTAGAATTGAAGTCAGAGAAATTAAGGAGATGGAGTCAGAGTTTTGTATTTGTTATACAGCACTTGCTGATTACTGTCATGTTTTTTACTGCAGAGTATTTTTGCAAATTTGTCATTTTGTGCTCTATTGTTTTTCAGCCATTGGGTGGTGTGAGCATTGTCTTACTGACTTGTTCACACTTGTGCATGTCACATATGTTTTTAATCCGTTTTTCCTTGCTACGCATGGTTTGGGAGACCCCACCCCTCTCCTGTGTGACATGCACATAAATGAGCTGTCTTACACCACAAGCCAATATACTAGGAGGCGCCTGTCTGTATCCTGTTCATTTAGACACTGTTCATATGTTCAGGTTTTAAATACATTAGATAGGGACTGCTTCTTGAAGGGTTACCGTGACGTGGAGAAGCGGCTTGGTATACATTTTTTGCAAAAAACGTATCGACTAAATACCCTGTATTTGTTATACAGCACTTGCTGATTACTGTCATGTTTTTTACTGCAGAGTATTTTTTGCAAATTTGTCATTTTGTTTTCTTTTGTTGTGGTCCTGGACTTTATTGGTAAACTACAGCAGTGATGTCGGGATAGTGGGCGGGAGACTGCTGAGCCCAGTGATTGGCTGCTGCGGTCATGTGTGTTGTGGTCATTACATCATAGCTGCAGTCTAACAGCAGACACCGGGTGGCAGCACAGAGGCAGCTATTCAGCAGCGGTAGGTGAGCTAAGTACAGTTTATTTTGTCAGTTTGATATGTTTAGGATAAGTCTATAAGATATAAAAACAATTTTTGGAAAAACCCCTTGAACTTGTGGATGATAGATCATATTGCACAAGCAGCACAATTTATCCATACCTTTTGCTATGCACATACTTAAAGAGAGTCTGTCACCAGGGTTTTGCTATTCCATATGAGCAGCATGCAGTAAAAGAAGAGATCCTGATTCCAGCAATATGTCACTTACTTTACTGCTTGCTGCAGTTTTGATAAAATCACATGTTCTGTCTGCTGCAGATCTACTAAATACTGAGTTCTGTATAACCCTGCCCACACCACCGATTGGCAGCTTTCTGTGTACACTGGCAGCTTTTTGCTGACAGCGGTGGGGGTGAAGTTGGATTATACAGGGCAAGAGGTTTACTAGTCCTTTACTGATAATTTCCTGTTGATATCAAAACTACAGCAAGCACAGCTCAGTAAGTAAAACATTGCTGGAATCGGGGTCTCTGTCTCTGCATTAAATTAGGGGGTAAAAAGCCTGGTGACAGATTCCCTTTAATAAGATTAACAGGCACATTATAATAATATCATCTAATAAAACTTGTGTGGTGTAGATCTAGGATAAGTTACCTTTTCCTGATAACCTCTCTCAGTCATGATTCCTGCCTCTTCCTCTTCCAAATAATTTTCTTCTTCCTGTGCCAACTTCTCCTCTCTTTCCTCTTCTTCCAGACGGAGCACGGCCTCTCTCTCTTGCAAGTGCAGCTCAGAAATCTAGTAATTAATTTTTTGGTATTAGAATAATGTACACCTATAACACTTGGGAGCAATTTTTGACATGATTTTTGTTGAGTTTGATTTTTCTGCCGACTTAGACTAAAATAGGCACGCTGATTTCAAAACGGAGGTTACTTTTCTTCTATCACGTCGGGTTTTCTCTTTACAACTTATCTTCATGCGATTACTCTAGGCTGGATCGAGGGTAGCAGTAGCACTCTCCTATTGGCCAAGAGCGCACCGCCCTCGAGGTGGGAGGAGTGGAGGATCACCATAGCGACCGGCAACGGGTTATTTGTGAAGGCTATTCAGTTACACGTGGGACAGTGTGGCGACAGGTTGTGTGCCGCTCTATATAGTGAAATGTATTCCACAAGTCGGTATACAAGGGGATAGCAGAATTTATTTATTATTTTTATTTACAGACTTACTTTACTTTCTTTTGGATCATGTCTGTCTCCGCTATTTCTCAATGCAAGTGCCTAAACAGCTCTGATCCCTTTTGTTATATCTGTGGCAGTTTCACCATTTTCAGTCAAAGGACAAACATCAGTACATGTATCAAGCAAGCTTATTTTACATATTTAAACGTGAAACTTGGTGATCAAAATAAGTTTTGTGCCACTCACAAGGTGTGCAAGCAGTGTGTCCAGAGCTTACAGATGTAGACGTAGGGAACATTGAATAAGATGCCATTTGGTATAGCTAGGGTTTGGCGAGAGCCAAGAGATCATTCCAATGACTGTTACTTTTGTAAAGTGAAAACTTAAAGGAGTTGTCCACTATTAGGCCAACCCTATCTTGATCTAAATGTTTGGCCCTGATGAAATAAAAAAAAAAAAAAATTATATTCACCTCCAGTGCCGGCGGCGTTCCAGGGGTGTCGGTGCTGACAGCCCAAGGGCTCTCATGCGGTTGTATGACACGTGAGCCTGGAGCCCGATCAGCGCTGGCGTTACGGTCCCCGCCTTTGTATGAATTGAACATGTAGAGGAAGTCAGAGCTTTGGCTGATCTCTGACTCCTCTTCATGTTCAATCCGTTTGAAGGTGGAGATAGTGACGCCAGCGCTAACTGAGCGCCAGGGTCACGTGTCAAAACAATCGCACATGAGCCCCGGGAATGCGAATGCCAACAACACGGTAGGTGAGTATTAGCTTTATTATTTTATCAGGGCCAAATATTTAGATCAAGAAGGGATTGTCCACTACTAGGACAAGCCATTCTTGATCTAAATAGGATATAACAAGAAAAAATGTATAAAATAGAGTTGTGCTGCATTTTTGTGTGCTGGGCGCAGTGCCAAAAGGGCGTAGCGCCAGCAAAATCATACCAGCGCACGACCAGCGCACGGTCAGCGTACCCAACGCTAAATATACGGTACGCTGATCGCATGCAGCGTCATGCGATCCTAGGAGGAGCTGACCGGAGGGGGCACGGCCAGGGGCGGAGCTAAGCGGCAGCCCTGCGCCCGAGAACGCTAGTGTGAAACTAGCCTTAATCTACCATCAGCTATACGTCTCGGTGCCTCATTCAGCTGAAATCCCAGTGGCAGTTTTCCTTGAATTACCCTCTTTTCGAGAATAGCATTAACGTGACAAACAAAGTGACAGCAATGATAAAGGTTTTGAAACTGAAAATGTCTGTTTGTAAGCGATTTAATCAGAATGAGTTGAACGATTTGGCACTATATTTGGGACTATCAACAAAGGCATCAGAACTCCTAGTGTCAAGAATGCATGAGAAAAACTTGCTTGGAAAAGGAGTTATCAAGATACCCTTTCGATCCAGAGAAAGTGCATTTCTGCAATGCATTAGAAGTGACTGTGGCATTGTCTATAGCCATAACATAAGATGGTTTAATTGAGGAATTGGTAATTCCATTATGTAACTCAAATGAATGGCGACTGTTCATCAATAGCTAAAAGGGGAGCCTAAGGCCTCTTTCACACATCAGTTTTTTCCAATCAGTCGCAATCTGTCAAAGTGCAGAAAAAACGGATCCTGCGCAGATCGTGAAAAACTGATGTGACAGATGAGTTGGTTTTTTTTTATGGATCCGCCGCAGCAGCTGTAGCTTGGGGTAAACTTTGTCCCTTGCGCTTCGTGAGAGAGAGAATTTTTTTATGTGCCAGAATGGAAAAGCCAGCTGTAGGGGATAAATTAAAGGAATAGAAATTATTACGCTCAGTGTTAAAAACGGAATCTGTCGCCGGATTCCGTCTTTTGACGGACAGCGACGGATCCTGCGCCCATAGGCTTCCATTATAGCCAACGACGGATGGCGCTGGATCCGTCGCTGTACGACTTTTCGACGTAACCAAAAAACGTTGCTATGTCCGTTGTCTCTGACCGGCAGACAAAGAATTTCTGACGGATCCGTCGAACGACGGATGAAAGGTGCGGCCATCCGTCGCTAATGCAAGTCTATGAGAAAAAAACGGATCCAGCAGAATCAGTCGCTGGATCCGTTTTTTTTCACAAAACGACAGATTGTGACCGATGGCAAAAAACTGATGTGTGAAATGGGTCTAAGGCTGGTTTCACATTCGCGCTTTTTAAGCGCACGCACGGCCGGGGGTAGCTCCGCCCCCGAGCTGGCTCTCTGCCCGGCGTGCCCGCCCCTTGCTTGTAGCGCCGCCTCCTAGCGCACAGCGGCGCCTGCGATCGGCGCACCCTATCTTTAGCATAGGGTGCGCAGATCGTGCGCTAGTTGCGCTTTGACCTGCGCTGCGCACTTTTGACGGTGCGCCGTGCGCGCCAAAATCCAAAAAGTTTGATTTTGGCGCGCACGGCGCACCGTCAAAAGTGCGCAGCGCAGGTCAAAGCGCAACTAGCGCACGGCCTGCGCACAATCTGCGCACCCTATGCTAAAGATGGGGTGCACCGATCGCAGGCGCCGCTGTGCGCTAGGAGGCGGCGCTACAAGCAAGGGGCGGGCACGCCGGGCAGAGAGCCGGCTCGAGGGCGGAGCTACCCCCGGCCGTGCGTGCGCTTAAAAAGCGCTAATGTGAAACCAGCCTAAAGTGTGTCTTCCTCCACAACGACAATTTATTTGGCGCTGTCCCAAATGGCTATTCAGTTTCTCTATGTGAAGAACACAGAGAGATAAAGAGAGTCACTGAGTTGTTGCAATATCACAAATACAATTGGATCATCTGTGTTGACCTTATATTAATATGTTTATTTCTTGGTTAGCAATGTGGATACACCAAATATCCATGTTATCAGTGCATGAGGGACGCATTGGCCTCCAAGATCTGACCTCAAACCTGGCAACATCAACATTGTACATCAGCCACTTGTTGACAGAAAGAACATCATATTCCCACCTCTGCACATGAAACTGGGTCTCATGAAGCAATTCGTTAAAGCTTCGCCACCTGAAGGAGACTGTTTCAAGTATCTAATTTTTGGCATTTCCTAGCCTGTCATTTGAAAAAAAATAAAGGCCAATGTGTTTGATGGTCAACAGATTCAGCAACTCATCAAAGATGAACATTTCATTGGGACAATGTCAGAGCTCCAAAAAAATGCTTGGCCATCATTCAAAGACCTTGTCAAGGACTTTCTTAGAAATACACGAGCAAACAGTTACACCGAATTTGTCCAAAATGCTTGGTTGCAAAGTGAGCATGAAGGTGCATTTTCTGCATAGCCATCCACCAACATTTGAAGGTCATGGAGGGACGGTATCAGAGTAGATGGAATGTACATATGATGGCTGACTATTGTTGTTGGCGCATCAGGCAAGAATTTCCACAGATTAAACTCTCCAGGAAAGGCTATATGTGGAAATTGTTACCTTAACGGCTTCCTAACATTACTGCTTACACACAATTTGACTTTGAGTAACAAAATATCCTTTGTATGAACAAATAAACATTACATTCAGGTTATTTTTTTCATTATTTTCCGTTGTATGTAGATTTTGTATTGTTTTGGAGACAAAGGGAGGGTATCCTGTAGCTTAAGAAGTTGTGATAGAGAAAAACTGGGGTTACCTTTGGATTCAGAAGCCAAACGTTATTTTTTACTAAGTGTCAAATCTAACTCAACGAAAATTGTGTTCCCCAGTGTAGTAGCACAAACCTCAGAAACCATGTAGAAAAGGACATTTTTTTGAATTACAGGCACACAAAGCCACCGATTCCCAGTATTGCTTTCTAATATACTAGCTGAAGAGCCCGGCGCTGCCCGGGCATAGTAACTAACTGTGGCTAGTTATAACAAATTATAATGATTATATCTATATATACAAAGCTGAGTGTAGAGCCCCGCCCACTCCGCATAGTCACATTCACTATAATATCCCACATCATCCCATCAGCCAGAGCTACCAGACTACTACCCATAATATCCCACATCATCCCGTCAACCAGAGCCACCGGACTACTACCCCTAATATCCCACATCATCCCATCAGCCAGAGCCACCAGACTACTACCCCTAATATCCCACATCATCCCATCAGCCAGAGCCACCGGACTACTATCCCTAATATCCCACATCATCCCATCAGCCAGAGCCACCGGACTACTACCCCTAATATCCCACATCATCCCGTCAGCCAGAGCCACCGGACTACTACCCCTAATATCCCACATCATCCCATCAGCCAGAGCCACCGGACTACTACCCTTAATATCCCACATCATCCCATCAGCCAGAGCCACCGGACTACTATCCCTAATATCCCACATCATCCCATCAGCCAGAGCCACTGGACTACTACCCCTAATATCCCACATCATCCCGTCAGCCAGAGCCACCGGACTACTACCCCTAATATCCCACATCATCCCATCAGCCAGAGCCACCGGACTACTATCCCTAATATCCCACATCATCCCATCAGCCAGAGCCACCAGACTACTACCCCTAATATCCCACATCATCCCATCAGCCAGAGCCACCGGACTACTATCCCTAATATCCCACATCATCCCATCAGCCAGAGCCACCGGACTACTACCCCTAATATCCTACATCATCCCGTCAGCCAGAGCCACCGGACTACTACCCCTAATATCCTACATCATCCCGTCAGCCAGAGCCACCGGACTACTACCCCTAATATCCCACATCATCCCATCAGCCAGAGCCACCGGACCACTACCAATAATATCCCACATCATCCCATCATCCAGAGCCACCAGACAACTACCACTAATATCCCATATCGTCCCATCAGCCACAGCCACCGGACTACTATCCCTAATATCCCACATTGTCCCATCAGCCAGAGCCACCGGACTGCTACCCATAATATCCCACATCGTCCCATCAGCCAGAGCCACCGGACTGCTACCCATAATATCCCACATCGTCCCATCAGCCAGAGCCACCAGACTACTACCACTAATATCCCACATCATCCCGTCAGCCAGAGCTACCGGACTACTACCCATAATATTCCTCATCATCCCATCAGCCAGAGCCACCGGACAATTACCACTAATATCCCACATAATCCCGTTAGCCTGGAGTCAGAACCAGAGCGCTGAGTGGATTTGCCCTGTCTTCCATACCAATGATCCCTTTAATAGAAGCCTGGGGTGAGAATCAGAGCGCTGAGGGATTTACCTTAACTTCCTTACCGGAGATCCCTTTACGAGAGGCCTGGGGTCAGTATCAAAGCGCAAGTGGATTTTCCCTCACTTCCGTACCGAGGATCCCTTTAAGAGGGGACTTGGGTCAGAACCAGAGCGCTGAGTGGATTTGCCCTAACTTCCATACCGGGGATCCCTCTAAGGGAGCCTGGGATCAGAACCAGAGCGCTGAGTGGATTTGCCCTGACTTACATACCAATGATCCCTTTAATAGAACCCTGAGGTCAGAATCAGAGCGCCAAGGGATTTGCCCTCACTTCCATACATGAGATCCCTTTAAAAGAGCCTGGGGTCAGTACCAGAGCATTTGAAGGCTATTGCCCTGACTTCCATACCGGGGATCTCTTTAAGAGAGGCCTGGGGTCAGAATTAAAGCGCTGGATGGATTTGCCCTGACTTCCATACCGGAGATCCCTTTAAGAAGGGCCTGGGGTCAATACCAAAGCGCAGAGTGGATTTGCCCTAAATTCCATACCAATGATCCCTTCAAGAGACCCTGGGGTGAGAGCCACAGAGCTGAGTGGAACTGTCCTAACTTCCATACCGGGGATCCCTTTAAGAGAGGCCTGGGGTCAAAACCAAAGCGCTGGATGGATTTGCTCTGACTTCCATACCAATGATCCCTTTAAGAGGGAAGATGTGCCTAAGGGATGGAGGATGTGTGATGGGTATATGGGCACGGGAGGGGGGGGTCATTTCTGTCATGTACTCACTGCTCCTTTCTGGGGGGCAGACAATGGCTGGGAGCTTATGTTCCCAGGGATGCTATATTTCTCCCACCATGTCAGTGTCTGCTGAGGTGTTGTCAAGTGGGAAAACTGTTGGTCATAGCAACCAATCACAGCTCAGCTTCTTTTAACCAACTCTGGTGAAATGTGAGCTGCTTAGTGATTGTTTGCAAGGAAAACTGTTGGTCATAGCAACCAATCACAGCTCAGCTTCTTTTGAACAGCTTTGGTGAAATGAAAGATGCTTTGTGATTGGTGGGTGATACACACACACGCATTCATTTTTATATATAGAGATAGACTGACACAACTGTACCTGTGTCTCCAGTTCCAGTCTTCGAGCTGTCTTCAGTTCTTCCTCCTCTTTTTTCTCTCTGGAAGTCAATTGCTTTACCTCCTCAAGTTCTTGGAGGAGCTGTTCGCGAGACTTTAGCGATTCCCTCTGTGCAAGTTTATTTTGTTCTATTTTTTCCTGGATTTGTAGCTGTCTTCCTGTCAGCACCTGGATAAGGAGACCTTTTTACAAAGTATATTCAATCGATTCTAAATAGTGATGAGCGAGCGTGCTCGGATAAGGTGTTACCCCAGCACGCTCGTGCGCTAATTGAGTATTTTTGACTTGCTAAAAAAAAATGCTCGAGTTGCCATGCCTGTATATCTCACGGCTGTTGGAGAGTCGCAATACATGAAGGGATTGCCTAACAGACAGGAAATCCCTGCATGTGTGGCAGCTGTCGAACAGCCACGAGACATGCAGCTGCGGCGACTGTATAGTGAGCGGTGACTAGTACTCCGCACTGCTCAGATGACCGAAAGTGAGTAGCTACAATGCTTGTCTGGCCATGGGGTACAAGTCTGCAGTCACTATCTGACTTCAGACTTCTGAATCCTCACGTCATGTGCAAAGAGCACTGTTAGGATTCTCTGGGGCCCGGCCCTGGGAGCACAAGTATGTGATTTGCATACATGCGGTCTGGTGCCGACTACACATGCGCGGCCTAACTCAATACAAGCGAATTGAGCAAGGCTGGACACGGCTAGTTGGAAATGTGGAGGGAAATACACAAATCACTTACGTGCGGTCACATGACCATCTGCTCCTGGCACCAGGGAATCACAGCGCTCTGTGAGGATTCGCAAGTCTGCAGTCACGTACAGTGACTGCAGACTTGCACCGCATGGCTTGACAAACCCTTCAATTATCTCCGTGTAGCTGTGCTGTCAACAAGCCAACTACACAGGATTTCAAAGTTATTTACCTAAACGTGAAGGCTCCTTTAAAGACCATGGTCACAGAGCATCAGATTTTATCTACAGCAGAGTGGCCAATTACCTGTGTGTTAAACAATATTCAATGCACTGTACCGCACTTTATTCAGCTCCTTGTGAATATGGCTTTATGATCTGTTATGTTACACGAAAAATTATTGGAAAGTCTGGCTCTTTTACATAGCAAAAAGCATTAGGTATATTACCAAGAATTATGTGGCCCACTTTGACTGCCATTGGCTGTGTGGATATAAGATGAGAATGTAGCAGAGAAAGTCGCCCAGTAAGTAGTGTGCACCATTACCTCTCTCATCAGGCGATTCCGTGCATTCCTTTCCCTGTCCCATTCCGCCTCCCTTTTCTCCCACACCTGTTTGGCTTCTTCCCTAGTAAGTAAATAGTAATTACAGAAATTGCAGTTAATTCACGCTGCTTCTCTGGGTAAAGGCTCAAGTCTATGGTGTAGCCTTAAAATGTATTGAAGTCCAAAAGGTGGATCGGCACTCCATGTGAAGTGCTGCGAGGAAAATGTAATGTATAGAATTCAACGAGATCCGGCACTCACATACTTATGAATCTGGCAAAAAACACATAAATCCAGTTAGGACGCGTTTCAGTCCAACATGTTGATGAAAGCCTAGAATGGGCCGAAACGCGTCCTAATTGGATACATGCGTTTATTAGATTTAAAGCCAGATTCATCAGTACGCAAGTGCCGGGACCTCTTTGAATTCTTAAAATCTTTTCAGACTATCCTTTATTTAGAAGCTATAAGTATTATTTTTTTAACATTTTAACTGCTGTTTGTTATTAAGCCCCCAACAAACTCCATACAGATAACCTCATGTAAGATAAGTAACAGAAGTTTGTGTTTCAGGCGCCTGATCCTTTCATTCTCCAGGTAGGTAAGATTTCACAGCCTATATACGGACCACAATGCTTGGTCTGGAGGCAATTCTTCTGACCCAAACTTACAGCCACCTTTGTGTCCATGAAGCTGTCAGTGCAGGTCAAGAGACCTATTGTCAGTCTGTGAATTGTAGTCCGTATATGGGCCATGAAATATGCTCATGTGTACCCAGCCTTATTCTGCTCTCACCATAGAGAACACATGAACACTCGGCCAAGTATGCATGTCTATGTGGGAGTGAGGAGCAATAACAAGAGTTCGAATGACAGATAAAAAGTGTAGACAAGCTAAGAGATTGACCGCTTTAAAATTATTTTATCAAAAGTGTTGGGAACATATTTTTGTGTCCATTTACTAATATAAAGGTGCTAAAGTTTCTTCTACTTTATGAATCGCCCACTTATTTTCATTGCAGAAATACACTTAGGCTGCGTTCACACGTTGCGGTTTTTAACGTGCGTTTATGCCGCAAAAACGCTAAAAAACAGCACCCCATGTATTCCTACGGGATTCCGCAATGCTGTGCTAATGCTGCGGATTTTCCCGCGGCAGAACTGCATCGTGGAAAAATCCGCAGCATGCTCATTAATTTTGCGGAATCGCGGCGATTCCGCACACATAGGAATGCATTGTTCTGCTTACTTTCCGCATGTGGCTGTGCCCACCATGTGAAAAGTAAGCAGAACATTTGCGGATGGTACCCAGGGGGTGGAGGAGAGGAGACTCTCCTCCAGGCTGTGGGTACCATATCCCTGTAAAAAAAATAGAATAAAAAAATCGGGTTATATTCACCTTCCGGCGTCCCGCGCAGCCTTCCCGGGCCTCAGCGATGCTCCCGTTCCCAGTAATGCCTTGCAAGACCTTTGATGACGTTGCGGTCTAGCGATACTGTAGTGATCTCGCGAGGAATAGGGACCTCTACAGTATCGCGAGACCGCAACGTCATCAAAGGTCTCGCAAGGCATTACTGGGAACGGGAGCATCGCTGGGGAACGGGAGCATCGCTGAAGCCCGGGAAGACTGCGTGGGAAGCCGGAAGGTGAATATAACCCGATTTTTAATATTTTTTTAAAATTATTTTTAACATTAGATCTTTTTGCTACTGATGCTGCATAGGCAGCATTAATAGTAAAAAGTTGGTCACACTCGTCAAACACTATGTTTGACGAGTGTGACCAACCAGTCAATCAGTTCTCCAAGCGATGCTACAGATCGATTGGAAAACGCTAGCATTCTGCAAGCTAATTACTCTTGCAAATCGCTAGTTTTTCCGCGGGAAAATCGCTGGAATTTAAAATGCGATTTTCCCGTGGAATGGAATTCCGGAATTCCCGCGGAAGTTACAGCGGGAATTCCGCAACGTGTGCACTTAGCCTTACACTTCATACATTTATGTACAAGTGTATGGAGAGCGAGGCGTTGCCCACTGGCCGGGAGTATATATAACTCATACATGCCCTCCGGTCCTGGATCAGAAACCGGTGAATCCCCGCAGCGCACAGTGTGTAAGTTGAGGGATTCATAAGTCTGCAGTCACACAGAGTAACAGCAGACTTATTTATTTAGTCCAGATAACCCATTTAATATTGCTGCTCTTCATGTGAAATGTAAAGAGATTGGGTTCAGACAAAAAACAGGATTTTTTGGGTTGCTTACCGTAAAATCTGTTTCTCGGAGCCTTAATTGGGGGACACAGACCATGGGTGTATGCTGCTGCCACTAGGAGGCTGACACTATGCACAAAAAAAGGTTAGCCCCTCCTCCGCCGTATACACCCCACCGACCGGCAGGAAGTTCCTCAGTTAGTGAGAAAGCAGTAGGAGAAGTAACAGAATAGATTGAGAACAGAACAAACAACTCAACTGTAACAAACCGACAAACATAAGAACAGGAGTTGTAGAACATGGGAGGGTGCTGTGTCCCCCAATGAAGGCTCCGAGAAACAGATTTTACGGTAAGCAACCCAAAAAATCCTGTTTTCTCGTTCGCCTTATTGGGGGACACAGAGACCATGGGACGTCCCAAAGCAGTCCCTGGGGTGGGAAACAAACTTCCATCAGGCCAGTGGACTCGCCACCGCAGCCTGCAGAATCCTTCTACCTAGGCTGGCGTCCGCCGAAGCGTAGGTGTGGACCCTGTAGAATTTCACAAAGGTGTGAACCGATGACCACGTTGCAGCCTTGCAAAGCTGCAGCACGGAAGCTCTGTGGCGCATCGCCCAGGAGGCACCCACCGCCCGGGTAGAGTGCGCTCTGACCCCTGGAGGGGCCACTCGATGCTTGACCCGGTATGCCTCCAAAATTGCCGATCTGATCCAGCGCGCAATAGTGGCCTTTGAGGCTGGGTGACCTTTCCTCGCCCCGTCAGGAATGATGAACAGAGAGTCTGACTTCCGTAAAGAAGTCGTCCGGGCTAGATAGACTCTCAATGCCCTGACTAGGTCCAGCTTGTTCAAGGACCGCTCCCGAGGGTGAGCTGGGCTCGGGCAGAAGGATGGCAGAACAATGTCCTCATTGAGGTGAAACGAAGATACCACCTTCGGAAGAAAAGAGGGCGGAGGCCGCAGAACTACCTTGTCCTGATGAAGGACCAAAAAAAGGAGAGCGGCAAGAAAGTGCTGCTAATTCCGACACACGCCGGATGGAGGTAATGGCCACCAGAAAGGCCACTTTCCAAGAAAGGAGGGAAAGGGAAACGTCCCTGAGAGGTTCAAAAGGAGGACCCTGCAGAACCTGAAGAACCAAATTAAGATCCCAAGGATCCACGGGCGCTCGGTACGGAGGAACCGTGTGAGCCACACCCTGGAGGAAGGTTTTGACCTGGGGCCGGGAGGCCAGCGTTTTCTGAAATAAAATGGACAGTGCAGAAACTTGACCCTTCAAGGAACTGAGAGCAAGCCCCGCATCCAGCCCTGCCTGCAGAAACGCCAGAATAGAAGGGAGCGAAAAAACCAAGGGCGCGATGTCATTGGTCTCACACCAGGAGAAATAGGCTTTCCAAGTACGGTAATAGATCTTCGAAGAAGGCGGCTTTCTGGCGCGGATCATGGTATGAATTACCCGATCAGAGAATCCTGCCCGTCTCAAAACCTCGGTCTCAACAGCCACGCCGTTAAATTGAGCGACCGAGAATTGGGGAGGCAAATCGGGCCTTGAGACAGCAGATCTGCCCTGTCGGGAAGCTTCCAGGGGGCGTCCGCGAGAAGATTGACAATGTCCGCGAACCAAGACCTTCTGGGCCAATTCGGGGCGATGAGGATGACTGGAATCCCCTCTGCTTTGATTTTCTTCAACAACTTGGGAAGAAGAGGCAGAGGAGGGAACAGGTAGGGGAGCTCGAACTGTGACCAAGGGACGGCCAGAGCGTCGGCGCCCACTGCCAGAGGGTCCCGAGACCTGGACACGAATTGTGGGACTTTCCTGTTGAGGCGAGATGCTATGAGGTCTACATCCGGAGTTCCCCACCGACGGCAGAGCAGATGAAACACCTCCGGATGTAGGGACCATTCCCCTGCCGTGAGACCCTCGCGGCTGAGGAAATCGGCGGCCCAGTTGTCCACGCCGGGAATGTGAACCACGGAAATCGTTGGAACAAAGGTCTCTGCCCATTGAAGAATTCTGGACACTTCCGCCAGAGCTGAGACACTCCGTGTCCCCCCTTGGCGGTTGATATACGCCACTGCTGTGGCATTGTCTGTCTGAATCCTGACAGGCAGGCCCTTGAGAAGCCTTTCCCAGTGGACGAGAGCTAGATGGATCGCTCGTATCTCTAGGACATTGATCTGCAGAGCTGATTCCTGAGTCGACTATCGACCCTGAACAGTGTGATTGCAGAACACTGAACCCCAGCTGATGAGGCTGGCGTCCGTAGTGACAATCTGCCAGTGAACGGGAAGAAAAGACCGCCCCAAGAGAATGAGGGGAGACGTCAACCACCAGTTGAGAGACCGCTTGATCCGGCATGAAAGGCGAACCGGACGATCCAGAGACAGAGCCGACCTGTTCCACCTGGACAAAATGGCCTGCTGGAGTGGCCTGGCGTGAAATTGGGCAAAGGGAACTGCCTCTATCGCCGCCACCATCTTCCCCAGGACCCTCATGGCTGTCCTGAGGGATGGAAATCGTGTGATCTGTAATGATCGCACGCCCTGCTGCAGGGAAAGGATCTTGTCTTGTGGGAGAAATACCCTTGACCGACGAGTGTCGAACAGAAGGCCCAGAAACACAAGGCGTTGAGTAGGGACCAGACAGGACTTTTTCCGGTTGACGATCCACCCAAAACTGGACAGGGTGTCTAGAACGATCGCCACACTTAGGCGGGCCTGTTGAAAGGAGGGAGCCTTGATCAGGATATCGTCGAGGTACGGAAAAAGAACGAGACCTCTGATCCTCAACAAGGCCATCAACGCCGCCATAATCTTCGTGAAGACTCTGGGAGCGGTGGCGAGCCCGAAAGGAAGCGCGACGAACTGGTAATGTTCGTGGTGAATCGCAAACCGCAGGAACTTCTGATGTCCGGGAAATATGGGCACATGTAGATAGGCATCTTGGATGTCTATGCAACCCATGAATTCCTGCTCCTCCATGGAAGCAATTACCGAGCGTACTGACTCCATCCGGAAGTGGCGAAGGCGAACTCTCTTGTTGAGTAACTTGAGATCCAAGATGGGCCGAACTGCCCCGTCCTTTTTCGGCACCATAAACAGGTTTGAATAAAACCCTGTGAAGCGTTTCGGAACTGAGAAGAGAGGCGATGGCTGAACCGAACCCCGTGACCACGGCCGGATGGGATTGGAAGAAGCGATCCCGTGGAAGAGAAATGAACTCTATTTTGTATCCTGTTGATACAACCTCTCTGACCCAAGCGTCCTCTACTGAGGCGAGCCAGACGTCGCTGAAGAAAAGAAGTCGACCTCCCAATTGAAAGGGACCCACGGGAGACCGATGGTAGTCATGCGGATGTAGACCGTCCAGATCTAGATCTGGACGGTCTTCCCTGGGAAGAGTGGGACCGCCAGGACGGAGTGGGCCTGAAGGAAACCTTCTTTCTTTCCTGACGTGCCTGTGGCCTTTGCTGGTTGGAAGGGTTTTCCGCCGTATTGAAACGGCGGAAAGTCCGAAAGGGACGAAACTGACGCCTTCATAGAATCGTAGAGTTGGAAGGGACCTCCTGGGCCATCTGGTCCAACCCCCTGCTCAAAGCAGGATTCGCTAAATCATCCCAGTCAGATGTCTGTCCAGCCTCTGTTTGAAGACTTCCATTGAAGGAGAACTCACCACTTCTCGTGGCAGCCTGTTCCACTCATTGATCACTCTGTCAAAAAGTTTTTTCTAATATCTAATCTGTGTCTCTTCCCATTCAGTTTCATCCCATTGCTTCTAGTCTTTCCTTGTGCAAATGAGAATAAAGTTGATCCTTCTACAATGTGACAGCCCTTTAGATATTTGTAGACAGCTATTAAGTCTCCTCTCAGTCTTCTCTTTTGCAAACTAAACATTCCCAAATCCTGCAACCTTTCCTCATAAGACAGGGTTTGCAGACCGGTCACCATTCTGGTCGCTCTTTTCTGAACTTGCTCCAGTTTGTTGATGTCTTTTTTAAAATGTGGTGCCCAAAACTGGACACAATATTCCAGATGAGGTCTGACCAAAGAGGAGTAGAGGGAAATAATGACTTCACGTGATCTAGACTGTATGCTTCTGTTAATACATCCTAGAATTGCATTTGCCTTTTTTGCTGCTGCATCACACTGTTGACTCATATTCAGTCTGTGATCTATTAGTATACCCAAGTCTTTTTCACATGTGCTGTCACTTAGCCCTATTCCTCCCATTCTATATATGCTTTTTTCATTTTTATTGCCCAGATGTAGTACTTTGCATTTCTCCCTGTTAAAAACCATTCTGTTAGTTGCTGCCCACTTCTCCAGTTTATTTAAATCTTTTTGAATCCTCTCTCTCTCTTCTCTAGTATTAGCTATCCCTCCTAGCTTTGTGTCATCAGCAAATTTAATCAGTTTACCCTCAATTCCTTCATCTAAATCATTGATAAAGATGTTGAACAATACAGGGCCCAGGACAGAGCCCTGTGGTACCCCACTTGAGACATTCTTCCAACTGGATGTGCAGCCATTTACGACCACTCTTTGGGTCCGATCACTAAGCCAGTTATGAATCCACCTAACAGTTGCCTTGTCCATTCCATACTTAGTCATTTTTTCAATAAGGATTGTATGAGAGACTTTGTCAAATGCTTTGCTGAAGTCAAGATATACTATATCTACAGCATTTCCTTGATCCACCCAATCAGTGATACCGTCATAGAAGGAAATTAAGTTAGTCTGACATGACTTATTAGTTACAAACCCATGCTGACTCTGTTTAATCACTTCATTCTTATCCAGGTATTGACATACATGTTGTTTAATAATTTGTTCAAAGATCTTTCCTGATATAGAAGTCAGACTCACCGGCCTATAGTTGCCTGGGTCCACCTTCTTCCCCTTTTTGAAGATAGGAACAACATTTGCTCTTCTCCAGTCTTCTGGCACTTCTCCTGTTCTCCAAGAATTTTCAAAGATTATGGAGAGGGGTTCAAAAATTTCTTCTGCTATCTCCTTCAGTACTCTGGGGTGTAATTCATCTGGACCTGGAGACTTGAATTCATTTAGGTTAGCTAAGTGTTTCCTCACTATCTTTCTGTTTATAGATATCCTGGATTCTTCTATTCCCTTAATAGGACAGTGAATAACAGTTGATGTTGCATTTCCTTTCTGAGAGAAAACAGATGCAAAATAGGAATTTAAAAGTTCAGCCTTCTCAACATCCTGTCTTACCATTTCATCATTTTCATCCTGTAAAAATCCTATAGCATCTTTGACTTTTCTTTTACTTTTGACATATCCCCAAAATCCTTTATTATTGCTTTTGACATCTCTTGCAAGCCTCAGTTCATTTTCAGCTTTAGCTAATCTGATTTGTGCCCTGCAGGTTCTGCAGACAGCATTATATTCTTCTTTAGATATGCCTCCCTCTTTCCATTTTATAAACATTTTTTTCTTCCTTTTTAGCATGTGCTTAAGTTCTGTGTTCATCCATCCTGGTTTCCTTAAATGCTTCCTATTCTTCCCTCTTTTCGGAATTGTTAACAACTGTGCTTTGAGAATTTCATTTTTCAAGATTTCCCATCCTTCCTGGACATTTTTGTCTTTAAGGATATCCAGCCATTGGATCCCTCCAATTCTCTTTCTGAATCCCTTAAAATCTGCCTTTCTGAAATCTAACCTTGACGTCTGAGTCTTCACAGGTCTTCCACCTCTAGTAATCCAAAATTCTAAAATAGCATGGTCGCTACCTCCTAGGGTCCCAGCCACTTTTACCTCCTCAACCATTTCCTCCCTGTTTATAAGGATTAGATCCAAGGTAGCAGTTCCCCTTGTTTTCTCCCTTACCTTTTGGAAGATAAAGTTGTCAGCAAGAGAGGATAAGAATTTCCTTGACCTGTTAGTTTTGCCTGAGAGAGATTCCCAACAAATGTCTGGATAGTTGAAATCTCCCATGACAACTATGTCATATTTTTTGGAGAACTTGGCCATCTGATGCATAAAGAGTTCATCTATATCTTCGGCTTGCACAGGCGGCCTGTTGTAAATGCCTACAATGGTGTCCTTTCCATTGTTCTGTCCTTGTATTCTTACCCAAACAGTTTCCACAGAACTCCCAGTCTCTGAAGCTTGGAGGAGGTCTGCGAGGCTTGGAGGGGAGAAGAGAACTCGTACCTCCGGTAGCGTCCTTAATAATCTGATCCAATTGTGATCCGAAGAGACGCACTCCCTGAAAAGGCAGATTGGTCAGAGACTTTTTAGAGGACAAGTCCGCCTGCCAGGCCTTGAGCCAAATTGTACGTCGGATTGCCACGATGTTACTTGACGCCTGAACTGCGCAAGATGCGGCATCCAAGGAGGCAGAAAGCAGATAATCCCCCGCATTGGAAATCTGATTGGCGAGATCGGCCAAATGCTCTGGTCGTGCCTTATCCAGAATGCCCTGCCGAAGGTCGTCTGCCCAAGTGGATATGGCCTTTGCTGCCCAAGAAGAAGCAAAGACTGGACATACCGCTGCTGATGCCGCTTCGAAGGCAGATTTTGCTAGAGATTCTATGATCCTATCATTAGACTCTTTTAGAGACGCCACACCTGACAGCGGAAGGACCGTATTATTAGAAAGTCTGGACACGGGAGGGTCCACCGAGGGAGAAGTGGCCCAGTTGTCCGTGAGCTCTTTAGCAAACGGGTACAGCACGCCGAGACGCTTTCCTCTTTGAAAGCGTCTGGTCGGATCTTCTCTCTCCTTTGTAAAAATCTTTCCAAACTCAGAATGGAAGGGAAACACCCTGGATGGTGTTTCCGCCCGTCTGAACAAAACCTCCTGATCTGAGGATTTCACAGGGGCGTCAGCGATGTCGAAGGTATGGTGAATCGCGGCAATGAGGTTTTGCACCGTAACCTTCATGTTCGCATCCTGGTCCGAATCCAGCTCTAAGACCCCTTCCGATTCCGAAAGCGCTTCGCCTGACTCGGGAGAGGAGGCCCGAGAGGGAGACTGCTGGGGACTATGGGGTGAGGTAGGACGAGGGGAGGACTCCGCCTGGAGGTCCTGCCTGGGCCTCTTGCGACTGCCGCTGGCTGGCTCAGATGGGACGTCCTGAGACGTGCTGGGTCCCGCCGAAGCTCCCAAGGGCAACTTGTCCAGAACGGCTACTAGGGACTGAGACACCTTGGTGAGGTCTGCCACTGACTGTGATAGAGACGAGGCCCAGCCCGGCATGGGGGGCTCACTCACCACTGGGGCTATGGATGGCTCCTGAGCGGCGTCAGGCTGGATTGGATTGCTACAGTCCAGGCAGAGGGGAGTGGACTGACCTGAGGGAAGTTTGTGATTGCAAGAAGAGCACGCAAAGTACTTGACTAAGGTGCCAGAGGAGGCAGGGGGACGAGCGCGGTCAGACTTAGAATTAGACATACTGACGAACAGTCACTGAAGCCTTGCCGGAAGGTTGGGGGACAGGAGGCAGAGGAGGGTGTCAGTCTGCAGAGCTACTCACGGTCCGGTGTCCTATCGCAGCTTCCAATAAATGGAGATGCACGGTTCGTCCGGCTTGCAGGGGCACGGCTGAGGGAACAGCGTCCGGCTGACAGGCTGCGAAAATGGCGGCAGACAGAGAGGAGCCGAGCAGGAAGCGCGCGCTTTCCTGCAGATGCAGAGGAGGGAGGTAGGCGGGGCTAGGCGCCGATGATAAAAATGGTGCCGCCCGCTAAGATGGGGGGGGGGGGGGGGGGGAAGAGCTGTCCGATAACCAGCCAGGGCCTAAATAGCTGCAGCGGCCGCCTGGAGGCGACGCGCAGGCGTCGCAGCACTGTCACAGCGACCGCTGCCGAAGAATCCATGGAGTGGCCTGGTGTGGAACCCGCAAGGGAGAATGGGACTCCGGTCTCATACTTACCCTCCTGATCCGTTTCATCCAGCGTACTGTTTCAAGGAGAGTATCCTGCGCCTCAACCGACCGACCGGCTCTGGTAGGCGAGTGGGTGGGAGACGGGGAGGGGAGCGAGGACCATCTGGAACGCCACATCCATGTTAGGGGTCTTGGTCCTGCTGTAGACTTATGAGGATACGGGGTGGCAGTACACGCCATACTCATAGTCTCTTTGTGGGAATACGGATGTGACTATTCACTCCGTATCCCTCCGGAAAAACCTGAAAAGAAACGACGCACATCGAGGTAGATATGGGTCTAATCAAAGACCCGTGTCCACCTCATACTGACACTAAGCTAAACTGGGGAACTTCCTGCCGGTCGGTGGGGTGTACACTGTGGAGGAGGAGCTAACCTTTTTTGTGCATAGTGTCAGCCTCCTAGTGGCAGCAGCATACACCCATGGTCTCTGTGTCCCCCAATAAGGCGAACGAGAAAGACAGATTGAAAGGAGAGTCTGAGAAATGAAAAATTGAGATGGGGATCCTTAGAGGTTCACAGGAATCTCCTCCACCTCTCTCCAGTGGTAGTTGAAAGGTTTTTTTTTTGGTTTTGTAAAATTTAAAAAAAAAAAAAAAACAGCCATTGCCTTTCTTATCCTCCCCAGGTCCAACTCTGAGTCTCCATGTTTCTCCTGATGTTGTCTGCAGTGCTTACGTCACATCAACAGGGCATTGGCCTAACTAAGCTTAGTTCTGCAGACAATATCAGTCACCAGGAGCAGCAGCAGAGAATCCGTGCCGGACCTGGGGAGGATGAGAAAGAGGAAGTTCTTTTATTTAGTTCTCACAGACTCTGCTCTTAGTCGACCCTTTAGGGGATTAATAAATATCAGTCTGCTTGGGAAAATGAAAGCAGATACAGGTCTGTCTTCTGAACGTAAGCTGTAAAAACACTCACAGTGGTCAGATTCCTGAAAGAGCAAGACGTAAGCATTCTCCTGGTGGTGAGGAGACCTGTCCTGTACAGATCTGCTGGGTATGAGGATGGAGCTATACATTTATGAAGTCAGAATAGCTTGAGAAGGACACATGATGTATCTTAACAGATTTTTAGCAAAATATCCTGGAAATGATCTTATAATGCTAGTGGATATGCAGTTATTCTCACCACAGAAGAGACCTTAACAGGGTATTCCCATCTGCAAGATCATATCCCTATATGTAATTGAAGTAATAATAGCAAATACCTCCAATTAGAAATGTAGTATAGTTCTTCTGATTCGCTATGTCGCCTACCTCATGTGCAGGGCATTGCAGTAGCTTAGGTATCCATGGTCATATAGTGACATTAGTTAGTTGTTGATGGTCGTAACAATGGATGCCCAGGACAAAGTAAACGACATAGTGAATCAGAAGAACTATACTGCATCTCTAATTGGAGGTATTTGATATTATTATTACACCTACTCCTTATTGGGATAGGAGATTGAAGATGGGAATACCCCTTTAAAGCTGCACTCTCTGATTTCCTATCGTGGGGCATATACAATGTTTGTATAGAGTAGTAGTATGAAAGAAGCTGCGCGTGCTGGAAAGTTAAAACCGGTTATCGGTCTCGGCTTTCAATAAACACTTTGGTTAGTCTACTACACCACCTATAAATAAGATCCCAGAGAAAAGTGTCTGTAAGACTGTAAATCACCAAACGTACAGGTAATAATGATCATTCCACCTTGTCCTGTCATTGTCTGAGCAACGTAGCAAATGTCAGGGTGTCATCTCCATAACCTGAATGTCAAGGCGATTCACATGGGTAATCTCAGACACGTACATGCTATTAGAGCTATTATTATCTGTGAGGAGCTGCAGACTAGCACACGGGAAGATTACTCTATAATTATGGCCGCTCTAGACTGAGCACATGTGCAGACTGCAATCATCTCAGGGAAGATTACTTTATGACATCACCGTAACATGCTATATACAGTGATCAGTAGCCTTGTAAGGCCTCGTTCACACGATCAGATGCTGTCGTGAAAAGGAGCGCAGATGAGCGATTTTTTCCCATAAGAAAATATGCGCGTGAATAGAAATCGCAGCGTGCACTAGTTTCTTCTGTAAATCAGAGGAGACACACCCATTGAAGTCTATGGGTGCGCCAAGAAAGAAATCAGATGCCGTACGGCGCCAAAGTATAGCGTCCGATTTTTATGGATATTTTGTAATTCTGTAATATCTTAAACTGTAAATGATTTGCAGCTGCTGTAAAAAAAACAAAAAACAAATTGTATACAGATGACCAATGAGAAAAATCGGCACACTTTTCTGGATGAAACGATTTTATACGTTTTTAGTGAATCTAGCCTAATACAGAGGGAAGGAAAAAAATAAATAAATGCGTCAACCTGTGACCATACAAATGCAATAACTACTCCCCAGTATAAAGAGCTGTAACATTTTTTCTCGTTCGGATATTCGTATAATTAATTATTGCATCTTTTTTGGTGGTACATGGGTCCTAATTTTTAGGTTGCGTTCATACGCTCTCTTTTTTTTAATTTTTTTTTGTCGTCAATATTTTATGATATTGGTGGGAAAATAAAAGGAAATGTGTGATTTTTTTTCTTTTATGACCACAACAATAAAAATACATTTTAAAATTTGTTCCCTATTCTGTAAATTTTTTTCATATATTGCAGCCTTTTTTAGTTCACGATGATGAGGGTGGGGCAAATAACAGGAATTTAGATTGGCTCTTTTTAGTTTTTTTAATTTATAAAAGACCTTTGGGGGATGTGTCAACATTTGACTTGTTGGTAACAGGACCATTTTCCCCCATTCCTGAGCAGGCACACTTTCGGATTTTACCGTACATGTGCTTTTAAAGTCTCTATAATTTTTTCGATATTCAAATGATTTTTGCCCATTTTTTTTTTCACGATATCGTACTTTTCAGAAGACGCAGTTTTTTTTCTTCCAAAATTTTGGAGAAAAGAGGGGGGTGCGTCTTATAGCCCAGATGTACCTTATCGTATACTCTGGCTGTGGATGGAGGTCGGGCGGCAGAGCAGCGGGTCACAGAAGCTAGTTGTGGCTGCTGCAGCTAACAATGTGACCACTGCTAAAGAAAATGAATATTCACCGTTCCCCACCATAGTCCCTCCTACCTCTATGCCAGGGGTGGGGAATTTTTTTTCTGCCAAGGGCCATTTGGATATTTATACCATCCTTCGGGGGCCGTAGAAACTCCGCCCACAAATTACATCCTGACTGGCACTGGTGTCATGACGTAATCTTTCATTGCATGCGCTTCAGTGTTCATTACTGAACACTGTGTGTGCTAACAGAGCAAGAAGAAATTAATGAGTTTGTGTTAATCAAAATACAGCTCCCTGCCCAAGAAGGCAGTCCCTGAAAATCTGCCCGGGGGCCTGATAAAAGGTCATCGAGGGCCGTAAATGGCCCTGGGGCCTGAGGTTCCCCATCCCTGCTCTATGCACTGAAGTTGGCACAGAGAGTGAGTGGGACTATGGGCGTGGAGAGCAGCGAATATTCATTCTCTTTAATAGTGGGCACACGTGATCGCCCAGAAGCTGCAGGAAGCAGGCGGCTGCGGCTAACACTGTGACCGCTATTAAACAGAATGAATATTCACTGCTCAAAATGCCCGGGACTATGGGATGTGAATATTCCGGCAGTTGATCTCGGATTGTGAGGGCGCATAACAGGGACGTCATGCGCTGTTACATGCTGAATTCAGCGCTGCAAGGGATAGTAAGAAAGGTGAGTATAATTTTTTTTTTGTGTGGGTGCACCAGAATGGGGACACGTGGGGGCCATGGATACCAGGATTGGGACACGTGGGGGCCATGGATACCAGGATGAGGCTATGTGGGGGCCATGGATACCAGGATGTAGATGAGGGTGTCATGTACACAGGATGGGGATGAGGGGGCCATATATATGTGGATGGGAGATATTAGTGCAGAATTGGGGACATTATCCCTATAACAGTGTCAGCAGCAGATCCCCCCATAACAATATGTCAAAACCACATTTTTGGCTTTAATTTTAAACCTAGGTGAGTCTTATAGTCCGAAAAATACGGTACATTAAATCCTTTTTTGCGGATATCGGGGGGGGAAAAGGAAAGAAAAATAGGAAACTTGTATTTTTTACATTTTGTCTTTCTGAGGCTGGTTTCACATTTGCGTTTTTTAGCGCTGGAAAAAAACGCTAACCTGCGCATGCGTTTTTTCCCCTATATTTAACATGGGTGCGCATACCTGCGCGCTTGTAAGCGCATGTATGCGATTTTCATGCGCTGCGTTTTTTTGGGGTGTGCGATTGGATTTTCCAGACGCATCATGTTGCATTTTTTGGCCCTGCAAAAAAGCGCATGCGCACATATGCGCACGTTTTGCGCTAAAAATGGCCATTATAGCCTATGGATGCGCATATGTGCGCACTGGCATGCTCATGTAAGCGTTTTTTTGCATATGCGTTTTTTTTTTTTAACCATGGAATTTAGGGGTTTGAGTTAGAGTTAGGGTTAGTTAAGGGGGTTTAGGGTTAGGGTTAGGGTCAGGGTTAGGGTTGGGTTTTGGGTCAGGGTTAGGGTTTAGTATGGTTTGGTTAAGGGTTAGGGTCAGGGTTAGGGTCAGGATTAGGGTTAAGTATGGTTTTGTTAAGGGTTAGGGTCAGGGTTAGGGTTAGGGTCAGGGTTAGGGTTAGGGTTAGGGTCAGGGTTAGGGTTAAGTATGGTTTTGTTAAGGATTAGGGTCAGGGTTAGGGTCAGGATTAGGGTTAAGTATGGTTTGGTTAAGGGTTAGGGTCAGGGTTAGGGTTAGGGTTATGGTTAGGGTCAGGGTTAGGGTCAGGGTTAGGGTTAGGGTCAGGGTTAGGGTTAGTAAAGTCATGGTTTGGGTAGTGTGAGGGGCCACCTAAAAATGTTGGAAAAAAACGCAAACGCGGTAAAAACGCGCTAAAAACGCATACAAACGCATAAAAACGCTGCGTTTTTTTCATGCATGCTCATAAAAATGCTTGAAAAAAACGCAGCAGTTGTATGCTTATGTATGCGTTTTTTCAATGCGTTTTTTTGCGGGAAAAACGCGCTGCAAAAAAAAGCAAGTGTGAAACTAGCCTGATCGTAAAAAGACTGCTAAAAAGTTTAAATTACGTATCCTTTTCCCTTGAAAGTTTTTTTTTTATATTGGACACATTTTTTGTTGACAAATGGACTAACAGCGACGTGTAGTTTTTTTTTAAATTTTATTTATCCTTTTTTTCTTCTATTTTACTTTTGCTGTTTTTTTTCATGCACTTTAAACACTGTGCCCCTCCCCCATGAGGTCTTAAAAAACAATGGGGGGGTAATTTAACATATTAGTACATTTTTACTGCTGATTTCCAGCTAAATGGGGGTGGCATATTAGTCCCAGTTACAGGGGAATGTCAGCCTCATGCGTGCACAGAAGAAGGGGCTAAGTTTCAGAGTATTCAGGAACTCATGTTGCCTCCTTACACCCTATGATCACATTACCAGAGGGTCCAGTGGAGGAAGCACTGTCTGTGCCTACTAATCTGTACACACAGCGCTGGATTCAGCACTATGTATACAGGGATCAAGAAGATAAACATGGCAATAAACCATGTTTTTTTCATCTGAATTCTCATGACAGCGCTTCCTATTCTCTGCTCGAAAAGGTAAAATTGGTAATACATCTGACCGCCGACTCCCACAGTTGCATGAAGTTGTGCAGCTGCTCGACTACGCAATGACGTTTTAGAAGGTTATTGCAATGTATAACGTAGATTGTCCTAACATGGATGCTCCAGAAATAGTTAAAAGGGTTGTGCAAAAATATGTATAATCTATGCAAAGGATAAATCTTAGTTACTTACCAGTAACGGGATTTTACAGAGCCCATGACAGCACCACCTGAGAGAGGGGGTATCCGCCCACCAGGACAGGAAACCTACTGAATAAAAGGAGATACCTCTCCTCCGCATCAGTTTGGGTTTCAGAGCATGAGAGGACCTCTAGACAGTTAGTAACATAACCATCACCAAATACATCTTTCTTAACACCCTTAAAAGTGCACACCACAAGTAACAAAGCGGGGGAGGGAATATAAGGGTGCTTTCATGGGCTCTGTAAAATCCTGTTACCAGTAAGTAACTAAGATTTTTTTTTCTCCCATGACAGCACCACCTGAGAGTTTGGCTATGTGCACACATAAGAGTTTTTTTTGCGTTTTTACCACATAAAACGCTTAAAAGAAGCACCCCATTCATGTTAATGAATTACGCACTTTTTGTGCAAATTGATGCGTTATTTTCTGCAAAAAAAACGCATCGCGGTAAAAACCGCAGCATGCTCATTAATTTCACGGAAAATTCCGCATTTATAGCTATTTTCTATGAGACTAGAGACGCTCCAGAAAAAACGCATTAAAAAAAAACGCGCGTTTTCTGGGAAGGAGTCCGGTTTTCAGTCAGGAATTTTCTGCATACATGCGCACATAGCCTTTGAAATAGATCAAAAGCACCCTAGGGAAGGATCACCGCTTGCAATACCTTCCTCCCAAAGGATAGGTGAACAGAGGACGACAGTTTGAGGCAATGGTGTCTATAGAAGGTGGAAGGGGAAGACCATGTGGCTGCCTTACATATTTTTGTCGATCGATGCCTCCGCTCTTTCAGCCGAGGTGTTTGCATATTCCTGGTAGAATTGGCCTTCAGGTTTTCAGGAACTGGCCTATTACTAGAAGTGTATGCTAAGTTAATGGCGTCCTGTCACGATCCATGATGGATTGTGACAGATAAAAGCACAAGTAACCTTTTTTTTTCCTTTAAGCTGTTTGCTTAAAGTTAGTTTTGCCCCCGGTGACCATTAGGGTCATTACATAGTGGTGTCTTTAGTTCTAGTTTTTCCCCCGGTGGTGGCTAGTATTATTACACGAGAATCACTAGCAGGTGTGATGGCGCTGGCTCTTGTCTATAAAGGAGAGTCAGGTGGTCTCACTCACTGTTGGTGATATTGGTCATTTCCAACCATCCTTGATGGAGGAAGGAGCTAGAGAAGAGTTCCTTGCAGCTCAGTCAGAGTCCTGGTGGTGAAGGAGCAACAGTGAGGAGTTCCTTGCAGCTCTGACAAAGCTTTGGTGAAGTAGCAGCTATTCAGGAGGAAAGCTGCACTCAGGTGCTGGACTCTGTTGCTGGGAGCACTAGCAACAGCAAAGCTAAGTGGTTTTTCCCTGTTTGTAACTTTCCTTATGTGTGTTTTAGTGCAGTGGTGGGATTAGTTTCTGCAACGTCCAATTCATTAGAAAGGGATAGGTGCAGGGCGAGCTAGGGTTTTTAGGTATCCTGCTCGTCGCCAGATGCGGAACCTGCCTAGGGACCATCAGGAGTGTAGAGACACTGACTCAGGGGAGTGCAGGAGGTCTCCACGTCCCCGTTCCCTATTGCAGGGCCCTCCATTGTATCGGTTTCCCTGGTGTTTCCCTTATCTCTGTAAATTCGCCCTGCTAGAGGCGGTGTATCCAGATACACGTGTAACTATTGAAATTCGCCTGCTAAAGGCGGTGTATCCGGCTGCACGTTACCTTGTTTAAATTCGCCCTGCTTGAGGCGGTGTATCCAGGGTCACAGGTGTCATAGAAATTCACCCTGCTGGAGGTGGAGTATCCAGTCACCCGTGACATCACACGTCCTATATCCATCTAGCTATGGTCCCCCTTGTAACACCAAGCCCCTTCCTGATTACCTGTAATGACACAAATAAGGCCTCATCCTTCCTCCATTGCCTAGTTCTGTCTAAGTACTGCATCGAGGCCCTCCTGATGTCTTGTGTGTGAAGTCTGCGTTCCTCTGCATACCTCCTGACTCCTATGCAACTTCCAATCCACTTTGGGGAGATATGCTGAATCTGGCCTCAAAACCACTCTATAATCGGATACCTGCATAAATGGATGATTAATGGATAGGGCCTGTAAATCACTAACCCTGCGGGCCGACCTAAGGGCCATTAGTATCACTGTTTTTAGTGTTTGTATTTTATCTGACACTTCATGTAGGGGCTCAAAGAGCGATCTTGTTAAGGTTTCCAGGGCTAGATTTAATCCTACGGTGGCATTTTTGGAGCTGGCATAGGTCTTGACCTCTGGCATGCTTTAATGAATCTAGCCAACCACTTATTCGCGGCCAGGTTATAGTTGTATAGGGCTGCTAAGGAGGATACCTGCACCTTAAGGGTGCTGGTGGCTAGGCCAATCTCCATACCACTCTGAAGGAACTCTAAAATAGCTCTGATTGTGATCTTACTCCCAACAGACTGCCCTAAAAAGCAAAAAACTTAGCCCATATTCTGCCGTATATCCTAGTTGTTATAGGCTTCCTACTCTGCATCAGACTAGCCACTAAGGCCGGAGAGAACCCTTTCTATGCTAGCAGCGCCCTCTCAAAATCCAGGTCGTCAAATGTAGACCTGAGTTCTGAGGATGTGACACTGGTCCCTCCCTGAGGAGACCCGGAATGTCTGGGAGAATTCAGAGATCCGACAAGGACATCCTCCTCATCCATGAGAACCATGGTCTCTTGGGCCAAAACGGTGCAATGAGGATGACATCTGCTCCTTCCTCCTGAATCTTCCTCAGAACTGCCGGGATCAACATTAACGGGGGAAATGCATAAGCCAGTTGGAAACCCCAAGGAATCTGTAGTGCGTCCACTGCATATGGTTTTTCTCCTGTGTTTAGAGACCAGAAGATTTTTCTCTTCCTGTTGACAAAAAAGTCTATCTCTGGCTGCCCCCAAAGATACACAATCTGCTAAAAGATTGACGGATCCAGTTCCCATGCCTCCTCTTTTAAGGTTGTCCGGCTGAGGAAATCTGCTTCCTCGTTTTCCTTTCCCTTTACGTGTATGGCCGATAGTTGTAGCTGATATTCCTCCATAACCTGGAGAATTTCCCGAGCTAGCCACATTAGGGGCCGGGATCTTATGCCCCCCCCTGGTGATAGATATAGGCAACTGAAGTTCGGTTGTCTAACATTATTTGAACATGGTTTCCTTCTAAATGGGGAAGGAACTCAATTACTGCCTTCTTTATTGCCAGCAGCTCCTTGTAGGAAACACCAGCTTCTGCCTCTGACCAGATTCCCTGGATTATACGGTCTCTGAGATGCGAACCCCATCCTTCTGCTCTTGCATCCGTCACGATCACGTCCGATATCTGGTGGGACCATGGAATACCCCGCGACAGATTTCTTGGATCCAGCCACAAGGTCATGGAGTCTACCGCTTCCTGGGAGATTATATTCTTCCCCTCTAGGCATCCAGCAAGCTTCCTTTCTCCCTCTAGGACATCCTGCTGTAAGGCCCTGGAATGATACTGGAACACCTGTACTGCTGGAATGCATGGAGTCTTTGATCCTAGTAGGGACATAGCTATCCTCAGGACATGATCCGGTTGGTTAATACTGCTGACATTAGGGCTATAATTCTGTCTTTCTTCTCCTCTAATAGGAGAGAGACCTGCCTCTCTGAGTCCAAAATAAGCCCCAAGAAGGATTGAACCTTCAGGGGCTGCAGCCTTGACTTTTCGATATTTATCATTGAACCGAGTTTTGACATAGTGGCTTGGATGTGCTTTAGTTGAGAATTGCCATCGCGTTCCGTTCTGCCGATCACTAAAAAAGTTGTCCAGATATGGCACTATTAACACATTCTTTTCCCGCAAATGTGCCATCACCACCAGAACTATTTTGGTGAAGATTCTCGGGGCAATGGACAGACCAAAGGACAGAGCCCTGTACTGGAAATGTCTGAGTTGCCTGTCTATATACACCGCTACCCTCAGGTACTGTTGGTCTTCCCGATGGATGGGAACATGGTAATAATGGTCCTTCAAGTCTAAGACACTCATGTAGCAGCCTGGGAACAAGATCTTTATTGCTGACTTTGACATTTTGAACAGTCTGTAGACCAGGAACTTGTTGAGGCCTCTCAGATTGATAATTGTCCTGAACGACTGGTCAGGCTTCCTTATCAGAAACGGGAGAATAAAACCCCTTCACCTGCTGCTGAACAGGCACCTCCACCAGTACCCTCTTTTGAAGTAAAAGTAACACTTCCGTCTCTAGGGCCTGTTGTTCCTTCCAGGGTGGGGGGGGATGAGATCCTGAAGCCATGTCTCGGGGTGGATGTGAACTCTAGTCTCAGCCCTGATCTTATTATACTGAGTACACAGGAATTGGCTGAGATTTCCTCACAAGGAGGTTGGAAGTGGGACTCCTACCTGGGACAGCCCATCACTTGGAGGATTTTCGGCTCCTCGTCGAGGAACCCCAAACATGAAACCCTTGCTCCTCGGTTTCTAATCCTTCCAGTCACCCTGTTCCTTGGAGGGTCTACTCCTGCTTTACCTTCTCCTACGAAAGGAGCTTATGAACTGAGGGCGGGACACACTGGGAAAGCCTTTTTTCTTATCTGCTGCCTTGTCTAGTATATCGTCCAGGACTTGACTGAAAAGATATTTCCCTTCACACGGGATATAGCATAGCCTAGTTTTAGCCTGGGCATCTCCCGGACAGATTTTGAGCCACAGGGTCTGCGGGCAGCATTAGACAGGTTTGCCCATCTTGCTGCTAATCTAACAGAATTGGCCGAAGTGTCAGCCAAAAAGGAAGATGCTCCCTGCAACAGCGGAAGGTCCGCCAGGATCTTTTCTCTCGGGGTGTTGTCTCTAAGATGGTTGCCAAGCTGCTGTAGCCACACCAGTATAGACCTTGCCATGCAGGTTGCTGCTATTGCAAGCTTTAATGAGCCTGCCAGTGATTCCCAGGCTTGTTTTAGGAAGACATCCACCTTCTTATGCAAGGGATCCTTGAGAGTCCCTAGGTCCTCAAAGGGCAACGTAGATCTTTTGACTGGTTTAGCGACCACGACATCAATCTTTGGGGTCTTCTTCCATATGCCCGCCTCTTCCTCATCAAAAGGATATCTCCTTTTTGAAGACGAAGGTAGTGGATTTCTGGCCACTTCCACTTTCTACTAATGAGCATTTTGATTTTCTCATAAAGTGGAAAGGAACGCCTCTTCCTCTGTTCCAAGCCACCGAACATAATGTTCTGGACTGTTCTGGTAGTCTTGGGATCAGATTTTCCCATAGTGGATCTTACTGCTCTGACCAGCCTGTCGGTATCCTCAGCTGGGAAGCAGGGTCTACCCTCTGTGTCCTCGTCAGAGGAGGATGAATCCGTCAGGTCCGAATCCTCCCCCTTAAACTCTACTGATCTTTCAGAGTCGTAGTTCTGGCTTCCCCTTTTCTCCATCAGGTGTTTTATGGACTCCTGAACCTCCGATCTAATGGTGTCCTTCAGGTCCATAGAGAACACCAGGGTGTCTGCTGAGACCGTCTGCTGTATACACCCTGAGCAGAGTCTCTTACTATAATTGCATGGTAAATCCCCCTTGCACAGGGCAGTTTCAGGGGCCTTCCCTAGTAAAGGAATACACAGAGAAAGGGGACCTGTTTTAATAGAGTGCACTTTCACGTAGATCACTCACCATTCAGCTGATTAATCTAAGGTACCGGAGACGGAGGCTGAGCTGGTTCCGAAGCTGGTCTTCCCTTGCAGGTGGGCTCATGACCCGCCTTGCTTTTCAGGCTGGTCCTTGTACGACTGCCATCGCTGCGTCCTTGCAAATGCTACTGGGGGCGCTGAAAAGGCTCCTGTGCTGGCTGCAGCGAAGATGGTGGTAGTGGTAGCGGCTGCTGCTGTGGTGGCGTCAGGTGGATTGCTGCAGGAAATGCCAAAATTTTTCTGGCCACTTCCCCTTAAATATAGGATGGCCCAGCCCACCTCTGGCTCCGTCTCCTCAAGTTCCAAATCCGGCGCGCAGTGTGCAGGGATCCCCTTAGCCCTACGCATGTGCAGTCCCGAATGGCTGTAGTTCCTCGTGTGCTACGTCATTGAGACGTACCGGATATCATTCTGCGTCCCACGTATGCGCAGACCCGGGTGGCTTCGCTTTCCGGTGCACTCGGCCCCAGGACAAGCCAGCTTCCTCCAGCATCTCCGGCACGTGCGCAGACCTGGAAGCAAATCCCAGCGCACATCGCTGGGGCGCTCCTGCAAACCCCAGCACGCGCAGACGCGGGACCTCTTAATGGCAAGGAGACATTTACCCAAGTGGTCTCAGCCTCCACGGTGCTGCACCAACCTCCCGGTCAGCATTACCTCACCCGTGGAAGGCATCCCTCGTTCCTGGAAAATCCCCCCCCCCCAGGTAAGTGTACTGCTTCATTCTGCAGGTTCCAGGGACAGGAAAACGAACTGATGCGGAGGAGAGGTATGGCCTTTATTCATTAGGTTTCCTGTCCTGGTGGACGGATACCCTCTCTCAGGTGGTACTGTCATGGGAGAAGAGAAAAGATAATATATGTATGATCATTTAGCGGCCAAAAGCTTAGACCCTCAACAACCCATAAAAATGGGGTCCTAAAGTCCCTTGAGGAAATGGAGCAATAATATGTACAAGTCAATACATGTCACCACCTCTTCAGTGGTGGTTTATAGGAGTAATGGTCATGCATGTGAACTATCTCTTCCACAAACTCAAAACTGAGTGGAGTGGTGGTAGCACATGAATACTACAGCTACCCTTTATCGTATACTGACTATCATACATTTGTTACCCATCCTGTGGTTTGATGAAAATAGTTTTTTTTAAGGGACAACCCCAATAAAACATTGTTTATGCATTGAAGCATTGCCAGGTAGGACAGGCTTAAGGCTATGTGCACACGGTGCGGATTCTGCTGCGGATCCGCAGCGCTAATGCTGCGTTGAACAGTAACATTGTTTTCAATGGTAAACTGAGAAACGCTGTGCACATGCTGCGGATATTTCCGTGCAGATTTGCTGCGGGTTCAAATCTGCAGCATGTCAATTCTTTGTGCGGATTCCGCTGCAGTTTCACACAGGGCTAAACTGCAGGCTAATCCGCAGGTAAACCGCTGGTCATTTGACCTGAGATTTTACATGCGGATTTTTAGAAATCTGCGTGGAAAAATCAGCAGGACCAAAATCTACGTGTGCACAAAGCCTTAGTCCTAGCTTTGCAGAATTTGATTAAATGCATCAGCCTAGCTTTTTACTAGAATCGGGGCCTGTGTTCACAAGTGGTGTCACACTGCTTAATGGAGCAGAGTCGAGTGTTTGGAAGCTGGCGAATATCCAGCCAAAATGTGAGCTGTAGCGAGCAGAAAGAGACGGACTGGTGTCTCTCTCTGTATGGAGACTACATGGATTACCTGGGAAAGCTGTGCAGTCTGTGTGTTGGAGCTGCAGAGAACCGTGTAGAAGCTATACAGCCTGTTCAGTATGATATGTTCCCGGAGTTCAACACTTCTTGGCGCTGGAAGCTGCTGGAGTTCAGGCTGAAGGGGATACCGAGACTGGTGTATGAAGTTTGTTCAGGGAGAATGGTCTGTACAGGTCAGTCCGCAGTGACTTATGTGCCCTGCTAAATGAACTGTTTTTATTTGCGGTGATACCGTTGTACCCAGAAGAGGCTGTTTTTGGTTTTGAATCACTTTGAGTTTTATGAAAGCAATAAAACTGCACCTGTTTAGATCAAACTGCATTGCCTGTGTGAACATTACCTAATGCCTACATGATAGTGTGAATCCCTACAGTATAATGTCATAGATGTTTCATATGTAGCCTTGATGAATAGAGACTTTGTTCCTCTTATTAAAAAAAACGAAAAAAAAACACAGTACCTAATGCTAGACCTTTGTCTAAAAAGAGCAATTTGTCACCTGAAAAGGGTATCAAGCTCTGCTTCCCGCTGCCTCTCCAGGTGTAGCTGCTCTTCAATGACACGTTTCATCCATGCTGCATCTGCGGCCGCCTGCTCCCGTCTAGCTGAGCGCAAGCGTTGCCCCTCATCCTCTTTGCTGATGAGGGCAGCTAATATCTTCATGTCCATTTCCTAAGGGAACAAAGCAGAATGATTCCCATTTTAAAGACAGACTTAATATTGCATCTCGGCACACGGTGCTGAGCTGCGTGTGACTTGTCTGATCCAGCATTTTTTTTAATGTATACACTAGTAATAAATCTGGCGCAAACTTCACTGCGGGATCGACAGGAACACAGTTCAATAATAACCCCAAAAAGCCAAGCTATTCCTGGCCTTCAGGATCTCACAAAATGTTACAATTTTTCATGTGTGCTGGTTCTAATAGGATTTTACGGTAAATACACTACTCCTATCAGAGAGGCTGTGATGATATGTGATCAGTGAACTAGTTATAGGGCTTGTCCAGGCAAACTTTTATGCCCTGGCAAAGGGTGTGGTGAAGGACAACTGTACACCGCATGGCAACTGGCCAAGGTATCTGTACAAAGTTCAATAAGGATGGGCAGCACGGTGGCTCAGTGGTTAGCACTGAAGCCTTGCAGCGATGGGGTCCTGGGTTCAAATCCCACCAAGAACAACATCTGCAAGGAGTTTGTATGTGCTCCCTGTGTTTGCGTGGGTATCCTCCAGGTTCTTTGATTTCCTTCCACACTCCAAACACATACTGATAGGGAACGTAGATTGTGAGCCCCAATGGGGAGAGTGATGATGATGAGGTCTGGAAAGTGCTGTGGAACTAATGCAACTATATAAGTAAGTAAAATAAATAAGTATGGGTCCTATTCCAGCTAATGAGAATTATGGGTGTCAGACACAAGCCTTGGCAATAATACCACCCATGTCAGGTGTCAGGATGGGAGACAACTGTTGTAATTACGGTAGCTCTATTTATAGTATTCATAGTTGTAGTGAGAGAGCAGGAGGGGTGGACTTTACAGCCGCCTCCTGCCACAGATATATTGGTACGGCTACCTCCATTACACTGATGTACTATTAAGTTAAAGGGTTAATAAATGTCCAAAGTTCTAGGAAATGTTTCTGTATAACCTGTACCAGCTTTGGTTTGGTACAAATAATTAGTGGGCCAGCCCCATGAAGGGATCTGTCAAAGCAAGTCTGATCCATGGTCACTAGGACTACACATCCTGTGATCTGGTGCGTCACATAACTGCTGTTCTGTAATTAATTAGGGGAAGACATCTTGTCTTTAGTAGAACGTCTAAGAACATATCCATTCTAAGGGCAAAGCGAGAGTACATTGCTTGACAAATTATAAAAAAAAAAGCTCTGCAATTTCTACGTATGACGCATCTCTTACCAGTTCTTCTTGCACCATCTGGGCTCTTCTCTTCATCTGTGCCGTGTATTGCCGACTAAGGAAGTGACTAAAAAGATCATAAAAATGTAATGAATATACAACCACCTAGTCCACATGACTAACTGTGAGCAACGGCTTCTTCACTCAATTCCAGTGTCAGCCCAAAGGTGTAATAATGCCTGTCTGGCCTACTAGGATTACAAAGATTGGCACAGGTGCCATGGTTCCTCTACTCACAGTACAGAAGAGCATTCTGATTTCTTCTTTGACTTACTGTTCACACAGTTATTGCTATCTTACACTGTCATACTGATTGTGCCCTTGCCCTCAGCAATAGTCTTTTCCTATACAACATTATTTCTCAGCTTCGAAGCTCCATCCAAAGTGGGGATGTTTAGGAAAGGCCATCAAATGTGTGATCGGTGATAGCCTGACACACACCAGCTCACAGATCAACAAAACAAACCAAAATGATCACAATAGGGGGGTGATCATGTGATCGATGGGATCATGGGGGGGGGGGGGGTCAGCATTTGCAGTACAAGTGCGTGTTGCTAAGTTTGGGACAACAGCTCAGCCCCATTCAATTGAAAACACAGCCTCAGCATAATACAGTATCAGTACCGCGGTGAGGAGGCCACTTTATTCTGCTTACAGTGGGAGGTCCGGGGGCCAAGCTGATCACTGATCAGTGTTCAATTCTCTAGAGAATGAATCCAAATATTTACGTTGCGGAATCACATAACTCGATATTAGTGAAAAGTGAATTCAGATGACAATTGTGAAATAAAGCCAGTGTGTATTTGAAATAAATTCAGCTTTAATTTAAAGGGACTCGGTCTGCACAGGATGACTGTTCAAACTAAATAAAGGCGCTCAATGGTGGCACCAGTCATTTATGTACACCTTCCCACCTGCTTGTTGTCCCTCGATCACCACCACTTCTTCATTGACTGACAGCTCTGGCTTCATAGAGCCAGAGAAGGGTGTAGACAGATGGAAAACAAGCTGGTGGGATGGTGTATTTAAATGAGTGGCTGCGCCACGAAGCACAGAGTGTCTGTATTTAGTGTGAACAGTTATTTTCTGCTGACAGGGTGACTTTAAAATGGTCGCGTTGGTTTTAGCTTCAGATTTTACTGTACAATGCTTCTCATCCAGGAGAAGAACAGTCGAGCAGTCGCCAGTGTGGCACTCACCCGAGTTCTGACTTTTTCCTCCGTTCCTCAGTCTTCCTCCTCTCTTCCTGAAGCTCTTCTACTTCCCACTGTTGTCTCAATAAGGCTTCCTGTTCTTTCTTTAACTTTTGAGCCTAAGTGATGGCGAGTTGGTGATAATTAGGAATGTTTTATTAGGTATCTGACTATGGTCACTGCATTGCTAAGTGCAGTTAAAAAAAATATCAATGTAAGAATAAAGGGGTATTAACATCTGCAGGATCCTATCCCAAAATATAGTAATAATATTTGCAAATACCTCCATTAGAAATGTAGTATAGTTTTTCTGATTCTCTATGTCTCTTTTCTCACGTCCAGGCATTGCAGGACCTCAGGTATCCATGGTTCCGACCACTAGTTAACTGGAACCTAAGGTCCTGCAATGCCTTAACATGAGGGAAGAGACATAGCAAATCAGAAAAACTATACTACATTTCTAATTGGAGGTATTTGCTAATATAACTATTATTACTACTACACCCACTACATATTGGGATAGGACCTCGGACATGGGAATACCCCTTTAAAGCTGTATGTTACTGCAATAACTGCAAATATAAGCTCTGTAATGATGGTAATATATGATCTGAAGCTATAGATTAGTAATCAGAATTAAATTTCATTTCCTAAATTAATTATAACTTAATGCACCTTTGCAAAAAAAAAAAATTGATCTACAATATGCAAAATAAAAAATATTGCAGCTTTGCAAATGTCCTGTCATTTTCTGTGTACAGCTTTCCATGCAGACCTATGACCTGGACTGTCGACTCAGTCCTAACAAGATATCTACAGAGTCTCCATGCGCTTGGATGGAATTTTCCCATAAATTAGAAATACCCGAAAATGTGGGTCTTTCCAAATACCCAAGTCATTTTTATCTGACATCTCACCTCCACATTCCTGAACTTAAGTTCCTCCATTTGCTGCTGTAGGACCTCAGCACGTTCCTTTTCTGCTTGATGGCGCCTTTCCTCTTCCTTTTTGATTCTTTCCAGGGCCTCTTTTCTGGCGAGCTCATACTGGTTTTCAAACCGCTTTTTCTCTTCCTCTTCAATTATTTTTTCCTACAAGGAAAAATGTTGAATTACAATCAAGCAATTGAAGTAAAACCTCAAGAAAAAAAAAAAAACACTACACCAAACCACTTATAGTAAATGTCAATTTGCAATAAACCAGAATAAAGGGCCCAACACTCACCTGATCCTTCTCTGTGACCTGCTCTTCCCAGGCATCAACCACATGCTTTTTATGTAGACTGGATTCCACCTGCACAGACATTCATAACATAAAAGCTGTCACTTTCTGAGAAGAGAAACAAGACAAGCACAACCAAAGCATATGCAGCTATGTGCATGTATGGGCTAACGTAACACTATCCATTTCAAATATATACATCTAAAATGTGAATACAGGTCCTCCATCTACATGTATACCAAAAGTTAGCTCTGCTATGATAGTTGGTACTCAGACGCCATCATTTTTTCCACTGCAAGAAGACTATCACAGCAATCCAGCCAGCTTGTAGGCTCTGTAGCAAACAGCTAGTAACTGCTGAGCTCCTTATCTAGAAAATTAGCCACTCTTAGAAGATGACAGAGGTGGCCGGTAACCAAGGCAATGAGCAGTAAACAAGACAATTAAAAATCCCTCCCTTTAAGACTGACCATCTGAAAAATATGAGAACGTAAGACAGTTGCTCTCTAGGGAAATAAAACTCCACTAATGTGTCGGGCACCAGCTACTCCCCTCTCCCCCATTGAGAATACATCCAAGGAAGGAAAAGCTGTTGACCAATCAAGTGGGTTTTCTTTTATTCATATTTTTCATTTTATTGTTGCTATTTTTTTCAATTTAATTTATACACTGTACCACCCATAAGGTCTTAAAAGACCTTTGGGGAAGAGGGTATTTTATTAACATAGCAATGCATTCTTTTTATTGCTAATTTCCCTCTGGGGCTGGTATATTAGCCCCAGTTACAGGGAAATTTCAGTCTCCTGCCTGCATAGCAGAGCTTACTAGATTTTCTAGGACCCTGCAGCTCCTGTTCCCTTGTTCACTGGCTCCAGAGGAGGAAGAATGGTCAGTCCTTCCTACACTGTATACACAAGCACGGGTTCACCACTGTGTACACAGAGATTGAGAAGGTAGACATGATGATAGACCATGTCCTGGAAGTGTGGCTGTGTGCCCCACAGATCCATGATCTAGTGCTCATTGCTTAGTCTGCATTGATGTTTTAGAACATCAGTGCATGGACAATCGTGGACTGCCCGGATGTTTAAAGTCTACAGGCAGTTCAGAAAGAGTTAAAGGCGAAATTGTCGGTAAAAATGTATATAGGACCTCAGGAGTACCACAAATTAGAGCATGATAATACATTTCCAAGGATACCTTTTCTGCTGTCATCTAGTGCTCTGAAATGCAAATGACACTTGCACTGGTGGCATATCAGCACATACAGTCCTCTGCTCCGCTGCATGACATCACTTCTGCTCTAATCCCCACCCAGCCCTGCTCCTCCTGCTCAACAGGCAGCCTCTATACTGTGTGGCTTCAGGCAAAGAACAGGTGGCGCTCGGCACAGAACAGAGTTGGAGTGACAGAGGCTTCGGATCTACCATAGCTCTTTAGCCTCACTTGCATAGCCATTTAAATGTTGATTTGTCAGTAACAGAGGAACGGACTAGCCATATAAAGCTATTGCTGGCCTTGTCTCTTAAAGAGCTACATGCGTATATAAATAGTTTGGCGTGCAAAATCCTGCTGACGCTTTCCCTTTAAGCACGTGCACTATTTTCAGTCATAGGTGTTTTACTGATAGTTAAGCTTTTACCTCACGCAGCTTCATATTATTCTTCTTCCACTGCTCATATAGCAATTCTTCTGCGAGCTAGGAGACAAAATTGTGAGTGTCAATTCCTGATTTCATCTTTTTAGTAACCGCTCTGATGGGAGTAAGGGTGAACAATAACCTTTTTCCTTCTTTCCTCCCGTGCCGACCTCAGCCCGTCAGCCTTCTCCCTCATGCTGGTGATATCAGGATCCCGGTTTGTCGCGAGCTCCCGAAGTTCCTCCTCGAGTGAATCTCGTTCTTCCTGTAACAGTTTGCGAAGCTCTTCTCTTCGTCGCTCCAGGTTCCTTTTCTTCTCCTCTTTCTGCTTTTCTCGATGGTAAGCGTTCATACTAAGGAACGTATTACAGCAAATCATCTTCAGATGCACTGAAATCCACTGTTCACACACAAGTAGCTCTCAGGACAGATCTCTATGTGCGGTGGACGTAGTAATTGGAAGGTGGGGAATACTAAGTGAGCCAAGAACAACAAAAGCCATATGAATAGGTATCAAAGGTCCCGGCATTGCCAGGTGGCGCAATGTAATGGAACATTTATCTAATTATGTGAGCGATTTGTTATATCACCATGTATGAAGATCTGCTAGCTGGAAATACAAATCACCTCCCGATTTAAGAATGCAGATAAGCTCACATCATTACCTCTGTTCATACGAAACCCGCGAGCTCCACTGGGCCTGTTTGCTGCTGCACACATCGGATTGTCTGAAATACCGGTTGGCCAAATCCCACTCATTACGAAATCGGGCCTCCTGCTCTCTGTGGCGTACTATCTGCTTCTCCAGCACCCTACTACGACTGTGCCACTGAGATGGGATTGTAGGTAATGCCATCTGGGGGAAAAAAAAAAAAAAGACAATGACATGAGAACCTGCAATCATTCCTAGGAACACTAATTTCATGATAATCATGCACTCAAAACAGGCTGCCAATCACTTGTTCATCGGGTGAAATGGTCCTTGATCATTGTTTTTGGCGGTGCATCGACCTGTGCCAATAGCATCTGCACTGCCAAGAATAATAATAATAATCTTTATTTTTATATAGTGCTAACATATTCCGCAGTGCTTTAGGCTATTTACCCACACATGCAAAAAAAAAACGGACTTCTTCCCAGGAAAAACACGGGGTTTTTTTGCGTTTTTTTAGGAGCATCCTCCTGCTCATAGAATATAGTTAGAAATGCGGATTTTTCCGCAAAATTAATGAGCATGCTCCGTTTTTTTTGCGGAAAAAAACGCATCATGTGCACAAGAATTGCGGAATTCATTAAAAAGAATGGGATGCTTCTTGTATGCGATTTTGAAGCGTTTTTACTGGGAAAAACGCTTAAACGCTTACGTGGGTACACAGCCTTAGGGTGAGTGCACACGCTGCGGATTGGTCTGCGGATTTTTCCGCGCGGATTTGGCAAAGTCCGCAGGTCAAAAGACCTGCGGATTAGCCTGCAGTTTAGCTCTGCGGTTTCACACCTCACAATGGAGCAGGTGTGAAACCGCTGTGGATTCCGCACAAAGAATTGACATGCTGCGGATTTGAAACCGCGGAAAAATCCGCAGCATGTGCACAGCGTTTTTAGGTTTTTCATTAAATATAATGGTACTGTACAACGCAGCAGAAACTGCTGCGGATCTGCAGGGCCAAATCCGCTGCGGAGCTGCAGCAGAATCCGCAGCGTGTGCACACAGCCTTACAGTTTGCACACATTGATCAGCGCACATAGGCATCTGATATTCAGTGCGCATCGCAGGCACGGATTGCAGTCAAGCTATTAAATTACCGCCGACCAGCAAACAGGAAACTGACCTGCAGTTGTTTAGTGCCGTTGGCCAGCTAGTGTAAAAGGACCTCAAGCCTTGTGTTGGTCATCACAATCCAGCAGCACTTGGCAGGAGGGAGGAATTAAAGGGAATTTGTCAGATGGTTTAGTACCAGGGCTGTGGAGTCGGTAAGCCAAACCTCCAAATCCAACTCCCCAATTTCCATGACCCCCACTCCAACAAAATGGGCTACGACTCCACAGCCCTGTTTAGTACGCATAAACAAGGGGTGGGGAACCTCAGGCCCGTGGGCCATTTATGGCCCTTGTTAACTTGTTCTTCGGTCTCTGGGCAGATTCCCAAGGACCAGCTATGTTTGATGGCTGCCTGCCCTTTCATTTGTCTTTGCTCTGTGAGCACTCATACACAGTGTTTACTACTGAATGCTGAGGCACATGGAGTGAAAGATTGTTGTCACACCCGGCCCAGCGGCACAATTTTTGTGGTCCCTGAAGGATGGTATAAATACCCAAAAGGACTTGGAAGAAAAAAAGATCCCCACCCCAGGCATAAACCTTCTACGACTTTAGTTAAGGGACTTTAATAGGGTATTCGCATGTCCAAGATCCTATCCCAAAATGTTGTAGGTGTAATATTAATAATAATAATAATAATAATAATAATAGCAAATACCTCAAAATATGTAGTACAGTTCTTCTGATTCGCTGTTTAGGTAACCAAGGTTACGAGCAGTAAGAGCTGTCTATTTAACTGTTACTATATGAGTAGTTATAACCATGGATGCCTAAGCTACCGCAATGCCCTACATCAGAGGTGGGCAATTAATTTTCCCGAGGGGCCACATGAGAGACCATGACTGTTGTGGAGGGCCGAACTAATAGCTTGAAATTAATTCTACTCAATATTAATTTATTAATATTAATTGTATCACTTAATATTGAGCATAATTAAGTATGCTGACACCTCCCTATATATCTTTGAACCCAAGTACAGCCCCTTATATACAGCATGAGCCTCACACAGCCTACTACATATGCGACATGAGCCCAACACAGCCTCCCTATGTACGGCATGAGCTCTACACAGCCTCCCCGTATACGGCATGAGCCCCACACAGCCTCCCTGTATACGGCATGAGCCCCACACAGCCTCCCTGTATACGGCATGAGCCCCACACAGCCTCGTCTATATACGGCATGAGCTCCACACAGCCTCGTCTATATACGGCATGAGCCCCACCCACACAGCCTCGCCTATATACGGCATGAGCCCCACCCACACAGCCTCGCCTATATACGGCATGAGCCCCACCCACACAGCCTCGCCTATATACGGCATGAGCCCCACCCACACAGCCTCGCCTATATACGGCATGAGCCCCACCCACACAGCCTCGCCTATATACGGCATGAGCCCCACACAGCCTCGCCTATATACGGCATGAGCCCCACACAGCCTCGCCTATATACGGCATGAGCCCCACACAGCCTCGCCTATATACGGCATGAGCCCCACACAGCCTCGCCTATATACGGCATGAGCCCCACACAGCCTCGCCTATATACGGCATGAGCCCCACACAGCCTCGCCTATATACGGCATGAGCCCCACACAGCCTCGCCTATATACGGCATGAGCCCCACACAGCCTCGCCTATATACGGTATGAGCCCCACACAGCCTCGCCTATATACGGCATGAGCCCCACACAGCCTCGCCTATATACGGCATGAGCCCCACACAGCCTCGCCTATATACGGCATGAGCCCCACACAGCCTCCCCATGTACGGCATGAGCCCCACACAGCCTCCCCATGTACGGCATGAGCCCCACACAGCCTCCCCATGTACGGCATGAGCCCCACACAGCCTCCCCATGTACAGCATGAGCCCCACACAGCCTCCCCATGTACAGCATGAGCCCCACACAGCCTCCCCATGTACAGCATGAGCCCCACACAGCCTCCCCATGTACAGCATGAGCCCCACACAGCCTCCCCATGTACAGCATGAGCCCCACACAGCCTCCCCATGTACAGCATGAGCCCCACACAGCCTCCCCATGTACAGCATGAGCCCCACACAGCCTCCCCATGTACAGCATGAGCCCCACACAGCCTCCCCATGTACAGCATGAGCCCCACACAGCCTCCCCATGTACAGCATGAGCCCCACACAGCCTCCCCATGTACAGCATGAGCCCCACACAGCCTCCCCATGTACAGCATGAGCCCCACACAGCCTCCCCATGTACAGCATGAGCCCCACACAGCCTCCCCATGTACAGCATGAGCCCCACACAGCCTCCCCATGTACAGCATGAGCCCCACACAGCCTCCCCATGTACAGCATGAGCCCCACACAGCCTCCCCATGTACAGCAGGAGCCCCACACAGCCTCCCCATGTACAGCAGGAGCCCCACACAGCCTCCCCATGTACAGCATGAGCCCCACACAGCCTCGCCATGTACAGCATGAGCCCCACACAGCCTCCCCATGTACTGCATAAGTCCCACACAGCCTCCCCATGTACTGCATGAGCCCCCACACAGCCTCCCCATAAACTGCATGAGCCCCTCACAGCTTTCTTATATACAGCATGAGCCCCACAGTCTCTCAACATACTGAATGAGGCCCCACACAGCCTCCCATATGCCGCATGAGGCCCCCACTGCCTCCCCATATACTGATTGAGCCCCACACAGACTCTCCATACATTGCATGACAGTATACAGCCCTCCCATAGCTTCACCATGTGCAGTTTGCCACCCCCATAGCCTTCCCATGTGCAGCATGATACTCCCCCATAGCCTCCCCATGTGCAGCATGTCACCCCCATAGCCTCCCCATGTGCAGCATGTCACCCCCATAGCCTCCCCATGTGCAGCATGTCACCCCCATAGCTTTCCCATGTGTAGCATGTCACCCCCATAGCCTCCCCATGTGCAGCATGTCACCCCCATAGCTTTCCCATGTGTAGCATGATACCCCCCATAGCCTCCCCATGTGCAGCATGTCACCCCCATATTCATAGACATAAAAAAACATTTTTGCGAGTACTCACCGTAAAATCCTTTTCTCCGAGACGCTCATTGGGGGACACAGGTACGGTGGGTGTATGCTACCGCCATCTGGAGGCTGACACTAGGCAAACAACACAAGGTTAGCTCCTCCCCCGCCGTATACACCCTCGCCCTGAATGCGGGCGGAAACCAGTTTAGTACAAAAGCAGTAGGATCACAATAACAATCAGCCTTAATGCAGAGAAACTATGTCTGGCAAAGGACCACCCTGACATTCACAAAAGAACATACATTAATTACATAAATGAGAGCCAACTTGGCTAACAGGGTGGGTGCTGTGTCCCCCAATGAGCGTCTCGGAGAAAAGGATTTTACGGTGAGTACTCACAAAAATCCATGTTTCTCCTTCGCCTCATTGGGGGACACAGGTATTGTGGGACGTCCCAAAGCAGTCCCTGGGTGGGAGATTGACTCACCGATCCAAGCTACATGCACCTCCTGTTTAAAAGGTGCGCCACCACTGCTTGGAGAATCCTTCTACCCAGGCTCGCATCCGCCGAAGCCTGAGTATGGATACGATAATGTTTAGTAAACGTGTGCAGGCTGGACCAGGTCGCAGCATTGCATACCTGTTCCGCCGAAGCCTGGTGCCGAAGCGCCCCCGAAAGAGGCGCCCATTGCCCGAGTGGAGTGCGCTTTGATTCCTGATGGAACTGGCGCACCACTGATGCGATAGGCCTCCTGAATAGTTAAACGGATCCATCTGGCTATGGTCGCTTTTGAGGCTGCGAGTCCCCTCCTGCGCCCCTCAGGGAGCACGAACAGCGTATCAGTCTGGCGAAAAGGTGCCGTCCGCGACACGTACCTCCTGAGTGCTCTCACCAGGTCTAAGGTGTGAAGAGCTTTCTCCACGCGATGCACCGGTGCCGGACAGAATGAGGGCAAGACAATATCCTCACTTATGTGGAAAGAGGACACCACCTTCGAAAGAAAGGGGGGAGCCGGTTTAAGCACCACCTTATCCTTGTGGAAAGCGAGAAAAGGTGCTCGGCAAGACAGAGCCGCCAATTCCGACACTCGCCTCACAGAGGTAATGGCCACCAAAAACACCACCTTCCAAGAGAGGAATGATAAAGATATATCCTGTAGCGGCTCAAAAGGAGCTTCTTGCAGGACACTCAGGACCAGGTTAAGATCCCAGGTGTCCACTGGCGCCTTATAGGGAGGTACTAAATGAGAGACTCCCTGGATGAAAGTCTTCACCTGCATATTAGTAGCAATCTTCCACTGGAAAAGAACGGACAACACCGAAATCTGTCTCCTGAGGGAGCTCGGGGCCAGTCCCGCGTCTAGGCCTGATTGGAGAAAGGCCAAGATGTTGGGAATAGAGAATGTTAGGGGCGAAAACCCCCGCTCTCGGCACCAAGGGAAGAAAATTTTCCAGGTGTGATGGTAGATTCTTGCCGAGGTAGACTTCCTGGCGCTAACCATTGTAGCGACCACTCCACGCTCGAACCCAGCCTGGGTCAGAATCCAGGATTCAACGGTCATGCCGTCAAACACAGGGCCCGTCATCTTCGGGTGGAAGATGGGGCCCTGGGACAGTAGATCTGGACGCTCTGGCAGTCGCCATGGGACGTCGGTGAGCAGCTGCACCAGATCTGCGTACCACGCCCGCTGGGGCCAGTCTGGTGCTAGCAGAATCGCTGGAATCCCTTCTGTTTTGATCTTCCTGATGACCCTTGGAAGTAATGGCAACGGGGGAAACAAGTATGGAAGGCGAAACTGGTTCCATGGTAGAACCAACGCATCCACCTCGAACGCTCGCGGGTCCCGTGACCGAGCGACGTACACGGGTACCTTGGCGTTCATTCTGGACGCCATCAGATCCACGTCCGGAGTTCCCCATCGATGGCAAATCTGCTGGAAGACGGCGGGGTGCAGGGCCCATTCCCCAGCCACGACCTCCTGCTGGCTGAGGAAGTCTGCTGCCCAATTTTCTACTCCTGGGATGTGGACTGCCGACAATACCGACTGGTTCTTCTCGGCCCACTGAAGGACGAATCCTATCTCACGCATGGTTACCCTGCTGCGCGTGCCCCCTTGATGATTTACATAAGCCACCGCCGTGGCGTCTGACTGAATCCGAATGGGCCGTCCTACTAGAAGGTGCTGAAAATGCTGCAGCGCTCGCTGGACCGCTCGTATTTCCAACAGGTTGATCGGGAGGCGTGCCTCCTGTTGGGACCATTGGCCCTGAGCCGTGTGATGGCGAAAAACTGCTCCCCAGTCCAGGAGGCTGGCATCGGTCGTGACCACTAGACAGTGCTCTGGGGAAAAAGGTTGCCCTTGAAGAAGGGAGGATCTGATCGTCCACCACTCCAGTGACTGCCTGACTTGAAGGGACAGCCGGCACTGCTGATCGAGCAAAAACGGGTTCCTGTCCCAAGCTGCCAAGAGGGCGTGCTGTAGTGGGCGAAGATGAAACTGGGCAAACGGAATTGCTTCCATTGCTGCAACCATCTTCCCCAGTATCCTCATTCCAAAACGAATGGTGTGAGGAACAGGCTGCCGGAGCTTCTGGACTCCCTGCTGGAGCGCCAGGGCTTTGTCTTGCGGGAGAATCACCGACCCTCGGGAGGTATTGAAGATCATTCCTAGAAAGGAGATCCTCTGTGCTGGCACAAGGGATGACTTTTTCCTGTTAACCAACCATTCTAAGTGGGAGAGCGTATCCAGCGTAATGCCGACATTCTCCTGGCATGCCCGAAATGAGGGGCCCTTCACCAAGAGGTTGTCTAAGTAGGGCAAGATGACTTTGCCCCGAGAGTGTAAGACGGCCATCACGACTGCCATTACCTTCGTGAACTCTCTGGGGGCGGTGGCTAGCCCGAAGGGCAGCGCTGCAAACTGGAAGTGACGGCCATTGATGATGAATCGAAGGAACCTTTGATGCGGTGGAAAAATGGGGACGTGCAGGTAGGCATCCTGGATGTCGACAGAGGCTTAGTACTCTCCCTGCACCATGGCCGAACGGAGAGATTCCATCCTGAAGTGTTTGACCCTGATGAATTTGTTCAGGAGCTTCAGGTCCAAAACAGGCCTGACCGTCTCGTCCTTTTTGGGGACTGCGAACAGATTGGAATAAAAACCCTGAGCTCTCTCGTGCTCTGGTACGAGAACTATGACCCCGTTGTACTGGAGTTAATCGATGGCCCCCAGCAACGCCTTCGCCTGGGACTTCACCCTGGGAAGTCGGGCCAGAAAAAACTGTCTTGGGGGGTACGTGATAAACTCTATCTTGTACCCCGAAGACACAAGTTACGCCACCCATGTGCTACGTCGACCCAGACATGGCGAAAGAAAAGCAGGCGGCCGCCTACCCTGCTGATGTCGCCTACAACGTGCTGCGAGTCATTTGGCTGAGGACTTCTGCGGCCTGGTTCCTCTCGACCTGGGCTGGCACGCGCGCATCCTCCCCAATGGATTGGGTCTATATGAGACCTGTCGCTCCCTATCCTGATTGGAACGATTTGGGCCGGCCCAACTGGTGGCCGTCGTCTACCCGGTATTGCGAAAGGCCCGAAACCGTGCCGGGACCTGGCGAAAAGGCTGCTTAACTTTCTGCTGCGGGAGGAAGCTGCTTTTTCCCCCTGTCGCGTCAGAGATGAGCTGATCCAACTTCTCCCCGAACAGGCGGCCTCCCTGATGGGGCAAGAAAGTCAAAGACTTCTTGGAGACAGAATCAGCTCGCCAAGTTCTTAACCAAAGGGCTCTCCTAATGGCTACCGTGTTAGTGGCTGCAGATGCCGCACAATTGGCCGCATCTAAGGAAGCATAGATCAAGTAGTCTCCAGCCATTGAAATCTGACTTGCGACCTCTGACACCTCCACAGGCAGGCCTCTATCCTGCAAGGCCCTATTCAATGATTGCTGCAAACGAGGGAGCAAGCGCTGACCCTGATGCCTCAAAAACTGATCGAGCCAGGCTATGAGTCTATCAGTGGGGTCCTTAATGGATGAGCCACTCGGTACCGACAACAGAAACTTCGAGACCAGGCGTGACACTGGCGGATCCACCACTGGTGATTCCGTCCATCCTTTACGGAGTTCCGGGGCAAATGGATATCTTGCCTCTATGGTCTTCTGGCCCGAAAAACGCCTATCTGGGCGTTCTCTGTGCCGCTGCACTATATCCTCAAATTCCGGGTGAGTACCAAACACTCTGTGGGGTCGCCTGGCCCGTTTAAAGGCTACTTTATGGCTCGAAGCCAAAGTAACCTCATCTTCTACCTCCAGGGTCTGATTGACAGCTTCAATGAGGCTGTCCACTGTCTCTCGACTCCCTGGGGTATCAAGTTGCAGTGGCCCGTCTGAGTCATCATCCGAACTCTGCCTACTCCTGACCAATGGTGAGGGAGAGCGAGATGCTGGACTGTCAGATTCCGAAGGACCGGATAGACCGGGAGACCTTGTGTGGGTTCCTTCGCACCTGCCTGGAATGAGAGCGGCCCCTGCAGGCCGAAGGCTCTTGTGAGGTGGAGGACCCGTGCCAGATAAGCGAGGCACTATCCTTGCCTCCATTCGGGGCGCGAAGAGACTCAATCGCCCTTGTAAGCGATGCCATAGATTGGGATAATGATAGGGCCCATTCCGGAGGATTTTGTTCCCTGGACTCAGCTGCCGGGGGGGCTCCTGGGCACATTCGGAATCGCAGGCCTCGCACAATTTGTTGCTCTGCGCACGCAGAAACGCAGCCTTACAGGAGATGCATGCGGTGTAGAGGAAAGAGTGCATCTTTCCTTTCCTGGCCATATTGCCTCTGCCAGGCGGTTTGCTGCTTTTTTTTTTTTTTCCCCTTTTTTTTTTTTTTTTTTACTTAGAGAGGGGGGGCGGGCATCCCTTGCGTCCTAGCGAGCTCCCGCAGACTTGGTTACACTCACCGCTCCTGCGTCCCCCTCACGCCAACGCTCCTGCGTCTCTGTGCTTCTCGGTGGGGCAGGACGACCACTTTAACGGTCGCGGCCTACCCCGGTCTGAAGCCGGGGCCTCAATTTATCCGGCGCCCTCCCAGGCTTCCAGGGGGCGGGCCCCGGAAGTGACGCTGCCTAGCCGGGGGCGGAACTTCCGCCCCGGCCTAGCTCCGGACGAAGCCGCGGGCTAGATTTTTAACACCCTCCTGTGGCGCGGCAGCGCCACCGCAACTGCGCTCTGCGGTGGCGGTGGTGACGATTCTCCTGTGCCAATCCTACCCAGCGTCACAGGAGGAGAGGAACGGGGAAGGAGAGCCTATTCTTGCCTGCAGCGCCGCATCTCCCCTGCTGCCCAGGAGCCCCACGCACGGCCTAGCCAGACCCAAGCCCACCCACGCCCTGTACCTTCATCGCCAGCAGGTATGCAAACCATCGGGAAGGCGGGGGTGGTGAGGGGATCCTGGACGGTGCAGGCACCCTCAATCCATCCAGCTTCCGAGGCCGAGGAGAAGGACCGTCCGCCGCCTTGCAGCACCTCCGTCTAGCGTTGGTGGAGCAGTGGGGGCCGCTCGGACCGTCTTGTGCCTCTGTACAGCCACATGGTTTCCATACCTAGGGGTGGTCAGGGCGTTTCACACACTGATTGGTGAAGGAAGTGGCAGGAGGCACCTCCTCCACCAATGCTAACTGCGGGGGACCTCAGGTTTTCAGCCCCACAGTTGTCTCGGTCCGGACTAAGAGGGCCGGATGTGGCCTGCAGGTTGCACTTTGCCCATGACTGCCCTACATGGACGTAAGCAATATGCGAATCGGAAAAACTATAGTACATATCTAATTCAAGGTATTTGCTAATATTACACCTACTATATACTGGGATAGGATTTTGGAGATGGGAATACCTCTTTAAGCCATTTTCAAACATAGCTCTGGTCACAGATCAATTAATCAATGAGAATATGGAGTTCTATAATATTAATCTTTATTTTTATATAGCGCTAACATAATCCGCAGCGCTTTACAGTTTGCACACATTATCATTCTATTGTGTAAATTAGTTGGCAAATGCTCCGAGGGTGATCACAGTTGTGGCATGTGCTCTGACTACGCTAAACCTTGCTTCCTTGGCCTGGATGCACAGATCAATAACTGTGATATCCAGTGTGAACTGTGATGCGATTTTGCTCATGCAGACCCCAGTCATGGCACAAGCACCATACCCTACCTGCTCTTGGCAGCGGCACTGTAGTCTGCTGCACAGAAAGCAACACACAAGCAAATTATCCGTGCTAATCACAGGATTTGCCACAACAGGCTAGAAGGCTAACAAGCCCTCGAGGGTGGCATTAGTTTTGAGCCTTGGAGCTCTTGCCAAAGCAGGGAATGCACTTGGACAAGGAATGAACTTGCATCTGTCAGCCCATTAACATAATTATCTATACATTAATATATAGCGCTGTGAGCACAAAAGGAGAGAAAGAGAGAGAGACAGAGAGAGACACCTCTGCTCTGAAGATGTCCCATGGCCAGATGCCTGCCAGGGCACATGACCTACCGTTCTAGAGGGCTGTTACATTATGAATACTACATTTCCATGTCAGCAGCTTCCGGGGAAGCCATAAGCGGCCACCTGCAGCCTTACATACAATGGCCCCGATTCATCAAAATTGGTGTTTTGTACTCAAGTCTTCATGAACATTGTGCTGTAATGAGATACAGGAGGCAGAACATCTAGTCTAGTGCATCTTTTATCTGCAATGAACAACTTCAAAAATGTACTCCAGTACACTTCTCACTTGATTCTCACTGCCGATTTTGCAAGTTTTCATATCTACAAAGAATGGAAAGGTCTGTAATTGTTACCGTAGGTACACTTCAACTGTGAGAATCTAAAAAACAAAAAATCCAGAAAATCACGTTGTAAGATTTTTACATAATTTGCATTTTATTGCATGAAATTAGTATCTGATACAATAGAAGACCAGAACTTTAATATTTGGTACAGAAACCTTTGTTTGCAATTGCAGAGCTCTGACGTTTCCTGTAGATCTTGACCAAGTTTGCACACATTGCAGCAGGGATTTTGGCCCACTCCTCCATACAGATCTTCTCCAGAACTTTCAGGTTTCGGGGCTGTCGCTGGGCAACATTGAGTTGCAGCTCCCTCCAAAGATTTTCTTGATCCAAAGATCTGGAGGCTAGTGAGGCCACTCCAGGACATTGAAATGCTTCTTACGGAGCCAATCCTTAGTTGCCCTGGATGTGTGTTTCGGGTCATTGTTATGCTGGATGACTAAACCAGGACCCATCTTCAATGCTCTTTATGAGGGAAGGAGGTTGTTGGCCAAAATCTCACGGTACATGACCCCATCCATCCTCCCTTCAATACAACACTGTTATCCTGTCCCCTTTGCAGAAAAACACCCCCAAAGAATGATGTTTCCCCCACCATGCTTCAAGGTTGGGACAGAGTTCTTGGGGTTGTACTGATCCTTCTTCTTCCAAAACACGGCGAGTGGAGTTGATACCAAGAAGTTCTATTTTGTTCTCATATGACCACATGACCTTCTCTGGATCATCCAGATAGTCATTGGTGAACTTCAAATGGGCATGGACATGTGCTGGTGTGAGCAGGGGGACCACACACGTACTGTAGGAATTTACTCCATGACGGCGTAGTGTGTTACTAAGGCCAGGGTCACACTAGCATAGAATACATCGCATAACACTGAGCCCTGTGTTAAGCCATGGGGCAGATCACATCTGCGATTATTTTCTCATGCTGAATCGGCATGTGAGAACAAACGCAGCATGCTGCGATTGGCACCAACACTCGGCCGAGTCTCGGCTCACTCGCACCCATATAAGTCTATAGGTGCGAGTGACACATCGCACATCACTCAGATATACCCCGACAATGAAGAAGACGGAGAAATTAATTTCTCTGCCTCCTACGCAGCTGTGCTCCGATTCTCTCTGTGCGAGAGGCCCGGAGTACAGTAGCATGACACTCGGCTCACTCTCGCAGCAGAGCAGGAGCCGAGCGGGTCATTAGCATATCGCATCCGATGCCATACGCTAGTGTGACCCCGGCCTAACAGTAAAGTTTGTGACTGTGGTCCTAGCTCTCTTCATGTTATTGACCAGGTCCTGCCATGTAGTTCTGGGCTGATTCTGGACCTTTCTCAGAATCATCCATACCCCACAAGGTGAGATCTTGCTTGGAGCCCCAGAATGAGGAAGACTGACAGTCATCTTGTGTTTCTTCCATTTTCTAATAATTATGCCAAAAGTTGTTGCCTTCTCACCAAGCTGCTTGCCTATTGTCCTGTACCAGCCCTTCTCAGCCTTGTGCAGGTCTACAATTTTTTTTTGTCCCTGGTGTCCTTAGACAGCTCTTTGCTCTTGGCCATGGTGGAGAGGTTGGAGTGTGATTGTGTGTGGACAGGTGTCTTTTCTACAGGTAATGAGTGCAGAGTAGGAGAGCTTCTTAAAGAAAAACTAACAGGTCTGTAAGAGCCAGAATTCTTGCTGGTTGGTGGGTGATCAAATACTTATTTCATGCAATTTCATTATCTAAAAATCATACAGTGTGATTTTCTGAATTTCTTTTTAGATTCTGTCTCTCACAGGTGAAGCATACCTATGATAAAAATTATAGACCTCTCCATTACTTGTAGGTGGGAAAACTTGCAAAATTGGCAGTGTAAGAAATACTTATCGCCACTGTATACGATACAAGTGTATACTAGTGATGAGCGAACATGCTCGGATAATGTGTTCAAGACCCCTCGGCTGCATGTCTCTCTGCTGTTAAGACAGCCGCAACAGATGCTGTGATTGCCTGTTTGTTAGACAATCTCTGCATGTATCTGTCTAACAGCCGCAAATCATGCTGTCACGGGGACTCGAACATATTACCCGAGCATGTTCGCTCATCATTAGGGTATACAGATCAGTACAATATAGCACTGGTATATGTGACACATAGTGTATACACCATACAGGTGTACAATGTAACACTTATATGTGACATAGTATATACACCATACAGGTGTACAATATAACACTGGTATATGTGACACAGTACATACACCATACAGGTGCACAATGTAACACTGGTATATGTGACACATAGTATATACACCATACAGGTGCACAATGTAACACTGGTATATGTGACACATAGTATATACACCATACAGGTGTACAATGTAACACTGGTATATGTGACACATAGTATATACACCATACAGGTGTACAATATAACACTAATATGTGACACATAGTATATACACCATACAGGTGTACAATGTAACACTGGTATATGTGACACAGAGTATATACACCATACAGGTGCACAATGTAACACTGGTATGTGTGACACACAGTATATACACTACACAGGTGTACAATATAGCACTGGTATATGTGACACATAGTATATACACCATACAGGTGCACAATGTAACACTGGTATATGTGACACTGTGACACACAGTATATACACCATACAGGTGTACAATGTAACACTGGTATATGTGACACACAGTATATACACCATACAGGTGTACAATGTAACACTGGCATATGTGACACACAGTATATACACCATACAGGTGTACAATTTAACACTGGTATACGTGACACACAGTATATACACCATACAGGTGCACAATTTAACACTGGTATACGTGACACACAGTATATACACCATACAGGTGTACAATGTAACACTGGTATATGTGACACACAGTATATACACCATACAGGTGTACAGTGTAACACTGTTATATGTGACACACAGTATATACACCATACAGGTGTACAGTGTAACACTGTTATATGTGACACAGAGTATATACACCATACAGGTGTACAGTGTAACACTGTTATATGTGACACAGAGTATATACACCATACAGGTGTACAGTGTAACACTGGTATATGTGACACAGAGTATATACACCATACAGGTGTACAATGTAACACTGGTATATGTGACACACAGTATATACACCATACAGGTGTACAATGTAACACTGGTATGTGTGACACAGTATATACACCATACAGGTGTACAATGTAACACTGGTATGTGTGACACACAGTATATACACCATACAGGTGTACAATGTAACACTGGTATATGTGACACACAGTATATACACCATACAGGTGTACAATGTAACACTGATATGTGTGACACACAGTATATACACCATACAGGTGTACAATGTAACACTGGTATGTGTGACACACAGTATATACACCATACAGGTGTACAATGTAACACTGGTATATGTGACACATAGTATATACACCATACAGGTGTACAATTTAACACTGGTATACGTGACACATAGTATATACACCATACAGGTGTACAATTTAACACTGGTGCACAATGTAACACTGGTATATGTGACACACAGTATATACACTATACAGGTGTACAATGTAACACTGGTATATGTGACACACAGTATATACACTATACAGGTGTACAATGTAACACTGGTATATGTGACACACAGTATATACACCATACAGGTGTACAATGTAAGACTGGTATATGTGACACACAGTATATACACCATACAGGTGCATAATGTAACACTGGTATATGTGACACACAGTATATACACTATACAGGTATACAATTTAACACAGAGTATATACACCATACAGGTGCACAATGTAACACTGGTATATGTGACACACAGTATATACACCATACAGGTGTACAATGTAACACTGGTATATGTGACACACAGTATATACACCATACAGGTGTACAATTTAACACTGGTATATGTGACACATAGTATATACACTATACAGGTGCACAATGTAACACTGGTATATGTGACACATAGTATATACACTATACAGGTGCACAATGTAACACTGGTATATGTGACACATAGTATATACACCATACAGGTGTACAATTTAACACTGGTATACGTGACACATAGTATATACACCATACAGGTGTACAATTTAACACTGGTATACGTGACACATAGTATATATACCATACAGGTGTACAATGTAACACTGGTATACGTGACACACAGTATATACACTATACAGGTATACAATTTAACACAGAGTATACACACCATACAGGTGCATAATGTAACACTGGTATATGTGACACACAGTATATACACTATACAGGTGCACAATGTAACACTGGTATATGTGACACACAGTATATACACTATACAGCTGTACAATGTAACACTGGTATATGTGACACACAGTATATACACTATACAGGTGTACAATGTAACACTGGTATATGTGACACACAGTATATACACCATACAGGTGTACAATGTAAGACTGGTATATGTGACACACAGTATATACACCATACAGGTGCATAATGTAACACTGGTATATGTGACACACAGTATATACACTATACAGGTATACAATTTAACACAGAGTATATACACCATACAGGTGCACAATGTAACACTGGTATATGTGACACACAGTATATACACTATACAGGTGCACAATGTAACACTGGTATATGTGACACACAGTATATACACTATACAGGTGCACAATGTAACACTGGTATATGTGACACACAGTATATACACTATACAGGTGCACAATGTAACACTGGTATATGTGACACACAGTATATACACTATACAGGTGTACAATGTAACACTGGTATATGTGACACACAGTATATACACTATACAGGTGTACAATGTAACACTGGTATACGTGACACACAGTATATACACTATACAGGTGTACAATGTAACACTGGTATATGTGACACACAGTATATACACCATACAGGTATACAATTTAACACAGAGTATATACACCATACAGGTGCACAATGTAACACTGGTATATGTGACACACAGTATATACACCATACAGGTGTACAATGTAACACTGGTATGTGTGACACAGTATATACACCATACAGGTGCACAATGTAACACTGGTATATGTGACACACAGTATATACACTATACAGGTGCACAATGTAACACTGGTATATGTGACACAGTATATACACTATACAGGTGCACAATGTAACACTGGTATGTGTGACACACAGTATATACACTATACAGGTGCACAATGTAACACTGGTATGTGTAACACACAGTATATACACTATACAGGTGCACAATGTAACACTGGTATGTGTGACAGTATATACACTATACAGGTGCACAATGTAACACTGGTATGTGTGACACACAGTATATACACTATACAGGTGCACAATGTAACACTGGTATGTGTGACACACAGTATATACACTATACAGGTGCACAATGTAACACTGGTATGTGTGACAGTATATACACTATACAGGTGCACAATGTAACACTGGTATGTGTGACAGTATATACACTATACAGGTGCACAATGTAACACTGGTATGTGTGACACACAGTATATACACTATACAGGTGCACAATGTAACACTGGTATGTGTGACACACAGTATATACACTATACAGGTGCACAATGTAACACTGGTATGTGTGACACACAGTATATACACTATACAGGTGCACAATGTAACACTGGTATGTGTGACACACAGTATATACACTATACAGGTGCACAATGTAACACTGGTATGTGTGACACACAGTATATACACTATACAGGTGCACAATGTAACACTGGTATGTGTGACACACAGTATATACACTATACAGGTGCACAATGTAACACTGGTATGTGTGACACACAGTATATACACTATACAGGTGCACAATGTAACACTGGTATGCGTGTCATGATTTGTAGTCTTGCCCTGTCCTGTTTTTTGTATAATATGTCATTTAACTTTCCTCTGGTTCATTTGCTGTAAATTAACCATGTCTCTTTCCCCCAATACTTTGCAATGTCTTGTGATGTACCTGGACCATAATCTAATTTAGGCTTGTGTCAACAGCTAGTGGAACTTTGGCTATTGTTTTCCTAAGCAGAAGATAACCTACAATACACATCCTGTAGACTAAGTGGAGCCCTTACATTTCTAGAATCTTCTGATGGACCAAACCATTGAATAGTAGGTGTGACCCCTACCCCCCTTCAGATGGACTGATCCCAGGAGCCCTGACAATACATTCTTGCTTTAAGATGTGAGTTGGATGCTAAAAGAGAAGGACGAGGCTGTCTGAGGAAGCTTCGGCCTCTGTGTGATCGTGGTGGATTTCTGGGACTCTTAAAGGACTACGGTTTTGTGATCTGGCACAAGGATTGTCGGGAGGAGCCCCCGAATCAGTTTCCTGTGGACTTATTTTGGGACTCTGCAAATTACCTTCGTGTTGTTCCTGTTTTTTGGTCAATAAATCTGTTGGATCGTTCCCAGGCCTGTTGTCCCTCCTTGCTCTGGAGAATACTCCCGTCACAAACTGGTTGGCAGCGCTGGGATCAGAGCAGAAGGAATGGAGGACAAAGGCCCATCAACATCTGGAACCAGCACCGCAGAGTACAAGAACTGGACTGCGGTGAACCTACAAACAAAGGCCCGTGAACTGGGAGTCAGCTACAAGGGACTCTCCAAGGAGCAGCTGATTGAGGCTTTGGAAGCAGTTCACCTGCAAGATGATGCTGAGGAAGGATCCTCACAGCAAAGAGAGGAAAGGCGGCAGTCGGAGGTAAATACCCAAAAAAGTCAGTGGGTTGTGTGGTACGAGGAGGAGATGGCCTTGCTGGGAGAAGAGGCTACCATAGAAGATAAGAGGGAGGTCATGCGCACAGCCAAGGAGAGGCAGCGCAGGATGGAGGAGAGGGCAATGCTGGAGAGGGAGATCGCTTTGGAGGCAGCGAGAAGCTCCAGACAGACTGTACCCACAGCATCCCCCATGAGGGAACTCCCCAGAGTGTCCCGCAAAGACTTCAAGCCGTTTAATGAGGCTTCCGGTGACATTGAGGGCTTCTTCCTGGACTTTGAGCATCAGTGTCGATTAATGGAAGTCCCGGAAAGGGAGTGCGTCCGACATCTTGTGGGGCTCATAGAGGGTGGAGCTGCCACAGCCTATAGAGCTATGGACCCTCGGTTGAACTGTGAGTATGCGGAGATTAAACAGACTATTCTAGAACATTATGCTGTGACCCCAGACACTTACAGGACTCAGTTCCGTACTTTAGCCTGTGATGAGGAAGTGTCCTTCAAGATGTATGCTCACAAACTCAAACATATATGTCATCGCTGGCTGGAGGCAGAGGAGGCCATAACCTGGGAAACGTTCCTGCAGGTCATTCTAAAAGAGCAGTTTTATTTTAAGTGCCCCGCTGAGATCCGGGAATGGGTGCGTGAAAGGAGACCAGCAACAGTGGAGGAAGCTGCAGCACTAGCTGATGAGGCTCTCACCATCACGCCTCAGTGGAAAAAATTACTACTCAGGGAGAAAAACACTACCAGCCCCCCAACGCTGGCGGCCCCTGGTCCTTCTGCCTCCAATATTTACCATCCCACTAGACCATCAACTCATGGTGACCTTCGTGTGACAGTGCCTCGCATTACTCCTGCTCCACCTTTGGGACTACGACGTGGAGGAAGAATCCCAGAGCGCAGATGCTATGGATGTGGGCAGCCCGGGCATATGCAATTCCAATGTCCAGGTGTACGGAGGCAGAACACCTACAGACCGCCTTTGCCTGTTCATTATCTACAGACCCCCTCACCTGGAGAAGAGATGGATTCAGTGCCTGATGACTTGCCAAGTGACTCTGATATCCTGGCTTCCCTACCAGGAGTCTATGGGGTGCGAGCCCCAGCCACCTGTTCTTCTGATCTTCAGCACAAACATCTACAGGAGGTCGTGCTGGATGGTCAAAAAGTTGTTGGCTTCCGTGACACTGGGGCTTTTCTCACCATAGCCGATCCCCGAGTAATTCAACCAGAAGCAATTCAAAAGGGACCAGGAATTGCCATTGAATTGGCTGGAGGTACCCAGAGATATATTCCAAGAGCGAGTGTGACCCTGGATTATGGCTTTGGGGCCAAACAATGCATGGTCGGTGTGATGAGCGGCCTCCCTGCAGACGTTCTTCTAGGAAATGATGTGGGGAATCTTCATTGCCACTTTGTCGGTGCGGTAACCCGAAGTCAAGCCAAGAGAGCAGCAAATGTGGACGTGTACAACCCATCCATGGAAATGAGGCCACCAGAACCGCCGTCACAGCCGGTGAGTGATTCTTCTTGTGGGGATAATATGAATGTTACCTGGGATAAAGTTCAGTTTAGACAAGAAGTGGAGACTGACCCCACCCTAGCTAGTTTTAGAGCTCGAGCTGAAATAGGGCAGCTAGGGGAGAATGGAGAAAGAATTATCAGAGAAAATGGACTTCTGTATCGGGTTACCAATGCCGACTCCCTAGATAAGCCCTGGACTTATAGCAAACAGCTGATTGTTCCTCAGAAATACAGAATTCCCCTATTACACCTTGCTCATGATATTCCTACTGCTGGCCATCAAGGCAAAACCCGCACCGAGAGGCGATTGACTCAATCTTTCTATTGGCCTGGGATTTCCCAAGCAGTGGCGCATTTCTGCCGAACTTGCGACATATGTCAGCGTAGAGGGCGACCCGGAGATCACCCAAAGGCACCCCTGCAACCGCTCCCTATAATAGAAGAACCCTTTCAAAGAGTAGCTGTTGATATCATTGGACCTCTGGCTAAACCAAGTAAATCTGGAAAGCAGTACATTCTCACTGTTGTGGACTATGCCACCCGATATCCAGAAGCGGTGGCCTTGTCAAGTATTTCTGCAGCCAAGGTGGCCGAGGCCCTGGTTACCATTTTCACCAGAGTAGGATTTCCCAGTGAGATCTTGTCGGACCAAGGCTCCCAGTTCATGTCAGAGCTGGTCCAGTGTCTGTGGCGCACCTGTGGAGTACGAGCGATCCGCACGACCCCGTATCATCCCCAAACAAATGGACTTTGTGAACGATTTAATGGCACTCTGAAGAATATGCTGAGGGCCTTCACTGACAGAGATTCAAACTGGGAGAAGTACCTACCCCATCTCTTGTTTGCCTATCGGGAAGTTCCCCAGGAGTCCACTGGGTTCTCCCCCTTTGAACTACTCTATGGAAGAAAGGTCCGAGGACCCTTAACCCTGCTCAAGGAATACTGGGAGGGGCAAGTTGAAGATACAGGGGCCCCTGTTGTCCCTTATGTCCTAAAGCTGCGAGAAACCCTGGCCCAACTTGCTAGTTTTGCCCAGAGTCATGTGCGGATGGCTCAAACCAGACAGAAGACATGGTATGACCGTAAAGCACGCTACCGGGAGTTTGTAGAAGGACAACAGGTCTTAATGATTGTTCCCCATCGGCAGAATAAACTGCAGACAACATGGGAGGGTCCCTTCCGGGTTCTCAGAAAACTGAATGACACCAATTACCTTCTTGCTTTAGATGATCAGGGGCTAAGACAAAAGACTGTCCATGTGAATATGATTAAGGAGTACCATGACCGGACCCTTCCAATGATAGCAAGCTGTCGGCTAGCTTCAGAGGACGGTCAAGAGGATGAGGACTCCCTACCTGATCTCGTGGAAGCAGCGAGAGCCCCATCCACTGTGGAACAGGTTCCTCTGGGAGATCACCTGGATTCCTTACAGAAAAACCAGATGCTGGGAGTGCTTCAACAGAGACGTGCTGCTTTCTCATCCCAACCAGGTCGAACCACCGTCACCCAACATCATGTGGACACTCAGGGCATCCGTCCCATACAACAGGCTCCTTACCGGGTACCTGAATCAGTTCGAAACACCATGCAGCACGAACTGGAGGAGATGCTACAGCTTGGGGTAATCCAGGCCTCCCATAGCCCTTGGGCCTCTCCTGTGGTGTTAGTACCCAAGAAGGATGGGAGTACTCGATTTTGTGTGGACTATCGACGACTAAACGACCATACCTTCAGTGATCCTTACCCAATGCCTCGTATTGACGAACTTCTAGACCGACTGGCTGGATCCCGATATGTCACTATCTTTGATCTCAGTAAAGGATACTGGCAAATCCCTCTGACGGAGGAGGGGAGAGAACGGTCCGCTTTTATAACCCCCTTTGGTCTGTATGAATTCCTAAATATGCCCTTTGGAATTAAGAATGCCCCGGCCACCTTCCAGAGAATGGTGGACCAGATCCTCCGGGGATGTGGTGACTTTGCTTGTGCCTACTTGGATGATATCGCCATCTTCAGCCAGACGTGGGAGGAACATCTGAACCAAGTAGCCGTTATTCTTGACCTGCTTCTTGCAGCAGGCCTAACCATTCGACCAGATAAATGCCAATTGGGGATGGGTGAAGTCCAGTACCTAGGGCATAGAGTAGGAGGAGGGAAGCTCCGTCCCGAACCTGCCAAAATCCAGGCTATTAGAGAGACTGGCCTGTACCCCAAACTAAGAAACAAGTTATGGCTTTTTTGGGCACTTCCAGTTATTACCGAAAATTTGTTTCTCATTTCAGCACTGTGGCCAAGCCTCTTACCGACCTGACCAAAAAAACGATGCCCCGGCTGGTGATCTGGACTCCAGCCTGTGATGAGGCTTTTAACCAGCTGAAGGACGCTTTGGTCTGTGACCCTGTTCTGGCTCCTCCAGACTACAAGAGGAGATTCATTGTGCAGACGGACGCCTCTGCTTATGGACTGGGAGCTGTCCTCAGCCAGGTGAATGCAGCTGGGGACGAGCACCCCATTGCCTACCTCAGCCGGAAACTGCTGGACCGAGAAGTGGCCTATGCAACTGTTGAAAAAGAATGTCTGGCTGTAGTGTGGGCCCTTAGGAAACTAAGGCCGTATCTGTATGGACGAGAATTCACTGTCATTACTGATCACAATCCCCTCACCTGGCTGAACAGAGTCTCTGGGGACAATGGACGCTTACTACGATGGAGCCTGGCACTGCAGCCCTATAACTTTACCATACAGTATAGAAGAGGCAGCCAACACCAAAATGCAGATGGACTGTCCAGGCAAGAGGAGCCCTGAGTCCTGTCAGCCATGCCTGTGTGTACTTAACCAGTGACCTGTAGAGGTCCCTAGTACGTACACAAATTGGGAGGGGAAGGGATTGTCATGATTTGTAGTCTTGCCCTGTCCTGTATTTTGTATAATATGTCATTTAACTTTCCTCTGGTTCATTTGCTGTAAATTAACCATGTCTCCTTCCCCCAATACTTTGCAATGTCTTGTGATGTACCTGGACCATAATCTAATTTAGGCTTGTGTCAACAGCTAGTGGAACTTTGGCTATTGTTTTCCTAAGCAGAAGATAACCTATAATACACATCCTGTAGACTAAGTGGAGCCCTTACATTTCTAGAATCTTCTGATGGACCAAACCATTGAATAGTAGGTGTAACCCCTACCCCCCTTCAGATGGACTGATCCCAGGAGCCCTGACAATACATTCTTGCTTTAAGATCAGATGTGAGTTGGATGCTAAAAGAGAAGGACGAGGCTGTCTGAGGAAGCTTCGGCCTCTGTGTGATCGTGGTGGATTTCTGGGACTCTTAAAGGACTATGGTTTTGTGATCTGGCACAAGGATTGTCGGGAGGAGCCCCCGAATCAGTTTCCTGTGGACTTATTTTGGGATTCTGCAAATTACCTTCGTGTTGTTCCTGTTTTTTGGTCAATAAATCTGTTGGATCGTTCCCAGGCCTGTTGTCCCTCCTTGCTCTGGAGAATACTCCCGTCACAATGTGTGACACACAGTATATACACTATGCAGGTGCACAATGTAACACTGGTATGTGTGACACACAGTATACACACTATACAGGTGCACAATGTAACACTGGTATGTGTGACACACAGTATACACACTATACAGGTGCACAATGTAACACTGGTATGTGTGACACACAGTATATACACTATACAGGTGCACAATGTAACACTGGTATGTGTGACACACAGTATATACACTATACAGGTGCACAATGTAACACTGGTATGTGTGACACACAGTATATACACTATACAGGTGCACAATGTAACACTGGTATGTGTGACACACAGTATATACACTATACAGGTGGAGAATGTAACACTGGTATGTGTGACACACAGTATATACACTATACAGGTGGACAATGTAACACTGGTATGTGTGACACACAGTATATACACTATACAGGTGCACAATGTAACACTGGTATGTGTGACACACAGTATATACACTATACAGGTGCACAATGTAACACTGGTATGTGTGACACACAGTATATACACTATACAGGTGCACAATGTAACACTGGTATGTGTGACACACAGTATATACACTATACAGGTGCACAATGTAACACTGGTATATGTGACACACAGTATATACACTATACAGGTGCACAATGTAACACTGGTATATGTGACACACAGTATATACACTATACAGGTGCACAATGTAACACTGGTATATGTGACACACAGTATATACACTATACAGGTGCACAATGTAACACTGGTATATGTGACACACAGTATATACACTATACAGGTGCACAATGTAACACTGGTATATGTGACACACAGTATATACACTATACAGGTGCACAATGTAACACTGGTATATGTGACACACAGTATATACACTATACAGGTGCACAATGTAACACTGGTATATGTGACACACAGTATATACACTATACAGGTGCACAATGTAACACTGGTATATGTGACACACAGTATATACACTATACAGGTGCACAATGTAACACTGGTATATGTGACACACAGTATATACACTATACAGGTGCACAATGTAACACTGGTATATGTGACACACAGTATATACACTATACAGGTGCACAATGTAACACTGGTATATGTGACACACAGTATATACACTATACAGGTGCACAATGTAACACTGGTATATGTGACACACAGTATATACACTATACAGGTGCACAATGTAACACTGGTATATGTGACACACAGTATATACACTATACAGGTGCACAATGTAACACTGGTATATGTGACACACAGTATATACACTATACAGGTGCACAATGTAACACTGGTATATGTGACACACAGTATATACACTATACAGGTGCACAATGTAACACTGGTATATGTGACACACAGTATATACACTATACAGGTGCACAATGTAACACTGGTATAGGTGACACACAGTATATACACTATACAGGTGCACAATGTAACACTGGTATACGTGACACACAGTATATACACTATACAGGTGCACAATGTAACACTGGTATACGTGACACACAGTATATACACTATACAGGTGCACAATGTAACACTGGTATACGTGACACACAGTATATACACTATACAGGTGCACAATGTAACACTGGTATACGTGACACACAGTATATACACCATACAGGTGCACAATGTAACACTGGTATACGTGACACACAGTATATACACCATACAGGTGTACAATGTAACACTGGTATACGTGACACACAGTATATACACCATACAGGTGTACAATGTAACACTGGTATACGTGACACACAGTATATACACCATACAGGTGTACAATGTAACACTGGTATACGTGACACACAGTATATACACCATACAGGTGTACAATGTAACACTGGTATACGTGACACACAGTATATACACCATACAGGTGTACAATGTAACACTGGTATACGTGACACACAGTATATACACCATACAGGTGCACAATGTAACACTGGTATACGTGACACATAGTATATACACCATACAGGTGCACAATGTAACACTGGTATATGTGACACACAGTATATACACTATACAGGTGCACAATGTAACACTGGTATATGTGACACACAGTATATACACTATACAGGTGCACAATGTAACACTGGTATATGTGACACACAGTATATACACTATACAGGTGTACAATGTAACACTGGTATATGTGACACACAGTATATACACTATACAGGTGTACAATGTAACACTGGTATACGTGACACACAGTATATACACCATACAGGTGTACAATGTAACACTGGTATACGTGACACACAGTATATACACCATACAGGTGCACAATGTAACACTGGTATATGTGACACACAGTATATACACCATACAGGTGTACAATGTAACACTGGTATACGTGACACAGTATATACACCATACAGGTGTACAATGTAACACTGGTATACGTGACACACAGTATATACACCATACAGGTGCACAATGTAACACTGGTATACGTGACACACAGTATATACACCATACAGGTGTACAATGTAACACTGGTATATGTGACACACAGTATATACACCATACAGGTGTACAATGTAACACTGGTATATGTGACACATAGTATATACACCATACAGGTGTACAATGTAACACTGGTATATGTGACACATAGTATATACACCATACAGGTGTACAATGTAACACTGGTATATGTGACACACAGTATATACACCATACAGGTGTACAATGTAACACTGGTATATGTGACACATAGTATATACACCATACAGGTGTACAATGTAACACTGGTATATGTGACACATAGTATATACACCATACAGGTGTACAATGTAACACTGGTATATGTGACACATAGTATATACACCATACAGGTGTACAATGTAACACTGGTATATGTGACACATAGTATATACACCATACAGGTGCACAATGTAACACTGGTATATGTGACACATAGTATATACACCATACAGGTGTACAATGTAACACTGGTATATGTGACACATAGTATATACACCATACAGGTGTACAATGTAACACTGGTATATGTGACACATAGTATATACACCATACAGGTGCATAATGTAACACTGGTATATGTGACACATAGTATATACACCATACAGGTGTACAATGTAACACTGGCATATGTGACACATAGTATATACACCATACAGGTGCACAATGTAACACTGGTATATGTGACACATAGTATATACACTATACAGGTGCACAATGTAACACTGGTATATACGTAAGTGACTGGAAGAACGACATCATCAGCTCACAGAAACTGACCATGTACCAGAGTCTACAGAGAAACTACAGACTGGCCCCATATCTGGAGAAACTCCCGGACCCCAAAGACCGCAAGTTCCTGAGCCGGTATAGACTCAGTGCCCACAGTCTGGCCATCGAATACGGCCGACACAGGCAGAGCTACAAGCCCAGGGAGGAAAGAGTATGCCAACACTGTGACCAGGAGGCCCTGGAAGATGAGACCTACTTCCTGCTACACTGCTCCAAGTACTCAGCAGTGAGGGACACTCACTTCAGGAGACTCTCACATCTCTTCCCGGATTTCACCACCATGAAGGAGGAAGAGAAAACATACATCCTGCTGGGGGAAGAAGAGAGAGCAGTGGAGATAGCAGCGCAATATGTGAGCGAATGCCATAGACTGCGAGAAAGAGAACTATGATATGCCATGGACTTCTATGGCCCCCACCCTGGATATGCCCCAACCCCCCATCCACCTTCCCTATGCCATGGACTTCTATGGCCCCCACCCTGGATAGCCCCAATCCCCCATCCACCTTCCCTATGCCATGGACTTCTATGGCCCCCACCCTGGATATGCCCCAATCCCCCATCCACCTTCCCTATGCCATGGACTTCTATGGCCCCCACCCTGGATCTGCCCCATCCACCTTTCCTATAGCCCCTTCCCAACATCCCTACAGTCCCTATCCCTATTCCCTTTTGTACACCTGCTTTGGCAAAACTAATGTGTATTTAGTCCTGCCAATAAAGCTTCTTTGAATCTTGAATCTATGTGACACAGTATATGCACCACAGGGATGAATAGACGATAACACATGATACACACAGATGAGTACAGCCTCATGCATTAGGATATAAATGGGGACAGAACGCAGGGCTCTCTGTCAGCACACGCTATCATGCCCGAGTTATAAGGCAATTGCCACAACATTTCCGTTCCGCCATGCTGAGCGCTGCTCACCTTACACCTTCCTCTCCGGTCCTATGCACTTATAACGGCCAGCACGGTTTGCAGTGCTGCTGACTTCCTGTTCCGGTGTGTCTGGTCGTCATGGAGACGGCTGTGGCGCCGCACTGCTGGCTGAGGCGGGGAAGGAGAACGTTACTGCCCGTAGTGATTGCATGGCGCCAGCATGTATAGTATGCCCACCTGCCATACATAGTGTAGTGTGCCCCGTCATACACGGTGTGCCCTCCTGCCATACATAGTGTAGTGTTCCCCGTCATACACGGTGTGCCCACCTGCCATACATAGTGTAGTGTGCCCCGTCATACACGGTGTGCCCTCCTGCCATACATAGTGTAGTGTGCCCCGTCATACACGGTGTGCCCTCCTGCCATACATAGTGTAGTGTGCCCCGTCATACACGGTGTGCCCTCCTGCCATACATAGTGTAGTGTGCCCCGTCATACACGGTGTGCCCACCTGCCATACATAGTGTAGTGTGCCCCGTCATACACGGTGTGCCCACCTGCCATACATAGTGTAGTGTGCCCCGTCATACACGGTGTGCCCTCCTGCCATACATAGTGTAGTGTGCCCCGTCATACACGGTGTGCCCACCTGCCATACATAGTGTAGTGTGCCCCGTCATACACGGTGTGCCCACCTGCCATACATAGTGTAGTGTGCCCCGTCATACACGGTGTGCCCACCTGCCATACATAGTGTAGTGTGCCCCGTCATACACGGTGTGCCCTCCTGCCATACATAGTGTAGTGTGCCCCGTCATACACGGTGTGCCCACCTGCCATACATAGTGTAGTGTGCCCCGTCATACGCGGTGTGCCCTCCTGCCATACATAGTGTAGTGTGTCCCGTCATACGCGGTGTGCCCTCCTGCCATACATAGTGTAGTGTGCCCCGTCATACACGGTGTGCCCACCTGCCATACATAGTGTAGTGTGCCCCGTCATACACGGTGTGCCCACCTGCCATACATAGTGTAGTGTGCCCCGTCATACACGGTGTGCCCTCCTGCCATACATAGTGTAGTGTGCCCCGTCATACACGGTGTGCCCACCTGCCATACATAGTGTAGTGTGCCCCGTCATACACGGTGTGCCCACCTGCCATACATAGTGTAGTGTGCCCCGTCATACACGGTGTGCCCTCCTGCCATACATAGTGTAGTGTGCCCCGTCATACACGGTGTGCCCTCCTGCCATACATAGTGTGCCTTCCTGCCATAGTGTGCCTTCCTGCCATAGTGTGCCCACCTGCCATACATAATGTGCCCGCCTGTCATACATAGTGTGCTCCCCCTGCCATACATAGTGTGCCCGCCTGTCATACACAGTGTGCCCTCCTGCCATAGTGTGCCTTCCTGCCATAGTGTGCCTTCCTGCCATAGTGTGCCTTCCTGCCATAGTGTGCCCACCTGCCATACATAATGTGCCCGCCTGTCATACATAGTGTGCTCCCCCTGCCATACATAGTGTGCCCGCCTGTCATACACAGTGTGCCCTCCTGCCATAAATAGAGTGCCTCCCTGTCATACACATTGTGCCTTCCTGCCATAGTGTGCCTACCTGTCATACATAGTGTGCTCCCCCTGCCATACATAGTGTGCCCTCCTGCCATAGTGCGCCCACCTGCCATACATAATGTGCCCGCCTGTCATACATAGTGTGCTCCCCTTGCCATACATAGTGTGCCCGCCTGTCATACATAATGTGCCCGCCTGTCATACATAGTGTGCTCCCCCTGCCATACATAGTGTGCCCGCCTGTCATACACAGTGTGCCCTCCTGCCATAGTGTGCCTCCCTGTCATACACATTGTGCCTTCCTGCCATAGTGTGCCTACCTGTCATACATAGTGTGCCCACCTGCCATACATAGTGTGCCCCCTTCCATACATAGTGCGCCCACCTGCCATACATAATGTGCCCCCTGCCATACATAATGTGCCCGCCTGTCATACATAGTGTGCTCCCCCTGCCATACATAGTGTGCCCGCCTGTCATACATGTGCCCGCCTGTCATACATAGTGTGCTCCCCCTGCCATACATAGTGTTTCCGCCTGTCATACACAGTGTGCCCTCCTGCCATAAATAGTGTGCCTCCCTGTCATACACATTGTGCCTTCCTGCCATAGTGTGCCTACCTGTCATACATAGTGTGCCCACCTGCCATACATAGTGTGCCCCCTTCCATACATAGTGTGCCCGCCTGCCACACAGTGTGCCCCCTGCCATAGTGTACCCCCTGCCATATGTAGTGTGCCAACCTGCCATACATAATGTGCCCCCTGCCATACATAGTGTGCCCACCTGCCATAGTGTGCCGACCTGCCATACATAGTGTGCCCACCTGCGATACATAATTTGCCCTCTGCCATAGTGTACCCCCTGCCATATATAGTGTGCCACCTGCCATACATGGTGTGCCCCCGTTATACATAATGTGCCCGCCTGCCATAGTATACCCCCTGTCATATCTAGTGTGCCCTCCTGCCATATGCAATGTGCCCCCTGCCATAGTGTGCCCGCCTGTTATATTTAATGTGCCCCTTGCCATAGTGTACCCCCTGCCATACATAGTGTGCCCGCCTGTTATACTTAATGTGCCCGCCTGCCATACATAGTGTGCCGTGTGCCCCTGTCATACATTGTGCCCTCCTGTCATACATAGTGTGCCCTCCTGCCATAATGTGCCCCCTGCCATACATAGTGTGCCCTCCTGTCATATATAGTGTAGTGCCCCCTGTCATGCATAGTGTGCCCCCTGCCATACAGTGTGTCCTCCTGCCAAATAGTGTGCCCCCTGTCATACATAATGTGCCTCCGTCATACACAGTGTGCCTTAATGTCATACATAATGTGCCCACCTGCCATACATAGTGTGCCCACCTGCCATACATAGTGTACACGCTTGCCATAAATAGTGTTCCCCCTGCCACACATACTGTGACCCCATACATAGCGTATCTGCCTGTCATACATAGTGTGCCCGCCTGCCATACATAGTATGCCTGTCAAACATAATGTGCCCGCCTGCCATATATAATGTGAACCCTGCCATACATAGTGTGCCCGCCTGCCATACATAGTGTGCCTGTCATATATAATGTGCCCGCCTGTCATAAATAATGTATCCCCTGCCATATGTAGTATGCCCGCCTGTCATACATAATGTGCCCCCTGCCATACATAGTGTGCGAACCGGTAAGACATATGCCCCCTGCCATACATATTGTGCTCAGTGCCATACATTATGTGTGGCCTGTCATACATAGTGTGCCCGCCTGCCATACACAATATGCCCTCTGCCAAACATAGTGCCCGCCTACCATACAAAATGTGCCCCCTTCTATACATAATGTGCCCCCTGTCATACAGTGTGCCTGCCATACACAATGTGCCCCCTTCCATACAGTGTGCCCGCCTGCCATAGTGTGGCTGTCATATATAGTGTTCCCGCTTGCCATACATAATGTGCCCCCTTCCATACATAGTGTGCCCACCTGCCATAGTGTGCCCGCCTGCCATACATAATGTGCCCACCAGCATATGTAATGTGCCCACCTGCCTGCCTTACATAACATACCCGCCTGAGATGTGTAATGTGCCCGTCAGCATATGTAATGTGCCATCCTGCCATACACGTGTGTTACAGACACTGCGGCTGATGGACCCATGTCCGCAGTCAGGGTCTGGGCAATACAGATATTCACAGGTGCTTATGTACCACCAGGTATTCCAGCAGAACCACATCAGGATGTCAATTAACACCTTAGAGGGGTTGTCCAATCTTAATAATGGAGGAATGTTTTTATCCTATTGTTTACAGTTCATTACCTAAGTTACTGACCACCATTGCAGTCGGTCAGAGGAGTACAAGCTTCTAGGTAAGTTGTGGTCGATTACAAGCTGTTTTCTACAGAGCTTGCAAGCACTGCTGTGAAGCTGTCGAGATTGACCCTGCACCATGTGTCTCCATCCTCCACAATGATCCTGCACCATGTCATGTCACGATTGGCTGGCTGCTTTTTACTATTGCCGTGTGGGACCGCACAGCAATAGATTTAAACTGAACCTGCGTCTCGGACTCAGGTTCAGTTACTGCATACTGCTACTGTGGCCCGGTGAGCAGAAGATGAGGGGCCCGGTCCTGACCCCCTCTGCTCACCAGGCCCCATACGCCAGTGAGCGTGGGATGGGGAATGAGCAGCTACCTGCTGTATAGGGGTGGCTGAGATATTAGGAGTTATCCTCTCTCCAGAAAAGTAGCTAGTGGGAAGTCACTACTGGCCAAATTTCAAGGAAACCAGCTGTACATAATGAAAGATAAAAGCTGCCATTGCAAGAGAATGACAGTAGATAGAAAAAGCAAGTCAATTATAAAACTGCTTATTTTCATGTTCACTAATTAAATAAAATAATTTTATAACTTGAGAATAACCCTTCAATGAATTTAAGACTGTCAGGTCTAAAACACTGCAATGCAGACGTCTTGCCAGGTACTAAATCAGCACTCTCATATACAGTGGGTACAGAAAGTATTCAGACCCCTTGAAATTTTTCACTCTTTCATTGCAGCCATTTGGTAAATTCAAAAAATTTCAATTTATTTCTCATTAATGTACACTCTGCACCCCATACTGACGGGGAAAAAAAAAACCAAATTAATAAATTTGCAAAAAATTTCTACAAAAGAAAAACCGAAATATCACATGGTCATAAGTATTCTGACCCTTTGCTCAGACACTCATATTTAAGTCACATGCTGTCCATTTTCTTGTGATCCTCCTTGAGATGATTATACTCCTTCATTGGAGTCCAGCTGTGTTTAAACTGATAGGACTTGATTTGGAAAGGCACACATCTGTCCATATAAAGAGCTCACAGTGCATGCCAAACCAAATGAGAATCATGAGGTCAAAGGAACTGGCCAAGGAGCTCAGAGACGGATTTGTGGCAAGGCACAGATCTGGCCAAGGTTACAAATTAATTTCTGCAGTACTCAAGGTTCCTAAGAGCACAGTGGCCTACATAATCCTTAAATAGATCAAGTTTGGGACCATCATAAGTCTTCCTAGACCTGGCCATCCAGCCAAACTGAGCAATCGTGGGAGAAGATCTTTGGTGAGAGAGGTAAAGGAGAACCCCAAGATCACTGTGGCTGAGCTTCAGAGATGCAGTAGGGAGATGGGAAAAAGTTCCACAAAGTCAATTATCACTGCAGCACTGCACCAGTCGAGCTTTTATGGCAGAGTGGCCCGACGGAAGCCTCTCCTCACTGCAACACATACGAAAGCCCGCATAGAGTTTGCGAAAAAAACACATGAAGTACTCCCAGACTATGAGAAATAAGACTCTCTGGTCTGATGAGACGAAGATAGAACTTTTTGGTGATAATTCTAAGCGGTATGTGTGGAGAAAACCAGGCACTGCTCATCATCTGCCCAATACAATCCCAACAGTGAAACATGGTGGTGGCTGCATCATGCTATGGGGGTGTTTTTCAGCTGCAGGGACAGGACGACTGGTTGCCATTGAAGGAAACATAAATGTGGCCAAGTACAGAGATGTCCTGGATGAAAACCTCTTCCAGAGTCCTCTGGACCTCAGACTTGGCCGAAGGTTCACCTTTCGAACAACAAAATGACCCTAAGCACACAGCTAAAATAATAAAGGAGTGGCTTCAGAACAACTCTGTGACCATTATTGACTGGCCCAGCCAGAGCTCTGACCTAAACCCTATTGAGCATCTCTAGAGAGACCTGAAAATGGCTGTCCATGTCCACCAACGCTCACCATCCAACCTGACGGAACTGGAGAGGATCTGCAAGGAAGAATGGCAGAGGATACCCAAATCCAGGTGTGAAAAACTTGTTGCATCCTTCTAAAGAAGACTCATGTCTGTGCTAGCTCAAAAGGGTGCTTCTACTCAATACTGAGCAAAGAGTCTGAATACTTATGACCATGGGACAATAATAATAATATTTATTTTTATATAGCGCTAACATATTCCGCAGCGCTTTACAGTTTGCACACATCATCATTGCTGTCCCCATTGGGGCTCACAATCTAAACTCCCTATCAGTATGTCTTTGGGGATATTTCAGTTTTTCTTTTTTAATAAATTTGCAAAAATTTCTACATTTGTTTTTTTTTTTTTTCCGTCAAGGTGGGGTGCAGAGTGTACATTAATGAGAAAAAATGAACTTTTTTGAATATGTGGCGCCCCTGAGGCTCAGTCACCACAGAGGTACTGCACCTTCTCCTGAGGTGTAGTGCCCCACCACCTAGGTAAGTTGGGAGCTCCTTTCCACACTCCAACACTCACACCCCACACAACAGGGTAGTTCTGCACAACCACATTGAGGTGTCTCTCTCCACCTAGACATTAGGAGTGCCTTGGTGGTTCCCTGAATGGAACACTGGATGTGCTGGGAGGTGGGTGGAGTTGAGATCCATATAAAAGGTTTGGAAGGTTTAGAATTACAGGTCAGTCTAGAGGTCAGTCAGTCAGGAGAGTCTGAGGACGGATCCCTGGAAGAAGGGATGAAGGAAGGAGTGCTGCAGCTGCCTCAGTGATCTGAGCCAGCTGGCACGGGAAAGGAACAGAAGGAGAAGGACGAAGAACTGCAACCTAAGCTTCCCTAGGAAAGAGGAGTAGAGAGAACAGAGAGGAGACGTGGGTTGGAAGAGGAACCCTGCCTATAGGTTCTCAGCGCAAGGCCGGGGCCCGGTCCCCGAGGTTGTATGGACGCTTATGGTTCTGCAGCAGACACCGGTGGAGTAGTTGGCTGTAAATGCACTACTCCCATCTAAGACTTGTGGCACAACAGCAACTGAATAGAGAGCCAGGACTCCGGAGAAGGGAGTCCCCGACAGAGGCTACAGCTGTCTGCCATATGAGTAGAGTTGTTAGGAACATCTGACAGGAGGAACTTCAGAGTACCACGGTACTGGAGCTCTTCCTACCTTAAGGCGCAATAGAAGAGTCGTTCAGGAAAGGTACATGTTGGCGGAGTGTTGGAGAGGAGAATCCTGACTTGCCCAGGAGGTTGATTGAGTCTCTGCCCTGGAGGACACGGCACGGAGGCAGGCACCAGTGTGTACCATGGACTGTGAGTAAAGGTTTGGAACTGCAAGCCCTGGTGTCCTCCATTCATTTGTGCGCCAACACCGTCAGCACAGCTACATCTGGGTACCAACATTCCTCACACTGCCTGCGCCTATCCTCATCTATTGCAATTACACTGCCCTGGGGTTACAGCTTCACCTGTGGGGAGCTACACCATCTATGCTGCAACACACCATCAGCCCCAGAGGATCTGCACGCAGCGTGGGCTCAACATCTTGCTTGCCAAACACCACAGGTGGCGTCACAAACTATTCCTATAAACTACATTAAAAACCACCATTGACTTGGGCGCCCAGGGCCACGGACCGGGTCACAGCTGCTGTGACACATCCCTCTGACACCGGCCCGGTACCGAGTACCCCACAGCCCTGGGAGGGCGACCCAAATTTACCAAATGGCTGCAATGAAACAAAGTGAAAAATTTAAAGTGGTCTGAATACTTTCCGTACCCACTGTATATTTTTAATTAAATGTGTGTATATGCATGTAATATAGTGAGAGTGTATTAATGTACTCACCTTCTGCTGCTCTCTCTGGTGTCCAGCACCATACTGCTTCACATCTCAGTGACATCACCTCAATTGCTACAAAAGCGCTGATTATACGCTCTATGCATGAACTGGAAGACTCATTTACAGTGAAAGCTTATACTGTCTCTGTAAGGGTTCTGGATGTTCCTTAGAGCCTGTTTTCCTTGTCCAAGATGGAGTCTGGTACTTCGCCCTGCCCTTGAACTTCCTGTCTGCTACTATTTTAGTCTGGGTCAGGAGATCACCATTATTTCTTCCTGGACTGTGTCGGGCTGCGGTGCTGGACTTGAGCATGATGTTTCAGCCCAAAAGGTACATTTAGAGACCTTCTATTGCTAACGCTCCACTTGTATATTGCTGGACTCCCACGTTTAAGTACTGTGAGCATTCTTACTCAGATTATTGCTGGACTTCCATGTTTAAGTACTGGGTGCATTCACACTCATTATTGCTGGGCTTCCATGTTTATTTAAGTGCTGTGTGCACTCCTGCGTCATATTACTGCTGGACTGGTTCATATTAGTGGTCGCGCCCTGCTATTCAGTTTGTTGAACATTTCTATATTGTGCTGTGCACTTCGATACAATTGCACGGAGATCTGTTAGTTTTGTTTCCAATTCTTACTTTGTTAAATACACTTGTTTGCTTCAGCTTTGGTCTCAGATTTGTTTTATCCCACCCAATCAGATTCCATAGTACCCACGTAATTGTTACAGCCTCGTTCTGACATTCCATAGACTTACTGTCACGAAGTGACACGACCCAACGGGTGGTCGGTCAGCGGATGAGGCAACACACACAACGGGATGGTATTGGGGAGAGGAAGGCCCTACTGATAGGGAAATGAGGGATAGTCACTATCTGTGCCTGTCTCTGCACCCCCTAACACCCTAAGTGGGTCCTTCCCCCCCATTGCTGTCAGGATACCTTGTCCTTCACTGTCACCTCACACTGCCTTGGCTAGTGCACTGGCTGGCAAGGGGCCCTAGCCTCACCACTGCAGATAGAACACACAGGGGACAGTGACAAATACGCAAGGGGACAAGGAAAAAACATGACACTTAGGCTAGTTCCACACTAGCGTATTTTCCATGTAGTGCACGGCGCCGCCTACAATCGCACACCCTATCTTTAGCATAGGGTGCGCAGACCGTGCGCTAGTAGGATTTTAGCGTGCGCTGTGCACTTTTGAAGGTGCCCCCGTGTGCGCCAAACGCACCATGTTGCATCTTGGCGCACCTTCAAAAGTGTGCAGCGCATGCCAAAATCCTACTAGCGCACAGCCAGCGCACCCTATGCTAAAGATAGGGTGCGCAGATCGCATGCGGTCGTGTGTGATAGTAGGTGGCGATGACCGGATGGGGCGGGCAGGGAGCAGGCAGGGGGCAGGGCTTAGCGGCGCCGTGCGCTGCATGGAAAATACGCTAGTGTGAAACTAGCCTTAGCTTCCAGACACCGCTGCCAAGCTCCACACCGCAGATGACTCCGAAGCCGGACTCCAAACTCCAGAAACAGCAGACACCAGAAAGCTGCCACTGCTAGGCTGGTCTCAATAGAGAAATTCTATCACCAACAATCAGCTGATGCATCAGGTGGCCTTTTAAAGGATGGTGGGAGTGGTCATCAGCCACATCACTTGACCCAGCAGCACTGCAGTTACACCAGATTGCCAGTGGGAAAAACTGACAATAACCCCCGATGGACTGAAAGGAAAAATACTACATTTAAACAAAGTGGAACCAGAGCTGCCACAAATTCAAAACTGGATCGTGACACTTACATTGTTAAAGCAATACCTGATCACACAGAGCGTTGTGACGTGGAGAGTCTGCAGAGTGGTGACGTCATGGAGGAGGGGAGCAGCGATAGAGGAGTATATATTAAAGTTGTCCAGTACTAGGACAAATCTTCAAAGTGAATGTTGTTGCAAAAACCATTATACTCACCTCCAGTGTCAGGCCGTTCCAGCGTCGTCGTCACTTGCGTTGCCAGGGATCACGTGAGGTTAAAGGGAACCTGTCACCTCGCTTTCCTGCTATAAGCTGCAGCCACCGCCTTTTTGGGGCTCATCTACAGCATTCTGTAATCTTCATGCAATGTCATCTTCCTTGCTTCGTGCCACGCTCCTGCGCAGGCGTGCTGATCTGCCCTGTTGAGGGCAGATCAAAGTACTGCAGTGCGCATGTGCTGGGCCTCTTTGACCTTTCCCAGAACCTTCGCACTGCAGTACTTGGCTCTGCCCTCAACAGGGCAGATCAGCACGCCTGCGCAGGAGCCACGAAACAAAGCAAGGAAGATAACGACATTGCATAAAGATGGGAGGTGCCAGACCCACGACACCCATCGGACCGGACCGCCCCCCGGGTGAGTATAATAAAACTTATGTTTCTTCTCTTTCAGGTCGGATGGGGGGCTTATCTACAGCAATAGAAAATGCTGTAGATAAACCCTAAAAGGCAGTGGCCGCTTCTTATAGTGGCAAACTGAGGTGACAGGTGTCGGGATCCCTCAGATTACTCTTTCATCTGAAGGACCGATGTTCTTAGGTGTGAAGCATCATATGTCTCTAATTAAATCAGCTCCGTCGAGAAGAACTACACAGACACCAGCTGTATAATACCACTCGGGATGCCTCTCAAGACGCCTCTGGCTTATCAGTTAGGCTTCCGTCTTTTATAGTAAAGAATTTAAACATTTTACAGACATGCGCAGTACAAATGATTTTACAACTTGTTTTCGACAAAGAAAGTCATTTAGGCGAAAAAGCAGAGGTATTTGACCTTGGTTCACAAGGGAGATGTCTGAGACATCTCCTCGAAGAACAGATAAGGTTTTAAACAAGAGAATGCAACATAGACAGAACTCAATTTAACTCCTTCAGTTCCTATCATTCCCCCCTTTGACATCTTCATTTTCCACAATCTGGAACACTGGATCCTGCAACAACAGCGGATAGTGGCTCGTTCACCAGGTACTATCCCAGGCCGACGGGTTGCCCAAGGGAGACAGGTCTTCTACCTTCTCCATCCCCCAGATACTGAAGCCACGTCCATCATTGCAAGAGTACGCTCCTTCATGCCAGAAATGAGATGTCAATCTAGGACTCAAAGGAATAATAGTTAAATTCTTGTTGTTTACAGTCAAACTTCCTTATCTATTTCTACATCTTTTCTTGCATACAGAGATACACCAAAAAACAAGTTTCAATAGCACATATATTACGAAGATACAAACAACAATACGTAATAGACTTAGTATAATCCCAGTTATCCAGCCTCAATACCCTTAAACCAATTAGCTGGATTAAGAAAGGAGAATGTATCTGACCACCAACTATCCTTAGTACGATCATTGTCTTTATTGTACTGATCTCTAAGTTTTTGAACATCCTCTATTTTTGATCTTAACTTTAAACTACTGTTGGGATCTATATAATGACAGCAAGCTGGTCCGATGACTTGACACATACCTCCTTGCGCTGCAGTTAAATAATCTAATACTATGGTATGCTGATTAGTGGCTATGATGAGCTGATTTTGGACAGCAACGGTGGTGTTCAATATATCCAATATATCCCATATTTGGTCATCTAAGTAATCTGTAGCCCTGACTAATTTATCCCACATTTGAGTAATCATAGGATAAATAAAAATAGAGCTGACAATTTTATTGGTCACACTCATCTGCACTATATGTGGTCTCCCAGAGAGGCGAGGTGTATTGTCAGCAGCTCTTTTGTACAACGTGTGTTTAGGTATGCTCTGAGTATTCAACTGGTCATTCGGAATAACAAAGGTAGCTGGAGTCAAACGACCCAGAGTACAAGCACCTTTTACCCCTACTGGCAACCATTTATATGCATTGTCTCCACATACCCAGTACATGTCACTAGGTAGGTCCCATAGGGCTGAATGTTGTAATACCAGTCTATGAACTAAATCTATGAACGCAGATACATTCTGAAGCATACACCAATTTGGAAGTTGTCCTAAAGGGCTACAATACCCTACATCGGGATTTCCACAGGTGGGAGTTCCTTTCTCATATCCAGATGACTCGTTGCAAGGTATATTACCTGAAATATTAAAACAAGTTTCATTATTGCCCTGGGGAAATAAATTGGAATACTCCCAGGACGTGTTATGCAACCTTCTTTCTAGCAGTATTGGTTTGAAGGCATCAGTAGAGTGGGAAGTTACATTAAAACTAACTTGTAGGCCATACATTGGAATTTGCCCCAGGTAGGTTAATCGAGTTCTATTCCTGGGTACCCAAGCCCCCCCCCTTTATATGCCAGATATTGAAGGTATGTATTACTTCCTGAAAGATTACCCTGCCACCAAGGGTATCCTACCCATCCCACAATAGGTATACCAACAGTTGTGTTCCATAACTTCACAATATTTGTGGCATTATTAGCGAGTGTATCAGAACAACTGGTCCAGGCAAATAATTCCTCGGGTGGCACAGGAATAACAAGGAACGGAATACTAGTGGCTGATACTGCTGAATGTGTGCAGATCCAGCAAATGATTTGACCAATCATTCAGTAATTTTTCATGATGTTGTATAAACTTATTATTCAAGGACATTGGAGAATTTAGATTGTCCCACGCAGCTACCATTATTACAGTTAATGCAACAAAACCAAACCAAAACATTATGCACTCTTATGCTTTGTTAATTCCTGTGGCTAGTTTGCAATGCGATGCGTGGATCCAGGTTGGTCGTCCTTCCAACTTAACAGAAGTAGGCGTTGTTAGGAGTACTTGGTAAGGTCCTTGATATCGGGGTTCAAGGGTCTTTCTGGAGTGTTTCTTGACATATACGTAATCACCAGGTTGTAGACAATGAGTTCCTTCCACACTATCTGGATCTGGAGTGGAAGAGAAAACTAGAGAATGCATTTGAGTTAAATGCTTTTGCAACTGGATTACATAACTTGTCAAATTATCCACATTGAGTGTTAAGACCTGTGGGTAGTACAACCCTGTGTTCGGTGGTCTTCCAAACAGTATCTCGAAGGGTGACAGTTTAGTTTTCCCCGTGGGTGTGTACCTTACTGAGAATAACGCTAATGGGAGACACTCTGGCCATGGTTTATGGGTTTGTTCCATGGTTTTCTGTATTTTCAATTTCAGTGTCCCGTTCATTCTCTCTACCTTCCCTGAACTCTGTGGGTGGTAGGGTGTATGAAATGCTTGTTCTACACCTATCATTTGCATTACATTTTGCATTACCTCAGCAGTGAAATGTGTACCTCTGTCTGATTCAATTGTCTCAGGGACACCGAATCGTGGTACTAGTTCCATCACCAGTTTCTTTGCAGTAGCTCGAGCTGTAGCCGTTTTCACCGGGTAGGCCTCTGGCCATCCAGAGAAGAGATCTACACATACTAGGATATTTGCATACACTCCTACCTTGGTAGCTGTATGTCGTCAATCTGCCGTCTCTGAAACGGGTAGAGAGGCCTAGGTGTCGCTTTCTTAGGGACTTTTACTGTTTTACCTGGGTTGTGCTGTGCACAGATGAGGCATGATTGTACAAGTTTCGCGGCTGCGCAACTGAAGCCAGGAGCGATCCAGAAGGCATCTACCATGGCACACATGTGACTTTTTGAGGTGTGATTGGGGCCATGTGCTGCTTGCGCCATGATTGGGAACAGGGACTTTGGTGGGCACATTTTATCCTTATTCTCCCATACTCCATTTGAGTTCAGATCAGCTCCCAGTCTCCCCCGGTGTACCTTCTCTGTTTGGGCAGCCTTTTGCTGGAGGGATTTCAGGACATCTAGACCCAATGTGGCTGGAATACGCTGACTCCCCGCCACCGTCCACTGCTCTCTCTAGGCCGCCTTGTGCTATTTTAGCAGCCTCGTTCGCCCTTCTATTGCCCTCTACCTCCACGGAGTCACCTTTGTGTGTGCTTTTACCTTGACAATGTCAACCTGGACTGGTAACATCAATGCCTCCATCAATTGTTTCACCAGCTCTGCATTTTTAATGGGCTTCGAATCTGTGAAAATATTAGCGACTTTACCTGCAGCGGCTCTACACGCCTCAGTGAGTGCCTTCAACTCTGCCTCCTGCGCCGACATGTGAGGAGAGAGTGGTTCCGCTCGGATTACCTCATGTGAGGATACTACTGCATATCCAGTGTAGAATCGTCCATCCTGGTGGTATCTGGGGCCATCTACAAAAAAGAAACTCAAAGTCTGCATTAGGAACAGGTTTTTCATGAATGTGTGCAAACCCAACTGTCTCCTGACTCATCAGTTCTATGCAGACATGTTCATGCGTCATGTCAAAGTCTCCTTCCTCACTTGCCAATACGGTCACCAATTCCCCCTTTTCTGAATCCACAGGCAGGAGGGTGGCTGGATTCAGAACGTTACATCTTTTGAGGAGTGACATACTCAGGAATTAGTAGAGCACACTCAAGTCGGAGCTGTCTGGCCATAGACAGATGTTTTGGTTGAACTTGTAGGAGTATGGCATGGATGTCATGTGGGGAATAGATTGTCAAAAGAAACGTCAGTGTCATCTCACATGCCTTCCCTATTACGTCTCCACTTTTTTTCTTGTGCTCCAGCATACATGACAGGTCGTTTTATTGTCCTTGTTTGCTCAATTTCTTTAGCTACCTTAAGGAGGTCTTTCGGATCTACATGTCTCCATTCAGGTCTGGCTGTCTGTACTGCGTCTCGTAAGTCTTTGTTCATACCGTCAATGAATGCATCCACCAGTATTCTAACATCAAGTGGGTTTATGCAAATGTACCCCATGTCTGCCCATTTCAGCTGTAACCGTCCAAGGTATATCTCTACTCTCTCTCCTCTTTGCTGTGTCACATTAGTCAGGAGTACAGACTGCTCTGATTGTTCCACTGCAGCCCATTGTCTTAGTGACTCACAGTACGTCTCCCCAGATCGTGCAGATTTATCATCCATGCCCCAAGCCTGATTCTTTGTCACATCTGTGTGTCTTAATTATATGATCTAGTGCGTCACCTGCCTTTAAACTCACCAACCTCTCTAGGTCTGCCCAGGTACACTTATATGTCTGCTGTACTTCCTTTATGTGTCTGTAAGACGGGAATGGTTGGTCTTCAGGGGCAGGCAGCTGCTTCAGCAAAGCTAGCTGGTCAGAGGGGCTCCAGGGATAATACACCTGTATCTTTCTTATTCTAGTCACACTTCTAGGTCCTGATGGGGTTGGCCGTCTGATGTCTACTGTCAGCTTACTCCTCAAGGGCCAATGTCCCTACTACCCACTATCCACACTATTATGTCAGCTTCTTATGATCTTGTCTGGATAGGATTTAGTGCAATTCTCTTAGGTCAGTAGCACAGGTCACACAAGTAGCTATTCAGTCTGGGTTTGTCTGAGTCTGACCACAGTGTTTACAAGTCCATCTGTTTTGTCTGGGTCTCTGGTTACACTTTGTCAATCAAACATTCATAATACACCTTCCACACTGCTGCACATTCTCAAGCATCATTTATTCACTTGCTATTTTCTTCCCTTGTCTGTGCCTTTTTGTACATCCAAACATTCACACTCTGGTATTTTTGCCTTTTTCAATATTTGTCCCACTTGTTTTACTGCTTCCTTCCTTCTCTGTCTCTTGTAATTTGACACAATTTGCTATACAAATCAATCACACAACTAGAAGCAGGTTCAAACACATTAATGACCAAGCAATCACTTACAATTCCCTTCTAAATTAGGCACCATATCTTACTTTTAACTTCCAATCTTCAATTAAGTACTGTTGCTTTAAAATGCACAAATCTTTCAGCTTGTACCTTACCGATAGAATTACAGAGAATTTTGAGCACAGCTCACACTCAGCAGAGATAAGAGCGAAGGGAGAAGAAAAACTACGCAGCGGTATCATTCCCCCCTCCCATCAGAATGCAGCGTCGTCCTTCACAGAATTCTGTAGTTCTTTAGACTTATCAAAATCAATTTCTACAAAGAAACTCAAAATCACGGGATTTCACTGTAAGGGCAGATAACTGTATAATGAGATTAACCATGCCTTGCCCTTTTTCTGGCCAAATGCATTCAGGAAACTTTACAATGTAATGCCACATATAACACGAACTATATCATTACTCAATTCATTCAGTCTCAGATGTAGATTTGAAATATCTAACGCATCTGTCCGGGATTCCACCACAACTAGAAAGGTCACAAATCTCTTGACACAAAAATGATGTGTGATGATTCATTCATACGTGCTCATTCACTGATTTTTTTTTTTTTTTTTTTACTCAATTACTCATCTCTCATCTTATTCAGAGGTTCTCATAGACATATATACAAGGATTCACACAGCCTGCCTATCTTGCACTTTGGATTTGATTAATACTTTTTCCAGGTTCTTTGCTGCACTACTTCCATATCTATCCTCAATTATATCACATAACCGACTTCCTTCTTCAGGTATCTTTCCCTGACTGTTCCCCATCTTATCTTTTATTCTTATCCTGTCTCTCTTGTTGTCTTCCTGTTAGTCCCCTGCCTTAGGTGGTGTATTGGGTAAGCTCAAGACTAGGCTCTACTATACCTCGTTACCTTCTTCCTAAGGTGCTAACAGGCTAAATGGAGTGTCTGTTCCTCGGTGTACCACGTGTTTCGTGTACTTATATGCTATGTAGCATCCGAACAGAAATACTCCCACAACACACAGGATTGTAAATAAAGTGTCCATCTACTGGGGTTCTTCAGTCATATCCTGTCACAGGCTCATTTCACGGTCCTGTGCTCATTCGGTCACACTCTTATCTGTCACAAGGTTTATTCGTAAAGGGTGTTGATTTAAGCTTAGGCGATGACCTCCCCGAAAGGACGCTGTCACATGACCCAGTTAGGCAATATCACCACTCTTTGAACGAATACCTACTGTGCAGCTTATTTGTCTACTTTCCACAACCTTTCAAATCAAAGTAGCCATTCAACAACCTCCTCTATTCCTAGTGCGGAACCGTCTATTGTGAAAAACTTGTCCGTCCGGGCTGCGCAGTATGAACTGTTCACCCAGCCTTATATTCCATAATGTCAGACCTCTCCCATTTTGATTTGCATCAGCTCTTTTTCTAAAAATAGCTGTGCACACACAGAACCTACAGTAACCTCTCATTCGAGCAGAAATTACATATGCGTGTCACACCCGATTTCCTCAGAGTTCTTATATGGACCTGATTTTACGGCCCCCTCCTCTACTAGATTCCCCTTTATACGGACCTTAGTTATAATGATAGATTATGAAGAGCAGAGAAGAGAAAAATTGATCTCTTACCTGGCCAGGTGTTTAGGTCTGCTGTTCACAATTTCATCAGTAACTGGAGTGGTCTGTAGATCGGGTAGTCTTGGAGAGGTGCCTATATCAGGTCCCTGTTTCGGGCGCCAGGAAACTGTCGGGATCCCTCAGATTACTCTTTCATCTGAAGGACCGATGTTCTTAGGTGTGAAGCATCATATGTCTCTAATTAAATCAGCTCCGTCGAGAAGAACTACACAGACACCAGCTGTATAATACCACTCGGGATGCCTCTCAAGACGCCTCTGGCTTATCAGTTAGGCTTCCGTCTTTTATAGTAAAGAATTTAAACATTTTACAGACATGCGCAGTACAAATGATTTTACAACTTGTTTTCGACAAAGAAAGTCATTTAGGCGAAAAAGCAGAGGTATTTGACCTTGGTTCACAAGGGAGATGTCTGAGACATCTCCTCGAAGAACAGATAAGGTTTTAAACAAGAGAATGCAACATAGACAGAACTCAATTTAACTCCTTCAGTTCCTATCACAGGTTCCCTTTAATAATAATTTTATTTCTACAATGCCAGCATATTCCGCCGCACTTTACATTTTAGAGAGGACTTGTAGAATCATAGAATGTTAGAGTTGGAAGGGACCTCCTGGGCCATCTGGTCCAACCCCCTGCTCAAAGCAGGATTCGCTAAATCATCCCAGTCAGATGTCTGTCCAGCCTCTGTTTGAAGACTTCCATTGAAGGAGAACTCACCACTTCTCGTGGCAGCCTGTTCCACTCATTGATCACTCTGTCAAAAAGTTTTTTCTAATATCTAATCTGTGTCTCCTCCCATTCAGTTTCATCCCATTGCTTCTAGTCTTTCCTTGTGCAAATGAGAATACAGACAATAAGAGACATTACATAATAACAATAATCACACAAATCAACAGATACAGGAGTGAGGGCCCTACTCCCAAGCTTACCATCTATGAGGAGATGGGGGGGACGCGACAGGTGGATGGACGAGCAAGGTGCAAAACAATCAGACTTGGCTGACTCCTGACAACCTCCGTGTAGCGGTGCCCGTCACTTGTGTTACGCTGCGATGTCACAGCCACAGTACCTATGCCAAAGCTAAAGTCACTGTGTTACCTCAACCTTAGTGTGGCTTCTGCCCCCTAAGGGCCACCACTGGTAATTTTTACAGCTGTTATAGTAATAGCTTATGGGAAGAGCACTGCAGCCGGCAGCCCGTCCTCCCGCCAGCCGAAACCTCAGCCTCACGGCAGCCTACAGCCTGTCCTCCCGGCAGCCTACAGCCTGTCCTCCCGGCAGCCTGTCCTCCCGCCAGCCGAAACCTCAGCCTCACGGCAGCCTACAGCCTGTCCTCCCGGCAGCCTGTCCTCCCGCCAGCCGAAACCTCAGCCTCACAGCAGCCTACAGCCTGTCCTCCCGGCAGCCCGTCCTCCCGCCAGCCGAAACCTCAGCCTCACGGCAGCCTACAGCCTGTCCTCCCGGCAGCCGACAGCTCTTCCTCCCGGCAGCCGCCAGCCTGTCCTCCCAGTAACCTACAGCTCGTTCTCCCAGCAGACGACAGCCCATAGTGTAGGAGGAAACCGCTCATTCACTATTCATGACTAAACCGCTTCCATTTTAGCCCGCGATACGTTTATTCCCAGATGTGAAAACCAGCGCGACTCTATAGCGAGAAGCCCATTGGCTGAGCGCCTACATCGCATCGCCGATAGGGCAGAAGAACAACTGCCGAGCGTTGCCCAGGTGGTTGTCGTCACCGTCAAGAGTGCTATTTTCTGATTGGCTGCTTAGTTTACACGCTGATTGGATGCGACGCATTCCAAGAGCGCCGCCCCCTCAGTCAGCTGTATAGTGAGAGGGCTGAGTAGTATAGTTCCGTGTTTGTCACATCCCGGGCAGTAAGTGACAGGCGGCGTTTGCCGGGCACACTGAGCGCTGCACTCGGGCCTCGTCATGGCTCTTCTTCTTCAGCACCAGTTCAAGCCGTTACCTGCCGATAAGCAGATAGACACCTGCAGTTTCTTGGACTCCGTGTCTCACCTGCCCTCGTTTTTCGGTAAGTGTCCGTTTAGTCACCGGTGCCAGGGATCTCCCATTATAGGCTGGTGTGGACTCTGATCCCAGTAATGACTTCCCCTAGTATGGACCCAGCGAGAACTGCTGACCCCTTTCTGCTACTTCCTCCAAGTCTCCGATTCTCTCTGCTGGGTCAGTGTATTATAGCAGAGGATTTGGGGCTGATCTATTATATATGACCCTGTATAATAATGCCATCATGTAATTATACTTCCTATATAATAATCCACCTGTCTCTTCCGCTCCCACACTGCTTACATAGCAATTCCCTTTCACGCCCCCTGTAACTGCAGAATGCACCTGTCAGGTGAGAGCAGCCCCCCACTTTGTGCCGCTGTCACATGCCCCCGATGCTGCGCACAGGCCAGATGGACTTTTCTCATGGTTTTGATGTATCCAGCCGTAGTCTAGAATTCCTTTCACGGGAGAATGCGGTGCCTACTGGAGGCGCGATGCCGCGGTACGTGGTGAGCCCATAGGTCCACGTTATGGAGCCACGCGGACTTTGATCTGCTCTGTAGGCTCCGTCATATGTGCATTTATACTTTCCGATAAGAATGTCACAGTACATTCAACACCAGATTAGTCTTTGTGGAAGATTTATAAAGATTGGTGCAAATTGAAAAAAATAATAATTTTGACTCGACTGACCAATCAGAGTGCTGGTATAATGTCTTACGAAGGAACCTGATCTCTATGGAAACACTTCCATGTATTAGTTTAATTTATTTGTATATCACCGTCATATTCTGCAGCGCTTTACAAACATTATCGGCACTGTCCCCATTGGGCCTCACAATCTAGATTCCCTATCAGTATGTCTTTGGAATGTGGGAGGAAACAGGAGTACCCGGAGGAAACCCACGCAAACACGGGGAGAACGTACAAACTCCTTGTCGATGTTGGTTTTGGTGGGATTTGAACTCCTATTTTGGTTGAGACTTGCCTATTCAATTCTATGGGTGCACAAAAAAAAAAATCAGATTCCATATGGATGATCTGTATTCCAACCGACTTTGCCGTTCTTAACAGAGGAAGTGGGACATTTTACACTGTTGATGAATAAAGGGTGGACACTCAGATGGCACCCGTATGACACTATGGCCGAAGATCGTCCGATGTTTCATTTGCTCGTCTGAAGCCGGCCTCAGGCTGAGCTTCCATCTGTGTCTGTTGCTCTGCTGCATCGTAGGAGCAGAATCTGAAACGTGAGGAGTAATAGGATCTGTCTATACTTTCCCTCAAATGTCACGGAGTCTTTACTACGGAAAGAATAGTTCCTGCTCCTCTATCCAGGAATCGTTAATGACCACCATCATCTGTCTATACTGAGACTGATTGCCAGTATATTGCCATTTACACCAAGAGTATGGCTGCACACAATAGTCCTATTGTAAATGTAGTGCAGCTCCTCTACGACCCATGACGGGTCGTCTATTCCCTGCATTGTTCCACAACTGTAACATGGGAAAGGAAGTGCGGCCATATTTACTGAGATGCAGATTGTCAGATCCCTCATACTTCCATGTGTATTATCATCCGAGACAAGTGACTTTTTGTGGGGTTTTCTCTGGTGTCACCCTAGTTTTACTTTTCACTGAAGCAGCTAGTCTGTCGGAACTTTTGTTCCTTGACTCTTTACTAAGTATCATTTGAAATCTGATGACACTTGGATGGATCTCTGAAGTACAAAGTGTCTTCTGTGTGTCGTCTGCTCTACACGGATCTCCATAGACTTTAATGGCCGAGTCTGATCTGCTAAATCTGATCAGAGTAGGTCATACTGACGGACCGGCGATACGGATCCGCTGTTAAGACTTGTGTGTGTGGATCAAGGAAACTCTACGGGTCCATGTGCTGTCCAAGAAGAAAGCCATCAGCTCTATCACTTGGCCTTATGTGTGTGTGTCTCCATAAGGAGGGGTAATTTTATGTCTACTATGAATATTTATTTTTATTTTTTTACTAAATCTTTTCATTAAAAATCATTGTGGGTATACTGCTGATGTACCAGTGACTGTCCCCTTCACACCCTCAATCACCCCCCAAACGCTTCATTTTTTGCCATATCGTAGCTCTACGCTATCCATGTTTATTCTGAGTCCTCACCTTTATCACCATTTCTCATTTTTGTGTTTGCTTTTATATCCTGATGACTGTATGCTGTTTATACAGCCATAACATATCCTTCTAAAGTCAGACCCCAATATCTTGGGTTTTAAAGCACATTTCAATGTAAGTTACAAAGTATATATGCTTTTCTTAATTAGCGCCATCATATTCCGCAGCGCTTTACAGACATTATCATCACTGTCCCCCATGGGGCTCCCAATCTAGATTCCCTATCAGTATGTTTTTGGAATGTGGGAGGAAATCGGAGAACCAGAAGGAAACCTACACAAACACGGGGAGAACATACAAACTCCTTGCAGATGTTGTCCTTGGTGGGATTTGTGCTCAGGACCCCAGTACTAACCACTGAGCCACCGTGCTGCCCATATAGAGTTGTACTTTGTGTTGCTGGTTTTTTTTCCCCTCTGTTAGGCCGGTTTCACATTAGCGTTTATGGCTGCAGCGTCGGGCTGCGCACGGCCGCCGCTAAGCCCCGCCCCCTGCTGCGCCTCCGCCGGTAGCTCCGCCTCCGGGCGCATGACGCTGCATGCGTCATGCGTCCCCTATCTTTATCACTGAGGATGCAGGCCGTGCGCAGTATGCGTCTTGGCGGCGCCTGCGTCCTTTTGACGGTGCGCCGACCAGCGCCAAATGCAACCTGTTGCAATTTGGTTGCGCGCGGCGCACCGTCAAAAGGACACAGGCGCCGCCAAACGCATACTGCTCACGGCCTGCGTCCTCAGTGATAGGGGACGCATGCAGCGTCATGCGCCCGGAGGCGGAGCTACTGGCGGAGGGGCGGGGCTTAGTGGCGGCCGTGCGCAGCCCGACGCCTCCTCATTTCCTTGCATTTTAGGAGCAGTAGAGCGACAGAAATGCATTTCTAGGATGTCAACACCAAAAACCTCCAGTTCTATCATGTGTTGCGCACAATCCGCAGCACACTCTTCCTAACCCTTTGTCTTCTAAACTCTAATTGGCGTTATTATAAATGTCTGCTCTTGTCGTCCATAATAAACATCGCCTTCTCCATTGATGACAAGCCCTTCTATTGTTGACATCGGAGACCTCTGCCAGGATTACATCTAGATTTCTGTTGGTGTGGAACAATGCTTTGCCAGTGAGCAGGAATGAATGGCATTTCTGTACTTCATAGATCATTTTGCATGTATTCACAGCATGTCGGATTTCTTCTTCTTTCCCTGACAACCTATACTTCTTATGTGCTGGATAGATGGGAATAGTCAAAAATGGTAAACGTACATTGTGCTTTATTCTGCGCGCAACCGTGCACCTTCTTTAGCTATACGCTTATGATCACTTGCCTATATACTTGTCACGGGATGATTAACATAAATTATTTATTACAGCCTGTAGTTGCCGGTGTGTTAATGACTTGTATCGTTTTGATGATGCTCATGAAGTGACGTGCAGATTGGTAATAATGCAGTATATGTACAAAAATGCCAAACTGGAATAACCAGATGTTGTCAAACGAGTAGTGCTAGAATACTCTCAGCAATTGTAGGGCAGGAATTGCCACGCTGAAATGATAAAATAATGTATTGGAACAACCCTGCTGTACAAAATGGCCTAGAGCTGTAGTGCAAAATGAGTGCAGACGTCCAGTGATCTACCCAAAGGACTTGTCCGAGCTTTTTAAAATAAGAATCCAAGAATGCTAAAAATTAAGTACCGTATATACTCAAATATAAGCCGAGGCACCTAATTTTACCAAAAAAAACTGGGAAACCTTATTGACTTGAGTATAATCCGGGTATGCATTATCCCTTCATCCCCAACATGGTCTGCATAGTCCCCTCATCCCCATCCTGGTATGCATAGTCCCCTCATCCCCATCCTGGTATGCATAGTCCCCTCATCCCCATCCTGGTATGCATAGTCCCCTCATCCCCATCCTGGTCTGTAATTGTCCCCTCATCCCCATCCAGGTCTGTAATTGTCCCCTCATCCCCATCCAGGTCTGTAATTGTCCCCTCATCCCCATCCAGGTCTGTAATTGTCCCCTCATCCCCATCCAGGTCTGTAATTGTCCCCTCATCCCCGTCCTGGTCTGCACGGCCCCCTCATCCCCGTCCTGGTCTGCACGGCCCCCTCATCCCCGTCCTGGTCTGCACGGCCTCCTCATCCCCGTCCTGGTCTGCACGGCCTCCTCATCCCCGTCCTGGTCTGCACGGCCTCCTCATCCCCGTCCTGGTCTGCACGGCCTCCTCATCCCCGTCCTGGTCTGCACGGCCTCCTCATCCCCGTCCTGGTCTGCACGGCCTCCTCATCCCCGTCCTGGTCTGCACGGCCTCCTCATCCCCGTCCTGGTCTGCACGGCCTCCTCATCCCCGTCCTGGTCTGCACGGCCTCCTCATCCCCGTCCTGGTCTGCACGGCCTCCTCATCCCCGTCCTGGTCTGCACGGCCTCCTCATCCCCGTCCTGGTCTGCACGGCCTCCTCATCCCCGTCCTGGTCTGCACGGCCTCCTCATCCCCGTCCTGGTCTGCACGGCCTCCTCATCCCCATCCTGATACACATGGCTTCCTCATCCATATCCTTGCTAAAAAATGTACTGAAAAACTCTGCTTATACTCGAATATATACGGTAATATCATAGCTATCCCCTATCAGTCCCCAAATCTGTCATTTTTCAGGTCCTGCTCTAATATCCATGCTTTTTTTTCAACAGACATCTGTGCCAATGTAAAGTCATGTGGATTTTTTTTCTTGATTTATGACCTGTTGTCTCCAATGAGTATCATTTAGTTTTTGGTTAAATTATCTATCTATCTATCTATCTATCTCAGAAATAAAAGTTCTTATTCACATATCTGTGTTTTTATTCAGGTGGCAATATCCAGCCCAACCACTGGTGTTCACATATCCGTGTGCTGGTTCATGGCAGGAGACCCATGGTTGGGCCCGGTTTTGCAGTCAGAGTACAGAACGTGAGAAACAGCTGTGGGAATTTGCACTAGTAAAGTGATGCAGTTTTCATTACTTTGCACTCCATGGAATACAGTGGCTTGCGAAAGTATTCAACCCCCGGTTGTTGTTTATTTTTTTTTTTTTACCTATTTTGTTACATTTCAACATGTTTAAATATTTTTAGAATCTGATTTGTGTGTGATGCATCAGCACTAAATACAGTAGTGTAAGTTGGTGAAGTGAGGGAAATGTAAGCATAAATTAATTTATGGGATCATATAAATAAAAATTGGCATGTGCATATTGTGGTGTAGTGACCACTGTGTCAGCTAGGGGGCGCTGTGTGGGTGTCCCAGGACAGCCGTATAAGCATTTCCATTGTCCTAATAGGTGTAGGATACTGAATGATCATAATGGTCAGCAGAGGTACTGCTGACGGTTCCGTTACAATGTGTCAGGGAAGCCTGTGTGTGGCTGTGTGCAATAGGACCTTTAGTGAGGTCATAGCCATGTGATCACCTGTGGGTGTGTTTATGGACCATCTAAGGAACCTACGTCTGGTCACATGGTAGTGAATGCTTGGACCCGGTTGGTCCAGTGTGGAAGGTCCCGCTGAGATGGGGCTTCCTGCCTGACAGCACGTGTGGACGCTGTGTGTAATGGCTGCCAGCACCTGTTAGTTCCCTGGAGGGAATGAATGCCTGCTGCATGATAAAGGGACCGTGGGGTTACCCGGACGTCGGTGAGATAACTTGGGGCTAGGAACCCTGCACATTGAATACTGCACAGCTTATGTGACTATAGGACATTGCTAACATGGACGCTCTGCTGATTGTGCTGTTAAGTGAACTTTCTGTTGCTGTCCTGGTTTATGAGGATTAATAAACCGAAAGGATTATGTTATGGTTGATGAAAACCTGTGCCGGAACTGTGTTATCGCTGCCAAGCGAGTGTCCCCCAACCTGTAAGACAGCGCTACCCCACAATATGTAGTCACCCCCTTTTGCGATTTAAGCCCCTCAAAATTTCAGGTGCAAGCAATTATCTCCGCTGGTCATAGGACGTCCCCATGTGTGCAAACTAAGTGTCACCTGGTCTGCCAGTATATACACACCTTTTCTGAAAGGCCACAGAGGCTGCAACACCATTAACCCCTTAGCGACAGAGCCAATTTGGTAATTGATGACCAAGCCAATGTTTACAATTCTGACCGCTGTCACTTTGAGGTAATAGCTCAGGAATGCTGTAAGGGTTCTGAGACTGTGTGTTTTTTTTTTTTTTTTTTTTGTTTTGTTTTTCCCGTGACATATTGCACTTCATGATGGTGGTAAAATTTCTTCCATATGGCTTGTGTTTATTTATGAAAAAAATGGAAATTTGGTGAAAATCTTTAAAATTTTGCAATTTTCAAACTTAATGTTTGTGCCTTTAAATCAGAGAGGCATATCAGACAAAATAGTTAATAAGTAACATTTCCCACATGTCAAATTTACATCAGCACAATTTTGGAAACCTCATTTTTGTTTAGTTAGGACATTGTAAGGGTTAAAAGATGACTAGCGATTTCTCATTTTTCCAACAAAATTTTAAAAAGGTTTTTTTTTTTTTTTTGTTTTTAGGGACCACCTCACACTTGAAGTGAGTTTTGGGGGTCAATATAACAGAAAATACCCCAAATTGACACCATTCTAAAAACGGCACTCCTCAACGTGCTCAAAACCACATTCAAGAAGTTTATTAACCCTTCTGGTGCTTCACGAGAACTAAAGCAATGTAGACATTTTCCCATGGGTATCAGGAGAAAATGGACCACAAAATTTGTAGTGCAATTTCTCCTGAGTACGCCGATTCCCTGTATATGGGGAAATACACTGTTTGGGTGCATGGCAGGGCTCAGAAGAGAGAGAGCACTGTTTAACTTTTTGAACACAAAATTGGCTAGAATCAATGGCGAGCGCCATATTGCATTTAGGTACATCAGGGGGTCTCCAAACGGTGGAACCCCCCTTCAATTCTATCTCCATCCCTAACACAGCCCTAATTCCAACCCTAACACTAATGGAAAAATGGAAATAAATACATTTTTTTTTTTTAAATTTTATTTTATTTTGCCTAACTAAGGGGGTGATAAAGAGGGGATTTGATTTTTACTAATTATTTTTTTTTTTCTTTTTTTTTTTTTTTTTTTTTTTTTTAAATTTTGATCACTCTGATAGGGTCTATCACAGTAATCAAAAAGAACAAATAGGAAAAATCTATTGGTGCCGGCCAACAGATCTCAGCGGGCGTACAACTCATGCGCCTGCCATTTTGTTCGCAGAAGAAGATGCCGAGGGACAGAGCCAGAGGGACCGGTAGACACCGGAGGTACTGGGGGGCTTAGGGGACCCCATTTCTCTCTCCTCTGATGTGCTAGATCATATCGGAGGACAGGGAAGTAAATAGGAAATCATGTTCTCCTGAGTCTCCGAGACCCCGGAGATTTTCCAATGCTGAGGGGTATAATAACCTTATTTTTCAACGCCGTAAAAATAAATAGAAATGAAAACCCTTAACTGCTGCCGTTAAAAGGCGTATCGGCAGTCCTTAAGGGGTTAAGCAAGAAGCGCCACTAACCAAACAACACCATGAAAGCCAAGGAGATCTCCAAACAAGTCAGGACCAAAGTTGTTGAGAAGTACAAGTCAGGGTTGGGTTATTAAAATTATAAATATCAATCTCTGATCTCCCGGAGCACTATCAAATGGAAAGAAAATGGCACCACAACAAACCTGCCAAGAGAGGGCCACCCACAAAAACTCTCAGCCCGGGGGTAAAAAGGCATTAATCAGAGAGGCAAAACAGAGACCAAAGGTAACCCCGAAGGAGCTGCAGAGTTCCCAAGAAGAAACAGGAGTATCTGTCCATAAGACCACAGTAGGCCTACACTCCATAGAGATGTCCTTTATGGAAGAGTGGGCAGAAATAAACCATTATTTGCAAAAATTGGAAGGCTGGATTTGAGTTTGCCAAGACATGTGGGAGACTCCACAAATGTATGGAAGAAGGTGCTGTGGTCAAATGAGACCAAAATTGAAATTAAACACTGTTTAGTGAAAAACCAACACAGCTCATCACCCCAAGAACACCATCCCCACAGTGAAACATGGTGGTGGCAGCATCATGCTGTGGGGATGATTTTCGGTAGCAGGGACAGAGAAAATGGTCTAAGTCGAGGTAAAGATGGATGGTGCGAAATACAGGGATATGCTTCAGAAAAACCTGTCATGATCCAGACCGGGTTTTGAGTCCTGTCTTCCCTTGTCCTGGTCTGATCACGTCAGGGGTTAACTTTTCTTGGCCTCAGTCTGGTTTCAGATTTGCTAATTAGCTCCGCATCATCCTGCAGGCGGTGTCGGCTACACCATGTTCAGAATTATGCAAATTGGTTTTAAGTGTCATAGCGTTTTTTTTTTTTTTAATGAAACCCATTGATGGTATTGTCTCAGGGTTTTTGGATCACCGAAATCAATCTCAGATACCTGTGATAAATAGTTTGCCATGTGAGCCCAATAAAAAGAAAACTGGATGTTCCACACTATTGAGCAGGTCACAGTTTTCAAATAACATGGGAAAGAAAAAGACTCTCTCTGCTGCCGAAAAGCATCAAATAGTGCAATGCCTTGGTCATGGGATGAAAACATTAGATATTTCCCGAAAACTTAAGCGTGATCATCGTACTGTTAAGAGATTTGTGGCTGATTCTGAGCACAGACGTGTTCGTGCTGATAAAGGCATAATGAGGAAAGTTTCTGCCAGGTAAGTTCATCGGATTAAGAAAGCAGCTGCTAAAAAGCCCTTACAAACCATCAAACAGATATTTGAAGCTGCTGTTGCCTCTGGAGGTCCTCGAACCTCAAGGTGTAGGATGCTTTAAAAGCTTGCTGTGGTGCATAAACCTACTATTCGGCCACTCCTAAACAGTGTTCACAAGCAGAAATGGTTGCAGTGGGCCCAGACATACCTGAAGACTAATTTTCAAACAGTCTTGTTTACTGATGAGTGTCGAGCAACCCTGGATGGTCCAGATGGATGGAGTAGTGGATGGTTGTTGGATGGCCACCATGTCCCAACAAGGCTGCAACGTCAGCAAGGAGGGGGAGGAGTCATATTTTGGGCCGTAATCATGGGGAAACAGCTGGTAGGGCCCTTTTAAGGTTCCTGAATGTGTGAAAATGACCTCTGCAAAGTATATAGAGTTTCTGACTGACCACTTTCTTCCATGGTATAAAAAGCAGAAACATGCCTTCAGGAACAAAATCATCTTCATGCATGACAATGCACCATCTCATGCTGCAAAGAATACCTCTGAGTCATTGGCTGCTATGGGCATAAAAGGAGAGAAACTCATGGTGTGGCCACCATCTTCCCCTGACCTCAACCCTATAGAGAACCTTTTGGAGTATCATCAAGCAAAAGATCTATGAGGGTGGGAAGCAGTTCACATCAAAACAGCAGCTTTTGGAGGAGGCTTATTCTGACTTCATGCAAAGAAATACAAACAGAAACTCTAAAAACTCACAATTTAGGCTATGTGCACATGCTGCGGTTTTGGCCCTGCGGAACCGCAGCAGTTCCGCAGACATGGTACTTTACCATGTTAGCCTATGGGTTTTCAAAGCCGCAGTGCTCACGCTGCTGGTTTTTCCGCGCGGTTTTGCTGCGGGTTTTTTTCCGCAGCATGTCAATTATTTCTGCGGATTCTGCTGCGGTTTCACACCTTTAACATAGTAGAGGTGTGAAACCGCAGCCCAAACCACAGGTCACTTTACCTGCGGTTCCGCGGGAAAAAACCTGCAGGTGAATCTGCAGTGTGTGCACATAGCCTTAAATGGATGCAAGAATTGTGAAGGTGATATCAAAAAAGGGTTCCTATGTTAACATGTAACTTGGCCTGTTAGGATGTTTTGGAGTAAAATAGCTTTTTTGTTCAGTGAATGTGACCTCCTAATGCTGCAAATTCCACAAATGATAATTTTCAGTTCATTAAAACATATCAAATGTTTAGAAATTCTATTGTGCCTAATAATTTGGAACAGTGCATTTTGAGTTTTTATTGATTTTGGCGATTATACTGTTATCATTGGGAGGTTTCTTCAATAAAATTCTATGTATACTCTAACTGGTGATGACTTTTATTAGACTGACTGTCATTTGCACCGACCTATTTGGAAAATCAGAGAAAAATATAATTTGCATAATAATTTGGAACATGGTGTATAGTTCCGCCTATGGCATGTGTATCTGACTCTGGTATATCCTGATTTGTCCTGCTGTGATTCCTGACTTGCCCCGTGTCTGTTTTATCCCTCTGTCTGTCCTGACTCAGTGTTTCCCTGTAAGGCTGAGTTCACACTTCGCGTTTTTTTCACGTTTTCAAACGCGTGATTTTGCCGCGAAAAATAAGCATCCTGTGGGATTCCGCAATGCTGTGCTAATGCTGCATTTTTTTTTTTCCGCGGCGGAATCGCTTCGCGGTAAAAAACGTAGCATGCTCATTAATTTAGCGGAATCGCGGTGATCCCGCACCCATAGGATTGCATTGTTCTGCTTACTTCCCGCATGTGGCTGTGCACACCATGCGAAAAGTAAGCAGAACATTTGCGGATGGTACCCACGGTCCGGAGGAGAGGAGACTGTCCTCCAGGATTTGGGTACCATATCCCTGTAAAAAATAGAATTAGAATAAAAAATATTGTTATTCTCACCTTCCGGCGTCTCACGCAGCCTTCCTGCCTCTCTCCACTCTCCCGGTCCCAGTAATCCGTTGCGAGAATGACCGCGATGACGTCGAGATCTCGCGGGAGCATGACGTCTCGCGGTCATTCGCGCAAAGGATTACTGGGACCGGGAGCGTGGAGAGAGGCGGGAAGGCTGCGCGGGGACGCCGGAAGGTGAGAATAACAATATTTTTTTATTTTTTTCTTTTACTACTGATGCTGAATAGGCAGCCTCAGTAGTAAAAAGTTGGTGACACTAGTCAAACACTGTGTTTGACGAGTGTGACCAACCTGTCAATCAGTTCTCCAAGCGATGCTCCAGATCGCTTGGAAAAAGCTAGCATTCTGCAAGCTAATTATGCTTGCAAATCGCTAGTTTTTCCGCGGGAAAATCGCTGGAATTTAAAATGCGATTTTCCAGCGGTATGGAATTCTCGCGGTATTTTCCGCGAGAGTTCCGCTACGTGTGAACGTAGCCTAAGTGTGTTGACACCTTGGTTTTCGACTTGGCTTGTATTCGGACCTGCTTCTGTCTTTTGTCTTTGGCTTATCCGCTCCTGACCGGCTCTCACCTCTTCGCCTTGTTTGTGATCTTGAGTTTGCTTATTTCTTTGGTGCTGTGCTACAGTCTATTTTACCCTTCGCCACGACAGCACCCACTGGAGGTATCGGATCCGCCCCATTTGTAACAGGAAACCCTACAGAAATATAAAAGGGGGTGGTCCGCCTTTCCTCAGTTTTGGTTTCCTGTTCCCAGGGAACCTCAGGATAATCCTTCAGGAAGACATACCTGGATTTGCACGCCGCCTGTGCGGTGTCCATGACAACGGCAGGGGCTGCGATCCGGAGACAGCATCGGGGGAGACTCCGTTAAACGGCTCCCCCCTCGTCTGATGGCTAAGAGGTGATGACCGGGTCCGGGAGAGGCCGCCCGGTCTCACCTAGGAGCGCGCCAGGGGGCACCAAGAGCGCAGGAGCCGCCGCTGCAGAGAGCAGTAAGTGCGCCAGTGGCGCGAGGAAGAGAAAGAAGAAAAAAAAAAGGAGGCAGCGATGGCGGCAGTGTGGGGAGAAGCGCGGGCCGCATACAGGAGCCGTGGCGTGGTAGCCGGCCAGCGCAGAGGCTCCTGAGCCCCGGAAGTAATGAGTGAACTTCCGGGGCAGATGGCTAAGGAGCGCGATGGCGCATGTGCGGTGAACCCGGGGGAGGAGCGACTTCCGGGGGGGGAAATCTATTCAAACAAGCGCCACAGCTTAGCGGCAGGAAGCTTAGTCGTCCCCAACGGATGTGCACGCTCCAGCAGGAGACTCTGCGGGAGACAGCTCCTCCAGGGACCGCACTACTAGGACAGACACCGCCCGCAGGAGCGAGGTGGAGGAATCAAGACCTAGGACAGGATACCAGCCATCTGACCCGGTAATAAAAGCTTCACTGGGTGAGTGTGCAATGTATATACTCACTAGTCGGTCGCCCTCCCAGGGCTGTGTGGTACTTGGTACCGGGCCGGTGTCAGTGGGATGTGTCACAGCAGCGGTGACCCGGTCCGTGGCCCTGGGCGCCCAAACAATGGCGGAATTTAGTTAATGGAATGGAATAGTTCGTGACGCCACCTGTGGTGTTTGGCAAGCAAGATGTTAAACCAACGCTGCGGGCAGATCCTCTGGGGCTGGTGGTGTGTTGCAGCATAGATGGTGTAGCTCCCCACAGGTGAAGCTGTAACCCCAGGGCAGTGTAATTGCAATAGATGAGAATAGGCGCAGGTGGTGTGAGGAATGTTGGTACCTAGATGTAGCGGTGGTGACGGGGTTAGCGCACAAATGAATGGAAGACAACAGGCCTTGCAGTTCCAAAGCTTTACTCACAGTCCGTGGTACACACTGGTGTCTGCCTCCGTGCCGTGTCCTCCGGGGCAGAGTCTCAATCAACCTCCCGGGCAAGTCAGGATTCTCCTCTCCAACACTCCGCCAACATGTACCTCTCCTGAACGCCTCCTTTATTGCGCCTTTTAGTGTGAAGAGCTCCAGTACCGTGGCACTCTGGAGTTCCTCCTGTCAGATGTTCCTGTCAACTCTACTTGAATGGCAGACAGCTGTAGCCTCTCTCGGGGACTCCCTTCTCCAGAGTGCTGGCTCTCTATTCAGTTGCTGTTGTGCCCCAAGTCTTAGATGGGAGTAGTGCATTTACAGCCAACTACTCCACCGGTGTCTGCTGCAGAACCATAAGCGTCCATACAACCTCGGGTACCGGGCCCCGGCCTTGCGCTGAGAACCTATAGGCAGAGTTCCGCTTCCAACCCACGTCTCCTCTCTGTTCTCTCTACTCCTCTTTCCTATGGAAGCTTAGGTTGCAGTTCTACGTCCTTCTCCTCCTTCCCTGTGCCAGCTGGCTCAGATCACTGAGGCAGCTGCAACACTCCTTCCTCCATCCCTTCCTCCAGGGATCCCCACTCCGCCCGAGTGGGCTTCCTTCCTCACTGACCTTCCGTCAGACTGAACTGTAATTCTAAACCCTCCAAACCTTTTATATGGATCTCCACCTACCTCCCAGCACATCAGTGTTCCATGCATGGAACCACCAAGGCACTCCTAATGTCTAGGATGAGAGAGACACCTCATTGTGGATGTGCAGAACTACCCTGCTGTGTGGGATGCGAGTGTTGGAGTGTGGAAAGGAGTTCCCAACCTACCTAGTTGGTGGGGCACTACACCTTAGGAGAAGGTGCAGTACCTCTGTGGCGACTGAGCCTCAGGGGCGCCACACTAGGACAATCCTAATTTTTGGCCCCGATTAAAATAAAGCTTACACTCCCCTCCCATACCGGCGCCGTTCCCGCGGTGTCGGCACTCGCTCTGCCCGAGGCTATGATGCGGTGCTGTGACATGTGACCCCTGCGCCCAATCAGTTCTGGCATCTCTGTCTCCGCTTTCGGACAAACTGAACATGAAGAGGAAGTTCGGGCTGAAGCCGATCTCAGACTTCCTCTTCATGTTCAGTTTGTCCAAAGGCGGAGAAAGAGGCGCCAGCGCTGATTGGGCATCGGCGTCACGTGTCATTTCAACGGATCACAGCCCCGGGACCAACGAATGCCCACACCATGGGAGCGGCGCCAACACGGGAGGGGAGTGTACGCTCTATTATTTAACATTTAATTTAAGAAGGGGTTGTCCTAATAGTGGACAACCCCTTTTAACACTTAGTCTGAGTGAACTGCCATCTACATATACTTGCCTGACAAGAAGAACCTAATCTGAGGAAGAAGAATCCTTTGTATTGGGTAGGATCACTGGTTTTCTTTTGTTCTTTGAACCGTCCGTAGTTTGCTGACTTCACGAATCATGGAGCAGTTTGCGCAGCACCTTTTGTTTGTTACGGTGTTGCCAGCCGGAGCGCCGCTCAGATACTTGGAGCTATAGGACTAATGTTTTCAGTTCCACAGACAGCTTTCCAAGCTACGCTGACGGTTCTCTACTCTAATCGCCCTAGTCATTATTGACCATTGTCATGGAATTTTCACAGCAGGATTGTCAGTGAGAGTGTGCTGAGATACTCTGCAGCACGGATTCATTCACTCACTTCTTGGACAATTTGAACTCCAGACTATTAAGCTAGTAAGCGGGATATTCCATAACCAGTTTATTTGTATTCAGAAATCTAGCGGTGGGGCCACAGCGCACATTACAATTTTTGCTTTATTGATATTTTTTTTTTTTTTTTTTAAATCCCTATTGGCATAGGTTTGGCCAGATCCCTTGCTGCTTGGTGCAGCAGTGGTGCTTGCACCTGGGTGGGAGTGCCATGTTTTACTGTCCAATTCAGTGTTTGTACATTTAACACCATGCACTATACATCTGCTGTACAGATGAACATTGAATATAAGCTACTTGTCTGACTGCATTATACACACGTGGTCAAAATTGTTGGTACCCCTCGTTTAATGACAGAAAACCCCACAATGGTCACAGAGATAACTTGAATCTGACAAAAGTAATAAATAAATAAATCTATGAAAATGAACAAATGAAAGTCAGACATTGTTTTTCATTGATGCTTCCACAGAATTTAAAAAAAAAAAAATAGAACTCATGAATTAGGCCTGGACAGAAATGATGGTAGCCTTAACTTAATATTTTGTTGCACATCCTTTTGAGGCAATCACTGCAATCAAACGGTTCCTGTAACTGTCAATGAGACTTCTGTACCTCTCAACAGGTATTTTGGCCAACTCCTCAAGAGCAAACTGCTTCAGTTGTCTTGTGTTTGAAAGTTGCCTTTTCCAGACGGCATGTTTCAGCTCTTTCCAAAGATGCTCAATAGGATTTTTTAGGTCAGGGCTCATAGAAGGCCACTTCAGAATATTCTAATGCAGGGTGGATTTGATTTAAATCACTAGTCAGTAAGGCTTGATTTAAATCAGTGATTTAAATCAAAGTTTCTACCTAAACTAGTTCTTGCTACTTTAACATGCAAGTAGATGAAGATTTTTAGAATCACTTTTTATATTACTTTTTTCTCCCCAGTTTAATGGGTTAATCATTCATATTTGGACACCACTGTTCTGTTGTACTTAGGAAGGAGAAAAATAATCCTGACCTTAATAACAATTTAAATAGATTTATTCAACTGAAACAATAACAACATTACAGCATAAGTTATTTGCTTAAACAAACATCCATGTTTGTTAACTAATTTGGCTAAACAAAAATATATATATATATATATATATATATATATATATATTTTAAGAAACTTAGACTGTCAGCCCAGCTGACACATGAAAAACTTAAATACTACTGTCCCTGCTGTCCTCTGTAGCTCACTTGTCGTCATCTTCATCATCATCATCATCATCATCTTCTTCTTTGTTCCTATTCATAATCTGGAAAAGAAAAACAAGCTTTCCTGCTTTATTGGGTCCCAACCGATTTCTCAATTTAGAATGAATGAGTCCAAAGGAAGAGAATATTCTTTCAACGCCTGCAGAAGAAGCTACTGCTGTTAAAAGTGAAATCATTACTTGATTGAACAGTCTCTAAATCCAAGCGCTTAAGTGATTTCCACCAGTTTACTGGTGTGACCTTCCTTAAAATATCTTCAGCAAACATATATTTCTTGAATGGTTCCCCCTTAGCTCTGAAGTTTATTATAGTTGGCATTAAAGATGGATGATTGCTGGATACCCATGTCATAGCTAAGTCCTCTTCCTCAGCACTTAGGTTTTGACCCTGATATTGGATATTGACAATATTTGCCAAAAAATGAGCTGGAGTGAGTGCTTGTCCCATTCGTTTGTTTACTGCTTGTAATTTAATTCTGTCCATGTGTAGTTCTGTTTTTAAGTGTTCACTCAGTTCCTTCCAAATTTCAACAGCATCCGCAATAAAACAGCTATTTTTCTGTATTTTGTTTAAAGCTTGAGAGATGGGTTTCAGGAAGCTCAGCATATGTTCAACATTTCTCTTAAGCCCAATGTTGAGGATTTTGGCCGTGACAGTGCCATCTATTTTATCTCGATTTTCTTCACAAAGTGTCATCAGAATAGGCCAGTTTTTGATATACTGCTCAAAACAGTCCACCACAGAGTTCCATCTAACATCTTGTGGGAGCGTTAGCTTGGTTCCACCCATCCTTTTCAGAGCTGCTGCAGCAAAATGATTATTACGGAAGTATTTAGCAATTTCAACAACATTAGCCTTTATTTCTGGAACACTTAAGTCTTTGGCTAAGAGGTGCAGCAAATGAGCACTGCAACCATATGTTATTAGCAGCTTTGTATTCCCTCCCTGCTCTTCTAAATCTCTTCTCATCTTGGATACGTTTGCAGCATTGTCAGTGACCAAACTGCGTACTAGACATTTGAATTTTTGTTCACATGTCGTTATAGCTTTTACTGCCACTTCTTGTAAGTATTCTGCTGTGTGTGCATTTCCTGACGTATCAGTTGTTTGTGCAAGGAAGACTTTACCTTCTTCTGTTGTTATACAAGCACATACAATAGGATCATTGTGGACATTACTCCACCCATCAATACTTAGGTTAACAATTTTACCCTCCAGAGCTGTTGCACATTGCTCCATTTCTCTGTCATACACTTGATCCAGCAGTTTCCCTGCAACATCAGCTCTGCTGGGTGGACTTTATCCTGGTCTCAGTGACTGAACCATATTAATGAAATGTGGGTTCTCAGTCAGACGGAAAGAAGAGTTCGTTGCATAAATAAACTGGGCAATTTTTTCATCAATCAACTCTTTTTCTAATCTGCTAGTTCTTATCACAAACCTATCTATGGTGGTTCCAGGAGGTAAAGGTTTTTTCTTCCTTTTGGGTGATGGTGATATGTGGCTGTGGGTGTCTGATGATGATGCTTCTGCTGCTAATGAAGCCCTATCCTGGATGGATAACTCTGAAACTGTAGAACAGGATGATGGTGATCTTGGAGGTGGATAGTTTCCAGAATCCATGAATTCCCCTAAACAAAAAAAAGTCAATGCTGTTATTTTATTGTTTATACAATTTCTGCTTATTGTACACAACACATCACTGCCCCTGCCCCAAAAGGAATATTTGTTTTTCTTCATAACTGTACCAAATAACAGTAACATGCAGTAAAAAGAAATATAATTTTTCTCACACATGACAGTTCAGTCTTTAGAAATAGGATTCAATAAAAATGTTTACCAACCTGAAGATCCTGCCTGTTCAGAAGTGTTTCTTTGGTCATCTTCATCACCGCACTTCTCATGATGTTGCCTCGTTCGCGCCACCAGGCCTTGCATCTCTTTGTTGCATCGTTTGCATTTTGCACGCACGCATGCCTGCCTTACCGATAGGCGAAGGAGCTTCATTAAAATATTCCCAAACTGGGTCTCTTTTACGGCCTGCTGCCATTATAAGGAAAGAATGTAATAAACCTCAGATCGTACACACAAACAGATCCAGACTTGTCTGTCTGTGGCTATGCTGCAGTATTGTGCTCAAAGTTTCACTTTCATTTTCTTGTCTGCTTGCCCTTCCTCCTCCTCACACTTAGATTCACATTCTTCTTGTGTTGTGCAGATCTATTCCACTCCAAACAATCAGAAACATATTGTCTAACTTCTTGGACTTGGCACTGAAGGGGTTGATTCTGTATTCATAGGTTTGTAGAACAATAGGATTAAGGTCTTTTTCTCAACTCTGTTCATGTTGTAACATTTTTGCCGTGAAGAAGAGGCTGGGACCTCTGCGGAGTCCAATTCAGTTTTGAGAACTGCGTAAGTAAAGCGAGCGTCTGTGATAATATAGGAGAGAAACTGCCCACTAATCCTACAGAAACCTCTGGAAGAGCATGGCATTGTGAATGTTACACATATACAGCCTTTATTCTACTGAGTTAAACAACTCGGCTTTATCTCATGATGGAAGAACCTTTGGATGGTAAAATATTTTCCTCAAAAAGCAGTTTATTGAAAAAAATCCGATTTAACTCAAAAAAATCCGATTTAAATAAAATCCGATTTTTTTTTTTTTTTTTTTTTTTTTTTTTTTTTTTTTTTTTTTTACATTGATTTTTATCCACCCTGTTCTAATGTTTTCCTCTTAGCCATTCTTGGGTGTTTTTAGCTGTGTGTTTTGGATCATTATCCTGTTGCAAGACCCATGACCTGCGACTGAGACCAAGCTTTCTGACACTGGGCAGCACATTTCTCTCTAGAATCACTTGATGGTCTTGAGATTTCATTGTACCCTGCACAGATTCTAGACCTCCTGTGCCAGGTGCAGCAAAGCAGCCTCAGAACATAACAGAGCCTCCTCCATGTTTCACAGTAGGGACAGTGTTCTTTTCTTGATATGCTTCATTTTTCCATCTGTGAACATTGAGCTGATGTGCCTTGCCAAAAAGTTCCATTTTTGTCTCCTCTATCCATAGGACATTCTCCCAGAAGCTCTGTGGCTTGTCAACATGTAGTTTGGGAAATTCCATTCTGGCTTTTTTTTTTTTTTTTCCCAACAATGGTGTCCTCCTTGGTCGTCTCCCATGAAGTCCACTTTGGCTCATACAACGACGGATGGTGTGATCTGACACTGATGTTCCCGAGGTTGAAGTTCACCTTTAATCTGTTTAGAAGTTTTTCTGTGCTCTTTTGTTACCATTCGTATTATCCGTCTCTTTGATTTGTCATCAATTTTTCTCCTGTGGCCACGTCCAGGGAGGTTGGCTACAGTCCCTTGGAGCTTAAATTTCTGAATAATATGTGCAACTGTAGTCACAGGAACATCAAGCTGCTTGGAGATGGTCTTATAACTTTCACCTTTAACATGTTTGTCTATAATTTTCTTTCTAATCTCCTGAGACAACTCTTTCCTTTGCTTCCTCTGGTCCATGCTGAGTGTGATACTCACTGTGCTGTTTGGTGACATGGTGTCTATCTATAGCACTCTATACAGGCCCACTCACTGATTCCAAGATTGTAGACACCTGTGATGCTAATTAGTGGACACACCTTGATTTAACATGTCCCTTTTGTCACATTATTTTCAGGGGTGCCATAATTTCTGTCCAGGCCTATTCCATGAGTTTTATTTATTTCTTTTTTTTTAGTTCTGTGGAAGCATGGTTGAAAAGCAATGTCTGACTTTCATTTGTTCATTTTCATAGATTTTTGATTTATTACTTTTTTCAGATTCAAGTTATTTCTGTCACCATTGTGGATTTTTCTGTCATTAAACGAGGGGTACCAACAATTTTAACCACGTTTGTAAGAGCTTAACTAAGATTCTAGGGATATGCCTGCTGGCAAGTTTGTTGAAGAGATTGTTACCAGGTTTATGCTTCCCATTCTGTGGGTAGCCTAAGATAGGGACCGAGACACTGATTCCAGTGATGTCACTTAATGGGCTTTTTGCTGTAGTTTTGATTAAAATCACTGTTTTATATGCAGCAGCTTTGTTAGTCCTCCTTGATCACCTTTATATAATCTTGCCCTCGCCACTGACCGCTTCTCCTTATAGTATGCATAGAGGAGGAGGGCTCACAAATATCGATGACTACATAATAGAAGTTAATCATCGAGAGGAGTATCAGAGCTGCAGCAGATAAAGCAGCGTTTTACCAAAGCTAAAGCATAAACTTGTGTAGTAGTAGTGGGGCTCATGGCCTGCTCCTTGACACTCTAAAGGGGTTCAAGGTATTTGATGTTCATGTTTGTTGTAAAAGGATAGCCTAACTCTCAGTTCCCCCTTCCAAGCTGGGCCGGTCATTACAGTTAACCCTATCAAAGCTAACTGCAGCCCCAGTAAGTGCTATGTGCATGCGTTGCAGAATTGCTGCAGAATCGCTGCAGACCCACAAGTGATTTACAGTACAATGTAAATCAATGGTAAAAAAAAAAATTTGCTGTGCACATGCTGCGGAAAATTCCGCATGGAATCCGCAGCGGTTTATTTTAAGCAGCATGTCCATTCTTTTTGTGGATCCGCATGCGTTTTTATACCCATTCCATTATAGAAATCTGCAGGTGTAAAAACGCAGGCCAATCCGCAAAATAAGTGTGGATTCTGCCAAGAGATGCAGATTCCGTGCAGAAAATTCTGCAGGGAAATCTACAACCTGTGCACATAGCCTTAGTGTCACAGACAAGAATTGACAGTCAGTGAGTGCAGTTCTGAACAGGCCAAGGACAGGGGCTGCTAGGGACAGTGTATGCCTATGACCTTGGGGCAGTGGATTGCCAGTGAACCCCTCTGCATGAGTCCCCTTTGCCGGCCTGGGAACTTCGAGATAGACGTTGAGGCCCAGGGGCCCATTCCTTCTGTGAAGCTGCCTGAGAAACTGGACTCGAACCTCTAGAGGCAGAGTGAGATGGAATCCAAATATACTGCTAGAAAAGGAGAAGATCCACCTAGAAGTAGAAGAGATAGTGAAAGGTATGTTCTACCTATACGGAGAACCAGGGCTGAACTGGTGTCCGGTATAACCCATTGGGCCTTATACTCTAAACCTAAATAAGTTGGCTATAACCCTGAATGCCCAAAAAATTGCATAAATAAACAAAAGTATTACAGAAAGTGACAATATCACAACTATAGAGTCAATGCTTTATTAACAAGAAACTCACATAGAAAATATACAAATGAATTAAAAAGCTAGAGACAAGGACACATTAAAAAATGTTAAAACAAAAGCTCCAAAAGGGAGAGGGGAAGGGTCTGTCCTCAAGGAAATAACCTAATATAATCGGTCACATGAGTTCTCTATTAATTCACCACTGAGTAATTGTGTGTGTGCGATACCATATGTATTCTACTATTGGTTAGATATTTATTACAATGTGGCTATATAATTTTGCTGTCTTAAGTTTACTATTTTAATAATCTTAATGTTTACTCACAGGATCCCTCATATGAACTAGTACAAAAAGATGTTGTATGTCAATCTGTTATACCATAATGCAATATTAATAAAGTGACAGTGCAAGCACAATAGGTGGCTTTATTATCTCTCTACAAAGGATTACGATTCATGATTAAAGCCAACCCATCTGTGCCACTAATATACTAGCTGAAGAGCCCGGCGTTGCCCGGGCATAGTAACTAACTGTGGCTAGTTATAACAAATTATAATGATTATATTGCACATAAAAACAGTTTCAGCCACAGGGGATAACCAGAATAGTAGTAGTATGAGCCACATGGGATATATACCGTCCAGCTCTCTCCCACCGCAGCCCTGCTCTCCACTCGCCGTCCTGCTTTCTCCTTCCGCAGCCCCGCTCTCCACTTGCTGTTCCACTCTCTCCCTACGAAGCCCAGCTCTCCACCCGCTGTCCCGCTCTCTCCACCCGCATCCTGTACTTTTCCTCTGCGACCCTGTTCTCCAGCCGCCAGTGGGCGGGGCTGTGTGGAGTGGGCGTGGCTTGACACACACACACACACACACACACACACACACACAGCTTTATATACTATAGATATAGCTAATGGATGTGCAGTGCATGCACTATAAAAATAGATGAGAATGCAAGTAGTTAGCACTACTCTGTATAGTGAGATCTTTATGTATTAGTCCATATGAGGAATCATGTGTGTAAACATTAAGAATATTAAACTTAAAATGTTTATAGCCATATTCTAACCAACATTGCACTATATATGGCATCGCACACACGATTACTCGGTGGTTAATTAATAGAAAACTCATGTGACTATATTAGGTTATTTCCTTGAGGACAGACCCTCTCCCTTATGGAGCTTTTGTTATAATCCTTTTTAATATGTCCTTGTATTTTTTTTTTTATTGTTGTGCACACTTTCCATGTGATTTTCTTGTTAATAAAGCATTGACCCTATATTTGTGATATTGTCCCTTTCTGTAATACTTTTTTAAGTTCTCTCTTCCTGCCTGGTTTGGTTGTCTTTATGAGCCTCGTGTTCCCTGGTTTGTTTGCTCTCCTGGAGTCAGAAGAGGCCTGCAGCCCTAAGGGAAGTGTGGTGCGCCACACCGGGACTGACCGGGACACGAGATGTCTGTAGGATGCCAAGGCGAGTGGGGACTGAAGCTCGCTTGGGCATCCTACTTTTGGAAGAATTCTCTTTTTAAGGCCACATTCACACATCAGTATTTTTCATCAGTATTTGTATGCCAAAACCAGGAGAGACTCAGAACAGGTGATAGTTTTTCAATTTATAGTGAGGTTTTTTTTTTTGTGTAAAAAGAATAATTAAAACAAAGGTTTTCACTAGTATTTAGAGGGTTATTGTGGGTCAGAGGGCAAGTCCATCTCCAATTCTTTTTCTACGCTATATTTCTGTAGCCATTGTAATACTTGGGCCCGTCTCGTCCGCATATTTAGAAATTGACTGGCTGGGGGCAGCTCCCCGTCCCTGTTCTCGTAGTGTTTTCTCCACAAGTGATTAAAAAATGGTGTGGTTTTTCTGATCAGAGTTTTAAGAGTGGCATCGTTTTTTTTCGTGGAGGAAAAAAAAAAGTTCTTCTCTAGTCTGCCTCGGGAAAGTCAAACCACACTCAGATGTCATCCAAGTGCTGCAAAGGGCACGTGTATTGTTTCTTTCCGTGAAGAAGACTGACTTGACAAGGACAGTGCTAGGACCGATGGTATACAATTGGGCTGTTCAGATTCTGATTTTTATGGACAGAATTCTCGCGTGAAAAAAAAAAAATCCTAGCGTACAATGTTTTCTTCTGTATGTCAGGTGAGACTTGCCTGTTCAAGTATCGAAGTGTTCACGAAAAAAAAAAAAATGATTTCCCCCCCCCCCCAATAAATACCTTGTTCTTTCTGTATTCACGATCTTACATGGTGATCTGGTTATATAGCCAGCAACCTCCCCCAACCGATCCACTAATACAATTATTATTAGTGGATGGAGGAATAAAGTTATTGCATGTGTCCATAACCTGCCATGGTGGTGTTAAAACAGTGCCGTAACTCTGTACCCAAACATCTGCTCGATAGTTACGGGTACAGTTACTTGTAATGAGCCCCAATTACTTGTCCTCATAACAAAAGACTAATAGTCTATATTAAATTGTTAATATCTCGTAGTATTTTGTCTCCTGCGCAGAACTGCCCTATCCAAGGTTGCAGTATGTCCTAAGACCTGCGACGGGTGTAAGTAATGCATAAAAGTATTGTACGGATTAGGAGCGTTGCTATGAAGCGCGCACTCTGGTTATTTTATATGTATTACATTTCTGTATTTTGCATAGAAAAGCTGCAGTCATGTGGCATTCATGCTGGAGCTATATGGTCGGGACTGTGCGCATTGTTCACAGTGCAGTAAAAAATTGTGTAAGATTTTACATCACTTTGCTGCCGTTTTTGATCACCTTGCTTGTACAGGTGACACTTATTGAAGCTATGCTATATGGCCATGTGCAAGACTGGTTGGAATAGCAGCTAAAGCTTGGTCAGTGTGGTTGTTTACTCAGATTGCAGCCATATTAGTTGTTGCCAACAGCAAGCTTTCATTCTTTCAGGGTCTCCAGTTAAAGGGAGTCTGTCAGCAGATGTCATCTGAAAGCTGCATGAGATAGCGGCTGTGAGCCTGATTCCAGTGACCTGTCACTTGCTAGGCTGCAACGCTGCCTTTTAGATACAGTTGTTTTTGTTTTTTTTTTTTTTCAACAGGTCTAGCAGTGCTCTGAACGCTGAGCTCTGTATAGCCCTGCCCACACCCCTGATTTGCAGCCTGTGTACTTGTGGGGGGGGGTGGCAGGGTCCATCAGGTGTCGGTCCCCCCGCAGATTCTGTACACCTGTCTTAGGTGCGGTACCCTGTCATTTACTAATGTCATTGTAACGTGATGTATTTGTACATTCGGCGTTTTAGCTTAGGGATAGGTTGGAGTATAGAGGGTTAAACAGTTGGGATGAGTTAAAGAGGGACCGATCAAAGCCACAGGGATATAGGGGAAGGAGTTCCTGCCTACAAGGCAGCCCGGGAAGCCTTGCCCAGGGTGAGACATGCATCACTGCGAGAACAGAGTGTTCCCCGGTCGTGGGAATAAAAGCTACTCTGGACTGACAGAAAGTGTGGAAGGGCACCGGCTCGGCGGGATCGCCCCCAGGAGGAAACCGGGGTCTGAGACCTGGATGGGAGCTGGTGACATGTAGCATACCAAGGCAGCAGGGAAAGTACAGGAAACCAACGGACCGTAACCACGGAGGTAACCAACCGAACCGCAGGACCGAGACCTTGCTTATCTTTCCATGTATAAGGTGCCGGGGTGCTCACTGACTGTTGCTGAGTGGACTCGCCCACGACTACCACCTTGTGACACCTTGTTACATACTGACAGCTGCCAATCAGTTGTGAGGGCATATTTGGACCAGAAGGCACTAGACACCTAGTCCTGCAGTGATAAACTCCTGCTGATAAAACACTGATTTTATTAAAACAGCAACATACAAACCCAGTAAGTGAAACATCGCTGGAATCAAGGTCTCAACCCCTACATCATGCTGCTCTCAAATTGGGTGGCAAAAACCTGGTGACAGATTCCCTTTAACCCCTTTCCGACATCAGGCGTAATACTGCACCGAGGTCTTACTCCCCCTGTTTGGTACGGGCTCTGGCGCTGAACCCGCACCTTTCCGAGTACATGCCAGCTGACCTATACAGCTGACATGTGCTCATAACAGCCGCAGGTGGAATCCCGATCCACCCGCCGTTGTTACAGTAACTAGTTAAATGTCACTGTTGATTTCTCACAGCGGCATTTAACTTGTACTTACCGGAAGCACTAGGGAAATTCCGCCCATCGGTGACCCCATCACATGATCGTGAGCCACCAATGGGTCGGCATAACAGAGATCTGAAGCAGACCTCTATGGTTGTCATTGTCGGATTGCTATGAGCGCCGCCCGGTGGTCAGTGCTCATAGCAAGTGAGCACTTCTCTTACACTCAGGCGATCTTTTTGATCATTGCCTGTGTTTAGCAGAGGCGATTGGATTATTGTAGCTTCTAGACTCCCTTGGAGACTATTAAAGCATGCAAAAAGTAGAAAAAAAATACATAAGAGTTCAAATTACTCCCATTTCGCCCCATTCAAAATAAAATGAAAATAAAATCAAATATACACATATTTGGTATTGCCACATTCAGAATCGCCCTACCAATATAAAAAAAAAAAATTAACCCGGTCGCTAAATGTAACGAGAAAAAAGTTCTAAACATCAGAATTGCTGGATTTTTGGTCGCCGCTACATTGCAATAATGGGCGATCCAAAGTTTGGATCTACACTAAAATGGTATCAATAAAAACATCAGCTCGACGCGCAAAAAAAAAAAGCCCTCACCCAACCCCAGATCACGAGAGATGGAGGCGTTATGGGGAATATGGTGCTTTATTTGTTTATTTTACTAAACTTTGGATTTTTTTTCACCCCTGTAAGTAAAAAAAAGAACCTACACATGTTTGGTGTCTAGCAACTTGTAATGATCTGGAGAATCATAATGTCAGGTCCGTTTTTTAGCATTTAGTGAACATGGTTAAAAAAAACTGTGGAAGTGCACTTTTTTTTGCAATTTCACCGCACTTGGAATTTTTTCCTGTTTTCCAGTACACGACATGTTAAACCCAATGGTTTCTTTCAAAAAGCCATCTCGTCCCACAAAAAACAAGCCCTCACACGGCCATATTGACCAAAAAATAAAAAAGTTATGGCTCTGGGAAGAAGGGGAGCGCGAAAAACGAAAATGCAAAAACTGAAATACCGCTAGTCATGAAGGATCGGACCGCGGCGATTTCCATAAATCTGAAGAGTGATAACAAAGGTATTTATGCATCAAAAGTGCGGGGGGAAAAAATACGACTACTATACTTCGGTAACACAAAACTGAATGATATCATTATATGAGATCTCAAAAAAGGGGTGACAGATTCCCTTTAACAGCTCGGTTATATGTTAAAGTGCCACTCCAGCAATTCCTTTATTTTGCTAGGACACAGATTGTGCCCGTGGGGAAAAAATCAGCCTTATAGACTGAGTGCGATCCAATCTTTTGTCAGATCGCACAGACGGAAAATACGTTGGACTGCACCTGCCGATGGAATAAGTTATCAATATTAAAACCCCTTGAAACTAAATGTACTATGCGCTGTATTTTTGCATAACCTTTTTAAAAGCAAAACCCTTATTTCATGGTTATTCTATACAAAATATAACATGTGAAAAATGTGTTCAAAGAGCCTAGATTACATATGTTGTCTAAGGACTAATTGGGAATAAGCCAGCTCCACTGGGAACCATTAGGAGATATAACCCACCATGGTGTCCCTTGTATAGACTTAAGGGGGTTTTACACATAGCGATATCGCTAGCAATATCGCTAAAACGTCACTGGTTTTGTGACATTATAGCGATATCGCTATGTGTGATACTTACCTCCGACCGGCTCCCCCGCTGTCCATCGCTGATCGCGCGAGAATGTCCGGCTCCATTTCTCGTCGGGCGCTTCCTGCTGAGACTTCCTGCTGTGACGACGAGCGACGCGTGGAGGCGGGCGGGAGGACGCCAGGATCGCTGTGTGTGAAAGGTGAGTATCGTGCGCTGCGTCGCTGCTGCATCGCTGTGAGATCTTTCTGTGTGAAAGCTCACTAGCGATCATTTAGCGATGCACCAGCGATCCTGGCCGGGTCGGATCGCTGGTCGGATCGCTGGTGCGTCTCTAAATGTAAAAGGGCCTTTATTTATATCATAGTGACCTTAAGTGTTTGCTAAGCATGCATACTTACCACCAGATTTAACTCTTTGGCACACCTTGACTTACAATCTGTACAATGGATCGCTTTGTCTTCAATTATAAACTGAGCATTACTCGTCTACCACAGTCTCTTCCCCGATCTCGGTTTGTCAGCAGCACCAACTTCACTTCGACAGTGCTGCAGCCAATTGGTGAGCTCAGCAGTTCATGCCATCTATGCTGGAAGAGTTGCTATGCTCAGCAATTGACTGCAGTGCTGTCAACATGATCTCCGCACTGCAGACAGAGGAAAAAATGGTCCAAGTCTCAAGTGTTTCAGTTTTTACCATCAGCAGGAGCATATATATACCATGATGGGAGACATACAGATGCGTGAAAGTGTTTGCTCCCTTCCTGATTTCCTATTCTTTTGCATGTTTGTCACACTTAAATGTTTCAGATCACCAAACAAATTTAAATTAGACAAAGATAAGACAAGTAAACAATGCAGTTTTCAAATGAAGGTCTTTTTATTATGAAGGCAAAAAGAAATCCAATCCTACAGGGTCCTGTGTGTAAAAGTGGTTGCCCCCCCCCCCCTTTCCTTAAGACCTAAATTAACTGTGGTTTATTGCATCTTTGAGAAACCAAGTTTAAATTTCCTAGCCACACCCAGGCCTGATTATTGCCACACCTGTTCTCAATAAATCACTTAACTAGTACCTTCCTGACAAAGTGAGGTAGACCAAAAGATCCTCAAAAACTAGACATCATGCCACAATCCAAAGATTCTGTAAAAAAAAAAAAAAAAAAAAGACACAACATAATTGAGATCTTTCAGTTTGGAAAAAGTTATAAAGCCATTTCTCAAGCTTTGGGACTTCACCAAACCACATTGAGGGCCATTATCCATAAATGGTGAAAACCATGAACAATGGAACCTTCCCAGGAAGTGTCTGGCTGACCAAAATTACCCCAAGAGTGCAGTGACTTCTCATCCTAGAGGTCACAAAAGACCCCACAACAACAACCAAAGAACTGCAGACCGCACTTGCCTCAGTAAAGCTCAGTGCTCATGACTCAACCATAAGAAAGAGACTGGGCAAAAATGGCCTGCATGGCAGAGATCCAAGACGAAAGCCACTGCTCAGCAATAAGAACATAAAGGTTTGTTTCAGTTTTAAAGGAAACCTCTTGATCCGCAAGACTTTTGGGAGAATACTCCTGTTAATTGATAAGACAAAAGTTAAGCTTTTTGAAAGGTGAATGTCCCATTTCATTGCAAAAGGAACATCATCCCAACAGTAAAGTATGGTGGTGATGGTCTGAGACTGTTTTACTACTTCAAGACCCAGAAGACTTGCTGTGGTAAATGGAGCCATGAATTCTGCTGTCTACAAGAAAAGTCCTGCAGGAGAATAATTGGCCATCTGTTTGTCACCTCAAGCTGAAAAGAACTTGGATTATGCAGCAGGACAATGATACAAAATACTCCAGCAAGTCCACCTCTGACTAGGCCACTCCAAAGTCTTAATTTTGTTTTTCTTAAGCCATTCAAAGTCCTGACCTTAATCTGATTGAGATGCTGTGGCGTGACCTGAAACACTTCAATGTGGTTGAATTACAACAATTCTGCAAAGATGAGTGTGCCAAAATTCCTCTAGAGCTTTGTAAGAGACTCCATGCCAGTTATCTCAAATGCTTGATTCCAGTTGTTGCTGCTAAAGGTGGCCAACCAGTTATAGGTTTAGGAAGCAATCACTTTTTCACATGGGACCTTGTAGGTTTGGATTTATTTTTCTCTTTATAATTAAGAACATCATTTGAAAACTGCATTTTGTTTAGTTGTGTTATCTTTATCATATATTTAAATTACTTTGGTGATCTGAAACATTTTAAGTTAACATGCAGAAGAATGGAAAATCAGGAACGGGGTCAACACCTTTTCACACAACTGTTTATTGCAGGAAGGGGTCAAGAATTGGAGATACATACCAGGCCCGGATTGGCAATATAACCAACCGGGCATTTTCCCGCTGGGCCGCTGTCACGTGGGCCGCGGGTGGCCGCTTGCCAGCTGCTGCGGCCACTGTTGCTCCTGCCGCTGGCCCTCTGCGGGCACGGCGGTGATGGTTTCAAGTTCCTCCCGCACTGCAGGGAGATAAGCCGCCACGCCTCCCCCCACGCACCCCATCCTCGCCTTAGCATGAGACCCCCTCCCCTCCCCTCCCCAGCCACTCACAGCGTCGTACTCGCTTGCCTGCTCGCTCTGTTCGCAGGACCTGTGATGAGGTCACAGGAGGGGAGGAGTCAGGGGGTCACATGATCAGCAGGAGCCTTTGTCCAGACCCCCGATCATGTCACCCCTGACTCCGCCTCTCCTGTGACCTCATCACAGGTCCTGTGCGCTCAGCCTTGCCTCTACCGTCTGCAAGACTCTGCTTTGCTGTTGTCATGGTACTGGTTGAGGTATGTATGTGTGGGGTCAGGATTTACAGTGTGGATGTAGCGGAGCCGCGCGTGTACGAGGTGTACGGAGCGGAGCCGCGCGTGTACGAGGTGTACGGAGCGGAGCCGCGCGTGTACGAGGTGTACGGAGCGGAGCCGCGCGTGTACGAGGTGTACGGAGCGGAGCCATATGTGTACAAAGCGGGCTTTTCCCACGGACACAGGAGTACACGGCGGAGCCCCGAGGAGCATTTTAAAACACACACATGACGTTCCACCTGAAGTGATGTGCTGGAAGCTGACCGGAAATGAGAATTTCTTGAGGAGATTGTGACGGAACCAGGAATGCTTCAGATGCATCACCGTGTCCTCCTCCGACAGCGCAGACAGCAGGATCGCCTTGGAATCGGGGATGACGGCCATGTGAGCGGATCATGATACGTCCTGCACCGGGAGGCTCAGGTGGGCACAACAATGGGAGCCGGGCTGCTATAGTATCTTTGTAGAATCTTTCTTTATTTCTTTCTCTCTTTTTCTTTCTTTCTCTGTTCTTTCATTCTCTGTTCTGTCTTTCCCTCATTTTCTTTCTCTCTCTGTTCTTTCTCTCTCTGTTCTTTCTTTCTCTCTCTAATCTTTCTTTTTTCTCTCTGTTCTTTCTTCCCCTCTTTCTTTCTTTTTCTTTCCTCTCTTTCTCTCTGTTCTTTCTTTCTTTTCTTTCCCCTCTTTCTTTCTCTCTCTGTTCTTTCTCTGTCTCTCACTGTTCTTTCTTTGTCTCTAACTGTTCTTTCTTTCTTTCCCCTTTCTTTCTCTCTCGGTTTTCTTTTTTCTCTCTCTCTCTGTTTTCTCTCTTCCTTAGTGCCAGTCAGTGTGCCCATAATGCCAGCCACTGTGCCCTCAGTACCAGTCAGTGTGATCAGCAGTGCTAAATGGGTGCGATTAGGTGTGTACATGGGTGTGACTAGTTGTGAAATGGGTGTGGCTGGGCGTGGGCAAAATTTGCAGCGGCGCGCTATGCGCGCCGCAGTCTTTGTCCATCTTTCCCTTCTTCAAAAGTTGGGAGGTATGATAGGGGCGGCTATGACCAGGGGGTCTGGTTGCCCAATAGAGAGCAGTTCTGCCAGGAATTCTGTTACCGTGCGTACAAAAGGGGACAGAGATTTGGGAGGAGTACTGTACCTAAAAGCAATAAATAGGACTGAGCTGAAATACTGGGCACAGCTGTGACTACATGTTATATAGTCGTGTTAATCTCCTCTCACTTCTTGTAACCTACAAGTGTACAAAGATATTATATAGTCACCATGTGACTAGTGGGCCTGTGTAACTTCAAATGCCAGGGCTGAATTTTAGTCCCAGTCCGGCCCTGATACATACCATGATGAGCCAAGGATTGGTGTCATATATACTGTATAGACCAGAATGAGCTCAGGTTGGGAGACATGTATACTAAGTTGGAGGACATGTATATCAGAATGGGTGACATTACTACTTACTACATAATGGGCGGGAGAGGTTGAACTGGTATGTCTTTTATAGGCTTTAGAATGCTATAAGGGCCCCCTGTATATCTGACCAACTTGCAGGGGGTTGGGCCATGGTCCAAATTATGCATCGGGGTCCATCGGACTCTAGTTAGGGTCCCATCACATTTAGCGATGCACCAACGATCCCGACCACGATACGACCCGGTCAGGATCGCTGGTGCATCGCTAAAAGGTTGCTAGTGAGCTGCCCAGATCTCACCAGCGATGCAGCAACGGTCGTTACTTACCTGTCAGACGCGGCAATGAAGACGTTATCCCGCCCGCGTCGCTCATCAGCGCCAGCAGGAAGCCGCCGCCGAGAAACGGTCCAGGACATTCTCGCGCGATCAGCGATAATCAGCGGGTGAGCCGGTTGGAGGTAAGTATCACACATAGCGATATCGCTAGCAATATTGCAGTTGCGTCACAAAATCGGTAACGCTTTAGCGCTATTGCTAGCGATATCGCTATGTGTGAAGCCTCCTTTACACTGCTGACCATCAGAGTTTCATCAGTGTTTATCGGATAAAAAAAAATAAACTGACGATTTCTCAATGTTCTCCAATTACAGTGGGGGAAATAAGTATTTACTCCCTTGCTGATTTTTTAAGTTTGCCACTGACAAAGACAAAGACATGAACAGTCTATAATTATAAGGGTAGGTTAATTTTAACATTGAGAAATAGAATATCAAAAATAAAATCCAAAAAATCACATTGTATAAATTATGTAAATTTATGTGCATTTTGCACTGAGAAATAATTTATATACGGTGTGTACATGTATAATTTGATATAATTTTTTGTTTGTTTGTTTTAAACATCGTCCTGTTCCTTTAATCTACCCTCTAATTACACTGTAACACATCAGTTGGCAGTGTGCCAGTTTAGCCAAATGGGCCCCAATAAGCCAAGCTTGGGAATGGCACTTCTTATACTCTTTAGGATGTAATGTGGTGATGATGGACACTAGATTCTCTTTTTCATTACTGGTTCGCCTTTTAGGAAAACCAGTAACTGGACTTGAATGGTTTTGGCGTTTTGGTTATTTCTTGCATTATTCACTAATTTCTTCCTTTGATCTGTAAAAGCTCCTGTAAAGTGTTCAAAATTGCATTGCATTTGTTAGAAATGGACAAGTAGCTGATCTAATGTAATTCAATGGGAACATTAAAGTTTCACAAGGTACAAATAAGTAAAGCGGTTACTTTAAGGGTGACTGACTCCCTTGGGCATATACAGTTACACTGTCACGGTTATGGCCCCAGGTTGGATACTTAAGGAAGTAGTACTAGTGAAATGGTTCCAACTGTATAAAACATATACAGTAACTGCTGTTTGGAAACGTAAAAGGTTAAGGTATGGAATTGATCTATTTGTTTCCATAATTTAATTTTTTTTTCCTCAAAATTCCACCTTTGTGATTCTTTCCACAAATCTCCCATAGTCAATCTACAGGTAAATAGCATTTCAATCTTTGGAGCTAGCTCACTGAAAGCATGGCTACAGGTAGAAAACGAAGTTCTATGCTCGCTTCCGGTCATCCGAGAAGTGCAGGCATCTTTTACCATGTGGCTGTGAAGTTCAGGTCACAAGACCCGTGACCAGTGGCGGATTAAGTGGACTATGGGCCCGGGGCTGTTCATAAAACCTGGGCCCCTGTACCCCCCTTCCCACCTGAGCGCTGCGGTCCCCGTGCGAGAATTGACAGCCGTACGGACCGCAGCACTTGGTTTGCTGCGGGTCCATACGGAAAACCCGCCACCATTCCACCACGTGTGGACATGGCCTAAAAAGACGTTGCACATAAGCTGTATGCCTACGGCCAATACGCACAAAATCGCCCAACGTGATCCTGGCCATAGGGGATCCACTTTAATGTCCCCACTTTAATTTGAAGTCCCCTTCATCCATTGCAGTCCCCTATCACCCACTCACTTCATCTGCAGTGCCGCTTCATCATTTGCAGCCCCTTATCCACCCTTCCATTTCATCATGTGCAGTCCCCTTCCCCCCCAACATCATGTGCAGTCCCCCTTACCCCCACTTCATGTGCAGTCCCCCTTACCCCCAATTCATCATGTGCAGTGCCCCTTACCCCCAATTCATCATGTGCAGTGCCCCTTACCCCCAATTCATCATGTGCAGTCCCCCTTACCCCCAATTCATCATGTGCAGTCCCACTTACCCCTTAATTCATCATGTGCAGTCCCACTTACCCCTTAATTCATCATGTGCAGTCCCACTTACCCCTTAATTCATCATGTGCAGTCCCACTTACCCCTTAATTCATCATGTGCAGTCCCACTTACCCCTTAATTCATCATGTGCAGTCCCACTTACCCCTTAATTCATCATGTGCAGTCCCACTTATCCCCCACTTCATCATGTGCAGCCCCACTTATCCCCCACTTCATCATGTGCAGCCCCACTCACCCCCACTTCATCATGTGCAGCCCCACTCACCCCCCCTTCATCCTGTGAAGCCCCCACTCATCCCCCCTTCATCCTGTGAAGCCCCCACTCACCCCCTTCATCCTGTACAACCCCAGTCACCCCCCCCCGTCATCATATACAGCCCCCAGTCACCCCCCCCGTCATCATATACAGCCCCCAGTCACCCCCCTTCATCATATACAGGCCCCAGTCACCCCCCCGTCATCATATACAGCCCCCAGTCACCCCCCCTTCATCATATACAGCCCCCAGTTACCCCCTCCCCCATTTAATTCATTTTATAAACAAAAAAAAAATAAAAAAAGTTCCCCATACTTACCTCACAGCCGGCTCGCTCCCCAGCAGCGCCTCTGCTTTCAGCATCCTCCGGGACATGTCGGCGCGTGCACGATGACGTCATCGCGCACACCCGACATCTGACCCGGAAGTACAGCCGGAGCTGAGCAGCCGTCAAGGTGACGGCCGTGCACAGCTCCCGGCCCCTCATAGAATGTGACGCGGGCGGCTGTCTGCTGCCGGTGGCGTCACAGCACAGGGCACGGCCGGCCCTGTACAGGTGCTGGGGGAACGGTCCGGGTGGCATTTGCCTCTCTGCCACCCGGCCCAGCCCGCCCCTGCCCCTGCCCCTGGGCCCCCAAAAAACCTTGGGCCCGGGGCGACCGCCCCATCCGCCCCTATTAAGATCCGCCATTGCCCGTGACCAGTCCAGTCTTTCTGAAATACAGGTGTCTGGATGCAACATATAGAGGCACAAGATGATTATAGCTCTATTTTATATAAAGCAATTTAACCCCTTAATGACCGCCGATGAGCCTTTTAACGGCGACAGTTAAAGGTACTTAAACCACAGCGGCGCTTTTAACGGTGCTGAGGTTTAAGCACCCCCCAACATAGGAATTTCTTCGTGCTCCAGAGAACATGAATCGGGTCGGTTTTTACGGTCGGTCTTGCGATTGCCGTTATTAACTGTATAACGGCGACCGCAAAAAAAAGTCTGATTTTTTTTTTTTTTTTTTCATTTAGAAGAGAGAAAAGGCATCCCCTGATCACTCCCCTCGGTACTTGTGGTGTCCCTGCACGCCCCCCCGGGCCGTCTGCGTTTTCTTCCAGGAGAAATTCGCTGCTGAACTGCGCCCTCCGAGATCTGCTGGCACCCGGCAACAATAGAAAATTTTTCCTATTGGCTCATTTTGATCACTGTGATAGACCCTAAAACCGTGATCAAAATAAAAAAAAAAAATACAAAAAATTTAATGAGATCCTCACCCCCCCCATGTCAAGAAATTTTGTGATGCTTTTCTACATGGTTCACAAATGCCCCCTCAGAGTTTTATGTCGCCCACGTTACGATCATTCCCAAACCCAAAAAAGACCATCTGCTCCCCAAAAATTACAGACCCATCTCCCTATTAAATATAGACTTAAAAATCTTCACAGCAATTATCACCAGCTTGCTAAATAATCTATTGCCTGCTCTTATCCACCGGGATCAGGTAGGATTCAAACCTACGAGACAGGCCCCAGATAACATCCGACGTAATCTCCATGTCATCCATACGGCAAATTTACATAAAGAACAATTACTACTCCTAGCCTTGGACATTGAAAAGGCCTTCGACTCACTATCTTGGACATATTTATTTACAGTGCTCTCCAAATTTGGTTTTACCCCTGAACTCATTTTGTCTTAAATTGCTTTATGATCGTCTCCTACAGCATATTTAAAACTCCCTACAACACGCCCCACACCTATAATTATACAACGTGGCACCAGACATGGCTCCCCGACTCTTTTTGTATTAGCCATGGAGCCCTTGGCTGAGGCCATTAGGACTAATCCAAATATAACGGGATTGACAAATTTAGGTGATCAATACAAAGTTAGTCTCTTCGCGGATGATCTACTTCTGACTATCACCAATCCCCATACTACCCTCCCTAATTTTCATTGCTCAAAGATTTTGAAAAAATCTCGGGACTTAAAATTAACATTGACAAATCTGAAGCTCTTTTTATAAACACCCCAATAGACATTCAAGACGACATTATCTCCCATTTCAAATTTACAAAGAAGGAACGCTACTTAACGTTTTTAGGTATTAATTTAACGACAAATAGGTCGACCCTCTTCAAGTGGAATTATGTGCCACTTATTCAGAGCCTCCGCACTGATCTGACTAGGTGGTCGTCTTTGAACTTATCCTGGCTGGGAAGAATACACACGATAAAAATGGTTTCTTTGCCAAGATTCTTACACCTTTTTCGGTCCTTACCAATGGATATACCGGCCAGGACATTTTCTAAAGTTCATTCTACTATTACCAGATTCATTTGGCAAGGAAAGAAAGCTAGAATTTCACAAAAAAATAATGTTTTTTCATATAAAACTAGGGGGTATTTCACTTACAAATTTTGCGCTCTATTTTAGGTCCGCCCAAATAGCAAAACTGATGAATGTCTGCTCCCATAATAATAAACCAAGATGGGTCCACTTAGAGTCTCACCTTATTAAACCATTCTCACTACCTGGGCTGATGTGGTCGTTAGAATTCCAAAAGGTATAATACCAACAGCTACCTTTACAGCCCATTCTCTTATCCTGTGGAGGAAAGTTAGATTCAAATACAAACTACAATCTGAACCTCCCCCCCCCCCCCCTGACCTCTGTCATAAGCAACCCAATATTCTCGCCAGGCCTCAACCAAAATATGTTCACATGGTGGATCCTACGGGGGATCACTACATTTAAAGCATGTATGCTTTCCATTTAATATTCTATTAAATAGACAGGAATTTATTCAAAAATATGAACCCCCGGTCAGAGAGACCATGCGTATAAACCAAGTCCTTTACTTTGCCAATAGTCTTCTCCCAAATAAACGGCCTTTGCATATATCTAGTTTTGAACAAAAATGCATTAATGATCCAATGGGCAGAGGAACAATATCTTTAATATACTCAATTATTAACCCACCTCATGATGAAAAAAAAATTGAAATTTATGATCAAATCCCATCACTGAAGGAATGGAGGTTCTGCTGTGACACCCTATCCAGGGGAAGCCACCAGTCTTCCCTTGTGGAAACTTCCTTGAAGGTCCTCCACAGAACTTATCTAGTACCAACCAAACTTCATAGCATATATCCAAATGTATCAGTCTCATGTTATAGGGACTGTGGTCAACCGGGGGGATATGAGACACATCTGGTGGACATGCCCGGGGATCTCGGACCTCTGGCTTAGAGTGGGACTCATGGTGGATCAATTGACAGGCAAGAAGATCCCTCTGGATCCTTCAGTTTTCCTCCTTGGGGTGAGACACCCATCCCTTTCTAGAAGCCTCCATAGATTAGTAAATTATCTTTTCATGGCTACCAAAATTCATATAGCAGCAAAATGGAAATCCCCAACATTGTCACTATTGTTTGTTAAAGAAAGGATTAATAATATTATGCTTTGTGAACGCATCGAAGCTACCAGAAACGACAAGTTGGATCAGTTTTTCAAGATTTGGAGACCATGGATGGAGATGGAATCAAATTTACAACTAAACCAGATTTTGCGCATATCACCATAATAATTCCGGTCTATGGGGATGGGGAGTCAAGTTCTGGAATCCGTTCTTCAGTACATACTCATTATATCTTTGCTTAGGGTTAATAATACAGATGTAGTTGGATTGAAATAAGCAGTAACATTAGGCTATCAAAAGGATATTAATGCTATGATAATGTACACTGTGGATTCAATGCTTCTTTTTCCTCTTGTTGTAACTGTCTTGCCTTCTCCTCCATAACTCATGTGTCTTATGACAAGTTAAAATTCCCCTGCGAGGGAATATGGTTTACAACTTAATGTTCTCATGCATTATAAAAATCTCAATAAAAACCATTTTGAAATTTAAAAAAAAAAAAAAAAAGCTAAAGTGAGGTTTGGGACTAGGGTTATAGTTAGGATTGGGACTAGGGTTATAGTTAGGATTAGGGGTGTGTTGGGGATAGAGTTGAAGGTAGAATTGGGGGGTTTCCACTATTTAGGAACATCAGGGGCTCTCCAAACGCGACATGGCGTCTGATCTCCCTTCCAGCCAATTCTGCGTTGAAAAAGTCAAATGGCGCTCCTTTTCTTCCAAGCTCTGCCGTGCGCCCAAACAATGGTTTACCCCACATATCAGGTATTGGTGTACTCAGGAAAAATTGCACAACAACTTTGGGGGTCTAATTTTTCCTTTTACCCTTGGGAAAATAAAAATTTGGTGGCAAAAAGATCATTTTTGTGGAAAAAATTATTTTTTATTTTCATGGCTCTACGTTATAAACTTCTGTGATGCACTTGGGGGTTCAAAGTGGTCACCACACATCTAGATAAGTTCCTTGGGGGGTCTTGTTTGCAAAATGGGGTCACTTGTGGGAGGTTTCCACTGTTTAGGCACCTCAGGGGCTCTCCAAACGCAACATGGAATCTCAATTCTGGACAGTTCTGTGTTGAAAAAGTCAAACGGTGCTCCTTCCCTTCTGAGCTCTGCCGTGTGCCCAAACAGTGGTTTACCCCCACATATGGGGTATCGGCGTATTCAGGAGAAATTGCACAACAAATGTTATGGTTGATTTTCTCTTTTTACACTTGTCAAAATAAAAAAATTAGTTCTGAAGTAACATGTTTGTGGGAACAAAAAAGTAAAATGTTCATTTTTTTCCTTCCACATTGCTTCAATTCCTGTGAAGCACACACAGGGTTAATAAACTTATTAAATGTGGTTTTGAATACCTTGAGGGGTGCAGTTTTTAGAATGGTGTCACTTTTGGGTATTTTCTGTCACGTACACTCCTCAAAGTGACTTCAAATGTGATGTGGTTCCTTTAAAAACAAAAAAAAAAAAAAATAAAAAAAAAAATGGATTTGTAAATTTTTGTTTTGTAAAAATGAGAAATCGCTGGTCAACTTTTAACCAAAATAGCTTCCTAACAGAAAAAAAAATATTTACAACATTGTGCCGATGTAAAGTAGATATGTGGGAAATATTAATTATTAACTTTTTTGTACAACATGACGCTCTGATTTAAAGGCACAAAAAATAAAAGTTTGAAAATTAAACATTTTTAAAATTTTCACATATTCCCATTCTTTTCATAAATAGACGCAAATCATATTGAAGAAATTTTACCGTTATTATAAAGTACAATATCAAAAGAGACAAGATAGCGGGCACCACATCAATATAGAAGCTAAATATGCGTCAGGGATCAACTACATGCAAATTGTAAAGTATTCAGTAGAACAAAAGAAAGGACATGCATAATACTAGGGATCAACCTTGACAAAACAATCTTTATTATACAAGTAGGTACAATAAGTACAAGTCAAACAATGCATAGAAAAACACCCAATAAAAGCAATTAAAAAGCACAAAGGAGAGACAGACCAAAAAAGGTCCTCCCCAGGACAAGGATATATATATAAATCCTGCACTTTATAACATAATTAGATAAATTGAAACAGGCATAAAAAGAGTACAAACACAAGATAATACGTAAGCCAATATCCACAACAAGGTACAATACAATAATGAAGGATATTACCAACTCTATAAAAGATAGTAACTTGATGTTAGGTATGCTGCCAGCTGAGTCTAGAAATGCAGGTAAGTGCAGCCATAATAGGAAGCATAAATATTCAAAATGATCAATTAGCACAATATGGACAACAAAAAAAATCCCTTTTTGTGCATAAGACTCATGAGGCAGTACTCAAATATAGAGTCACTCAATATAAATACAGTAGATGTTTGTTACCCATAAGAAGTAGCCGAACGGTTCAGCCCTGAGATTCCCAGATGGTGATAAGGGAATAGAACGATAAAGTGATAAATGCTGTCCATGGGGAGCTGAAGCCCTACGCATATCAAAATTAAAAGGGTGTGTCTTCGTCAGGGGTGGTACAAGAATAGCACTCATGCTATGCCAAAGAAGTAATTACAGAAAATATTTTCCGGCTGTGCAGCTGGCTCGGCACGACACATTCACATGGCGTGTGTAGGGATCAAAGGATTCAGTTCTGGCATGTCCCAAGTCAAATGTGTGCAAGCGCGTGTGTGATACAAGCAGGAGCGTCGTCACGGCACCATAATCACATTGCGCAGGTGCATGGATATCCATGACAACATTAAACGCTATCCCCAAATCGTCGGGTATTCAGCGCATGCGCCCAGATCTCATGACGTAGCGCAGTGGAGGTCAAAGATATCAGTTCCGGCATCTCATAAGTCAAATGCGCGCAAGCGCACATGTGATACCAGCAAGATCGTCATCCCAACACTATAACAATCACATTGCGCAGGTGCATAGGTATCCATAACAACGCTGTCCCTAAATCGCCGGATATTCAGCGCATGCGCCAAGATCTGATGACCTATAACGTGCATGAGTGAAAAGCAAATAACTCATGCGAGATATACAAACGGCACCATGTATATAGGATAAGGCTAAACTGAAGAATACACACATTGACCTGCCAGGTGCAAGCAAAGCAGGGAAGTGTATCAATAGCCACTGACCTTTTGTGGCTTTACTCTCAATCATGTATAGCATAATATCTACTGCAGTTCACAATCCCAAAGGGAGGGATGCACACCGATGTTACAACAAGTATACTGTATATACAGATGCAAAGATCAAAACGACCATGAATGATATTATCAAATGTACCAATACGCCGCACATGATTAAGAGGCACTATCATATATCAATATTAACACCAATTAGGTGCATTTTTTTTAATATGGTGTCCTTTAGGGATGCATAAATGATTTCATCCTTTATCCTTTTCATCTAGGGTATCAACAAGAATAACTTTTTGGGGGCCCTTTTTTGAGACTTACAATTAATCAGTCTTTTACCTTATTTTGTGACCTTTCCCATAAGGTATGGCCAGTGTGTGTGTGTGTGTGTGTATATATGTATGTATGTATGTGTGTGTGTGTGTGTATATATATACATATACACACTCACTCACTGGCCACTTTATTAGGTACACCATGCTAGTAACGGGTTGGACCCCCTTTTGCCTTCAGAACTGCCTCAATTCTTCGTGGCAGAGATTCAACAAGGTGCTGGAAGCATTCCTCAGAGATTTTGGACCATATTGACATGATGGCATCACACAGTTGGCGCAGATTTGTCGGCTGCACATCCCTGATGCGAATCTCCCGTTCCACCACATCCCAAAGATGCTCTATTGGATTGAGATCTGGTGACTGAGGAGGCCATTTGAGTACAGTAAACTCATTGTCATGTTCAAGAAACCAATCTGAGATGATTCGAGCTTTATGACATGGCGCATTATCCTGCTGAAAGTAGCCATCAGATGTTGGGTACATTGTGGTCATAAAGGGATGGACATGGTCAGCAACAATACTCAGGTAGATTGTGGCGTTGCAACGATGCTCAATTGGTACCAAGGGGCCCAAAGAGTGCCCAGAAAAAATTCCCCACACCATGACACCACCACCACCAGCCTGAACCGTTGATACAAGGCAGGATGGATCCATGCTTTCATGTTGTTTACGCCAAATTCTGACCCTACCATCCGAATGTCGCAGCAGAAATCGAGACTCGTCAGACCAGGCAACGTTTTTCCAATCTTCTACTGTCCAATTTCGATGAGCTTGTGCAAATTGTAGCCTCAGTTTCCTGTTCTTAGCTGAGAGGAGTGGTACCCAGTGTGGTCTTCTGCTGCTGTAGCCCATCTGCCTCAAAGTTCGACGCACTGTGCGTTCAGAGATGCTCTTCTGCCTACCTTGGTTGTAACGGGTGGCAATTTGAGTCACTGTTGCCTTTCTATCAGCTCGAACCAGTCTGCCCATTCTCCTCTGACCTCTGGCATCAACATGGCATTTCCGGCCACAGAACTGCCGCTCACTGGATTTTTTTTCTTTTTCGGACCATTCTCTGTAAACCCTAGAGATGGTTGTGCGTGAAAATCCCAGTAGATCAGCAGTTTCTGAAATACTCAGACCAGCCCTTCTGGCACCAACAATCATGCCACGTTCAAAGGCACTCAAATCACCTTTCTTCCCCATACTGATGCTCGGTTTGAACTGCAGGAGATTGTCTTGACCATGTCTACATGCCTAAATGCACTGAGTTGCCGCCATGTGATTGGCTGATTAGAAATTAAGTCTTAACACACAGTTGGACAGGTGTACCTAATAAAGTGGCCAGTGAGTGTATATATATATAATCTCTTCCTATTGGGCAGTGGGCCAAATAATTTATCCTTTCATTATTTGGTCAACCATAGCTCTCTGCCCCATTTGTGTCTTTTTTTTTTTTTTTTTATGTGACCTTAGGGGACGAAACTCATCTCATAATAAATTATATGACCCACTGGAAATGGGTTGAGATATTTGACAGTTTCTGTTTTTCTGTCATTTATATATGTATTCCTTGTTCTAGTCCATCGCTTACTGATGGCGGTAGGGGGTATTGTGTTAGCAGAGGAAGACTTCCTTTGCTTTTCCAGTGTCCATGTTCTCTTCACAACGGATGTGCGCCCAGTCGTGGGAGCAGCCACGCAAGTTCTCTCGCTGCAGTTCTGGCCCTAGTGGGGGTCGCCGCGTTTTTCCAATAGACTACATCAGAGAGAAACTTGGCCATAAGTTTCTCTCTGACGTAGTCTATCAATGCTCATTGAGCTTCCCACACACTAACCGGCCCCCTCCCAACCTCGCACCTTAATCCCAGCCAACTGGGTACCATAGAGGATAGCTGGAAGTGACAGCCCTGCTCTTGCAGGCAAGTCCTGCCTGTTGCAGTCTCTTCACAGATCTTCTCGGCTTGACCGTCAACTTAGGATTGGAACGGAGTGGACTATGACTTGGCTTTTGAACGGCAACATCTGGTCTCTTGAGCTTTACTCACATGGAGCATGAATCCTGGTCCCGACTAGTGCAGGCAGAATTCTTGAGTCCTCTCCTGTGCGGAATCCGGGCCTTGTCAGGCGATGGCTGACACCTTGATGGCGTACACATTTCGCTGAGGTCAGCATAACCGGCATCCTTGGAGCGCGTCTGCTCCACTCTTCTCTGGCACCAAATCTGCCTGCGGTATGGCTCTCAGGGCTTTTATATCAAGGACATCCTTCTTGTGGGTCGTGTCCAGCACACAAAATCGCGCCCCCTACAAATCTTCCAGCACAATTTGGTTCCCCTTGATTTTGCCTGGCCAGCAGATGGCAGTCTCTCCTGATTAATGGCACATCCTGCAAGGGCTTTTCAGGGATTTCACTGCTTCTTATTACGCATGAATCCTGGATATAAATGGATCATGCTTCTTCGATGTCTGAATGAGGCTAATAAATGAAGGATTCTCTTGGCAACAATCTGATTCTGAGAGACTTTCACCCATTTATGCTAAGCAGGGATTTAAATTTCAGTGCAGGGAATAATGACGCCATGGTCTGGGAGTAGTATGATTGGTGGCTGTATAGGAAACGAAGTAAATGACGGTTGGCAGCGACCACTTTAATTTCAAAGTAAATATACATTATCCGGCTTTTGTGGCTGAGTTATTAAAAGCTCCCGAATATAGAGGACTACATGGCAACAGGTTTACTCGTCATTTGATGATAAAATAACGGTTTTATTTTCAAGCTGGCGTAAGGAGACTTATAGGCCATGCAGTAAAGGCATCCCAGCTGGTAGAACAGACATTATCATCCATCTCAAGTCCAGCAGGACTGTCCCAATTTGGGGTAGGTGTCCTGGAAGGCTGAAGTAAAAATTAATAAACTATTAGAGTAGTTCATTCAATTTAGTATTAAAACTGACTATATAATTATTAATACAAAAAATAAAAATCACAGCACCTGCCCTTTTAAAAGGGAAAATACTTACTCAATGTTCATGACTATGGGACGGACACTGATCTCCCTAAGAACCTTCCTCCAGAGCTTATTTTAAGCAAATGGGGGAGTTCCCAGTAATGATGGTTGCTCTCCTGATCTCACTGCAGAGCCGTGTGTGATTATTAGGGCTCATGCCCACTTGCGATGAAATCGGACAAATTCAATCCGATAAAAAATCATATTGCATTCGGACCATTGTTAATCTATGATTTGTGTGCTCATCTGCATTTTTTTTTTCCCAGATCGGATCGAATCCCGATCGGGCTGGAAAAAAATCACAGCATGCTGCGATTGTCATCAGAAAACGGATCGCATCCCGCAATAGAAATCAATGGGTGCATTTTATTTTTAATGCACCGTTGTCCTTTGAAAAGGTGGCAATTCATATGCGGCTACTGTAAAAACACACAGGTTAGCATAGAACAGGGGCGTATCTAGGGGGGGGCAGCCGGGGCAGTTGCCCCGGGCGCAGCAGGCAGGGGGCGCAGTCCGGGCTGGAATGCAGCGGTCCGCAGTGTCCTCCCTGGCGGCTGTTCTGCCGCCCCCCTGGCCTGAGAGTCGGCGGTTCTCTGTGTCAGCTGTCAAGCTGACAGCTGGCGCAGAGAAGGTGTGCGTGCTGGCTCCCAGGGAACAATTGTACTGACGTCTGTATCTGTATAGACGCCAGTACAATTGCAGCTCTGACCGCCGGGCCAGAGCGACGTCAGCAGCGTGACATGTCATGTGATCACGCTGCTGACGTCACTCCCCGGCGCCCAGAGTGAACGCTCAGCACTGGTGGTAAGTGTGCTCCAATGTGGAGCTGAAGAAACCACCGAAGATGGGGGGGTGTTAATGAGTGGAGATGAGGTTAATGTGGGGATGGGGATTAATGTGTGGGGGGGTTAAAGAGTGGAGATGGGGGTTAATGTGGGGGGGTTAATGAGTGGAGATGGGGGTTACTGTGTGGGGGTAAAGAGGGGATGGGGTTAATGTGTGGGGGGGTTAAAGAGTGGGGATGGGGGTTAATGTGTGGGGGGTTAATGAGTGGGGATGGGGTTTAATGTGTGTGTGGGGGGTTAATGAGTGGGGATGGGGGTTAATGAGTGGGGATGGGGGTTAATGAGTGGAGATGAGGTTAATGTGGGGATGGGGATTAATGTGTGGGGGTGGGGGTTAATGAGTGGGGGGGTTAATGACTGGAGATGGGGGTTACTGTGTGGGGGTTAATGTGTGGGGATGGGGTTAATGTGTGGGGATGGGGTTAATGAGTGGGGATGGGGTTAATGTGGGGGGATGGGGGTTATTGAGTGGGGATGGAATTAATGTCTGGGGGGTTAATAAGTGGGGGATTTGGAGTGGGGGGGTACATAATGTGTTGGGGGATTTGGGAGTATGGACGGGGGGGTTAATGAGTGGGGATGGAATTAATGAGTGGGGATGGGGGTTATTGAGTAGGGATGGGGTTAATATGTAGGGGATTTGGAGTGGGGGGTACATAATATGTGGGGGGGATTTGGGAGTGGGGATGGGGGTTATTTAATGTGTGGGGGATTTGGAGTGGGGGGGGGCGCTAAACCAAATTCTTGCCCCGGGTGCCAGGAAACCTAGATACGCCTCTGGCATAGAAAACGATAGATTACATATTGAATAGGTGTGTGTGATATATAATATACAGTACAGACCAAATGTTTGGACACACCTTCTCATTCAAAGAGTTTGGTTTATTTTCATGACTATGAAAATTGTAGATTCACTCTGAAGGCATCAAAACTATGCATTAACACACGTGGAATTATATAATTAACAAAAAAGTGTGAAACTGAAAATGTCTTATATTCTAGGTTCTTCAAAGTAGCCACCTTTTACTTTGATTACTGCTTTGCACACTCTTGGCATTCTCTTGATGAGCTTCAAGAGGTAGTCACCAGAAATGGTTTTCACTTCACAGGTGTGCCCTGTCAGGTTTAATAAGTGGGATTGCTTGCCTTATAAATGGGGTTGGGACCATCAGTTGTGTTGTGCAGAAGTCTGGTGGATACACAGCTGATAGTCCTACTGAATAGACTGTAAGAATTTGTATTATGGCAAGAAAAAAGCAGCTAAGTAAAGGAAAACGAGTGGCCATCATTACTTTAAGAAATGAAGGTCAGTCATTCTGAAAAATTGGGAAAACTTTGAAAGTATCCCAAAGTGCCGTGGCAAACACCATCAAGCACTACAAAGAAACTGGCTCACATGAGGACCGCCCCAGGAAAGGAAGACCAAGAGTCACCTCTGCCGCAGAGGATAAATTCATCCGAGTCACCAACCTCAGAAATCGCAGGTTAACAGCAGCTCAGATTAGAGACCAGGTCAATGCCACACAGAGTTCTAGCAGCAGACACATCTCTACAACAACTGTTAAGAGGAGACTTTGTGCAGCAGGCCTTCATGGTAAAATAGCTGCTAGGAAACCACTGCTAAGGACAGGCAACAAGCAGAAGAGACTTGTTTGGGCTAAAGAACACAAGGAATGAACATTAGACCAGTGGAAATCTGTGCTTTGGTCTGATGAGTCCAAATTTGAGATCTTTGGTTCCAAACACCATGTCTTCGTTCACCTCTTCTGCGTCGCACAGATGGACTCTACATGCCTGGTTCCTACCATGAAGCATGGAGGAGGAGGTGTGATGGTGTGGGGGTGCTTTGCTGGTGACACTGTTGGGGATTTATTCAAAATTGAAGGCATACTGAACCAGCATCTTGCAGCGGCATGCTATTCAATCCGGTTTTCGTTTAGTTGGACCATCATTTATTTTTCAACAGGACAATGACCCCAAACACACCTCCAGGCTGTGTAAGGGCTATTTGACCAAGAAGGAGAGTGATGGGGTGCTACGCCAGATGACCTGGCCTCCACAGTCACCAGACCTGAACCCAATCGAGATGGTTTGGGGTGAGCTGGACCGCAGAGTGAAGGCAAAAGGGCCAACAAGTGCTAAGCGTCTCTGGGAACTCCTTCAAGACTGTTGGAAGACCATTTCCGGTGACTACCTCTTGAAGCTCATCATCAGAATGCCAAGAGTGTGCAAAGCAGTAATCAAAGCAAAAGGTGGCTACTTTGAAGAACCTAGAATATAAGACATTTTCAGTTGTTTCACACTTTTTTGTTAATTTATATAATTCCACATGTGTTAATTCATAGTTTTGATGCCTTCAGAGTGAATCTACAATTTTCATAGTCATGAAAATAAAGAAAACTCTCTGAATGAGGGGTGTCCAAACTTTTGGTCTGTACTGTGTGTGTATGTGTAAAATAGATAGATAGAGATATATAGATAGATGTGTGTGTATATGTATGTATATATAATATAATATATTATATTGTCAGTGACACACATACAATGGGGCAAAAAAGTATTTAGTCAGCCACCGAGTGTGCAAGTAAGGCCACATAAGATAGGCCACATAAGATACTATGTCTGCTGTGAAGGGCTGACCCGACTGTCCGAACTTAGTTCTGCTTATTATTGTTTTGTATTTTTATCTCTTAAAATTGAGCAGAATGAATTCTGTTAACTTGCTGCTACTACCAATACATTGAATATAGCTCATTGGAAACAAATGCATGGTGAATTTATTATCAATAGATCAAGACTATACAATTGTATAGTCATGACAAGGTAATTAGACCATATTGTATCTAAGTAACAGACCGAGGTATGCATAAAAAAATAATCATTGTGAAACAATTTGTAGGATTCAATATGAATATGCATGGTAGATACAGCAACACCCCGACGCACGTTTCGGTTCCGTCTTCGTCAGGCGGTCTGACTAAGGCAGGTCTCAAACGCACGTTTACACATATCTCGGCCTGTTACTTAGATGCAATATGTTCTAACTATACCTTGTTATGACGATAATTAACCTCCTTATTGTTCTCATGCCTGGTACTATGGAATATATGTATACTTTATGATATATGCAGTCGTTCCTATACTGTGCGCCCCAGTCTTTCACAGCCTCTCACTAAGTGTGTAATTATGTACTTTGTCTTTTTTTTTTTTCTTTGCTTTGTACTACCAATACATGATATGATGGGGCTTATAGTAATGTGTATTTTTACCTGTAGCATCAAATAAAAACTATATCATTTACTGCTTTTTATAATGTTTATATAAAGCAAAAAATCATACTGTTCTTGTTATTCGTTCCTTGTAGCTTGATCAACAGCTATTAGTACGATCTGATGCCGCACAGTACCCACACATAGTACAGTACACACATGCAGAAAAATGTCCCCCACCCCTTTCCCTCACAGAATATGAAAATGGAAGAAAAAAAAAAGCTCACCTAACCCCATTCTCCTGCTACTGTAGCCTGCACTACCTAGTGAAGTACTGCTTTAGCGATGTACTGACATCCTCTCACTTTCTGCGCTTAGGCTCAATGACTGTACAGTGAGCTGACTGGTCCTTCTGCCACCATTGTGTTCACCAATATCCGATATCAGTTAAAGTGAGGTTCCTAGTGTCTGGGCAGGCATGTAGTGCAGAACTCCATTGAATATAGGGCTTGGCTGTCTCAGTCCGTGGGCCACACCAGGCAAAAGGGCATACGTGGCGCTCAGGTCCACTTTGCCTGGTCTGGTCTACGCGTTGCTATCCGGGCGGTCTGCTGAAAGGAAACCCATCATGTAAAATTACATTAGTCATCTGCAGGTTAATGGCCTTCTGACTGAGAGCCCTGCTGCTGGGAGGAACATAGTAACATAGTTAGCAAGGACGAAAAAAGACATTTGTCCATCCAGTTCAGCCTATATTCTGTCAGAATAAATCCCCAGATCTACGTCCTTCTAAAGAACCTAATAATTGTAAGATACAATATTGTTACGCTCCAGGAAGACATCCAGGCCTCTCTTGAAACCCTCGACTGAGTTTGCCATCACCACCTCCTCAGGCAAGGAATTCCAGTTCTCACTGCCCTAACAGTAAAGAATCCTCTTCCATGTTGGTGGAAAAACCTTCTCCTGATGCAGAGAATGCCCCCTTGTGACCGTCACCTTCCTAGGTATAAACAATAGAGAGCTATTTGTATTGTTCCCTTATATACTTATACATGGTTATTAGGTCGCCCCTCTGTTGTATTTTTTCTAGATTAAATAATCCTAATTTTGCTAATCTCTCTGGGTATTGTAGCTCCCCCATCCCTTTTATTAATTTTGTAGCCCTCCTTTGTACTCACTCTAGTTCCATTATATCCTTCCTGAGCACTGGAGCCCAAAACTGTACACCGTACTCCATGTGCGGTCTAACCAGGGATTTGTACAGAGGCAGTATAATGCTCTCATCATGTGTATCCAGACCTCTTTCAATGCACCCCATGATCCTGTTTGCCTTGGCAGCCGTTGCCTGGCACTGGCTGCTCCAGGTAAGTTTATCATTAACTGGGATCCCCAAGTCCTTCTCCATGTCAGATTTAACCAGTGGTTTACTGTTCAGTGTGTAATGGTGATATTGATTCCTTCTTCCCATGTGTATAACCTTACATTTATCATTGTTAAACCGCATCTGCCACCTTTAAGCCCAAGTTTCCAACTTATCCAGATGCATCTGTAGCAGAATGCTAAATTAACTTTATTCCCCCCGGCAGTGTTTGACCTTCAGTCATAGGGGCGGAGTATAGACTGCAGTGGCTGTAACCGCACCCTCAACACTGACAGCTGGCTCTAATGCTGAACCTCCTGTTAGTCACTTCTGGGGGCGCAGTCATGGCCGCCATTCTCTATGCACAGTGATGACTAAACCCATGTTGGTGCCGCCCCTATGACTGAATGCCGAGCGCTGCAGAGGGAATAAAGTTAATTTCCTCCTGGCAGTGGAGCTCTGTGAGGGGTCATGCTTGGTGTCCGAACACTATTAACCTGCAGACTCGTCCCATACCTGCAGGTGAATAGTGTTAGATTACATGACTGGTTCCCTTTAATGCCCCTCTCTGACATCTCCTCCTGCCAGGACACAGAGAAATGGTAAATGGATTTGACTAGAGGGTCTACTTAGGGGCATAGCAAAAAAAAGTGCCACTACATGTGCTGCATAGTTTATCCTTTCTTCTCCTCTGTAAGAATTGGGTGGTATGACTATAATGCTATTTGCTGACCGAGGGGAAGTGCTGCACAGTGGGAGCAGACGGCACAGGACTGCGAAAGGTTGAACGGTGGTTGGGGAGATATATGATCTGTTGTATTGCTAGTAGAGGAGCAACCCTATACACTATAGACACAGATAAGACTCTCTCTAAAACTTCTATGCCATGAAGCCGACCATCCTGTTGTGCTTTCTATATAGACCGTACAGTGTGGAAATGTGTGCCTCATACATGGTGCCCCAAGGAAGTCTGTAAACGGGAAAATAATATTGAGTGCCACATCCCAAATATCAAACACATAATATCTTCTACTGACTTGGATTTCGTTAATGAAGCTAAAATAAAATGCACGACTTGTTTCCTTTTAGCTAAATGTGCCTTCTGTCCCCTCTGGTATGATGATCAGCGTCTGTACATTTCTGGAGCCAAGTCTGCTTATTTCAGAAAGAGCAACTACTTAAAAATCCAAGTTAAAACCACTAACCGAGCGTGTATAAATAGGAATTCTGCTGTTATAAAAAAAAAAAAGAATTTGTGGCAAACTGCTTTTAAGTAAGCCCTCCTCCTCCCATCAAAGTTTTTATCTTCTTAATATATTGCAATCATCATAGTACATAGCACTGTGTACTAATTGCTCACTTTGCCTTTCTACCCAGATAATTCTTCTCTTTTCTCTCTATGTAGAAACAGGAAGCCTCACGTCTCCACATTTATCATTACCGTCTTCAAATTTTGCGGGGTGATTGACTGATTGCGGGGTGCCAATGGCTATCGATCGTAGCCAAATTCTTAATAATTACCTCTGTCTGTTATGTACTAAATCCTATTCAAAGGAAACAGTTGGAATGATCAATGATTTATTATAATAATAATTAAAAAAAATTATATGGTGGCGTCGTTTCTCTTGAGAAATAAATAATCTATTGATCGCTGACTGAAAAAAATTGCTGTTTTATTTCCGATAAAAGTGAGGTTTAAGTGCTCTGGGAGTGTCAAAGCACTTCCTAGCCTCCGCATTCCTTGCTCCATTCCCCACCTAGACCCACCTAATTCTGCTTGACTGACAACTGTATTATTATTTGTCAGTCGGCGAGCAACTTATTAAATGTATGGATGCCCCAATACTCATGTTCTCTAAAGGGTCTTCTGCTTCCACCAGGGATGTGAACCTTCTACAGTTTACAGGGCTGTCAGTCAAATACAATTTTGAACATGTTTCGAGAAACAACTAACGTTTTTATAACTCTGAATACACAAACACAATCTTAATGGATTTTCGCTAATTTAAAAACAAAAAACAAAAAGCCGGTCCATACAATTAGAACAAAGTTCATCATGAACATAGTGGCTAATGCCAGATGAGAGATGTTTCCCACCAGCGATCATAAGGAATTATTTTTTATTACCAGGAGTATCAAGAAAAAGGACTAAATGTGTTGATGCAGAGATGAGTGATTCTTGGAATATTCTCTGCTAAATTACATTATTCAGTAGAACAATGGAGCTGAAAGAGGTCAACTCAAACTAAGGCTTAGTTATTGACGTAGCCAAGTGAGATATTGGTATGTGTCACGGGGCTGGCGGAACGTACCAAATAATAAAGATGAAATAATATATAAGGTGCGTTCGCAGCCCAGGGCCACAGTGCAGAGGTGACCAACTGCTGCTGAACAATGCGGAAAAGGCGTGTAGGAGGAAAGCAGGACACCGGTGGGTAACCACTGAACCGGTGCTAGCAGGCACGAGTTCCGTTACTTCACGTAACACGTACCAGCCGGCAAACAACCGCAACCTGTTAGCGTCACAGGTCACGGTGGTGTGAACCACTGCTTTCAACGTGTGCAGTGTCTGCCCTGACGGACGCCACTAGCCAGCCTAACAAACGGTGCTGGAAAGCGCACGCACGGCGCTACTGTAGCGGACGCTGCGGTAGCAGTGGCCAAGGAGGCCTATACTGGCCGACGCTCTAAGCGCTAGCGGTAGATGTGGAACAACACTGCGGCGCTATGCAGTGCTAGAGCTAATGTGCTGACTCTAATTCCTAACCCTAACTCATACGTAATATCCAAGCAGGGGGGAATTATAATGCGTCAGTCACCAGGCTCATTCATCCATCATCATGCATACACTAAATACATTAGCCTCAGAGTCTATCATAGCGCATGGCGGAGCGGCCATGCGAACCTTTTATAGCCGTGCCCTTCCGGGACCTTCCTGATCCTCCTGATGGACCAATCAGAACTGGAGAAGAACCTGAGCATGTGACTCCCCCGGTCCCCAATGGGAGATCGTCTCATGAGCATGCTCAGTGGACCGAAGGAAAGACTTACTCTGGAGTCTTTTGCTGCTGGCCAGGCTGCTTTGCCTAACTGGACCAGAGGTGGCAGCAGCAACCGAACCCACAATGCTGGTGTGGAGTCTGCTGAGCAGGCTCCACTGCGGCTGGAGGGGAATGGGAGATGGCAAGGCTTGGGATTCCCGCTGTGCAGCGCCCAGAACCCGACGCCTAACAGGTATGTGTGCAAATAATGAATAAGCCTCTCCGACATGGCGTACAAGCTGCTAACAGAAACACAGATTCCTCCCTGATGTAACTTTTTTTTTTTTTTTTTTTTTTTTTTGGTTCTCAAAATTTGTATTGTTCAAATTGCAAGATCATAGATTTATTTTTTTTGTTGCTAGAATTGAAGTGATCTATTTGTACAATATGTTGGAGCTACATGCATAACTAGCACTGAGATGTTAGATGGTGTGGTCGAGGCTGCATATGTAGACTCAAATACAATACATACCGTATTTTTCGCACTATAAGATGCACTTTTTCCGCCAAAGATTTTGGGGGAAAACGGTGGTGCGTCTTATAGTCGGAATGTACTCAGTTAGCGTGGTGGTAGCAGGAGTCGGGCGATTCTTCCGGTGGGCTGATGCTGCAGGGCGATGATCTCGCTCCCTTCCCAGCCTGGTGTGGCAGTTTTGGCGGTGCTCGGTGCTGCGGGGGGCTCTGGCGTCATTATCTCAATCTGCGCATGCGCCACCTCCGGTGGCCATTTTCCCGGCGGCCATATCATTGAGGCAATAGAATTGCGGGGGCTCCGGGCTTTCACAAAATGTCACCAGAGCCCCTCTCACCAACGAGCACTGCGGAACCTGCCGCACCAGGCTGGGATGGGAGCGAGATTATCGCCCTGCAGCATCGGACCACCGGAACAATTGCTCAACTCCTGCTGCCACCAGTGCTGCCGATTCCCCCCCCCCCCCCTTCCAGGTAAGATGGAATCAGGACTGTAAGACGGACCCCCATTTGATGTATTCATTTTTTTCCCCCATTTTTCTTCTGAAAATTTAGGGTGCGTCTTACGGTCCGGTGCGTCTTACAGTCTGAAAAATACGGTAATACCCGTGTGTGTGTGTGTGTTTTTATATATATATATATATATATATATATATATATATATATATATATATATACACACACAATACCTATGCTTGGTTTACATAACTAGAATCCAATATTTTTCAGTCCCACTTCGTGAAGTGATCTGGGTCTAGGATCTTGAAGATGGGCTATGGTCACACGATTATTTAAAAAAAAAAAAAAAAAAAAAAATGGTTCAGATTTTCACACAGAAAAGTGGGGGGGGGTATTTTTTTTTCTCATTGGTCTTCCATATACAATCCATTTTTTTTTTTTTTTTTTAAACCTAAGCAGCTATTAATCACTTACTCAATCACTTAGTATCCTATGGTACAGAATTGTAATGTATCCAAAAAATTGGATGCTATACTATTTTCTCTCTCACATCCATAGACTCAAATGGTTGAGTCTGATTCGATTTCAGAGTGATTTTTTTTCACACACAGATTATGGCCGTGAAAAAAAATTTGGTTATCAGCACTGCTCCATTTTATAACCAGTGCAATCAGATAAAAAATCGTCTGATTTATGCGGTGGTGTGATCGAGCCCGGAGAGGTTCGGCAGCACTGATGAAATGTGAGATCGAACTTTTGTTTGTATTTCTGTGAGATGTCTAGATTATTAAACCAGTTTAACATACGTTTGTTTGTTTTTTGGAGTAAAGTTTGTTTAACCCCTTAACGACCAGAGGTATTTTTGTTTTTGCGTTTTTGTTTTTTGCTCCCCTTCTTCCCAGAGCTGTAACTTTTTTTTTTATTTTTACGTCAATATGGCCATGCGAGGGCTTGTTTTTTTGCGGGACAAGTTGTACTTTTGAACGACACCATTGGTTTTACCATATCGTGTACTGGAAAACTGGAAAAACATTTCAAGTACGGTAAAATTGCAAAAAAAGTGCAATTCCAGTTTGTTTGTTATTACCATGTTCACTAAATGCTAAAACTGACCATTATGATTCTCCAGGTCATTATGAGTTCAAACACCAAACATGTCTAGGTCCTTTTTTTTTTTTTTATTTAAATGGTGAAAAAAAAAATCAAAACTTCATTAAAAAGAAAAAAAAAGCGCAATTTTCCAAGACATGTAGCATCTCCATTTTTTTGCGATCTGAGGTTGGGTGAGGGCTCATTTTTCTGCGTGCCGAGCTGATGTTTTTCTTGATGCCATTTTGGTGTAGATATGATCTGTTGATCGCCCCTTTATCGCATTTTCTTGCAATGTAGCGACAACCAAAAAACATAATTCTGATGTTTTGAATTTTTTCTCATCATGCTGTTTAGCGATCGGGTTAATTCTTTTTTTGTATTGATCGATTCTGAACACTGCAGTGCCAAATATGTGCATTTTTTTTTTTTTTTATTTTGAATGGGGCAAAAAGGGGGGGTGGTTGAACATATAGTACTAGATGTGTGCCCGATGCTATCGCACCGGGAGGGCAATAACATCACGATGGGGGGCAGCTTTGTGGCGCTGGGGGTGGTGCCCACCCACTTCCGTGCAGTCATAACCAGCAGGTAAGATGGTATTTTGTGGCCTGTGCTGGAGATGGTGTGCGATGCCACCAGAGGGTGGTCGCACCCAATCTCCAGCACAGACCTCAAGCCGCGGTCTTTCCTGCCAGCTGTGACTGCACGGAGGTAGGTGAGCATGCAGCGGCGGGATCCGGCGCGTGTAGTCCGGCGGTGGGTCCTGGCGGGATCCGGCGGCGGCATTTCTCTCATTACTCCCCCCTCAATACACCCCTCTCAGACCGCAAAACACCGTCTTTCCTGCCGGCTTTTTTTTTTCTTCTCATCCATTATTTAAAACTGAAGGAGAACCTGTCTGAACTTTTATTTTCCATTGTCTCTTGACAATGAATTAGTGGGAAAAAACATTTAAAGTAAAAAGTACAGTTAGGTCCATAAATATTTGGACAGAGACAACATTTTTCTAATTTTGGTTCTAGACATTTCCACAATGAATTTTAAACAAAACAATTCAGATGCAGTTGAAGGTCAGAATTTCAGCTTTCATTTGAGGGTGTCCACATTACAATTGGATGAAGGGTTTAGGAGTTTCAGCTCCTTAACATGTGCCACCCTGTTTTTAAAGGGATTAAAAGTAATTGGACAATTGACTCCAAGGCTATTTCATGGACAGGTGTGGGCAATCCCTTCATTACGTCATTCTCAATTAAGCAGATAAAAGGCCTGGAGTTGATTTGAGGTGTGGTGCTTGCATTTGGAAGGTTTTGCTGTGAAGGAAACATGCGGTCAAAGGAGCTCTCCATGCAGGTGAAACAAGCCATCCTTAAGCTGCAAAAACAGAAAAAAACCCATCCGAGAAATTGCTACAACATTAGGAGTGACAAAATCTACAGTTTGGTACATCCTGAGAAAGAAAGAAGAAGCACTGGTGATCTCATCAATGCAAAAAGACCTGGGCGCCCACGGAAGACAACAGTGGTGGATGATTGCAGAATAGTCTCCATGGTGAAGAGAAACCCCTTCACAACAGCCAACCAAGTGAACAACACTCTCCAGGAGGTAGGCGTATCAATATCCAAATCTACCATAAAGAGAAGACTGCATGAAAGTAAATACAGAGGGTTCACTGCACGGTGCAAGCCACTCATAAGCATCGAGAATAAAAAGGCTAGACTGGACTTTGCTAAAAAACATCTAAACAAGCCAGCACAGTTCTGGAAGAACATTCTTTGGACAGATGAAACCAAGATCAACCTCTACCAGAATGATGGAAAGAGAAAAGTATGGCGAAGGCGTGGTACAGCTCATGATCCAAAGCATACCACATCATCTGTAAAACACGGCGGAGGCAGTGTGATGGCTTGGGCATGCATGGCTGCCAGTGGCACTGGGTCACTAGTGTTTATTGACGATGTGACACAGGACAGAAGCAGCCGAATGAATTCTGAGGTATTCAGAGCCATACCGTGTGCTCAGATGCAGCCAAACTGATTGGTCATCGTTTCATGCTACAGATGGACAATCACCCAAAACATAAACCCAAAGCAACCCAGGAGTTTATTAAAGCAAAGAAGTGGAATATTCTTGAATGGCCAAGTCAGTCACCTGATCTCAACCCAATTCAGCATGCATTTCACTTGTTAATGACTAAACTTCAGACAGAAATGCCCACAAACAAACAGCAACTGAAAACCACCGCAGTGAAGGCCTGACAGAGCATCAAAAATGAGGAAACACAGCGTCTGGTGATGTCCATGAGTTCAAGACTTCAGGCAGTCATTGCCAACAAAGGGTTTTCAACCAAGTACTAGAAATGAACATATTTACAATTATTTAATCTGTCCAATTACTTTTGGTCCCTTAAACAGGGTGGCACATGTTAAGGAGCTTAAACTCCTAAACCCTTCATCCAATTTTAATGTGGATAGCCTCAAATGAAAGCTGAAAGTCTGAACTTCAACTGCATCTGAATTGTTTTGTTTAAAATTCATTGTGGTAATGTCTAGAACCAAAATTAGAAAAATGTCGTCTGTCCAAATATATATATAGACCTAACTGTCTTCCATGTTTTGTCCATTTTATATCTATCTTCATAAACGTTAATGCTGAGTCTGATCTTCAAAAAGGATGAGAAAAGAACAAGCCCTCACGGACCGGGCACATGGCCCTTTTTTTCCCCAATACATAGGTGTACGGATTATTGAAACTATAATATAGTCAATGTGCTGTCTTCAGGAAAAAAAAATGGACAGCACATGGACATGTCACACTGATGTGTGAATGTAGCGTTAGAAGAGGATTGTTTGGATTAGAGAGTTCATCTATTGTAATCCTTTTAAAGAGTTTAAGTTGGTTGACATTAAAGGGTCCCATACATAGCACCCATGTCTCTCAACTCTTCCATACATGGGATCTCTCATCTGCCGAGCACTCCTGATTTCTCTATAAAAGAACTACCGTCACTCATCTGGTGGCTCATCATGCAAAGACCTAAAGGATCGGCAAGCCGGAATTGAACATGCTGGATATTTTTCTCCCTCGACTTCATCTCTCAGGGAAGAACTGGGAGGACTCACATACACGTTAGACTGGCTGCTGATATTGGTGGGTTTTGCCAAAGTTACTCTGTGTATGGGGGAGGAAGCCTTAAAGCACAACTCCAACTTTTTTTTGTTTTGCTTTTTTAAGTTCTGGAGTGGTGCTTTAAATCTACCCAAATAGAAAGAAATAGCCAGCTCACCAGAGATCAAGCGCAGAAACTCGGAGCTCCGTGCGGACCAGCGTCATAGACCATAGAAGGAAAGTTCTGCTCCAGCTGCTATTAAAATCTTCTTTAATGAAAAACCATTAAAACATACAATGGTGAAGACTCTCCATATAACCTCACCACAACAGAGATGACAGGCTACGCGTTTCGACCAGACGGTCTTTGTCAAAGCCATGTTTGAAATTTGCCTTAGATTAGACATATATATGTAGCTTAACGAATAAAACATTCAACGTTCAATGGAGAATTTTTTTTGCAACTTAGAGGAGTTGCAATGGGAGCTAAATTCTCACCCTCCCTTGCAAATCTTGTAATGTCATTCTGGGAAATGGAATATATATATTCCACTGCCAACCCTTTTTCAAAGCAATTAATCTGGTATGGTAGATATATCGATGATACCCTCATCATTTGGGGTGGAGATATTTCTGCCATACCAGATTTCATAAAATATATTAATTCTAATAACTATAATATCAAATTCACGTATAACTACAGTTCTAACAATATTGCATTTCTGGATTTGTGTTTTGAGTGGCACAGATGGTGCGGTCATTGATACCAAAACGCACCATAAACCATACAGTGGGAACACGGTGCTACACGCAAGGAGCAGTCATTCAAAACATACAATCAGGTCAGTCCCTGTTGGTGAATACACCAGAGTTAAACGTAATTGCAGCTCAGAGGAATCCTTGCAAGAGGAATTTGCACATGTTACCAATAAATTGACAAATCGCAATTATCCAAAATGGACCCTAACTAGAGCACAAAAAATAGTGCAAACCAAAGATCGAAATGACTTGCAGGCATCAAGCACAGAAGGGAAAAAAAAGGCAATAACTATGGGGAAAAAAACCCTATATATGTTTCCAGTATAGCCCGCAATTCACATCTATAAAAAATATTGTTCACAAGTTTCTACCCATTCTGCACCAGGATAATGAATTGGTTAAAATTTTATCATCAGGAATTAATGTGGTGTCAAGAAAAGCACCGTCTTTAGGGAGTATATTATCCCCCAGCATGTTTTCACTAACACATCACAAGCCTAAAGAAAACTGGTTAACGGTGAAGGGCTTTTACAAATGTGGTGCTAACATTTGTAAAATATGCAAATATGCCCAAATTTCTGAGGAATTCACTAATAATGATCATACTTCATGTTTTAAAATAAAAAATTATATCAATTGCAATTCTAGCAACATAGTGTATAAAATTAATTGTGAACAATGTGATTTATCCTATGTTGGTTGCACCTCGAGGCAGCTAAAAATAAGAATAAGGGAACATTTAAATGATATTAGCAATACAAATAATTTTATACGGAATGTCTCAGCAGTTTCCAAACATTTTATTGATTGCCATGCCCGCAATACATCACACCTTAAAGTTCAGGGAATAGAAAAAGTAAACCTGTCATCCCGTGGGGGAGACATCAGGCGGTCTCCTTACTCGGGAAGCATTTTGGATATACCATTTAAATACTAGACATCCAAACGGTCTCAATAAAAGACATGATCTATTGTTGCACTATTGTTGAATTTCCCCTTTTTTTTTTTTTTTTTTTCTTCTCAAAAGAGGAAAAAAAACTTTGGGTTTTTTTTTTTTTTCTCTATGTCGCTTTTGTATTTAATTACATGTGTCCAATTGGATTGGCTCATGTGATCATGTGATTTTTATATGATGTTTTATTGGTTAAGCTACATATATATGTCTAATCTAAGGCAAATTTCAAACATGGCTTTGACAAAGACCGTCTGGTCGAAACACGTAGCCTGTCATCTCTGTTGTGGTGAGGTTATATGGAGAGTCTTCACCATTGTATGTTTTAATGGTTTTTCATTAAAGAAGATTTTAATAGCAGCTGGAGCAGAACTTTCCTTCTATGGCTTTAAATCTACGCCTCTTGTCCCCGGACATATACTCACATGCCAGTGTCTTCAGTTTTTGTTCTTTTTTTTCGGTGCTGCTCTGGTTCCCTTGCACCATTTTGTGAGCGCAGGTTCTGGCTGGCCGGATGTCAGAAGCTATGTCATAAGAGTGCAGTGCAAGTTAGAGAGCCGGAACGAAGCTCTCGTAAGCCTTAATTGTAAAGTGACCTCCGTGGAGCGCCATGAAACATTGGACTTGCAAACGGGTCAGTTTTCGCCATAGACCCATGTGAGTGGCACCAAAAACAGATAAATACCGAAGCGTGCGTATATGACAGGGGCCAAGGGACTTGCATTTAAAGTACCACTCCTATGGATGCAATTAAAAAAACCCAAAAAAAAAACCGCTGGAGTGATGCTTTAAGTATAGGAAAAGGGTATGACCACCTATATTGGGTATTAGATATTTTTTTTAGTTTGTGCAATAGTTTATTGTTGTATCTGTAAGCAGATTTTGTGCTTTTGTAATATTTGGACCTTTTGTAAATTGTTTTCTATAGGAAATGATAAATATTTTCCTTGAATTTGTTTCAACTTCCTCCTGAATTTCCTGTATGATTTGAGTGTGCAACTTTTGTTTTGGACCTAACGGTTGATGCTTGATTGTGCACCCTTTTTGTTCTGCCAAATTTCAAAATGTAACGTTTGAGTTTTTGGAAAAAATGTTTCTGCTATATACAAAGCTGCAAAAAAGTGTTTCCTAAAGCAGGTTACACTTGGAAAAGTTGTTGGAGTTTTCAGCTTCGAAAAAAAACTTTGCCCTACTGCTGAGTCACCACTCACATGGGCATTTTGCATCCCTATTCTAGCCCTATCATTATGTACATATATATATGTGTGTGTCCTATAAGTCACGTACTGTGCCTCTGTTATATCTGAACAGACATGGCTGAAAGTGTTGACACCCTTGAAGTTGTTCCAGAAAATAAAGTACTGTATTTATCTCAGAAAATCACTGCAATTACACATGTTCCAATAAACACAATGTAAATACACGTGTATAACAAAACAACACGCAAAAAAAATGAGAAAAAAGACAAATTGGATGTAATTTCACACAGAACCCCAAAAATGGGCCTGACAAACTTGTTGGCACTTTTCCAAAATTATGGGTAAACATGGTTTCAAGCATGTGATGCTTGTTCAAACTCACCTGTGGCAAGTAACAGGTGAGGGCAATATGAAAATTGCACCACAAATCCGATAAAAAGGGGAGAAGTTGACTTGTAATGAACGAACATGCTCGGATAAGGTTTTATCCAAGCATGCTGATGAACGGAGTGTCTTCGGCTTGCCTGTTTGTTAGGCAATCCCTGCATAGACATGCAGGCGCGGGGACTCGAACATATTTTTCAAGCATGTTGAAGTCACTCAGAACCAGAGCATGATTGGATAGCACCTTATCCGAGCATGTTCGCTCATCACTAAAGTTGACTCAATCTTTGCATTGTGTGGCTGTGCGTGCCACACTGTGTATGGAGAACAGAAAGAGGAGAAGAGAACTGTCTGAGGACTTGACAATCAAAATCAACAATCTCAAGGTTAGATGGCCATCTCCAGAGATCTTGATGTTCCTTTGTACAAGGTGCACAACATAATCTAGAAGTTTATAACCCATGTCACTGTAGCTAATCTCCCTTGACATGGACGGCAGAGAAAATTGATGGAAGGCTGCAACACAGGATAGTCTGGATGGTGGATAAGCAGCCCAAATCAAGTTCCAAATAAATTAAACCTGTCCTGCAGGCTCAGGGTGCATTAGTTTCAGCACAAATTATCCTCTGAATTTGAATTAAATGAAATTCTATGGCAGGAGACCCAGGAGGACCCAACTGCTGACACAGACATAAAAAAGCTAGACTAGTTTTCCAAAAGGTACATAAGCCAAAATCCTTATAGTAAAGCCTCTTATGGATAGATGAGACCAAGATCAAACTTTCAGATAAAGCACATCATTCTACTGTTTACTTAAACCAGAATGAGGCTTACAAACAAAATAACATAGTTAGTTCCTACAGTCAAATATGATGGAGGTTCAAAGATGTTTTGAGGTTGTTTTGGTGCCTTGACTGTGTGCAAGGCAACATGAAAGCTGAAGATTGCTAAAGGATTTTGGGTCACAATGTAGTGCCCAGTGTCAGAAAGCTGGGTTTGCCGTCCCAGGAATAGATGGAAACAAATCGCTGGAGAGTTCTGAAGTGGCCAGCAATGAGTCCGGATCTAAATCCCATTGAACATTTGTAGAGAGATCTTATAACTGCTATTGGGAGAAAGCACCTTTCAAATATGAGAGACCTGGAACAGTTTGCAAAAGAGTGGTCCAAAATTCCAGTTGAGAGGTGTAGAAATCTTGTTGATTGTTATAGGAAGCAATTGATTGCAGTTAGTTATTTCAAAGAGTGTGGAACCAAATAATAAATTGAGGGTGCTAACAACAATTTTGTCCAGCCCACTTTGGGGGTTTTATGTGAAATTATGTCCAATTTGCCTGTGTCTGTGATTTAGGAGAGTTTCACACAGCCTGAAGCACTGGGCTCCCATGCAGCACTACTCACCCTAGGATCCAATGGCATACTCTGTCTTTTTTTTTTTTTGTATTGTATCAACTGGTTCACAACAATATTTCTTAAATCATTTGTTAGTTATATCAACAGTGTACTCTTACATTTTTTTTTTTTCTAATGACTCATTCATGGGCATCTTCTAGATTCATTACAAGGGTTTACTCTCAAAGTCAACCTGTGCCTGTCACCAACTAATCTCTCAAGTCGTATTCCAGTACAACTGTCTCATTTACACTGAGTTCTGCGAGTGCTCTGGTGTCGGGGATCCTCATCTATAAAGCATGTGCTCCTTTGCAGATACATTTCTCTGTGACTTTTCGAATGCAGAAAGAAATGTAGATGAAGATCATGATTCCGATATATACATATCACTTAAAACAACAAGGGTTTTGGGGTTTTTTTTTTTAGCAACTTTTTTTTTTTTTTTTTTTTTTTTTAAATCTATCAAAAGTACTTGGAAGATAAAATCCAGAATGTTGGCAAGAGAGCTTTGTAAAGATGTGTACAAAAAATGTGTGACTATACAAAGTCCCAAGTAATAAACAGTGGTCAAAGCATATGCAAAAACATGCATGTGCCAATTCATAGTTATATGGCAAGTCCTCTTACCATTACCCATAGCGATCTGCAAAGTCACTACAAAAACATGTTTCCAAAGTTGCGTATCACTTGTTTAGATCTCACGTCCTCAGGGGGTCTCCTGAGAAACACGAAACGTGCATTGGGGGACTATGTTCTTGTAACTTTGCATCAAACTCCTTGATTTGTTACTGTAAAAATCTCTTGTGGAGTAGTTAATTGTTGCCCTACAAACAGTTACAAGCTTGTTTTTGTGTGTATATATAATTTATTATATAATTCTAGTCTTAGAAATCAACTTTTCTGTGTAACCCATATAAACTGTGTGGATGACGAGGAGGAATAGAAACCTTCGTTATCAAACACTTTGGACACTTTTTTTTATTCTAGGAAAGCTGGTAACATTTGTAGTAATGGCCTTCTTTTCCAAAAACTGATAAAATGAAGAGTCTCTATACATCGGTGCACTTTCGTAATTAAGATTTGCTAGAACAGATTTCCAGGTAATGCCATGCGTGTTTCGGAATAGGTTATTCTGAATGCACTCGTGTGACAGGTTAACCGATGACATAAAACGATTACATCTGCATCAAGTGTCTGCGAGGTACAGATTATCAGGCTGCGATAAGCAAGCCAAGCAAACCGGTCACTTGATGCCCATCAGCCTTTCTCTTTGTGGCGATGCCTGATCAAGTAACTATCTTTTGTTACAGACGCCACAAAAATAATTAAATAAATTTGATACAGTAGGCCATTCCATTCTGACCCGAAGCTGCAGAAATTAGGATTCGTCTCATTACTTATTCAGATGCCGATGGCTGCACTTTGTGACTCGGCTCACTAGGTATTTTTCCACTGTTGTGGGACGTCAAGACTTTTAGTCTCAAATATCACGGTAAAGATTAGGGGTGTGAAAGCAGCCAAAGGGGGATGGGAGCCTAGAAGCTAATGGCTGATGAAACCAGCTCAGACCAAAGCTATGCATTTCATTGTGAAGCTTGCCTCTGCAGGTTTCGCTTCACCTTACCTTTTAAATGGAATCTGTCAGTAGGATCAACCCTCCTAAGCCGTCAATATATTTCCTCAAAATGAAATGTATAGTGTATAATCATCAATCACGTACCATGTCCAAGACACAAATTCCCAACATTAGCCCTGCTACAGTATATTTTGCCTTGCCAGTTTCCTCTTGGAGGCATTGGGTGCACATCTAGTGATGATATTCCAGTAACTTGAAGAATTCTACAATTGCTCACCAGAAGGAAATCTAGCAATAACCTCAATTATGACAAGTGTATTTGTTTTTAAATGTATCCTTGAATAAGTTGATCTACTTTTGTGTTTTTCAGACTGTCTTGGATCCGCGATTTTCTCGCCAATCAAGGCTGATATTACAGGCAACATCACGGTAACATTTGTGTTTTTATTTATTTTTTAAAATTCTTTATTCATGAATTTTCATACAAACGGTGCAAATAAACTCACAGTTCGAAATAACACAAAGAGCGTTGTCATGTGTATAGGTACCATGTGAGTTTATAAAGGTTATAAACCAGTACAAACGTTTTAACAGAGGAAAAAAAGAAAAAAAACCAGGTGTATTAGACAACTGACAGTAGGCGTCGTATCATCCAGTAAGCTATTGTGTAAGGTAAATAAGCCTAGAAGAAAGTCTATGGCTGAGAATCACGGGTCTTGTGAAGCATAGAAGCAGTCCTCTCCACACATGATCAACAGGAGGGGGCTAATCCTCTAGGGAGCCCGACCACCGCGGCCCCCAAACAAGGACTAACTAGAAATACCAAACCCCTTACAACCCATCTAGTCCAAGGAGCCCAGATCTTTAAATAACGGTCATGGGAAAAGGTTTCCCAGCTCGAGAGTTCCTCTAGGCGATAGATATCTTTAATTTTCTCAAGCCAATTTTTCAAATCTGGTGGGGCTTTTTGTTTCCACTTCAAGGCAATCAAATGTTTTGCAGCCCCCAACAACAAAGGTAGAAGATCATGTTTCTTAAGTTTGTAGTTTGATGTAGGGAAGGATAACAGAACTTCTGGGGCAGTGAGATCTGACTTTGTCACTCCCATGGCCTTAAAGATATCGTTAACTTTATGCCAAAAATGTTGGAGTTTCTGACATGTCCAGAAAATGTGGGTTAGTGTGCCTCTCGATCTTTTGCATCTCCAGCACATTGGAGAATTGGCTAAGCCTAAATGAAAGCGCCCCTCTGGTGTAATGTACCACCTGGAAAGAGTTTTGTATGCAGATTCCTTCAACAAGATACATCTAGAAAAGCCATGGGAGTTGGCACAAATCTTTTGTTTATCTTGTGATGTTAAGGTGATATTAAAGGGAATCTGTCACCCTTTTTTTTCCCTATGAGCTGCCGGCATTGACATCAGGGTCTTATTTACAGCATTCTGTAATACTGTAGATAAGCCCCCGATGAAACCTGAAAGATAAGAAAAACACGTTAGATTATACTCACCAGAGAGGGAGGTCTGGTCCAATGGGTGTCGCGGTCCGGTCCGGCACCTCCCATCTTCATACGATGTCCTCCTCTCCTTCCCTTCCTGGGTTCCGGCACACTGCTCTGCCCTGTTGAGAGCAGAGTCCTGCAGTGCGCAGGCGTCGAGAAGTCTGGTGCCTGCGCACTGCAGTATTCTGCTCTGCCCTCAACAGGGCAGAGCAGTGCACCTGCGCTGGAGCTACTACAGGAAGGGAAGACGAGGATGGCATCGTATAAAGATGGGAGGCGCTGAACCGGACCGCGACACCCATCGGACCGGACTGCCCCCTCCGGTGTGTATAATTTAACGTGTTTTTCTTATCTTTCAGGTTACATCGGGGCTTATCTTCAGCATTACAGAATGCTGTAGATAAGCCCCTGAAGTCAATGCCGGCAGCTGATTGTCCAAAAAAAGGGTGACAGATTCCCTTTAAGCTGTACTTCCCAAGAATGGAGAAATACAGGAGTAGTGTTGGATTTAGAATTTAAAAAGGTTAATATAAATTTTTGAAATTAATCTCGGGATAGGCGGTTTTATCTTAGTTAGTAGGTCCAACCAGAACCACTTGGAAGGTGGGGTAGTTAATTTTGTGATTAGTTTCATAAAATGAGACACGTGTAATTGTTGAAGGAAGTTGACTGGACATTTAGTAGCTTATAGGGGCCATAGATTATTGCAAGGTACTCTATTATTCATGAGATGGGAAATTGGTTTGTTCAGGAGAGCAGCCCAGAGTTCATAGGGGTCCGTGAAGTCTGGGTTATAGATATATGGGCTCAGGCTCAGAGGTATTTTATCAAGGAAGTAGCATGCAGGTGGGTGGTTTGGGATCAAAAGACGTCTGATTAAAATGGAAGTAGAGAAAATCCCATCAAAGCTTCTTTTCAAAATGGAGTAATTTGTCCAAAGCAATTTCTTTGCATCCCGCCCCAAAAGTTGCATATCAATGTTCTCTTATATACCCTGATCTGCCATGAGTGAGTTTTACCCATCTTGCCAGATGAATAGAATGACAATGAGAGTAGATCAGGAAGACCCAACCCTCCAGCTTGTTTCGGCATGATCAGGGTTTTGAAGAGAAGGCGGTCTTTTTTCAATTTCCAGACAAACTTCGTGATGATTTGATTTAGGTTGTTGAAGAATGATTTAGTAAGGAAATTAGGACCATGTTCATTATAAAAAAAAAAAAAAAAAAATTTTTGGAAAGGACATACTGTACGTTTTGATTACGTTAACCCTACCCAACCAGGACAGAAAGGGGAGATCAAAAGTTTTAAGAGGGTTCCTAATATTCCCCAAAAGGGGGCAAAATTATGCTGGAAAAGGGAGCATGGGTCATCCGTGATTAAAAAAAAAAAAAATCCCCAGGTATTTAATTTTCCCATTTGGCCATTTAAAAGGGGTAGAGTTTTCAGTGTGCATATGTCCTCCATGTCGGCTGAAATGTTGAGGGCTTATTTTAAAGTTGGAGAGATCCCCAAATAAAGAGATTTCCAACAGCTTTGGAAAGGTGGTCTCCAGGTTGGAGAGCAACAGCAAGAGGTGGTCCGCAAAAGCGGAAGCCTTCACTTCCATTTCGTTAACCCTGATTCCCTTAAAGTCACTGTTCTGCCTAATAGATTGAATCAGAGTCTCCATAACCAATACAAATAAGGATGAGGAGAGAGGGCAACCCTGCCTGGTGCCATTGCAAATCTTGAAGAGCTCGGATAATATTCCATTCACCCTGACTCTGGCCGTAGGAAAAGCATATAATGATAAAATGGTGCCAACGAATGGTGCAGGAAAGGCAAATTTCTGCAGGACACATGTCATATATTGCCAGCTGATACGGTCAAAGGCCTTCTGTGTGCTTTGCGTATGAGATGGCCTGCAGAACTCTAGTGGAGTTATCTTTGTCCTCTCTACCTCGTAAAGAACCCAGCCTGATCAGGATGGACTAGATCCGCCAATACTAGATTAATCCGAGAAGCCAGGATTTTGGCCCATAATTTGACATCTGCAGAGATATGGGGCGATAACTACTGCACTGGGCGCCATCTCTCCCCTCCTTAGGAAAAATTGTAATATACTGTATATACTCGAGTATAAGCCGAGATTTTCAGCCCATTTTTTAAGGCTGAAAGTGCCCCTCTCGGCTTATACTCGAGGAATATACGAGGGTCGGTGGGGGAGCGGGGGTGTCTGAGATCATACTCGCCCCCTCCTTGCACGGTCTCTGCAGCCCCTCTTCTCTCATGGTCTCGGTGCCAGGGGTGAACCTAGCCTCTCTGCTTCCTGAGGCGAACAGCAAAATGGCGCTCCCCCCACACACACAAAGTAAATTCTCATATCTATCCTGTAAAACTGAGTACGGTAGTGGACATTTTTTTTTTAAACTCTATTTTTATTAGAAATTTTTTTTGTTAACAACAAAAGAAAGTACAAAAAGAAAAAGCCATACAAATACATATCATGTTACAAATTTGCATTCTTCAGAGAGACGCAATATCACGGCTCTAATCAAGAGCCGGTAGTGGACATTTTGATTTAGATATATAGAAAAAAAAAGGTGTCCAAACACAAGGATGTCAGCGGCATCACACGCACATAGAAGAACAACACAGAAGTATCCAGAACAAGGGTCATTAATGGCAATGGTAGGCCTGGCACAGGGCCAGACTGGGACAAAAAAGCAGCCCTGCCACACAAATCCCACCAGCCCACAAACTATAACACTCCTCACCCAGATCAGTGCTATACTTTGTTGTCCCCTCATCACTCTCTTTAAGGAGTTATTTGAAGAGCCACATGTGAATAGCACCACAGTGCGTATGACTGACCACAGCTCCATTTACATGGTGCTCTTCAAAGCTGTGTTTCCCAGGATCATGGGGGTCCCAGCGGTCAGATCCCCAACAAACAAAGTCATCCCCTATCCCCACATAATGCTCCATACAGTATTATGTGCCCCATATATTACTTCGTACAGTATAATGCTCCATACAGCATAATGGGCCCCATATATTACTTTGTACAGTATAATGGGCCCCATATAATGCTCCATACAGTATAATGGGCCCCATATATTGCTTCATACAGTATAATGGGCCCCATATAATGCTCAATACAGTATAATGGGCCCCATATATTACTTCATACAGCATATTGGGCCCCATATATTACTTCATACAGTATAATGGGCACCATATATTACTGCCTACAGTATAATGGGCCCAATATATTCATACAGTATAATGGGCACCATATATTACTGCATACAGCATAATGGGCACCATATATTACTTCATACAGTATAATGGGCCCCATATAATTCTCCCCAAACCCCGCTGCCCTGGTCTCCTCCATGTATTCTGATCCTCCGCACTGCTTGGCACAGGGACATCATTAACTTTACGTATATAATTGTCCACTTGGACTGATAGTAATAGTGATTTGTTTGTACTCTGTTGTCTGGGGCTGGCCCACTTTATGGGGGTGCACAGGGCATATGATTATACACCAGTAAAAAGTATGAGAGGCTCAATATGACCAGTGCCACATAGTTTCCTGCCCCTCTTATTCTACTGATACTGTGGGCACACTGACTGGTACTGAGGAAAAGAAAGAACAGTGCGAGAAAGAAAGAACAAAGAGAGCAAGAAAGAGGAGCAAGAAAGACGAGAGAGAGAAAGAGGGGAAAGAAAGAAAGAAAGAGAATCGAGAGAGAAAGAAACAGAGAGAGAAAGATTCTATAAAGATACTATAGCAGCCCAGCTCCCACTGTAGTGCCCACCTGAGCCTCCCGATGCAGGACATATCATGATCCGCTTACCTGGCCGGAAACCCCAAGTCCAAGGCGATCCTGCTCTCCGCGCTGTTGGAGGAGGACACGGTGATGCATCTGAAACATTCCCTGAAGTACCTCCATGGTTCCGTCACAATCTCCTCCCGAAATTACCTAATTTCCGTTCAGCTTCTAGCACATCACTTCCGGTAGAACGTCACGTGCGAATTTTAAAGTACTCCGCGCGGGGTCCGTCGTGTACTCCTGTGTCCGCGGGAAAAGTAAGCTCCCAGGCGGGGCAGTGGGACAGAATCTCTCTCAAAATCGGGACTGTCCCGCTGGGAGGTATGAATGCTCCCCACCATACACCTTGTACACGTATGGCTCTGCACACATCATAAACACATGGTTCCGCTTTTTATGCCTCGCACACACAGCTCCGCTCTGTACATCTCGCACAAACACGGCTCCACTCAGTACACACATGGCTCCACTCCGTAAACCTCGTATACATGCCGCTCTGCTCCGTACACCTTGTACACACGTGGCCACGCTCTGTAAACCTTGTACACAAATGGCTCCACTCCGTAAACCTTGTACACATGCGGCTTTGCTCCATACACCTTGTTGTTATGATTGAGTCACCGAGGAGGAAAAAAAGCACAAGCTCAGCCCAGAAAATCAGAGAGGTTGGAAACTAGCGTATTGCAGTCCCCTGATCCTATCACACAACTAGCAGTAGCCGTGGAGTGCCCCTACGGTGATCCCAGACACCTCGTCACAGCCGGAGATCTACACCAGCCCAAAGAGAGAAAAGAGAAAAACTGACTGCCCCAGAGCAGACCCCAAAGCAATAGGCAGCCCCCAACATATAATGACGACGAAGCAAGATGAAAACACCAACACAGACAAAGACAGGCAGAGCAAACGACGGGGCCCAAGCTAACTAAAAAGGACAGGACAGAAAAGCTGCTGTCTGCAATCCGAGAGAACCCCGCCAAAAAATACTACCAACACAACCGATAAGCAAAAAGGACCCTGAAGTCACCAGACCCCAAACCCCACATCAGCACCCAGAATACTCTGGAAGCAGAGCAAAAAAGAACACTGATCAAGGAAAAAGAATCCAGCACACCCCCGGCCGGGGATGGCTGAACTCAAAAAAACAAGGTAAACTAAACCAAAACTAATAAGTTTTTGCTCTGCTATTGAACTTATCTTTGGGAAGCAGGAATCAGACTGGGAAGCAGGAATCAGACTGGTCTCCAAGAATCCAGCAGAGAAATCACCAGCGACTCAGAAGGGCGTCGGCTGCCTTATATCCAGTCTGTAGTTCCCGTTACCCAGTCACGATCTACTTGATCTGATCAGGTGTTTGGTTTCTTTCATCCAAATCATCCTCACTACCTTCCTTCACCAGAAGAGGAAGATCCTCGGACACAAAAGATGAATGAACAGATGAGCTCACAACACCTTGTACACTCGCAGTTCCGCTCCGTACACCTCGCACACACGCGGCTCCGTACACCTCATACACGTGCGGCTCTGCTCCTTACACCTCGCACACATCTCTGCTCCGTACACACGCGCGGCTCCGCTCCGTGCACCTCGTACACACGCGCGGCTCCGCTCCGTGCACCTCGTACACACGCGCGGCTCCGCTCCGTGCACCTCGTACACACGCGCGGCTCCGCTCCGTGCACCTCGTACACACGCGCGGCTCCGCTCCGTGCACCTCGTACACACGCGCGGCTCCGCTCCGTGCACCTCGTACACACGCGCGGCTCCGCTCCGTGCACCTCGTACACACGCGCGGCTCCGCTCCGTGCACCTCGTACACACGCGCGGCTCCGCTCCGTGCACCTCGTACACACGCGCGGCTCTGCTCCTTACACAGGGCCGGGCTGAGACCAAAAAGCAGCCCTGACACAAAAAAAATTTCACCAGCCCACATACAATGAATGTCCTCACCCAAATCGTAGAACACTGGCAGGTTGTGCCAACTTTTGCTTTAGCTCACACACACACGTATCACACAGCTCACACAAGTAGCTCGCACACAGCTCACATGTATCACACACACACAGCTCACGTATCACACACAGCTCACACGTATCGCACACCACAGCTCACACGTATCACACACACACAGCTCGCACGTATTGCGCACACCCAGCTCGCACGTATTGCGCACACCCAGCTCGCACGTATTGCGCACACCCAGCTCGCACGTATTGCGCACACCCAGCTCGCACGTATTGCGCACACCCAGCTCGCACGTATTGCGCACACCCAGCTCGCACGTATTGCGCACACCCAGCTCGCACAGCTCACACACACAGCTCACACACAAGTAGCTCACTCACGATGACAGACAGCAGTCCTGCATAAACCAAGGAATGATGCGCACAGGACCTGTGATGAGGTCACAGGAGGGGAGGAGTCATGGGTCACACGATCAGGGGGCCCTGACACCTTCCTTTCTGTGACCGCATCAATTACAGCCTCTTGCACGACCGCAGCATAATCGTGCAGAGGCTAAATTGTAGGTGCTGCGGGTAGAGGAGCGCATAATGCCGCCCACTGCTGCCTGCCGCTTGAGCAGCTGGTGCAAATCGCCTCATAGGTGCGGCCCTGCTCGGCGCCCCAGCTCTTCCTGCGTTCAGCGGTCACGTGGTACTGCTCATTAAAGTCATGAATATGTGCATATTCATGACTTTGATGAGCGGTACCACGTGACCCCTGAAACCTAGAAGAGCTGTGGCGCCGAGACCATGGGAGAAGAGGGGCTGCAGAGACCGTGTGCCAGGAGGGGGGGAGCCATATTCACCTGTTTCCATACCACCGCCGCGCGCCGCTCTGTCCTCCGCATCCTCTGTCTGTGACGTTCAGGTCAGAGGGCGCGATGACGTAGTCAGTGTGCGCCCTCTGCTGAACGTCACTGCAGAGGACCCGGGAGACATAGCGGCACTCGGCGATGGGACAGGTGAATATCACGAGTGCCGGGGGCCTGAGCCAGTGGCGACACCGGCACCTGGCCACCAGCGACGAGAGGTATGTCTTTTTTTTTTTTTTTTTTTTTTATTGCAGCAGCAGGAATATATGGGCCATATTTATCAATGGCGCATCTTTCTGGGCCACCGTTAACCCTTGTGCAGCATTTTATGGGCCATATTTATCTATGGAGCATCTTCTCGGGCCCCATTAACCCTTGTGCAGCATTTTATGGGCCGTATTTATCTATGGAGCATCTTCTCAGGCCCCATTAACCCTTATGCAGCATTTTATGGGCCGTATTTATCTATTGAGCATCTTCTTGGGACACCATTAACCCTTGTGCAGCATTTTATGGGGGTATTTATATATGGAGCATCTTCTCGGGCCACCACTAACCCTTGTGCAGCATTTTATGGGCCGTATTTATCTATGGAGCATCTTCTTGGCCCACCACTAACCCTTGTGCAGCATTTTATGGGCCGTATTTATCTATGGAGCATCTTCTTGGGTCACCACTAACCCTTGTGCAGCATTTTATGGGGGGTATTTTGTCTATGGAGCATCTTTTTGGACCACCATTAACCCTTGTGCAGCATCAACTTCGGCTTATACTCGAGTCAATAAGTTTTCCCAGTTTTTTTGTGTTAAAATGAGGGGCCTCGGCTTCTACTCGGGTCGGCTTATACTCGAGTATATACGGTATGCTTCAAGAGTTTCTGGGGGGGGGGTTGTACCTAGTAAAAATGAATTAAACACCTCTACTAAATGAGGTACTAGAATTTATTTTATTTTTGATGTGTTCTATTCTTGTCCCATTTTTAGTCCTTAAATTCAATGCTCCCTTTTACTATGTCTTCAGACTCCAGTACATTTGCTCCTTTCTCAATGCTATTCTTTATATAGTCTTCCTATAAAATGAGAAATTGTTAGCAATGGTTTCTCATAAAATTGGGGCAATATTATTTACAATGAACATGATCAGTGGGGGGGCTTACTAGACCTAATCCTCCTAATAAAAGGGCTGGATTTTTGATCATTGCTGCTTTCATGGTATCGGGATTCTCCCATCCAACTCTGTGCTCTATTCACTTAAATTTCCCTGGGAATAGAATAAAAACTGCATAAAATGTCATTACATATACTACTTTTAATTAGCAAATAACAAACATTTTGGCGAAGGAAGAAAGAGCTATACAATTATAATGGCCACAGTCTTGTCACGCGAACATAACTATGTCTTAAAATGTTAGAAGTGCCTGTGAGCATGTGCAGTACGAAACTCCTCTCCCTCCCTTCGTGTGTAATAAATTGTCCTCCATCACTAGAGATACAAGGGGTACTGAGGTAAGAGGCCGCTTGCACTATTGCCTATCCTTTCTGATCTAATACTGGAGATACAAGTGATGCTGATGTAAGAGGCTGCTCAAACTTCTGTCCACCCTGTCTTTCTGATCTAATACTGGAGATTGCAGGAATGTTGAGGTAAGAAGTGGCTGCTCACACTGCTGTTCACCCTGTCGTTCTGATATAATACTGGAGCTACAAGTTGTGCTGAGGTTAGAAGATGCTGCTCACACTGCTGTTCACCCTGTTGTTCTGATATAATACTGGAGCTACAAGTTGTGCTGAGGTTAGAAGAGGCTGCTCACACTGCTGTCCACCCTGTTGTTCTGATATAATACTGGAGCTACAAGTGGTGCTGAGCTTAGAAGAGGCTGCTCACACTGCTGTTCACCCTGTTGTTCTGATATAATACTGAAGCTACAAGTGGTGCTGAGATTAGAAGAGGCTGCTCACACTGCTGTTCACCCTGTTGTTCTGATATAATACTGGAGCTACAAGTGGTGCTGAGATTAGAAGAGGCTGCTCACACTGCTGTTCACCCTGTTGTTCTGATATAATACTGAAGCTACAAGTGGTGCTGAGATTAGAAGAGGCTGCTCACACTGCTGTTCACCCTGTTGTTCTGATATAATACTGGAGCTACAAGTGGTGCTGAGATTAGAAGAGGCTGCTCACACTGCTGTTCACCCTGTTGTTCTGATATAATACTGGAGCTACAAGTGGTGCTGAGGTTAGAAGAGGCTGCTCACACTGCTGTTCACCCTGTTGTTCTGATATAATACTGGAGCTACAAGTGGTGCTGAGATTAGAAGAGGCTGCTCACACTGCTGTTTACCTTGTCGTTCTGATATAATACTGGAGATACCTGGAGTGCGGAGGTAAGAAGCTGCTCACACTTTATTCTGTCTTTCTGAATGACATTACATGGTATAGTTGTCTCCAGGTCACTCCAGTGGAGCTTCCTACTGCACACGCTCAGGCACCGATCTTAACATTGTAGGATAGGTTTCTTTCAGCGTGAAAAGGAAGAGGCCTTCTTAATTCCTTACGAATGACCTAGCTAGAAGAAACTATTCTGATTTGTTGATTTTAAAATATTTATGATTTTATTTGACCTTTTCTTTCAGTTTTTTCTTCTATTCCCAGAGAACTTTTTTAATTGAAGCTATGTTGCAGTTGCCTGCACCATACCATCATGCAGCTACAGTATGTAGCTAAAATCAGTTGTCAAGTTACTTGATTACTTATCCCAGTGATGTGCAATGACTACTTGCTCTAGGACTATTATTTTCAGTTTAATAAAGTCTTATTGTGACCAAGTATTAATTGTAGTTTTTTGCTATCTACTAGAAAATCCGTAATGTTTATGAAACAAACCCTACCAAGTTCAAAACTTTACAGCAAATTCTGGAAGGAGAAAAAGAAATGCATGGGCCCCAATGGCCCAAAGTTGGTGCAACTCTAGCTCTGATGTGGTTAAAAAGGTAAGTTGTGTACAGTTGTATACAAATTATATTCGACTTCAGGAAGAAATGGGTTTTCTGTTATATAAAGAAAAATACAATTTTAATTAATTATGTATCATAAATGGACACAATTTTTACCACTTCGGGTTTAAAGCAGAGAACACATAGCCCAGCTGCATTTAGGAGAGGAGATTCCATAAAATTACGGTAATTTAAAATTATTATTATAAAACACTAAAAATGGCTGCCTGGTTTTGTACAGGAACTGTAACTATTAATCATTCTAAAAGGCGAAACCCAGTGATGCCAACTAGACTTGGTCATCCTCCTGATAAAGTGGAGTCATTGTAGTCACAACTGATTGGCAACTGCAGGAATCCATCACAAGGTCCGTCAATACTTTGCAAGCACTGTGATATATACAAACTTTAAGGCTATGGGCGCATGTTGCGTATTTGCTTGCAGAAATTTCTGCAAGGTTTCTGCATCTCTTGTCAGAAAAACGTAGTGGAAAATCTGTGTGGTTTTTATGCATTTTTGTTGCATTTTTCATGCGGTTTTGTAAATCCATAGTTACATAAAGATATATTATTAAAAATAAATGAATAGTGATGTCATTACCCTGTTCAACCTTTTTTTCATTCTCCATTGAAGACCATAATGGCACTACATACCATGTTCAAATTTATAATGTTTACACACAAAGCAAATATAGGTGAAAAATGTTTACATATACTGTATATAGATTGATGTAAATACTTAAGTCCCCAAAAAAATGAGAAAGGTATTCAAGGAGTGATACCTTTATTGGCTGACCAGAAAAATTATATTTGCAAGCTTTCAGGGCTCAGAAGGCCCCTTCATCAGGCTACATTACAAGTGAATTACTGAGAAGAGACGGCAACATTTAAATAGGAATTACAACAGGACATGAAGTGATACAGGCCAAGGAAATCAAATGAAGGTATTTGTTTCACATGCAGATGAGGTCCAAGCGTTCTGTTAGAGATCTGAAGGCCTTCTTGTGGAGGTGTGAACTGTGTCCATGTAATGAGTCATGAATCCAGGTGTCAAATTGAGTCCTATGGTTAGAGATTGAAACATATTTATAAATTTCAACTCCCAGATTTTTCTTTCTCTGTCACTATTAAAATGACCTTTCAATATTAGGACTTTTAGATCTTCCAAGCTGTGTCCAGGTCTAGAGAAGTGTATTCCTACAGGTGTGTCCAGCTCATTTTTAATAGTGTGTCTATGCAGATTCATCCTTGTTTGTAGTTTTTTGCTTAGTTTCAACGATGTATGTCCCTGCATTGCACCTTGTACACTGTATCATGTACACTACATTGGAGGATGTACATGAAAGAGTCTACGATCTTATAGTCCTGATATGTGTTGGGTATGGGGACATTATCTGTTGGTGATATGTGGGTGCAGGTTTTGCATTTCTTAGTGTTACAGGGGACTGTGCCTGTCTCTGATGGTGATGCAAGGGCACTTCTGACAAGGATATTCCTTAGGTTGGGAGGCTGTTTGTAGGCGAGCCGTGGCTGTTCTGGGAATATTGCTATTAGTCTGTGATCTCTGCGAAATATGGGTTGGAGGTCAGCGCCATTTTCCTTAAAATGCTCATGTGAGGGTTGTAAATGACTACAAGGGGCACGCCTCACGACGAAGCCATAGACGAAACACGCGTCGAGGCTCCCTGCGTCTCACCCCTGCTCCTTGCACTGACCTCCAGCCGCAACATGACTGAAGGTATTTAACCCTAGAATTTTCTTAATCTCTAAGTCACCGCCATCCATTGATCAGCGATTGCATGACTACTTTATCATTCAATAGCCAGTCAAAATGTGTCAGACTGAGATAAGATCACCCTTTTCATCTGTTGTAGAGCAGCTGGGCACGTGCAATTCAGCCCAGTGAGACCTTTTCGTTCCCTGTCTGGTATACACGTTATTATTCTCTATATGGGAAGATACTAGAAGATACTAGCCTCCTATACCATTCTTACCTTTGTTGAGCCACACTACATAAAGTTACTTTGTCTCTAATTACTCTATTAGCAATTTCTTCTACGAAATATCCTCTTGAGACTTATTGCTATTAGTTGCGGACTCAATATATCCATTTATTTATATGGTTTTTAAGGAGTTCTTTTATCCCCCTATATTATACTATGTACTGTGTTATACCCTTAACATTTTATCTGCCGCCTCCTGCTCCCTCCTGGATTTATGCTTTGCAGGTTGTCACGTTATATGTGTAATATTACCAATAAAAAAATTTCTAATTATTTTCACAATATCTTGATTTGAGCCTCTATTTTTATCAGGGACTATTTGGCATTTTTCTTTTAATAATATTATGTTGGCGATAGACTTTTAGCCCATTGGACAATTGTCCAAGGGTCAATGATTTTTTTTCTGTGATTAATTGGGTCAACTTCACCAAAGCATATCTTATAATCCCTGATTTTTCTAGTTTTTCTTAGTTGTTTTGGTTTATATGTTCTTGGGATCCTTGTAGCTCTGTGGATCTGTTAACCCCTTCACGACCCATGACGCCTACGTAGGCGTCATGAAAAGTCGTGCCCAAACGACCTATGACGCCTACGTAGGCGTCATGCTATAAATAGCCCCCCTGCGGGTCGGGTGACCGGTGTCACTGAAAGGTCACCCGACCCGCACACAAAGGACACTCTACAGTTAATCCCTGGGGGCGTGGCTTAGCCCCCACGTGCCTACGATCGCTCTGATTGGCTGTTTCACTTTTAACAGTCAATCAGAGCGATTTGTAATATTTCACCAATGAAATTTGGTGAAATATTACAATCCAGCCATGGCCGATGCTGCAATAGCATCGGACATGGCTGGACACCGACCCCCGACCCCCCCACACACCGACTGGCTGGACATCATCTGCTCCCCCTCCCCTGTCTATCGCCCCCTCCCACCTTCCGATCCCCCCAGGACCTCCGATCGTGCTCCCGGTGTCCCGCCGTGGCTCCCGGCGTCCGGATCATGGGCGCCGCCATCTTGCAAAATGGCGGGCGCATGCGCAGTGCGCCTGCCATTGTCCAAGATGGCGGCGCCCATGAATTTGCCGGTTGCCCGTTCATTTTTCATTTTGATCACTGTGATACACTCTCACAGTGATCAAAATGAAAAAAAAAGTAAATACACCCCCCTTTTATCACCCCCATAGCCAGGCGCAAATAATAAAATAAAAAAAATATTTTTTTTTCCATTTAGGGTTGGAATTAGGGTTAGGGTTGGAATTAGGGTTAGGGTTGGAATAAGGGTTAGGGTTGGAATAAGGGTTACAGATAGGGTTAGGGCTAGAATTATGGTTAGGGTTGGAATTAGGGTTAGGGCTGGAATTAGGGTTAGGGCTGGAATTAGGGTTAGGGCTGGGGTTAGGGGTGGGTTGGGATTAGGGTTAGGCTTGTAGTTAGGGTTAGAGTTGGGATTAGGGTTAGGGGTGTGTTGGCGTTAGGGCTGTGGTTAGGGTTATTATTAGGGTGGGATTAGGGTTAGGGTTGTGTTGGGGTTAGGGTTGGAGTTAGAATTGAGGGGTTTCCACTGTTTAGGCACATCACGGGGTCTCCGAGCGCGACATGGTGCCACGATTTATTCCAGCCAATTTTGCGTTCAAAATGTCAAACAGCACTCTCTCCATTCCGAGCCCCGACGTGTGCCCAAACAGTGGTTTACCCCCACATATGGGGTATCAGCGTACTCAAGAAAAATTGCACAACAACTTTGGGGGTCTAATTTCTCCTGTTACCCTTGGGAAAATAAAAAATTGGGGGCTAAAAAAATGATTTTTGTGAAAAAAAATGATTTTTTTGTTTTCACGGCTCTGAGTTATAAACTTCGGTGAAGCACTTGGGGGTTCAAAGTGCTCATCAAACATCTAGATAAGTTCCTTGGGGGGTCTAGTTTCCAAAATGGGGTCACTTGTGGGGGGTTTCCACTGTTTAGGCACATCGGGGCTCTGCAAACGTAACATGACGCCCGCAGACCATTCCATCAAGTCGGTATTTCAAAACGTCACTACTTCCCTTCCGAGCCCCGATGTGTGCCCAAACAGTGGTCCCTCCCCACATATTGGGTACCAGCGTACTCAGGACAAACTGGACAACAACTTTTGGGGTCCAATTTCTCCTGTTACTATTGTGAAAATAAAAAATAGCGGGCTAAAAAAAATCATTTTTTGAGGAAAAAAAAAATATTTTTATTTTCACAGCTCTGCGTTATACACTTCTGTAAAGCACCTGGGGGTTCAAAGTGCTCACTATGCATCTAGATAACTTCCTTAGGGGGTCTAGTTTCCAAAATGGGGTGATATGTGGGGGAGCTCCAAAGTGTAGGCAGACAGGGCCTCTCCAAACACGACATGGTGTCCGCTAACGATTGGAGCTAATTTTCCATTCAAAAAGTCAAATGGCGCTCCTTCCCTTCGGAGCCCTGCCGTGCGCCCAAACAGTGGTTCCCTCCCACATATGGGGTGCCACCGTACTAAGGACAAACTGAACAGCAACTTTAGGGGTCCAATTTATCCTGTTACCCTTGTGAAAATAAAAAATAGCGGGCTAAAAAATCATTTTTGAGGAAAAAAAATGATTTTTTATTTTCATGGCTCTGCGTTTATAAACTTCTGTGAAGCACTTGGGGGTTCAAAGTGCTCACTACACATCTAGATAAGCTCCTTGGGGGGTCTAGTTTCCAAAATGGGGTCACTTGTGGGGGGTTTCTACTGTTTAGGCACATCAGTGGCTCTGCAAACGCAACATGATGCCCGCAGAACATCCCATCAGTCTGCATTCCAAAATTGCGCTCCTTCCCTTCTGAGCTCTCCCATGCGCCCAAACAGTGGTTTCCCCTGACATATGGGGTATCGGTGTACTCAGGACAAATTACACAACAACTTTTGTGGTCCAATTTCTCCTGTTAGCCTTGTGAAAATAAAAAATAGCGGGCTAAAAAATCATTTTTGAGGAGTGAAAATACAAAAATATTTTTTTTTTTTTCTGCGTCATAAACTTCTGTGAAGCACTTGTGGGTTCAAAGTCCTCACCACACATCTAGAAAAGTTCCTTGGGTGGTCTAGTTTCCAAAATGGGGTCACTTGTGGGGGAGCTCTAATGTTTAGGCACACAGGGGCTCTCCAAACAGGACATGGTGTCCAGTAACGATTGGAGCTAATTTTCCATTCAAAAAGTCAAATGGTGATCCTTCCCTTCGGGACCCTGCCGTGTGCCCAAACAGTGGTTTATGAGCACATATGAGGTATCTGTGCACTCAGCAGAAATTGCCCAACAAATTTTAGGATCCATTTTATCCCATTGCCCATGTGAAAATGAAAAAACTGAGGCTAAAAGAAAATTTTTGTGAAAAAAAGTCTTTTTTTTTTTTATGGATCAATTTGTGAAGCACCTGGCGGTTCAAAGTGCTCACTATGCATCTAAATAAGTTCCTTGGAGAGTCTAGTTTCCAAAATGGGGTCACTTGTGGGGTAGCTCCAATGTTTAGGCGCACAGGGACTCTCCAAACGCGACATGGCAACCGCTAAATATTCCAGCATATTTTCCATTCAAAAAGTCAAATGGCGCTCCTTCCATTCTGAGCCCTGCCGTGCGCCCAAACAGTGGTTTATGACCACATATGAGGTATCGGTATACTCAGGAGAAATTGCCCAACAAATTTTAGGATCATTTTATCCTGTTGCCCATGTGTAAATGAAAAAATTGATGCTAAAAAAATTTTTTATTGGAAAAATTAAAATGTTCATTTTTTCCTTCCACATTGCTTTAGTTGCTGTGAAGCACCTGAAGGGTTAATAATCTTCTTGAATATAGTTTTGAGTAGCTTGAGGGGTGCAGTTTTTAGAATGGTGTCACTTTGGGGTATTTTCTGCCATATAGACCCCTCAAAGTGACTTCAAATGTGACGTGGTCCCTAAAAAAAAAAATGGTTTTGTAAATTTTGTTGTAAAAATGAGAAATCGCTGGTCAACCTTTAACCCTTATAACTTCCCAACAAAAAAAAATTTTGTTTCCAAAGTTGTGCTGATGTAAAGTAGACATGTGGGAAATGTTATTTATTAACTATTTTGTGTCACATAACTCTCTGGTTTAACGGAATAAAAATTAAAAATGTGAAAATTGCGAAATTTTCAAAATTCTCGCCAAATTTCCGTTTTTTTCACAAATAAATGAAAACATTATTGACCTAAGTTTACCACTAACATGAAGCCAAATATGTCACGAAAAAACAATCTCAGAATCGCTAGGATCCGTTGAAGCGTTCCTGAGTTATTACCTCATAAAGGGACACTGGTCAATATTGCCAAAAATGGCCAGGTCATTAAGGTCAAAATAGGCTGGGTCATGAAGGGGTTAATCAATTACAAGTGGATGATACCCTTGTTGTAGGAATATTTTCCTAAGTGATAGTAAGTGTAGTTTTCTATCCTCATTGTCTGAACAGATCTGAATGTTCCTTAGAGCTTGACTGTAGATTATTGATTTTTTTTTGTGTGTCTTGGATGAAAGCTGTTCCATCTCAGGTATGCCGGACGTCCTGTGGGTTTATGGTAAATAGTCGTTTGTACGGTATTGTCTTTGATGTATGTGGTCGTGTCTAGAAAATGGATTTGGGACTTTGAAAAGTTGAGGGTGAGCTTGATGGTTTGCTGGAATTTGTTGAAGTTTTTGTGGAAGGTAAGCAAGTCCTCCTCTGAGCCTTTCCAGATTATTAGTAGGTCATTAATGTAGCGGAAGTATGCTAGAGGTTTGATAGTGCAGGATGCCAAAAAGTCTTGTTCTAGTTTAGCCATAAACAGATTAGCATATTGTGGTGTCATTTTGCTTCCCATGGTGCCACTCATACACTGTTGGTATGTATTGTTTCCAAAGGAAAAAGTTATGTCGGAGCACAAACCTGATGAGTTGCAAGGCTGGTTCCGCGGCCAGATTGTTGTTTTTTGGGTTTTTTTGGAGGAAATATTTGCATGCAGCAATCCCATCTTTGTGAGGAATGTTGGAATATAAGGACTCTACATCAATGGTGGCCAATATTGTGTCCTCTGGAAGTGGACCCAGGGCTGACAATTTGCAGAGAATGTCTGTGGTGTCCTGGATGTAGCTGGGTGTTTGCTTCACTAAGGGTTTTAAAATGTTCTCCACCCAGCCAGAGATATTCTCAGTTAATGTCCCAATACCAGAGATGATGGGTCTCCCTGGATTACCTTCTTTGTGTATTTTAGGTAACCTGTAGAAGGTACCTATTTGGGGGTTGTCTGGTATTGGGTCCAGTAGGGAGGATGACATAGAGTCAAACCCATATATAATCTTTGCTTATTCCTCTTTGTATTTTTTGGTGGGATCTTCCTGAAGGGGGGTGTAGTGTTTTGTTTTTTTTTGTCCAGGAGTTGTCTGTGTGCTTCCTGGATGTAATCTGACATATTCATAATTACTACAGTTCCTCCTTTATCTGCTGGTTTAATGATGATATTGTTGTTGGTTTTTAAGGATTTTGTGGCTCTTGTTTCCTCCATACTGATATTGTGAGGTACTTTGAGGTGTTTTGTCCAAAATGTCAGATTTTACTTTTTTGCGGAAACGGTCTATATAGTGGTCCAGAGTTTGGTTGTGCCCAGGTTGTGGGGTCCAGTTTGTCCTCTTCTTTTTTTTTTTTTTTTTTGTTGGTGTGTCTTTCTCACTGATTTGTGATGTATTATCTGTGTTGTCATGGAAGAATTCTTTTAGCCTTAATCTGCAGAAGAATTTCTCGATATCACTACAGAATTGAGCTGTGTCAAGCTATTTAGTGGGACAGAATGTTAGACCCTTTGATAGAACCTTCATTTCTGCCATGTTTGGCTCATTCTGCGAGAGGTTCACAAGATGATGATGTATTAAAATTACCCAAAATTACCCATACCGAACACAAATCAAGACTATAAGATCGTGGACTCTTTTTCATGTACATTCTCCAATGTAGTGTACATGATACAGTGTACAAGGTGCAATGCAGGGACATACATCGAGGAAACTAAGCAAAAACTACAAACAAGGATGAATCTGCATAGACACGCTTTGAAAAATGAGTTGGACACACCTGTAGGGACACACTTCTCTAGACCTGCACACAGCTTGGCAGATCTAAAAGTCCTAGTATTGAAAGGTTATTTTAATAGTGACAGAGAAAAATCTGGGAGTTGAAATTTATAAATGTTTCAATCTCTAACCATAGGACTCAGTTTGACACCTGGATTCATGACTCATTACATGGACACAGTTCACACCTCCACAAGAAGGTCTTCAGATCTCTAGTAGAACACTTGGACCTCATCTGCATATGTAGCAAAAACCTTAATTTGAATTCCTTGGCCTGTATCACCTCGTGTCCTGTTGTAATTCCTATTTAAATGTTGCCGTTGCTTCACCGTAATTCACTTGTAATTTAGCCTGATGAAGGGGCCTTCTGAGCCCTGAAAGCTTGCAAATATAATTTTTCTGGTTGGCCAATAAAGGGATCAATCCTTGAATACCTTTATTATACCTTTCTCATAATATAGTGACTGGTGGTTAATGGGAGATGTATGTCACAGGGATGGGTGCTCCCTGCGATGCAACCCAGAGTATTTTGTGCACATGAGCACTAATATGTCGTTTAGTGCACCTGGTCCGTGTTGCGGGTAGCTATGAGAGATGGGAGGGTCTGGCTACCCATTTTACCTCACCTCTGGGTGAGGGTGCTCACTGTACCCCCGTTTTCCATCAGGACCTGCAGGTGTTTGAGGACCTGCAGTGAGGTCATGACCATGTGACCAGCCCATGTGAACCATACCTCACCTGTGGGTGTGGCTACAAGCTATGTATTCGAGGTGTGTTTAGCACATGGGAGTGAGTGTTTGGGAGTCTCCCAGTGTGGAAAGATTTCCATGTGCCCAGGCTGGACATTACAGAGTGGTCTGTGTGCAGAGAGCGAGAAGCCACCCGGTGTCTCTGGCTCCAGGTAGAGCTCTGCTATGGACATTGATGCTGTATTTTGCCTGTATTTTACCTTTCTGTTGCGGATTTGATGGTTTATGAAGCAAATAAACCCACATGGACGTTGAAAAGAATGTGCCTCATTATAAAATTATATTCACTTATATTTGTTTTGTGTGTGTGTGTAAACATTATATTTGAACATGGTACATAATGATAATATGGTCTTCAATGGAGAATGAAAAAGAGGTTGGACAAGGAAATTACATCACAATTCTGTTTTTTTTTTTTTTTTTTTTTTTTTTTTTTTATTTTTGTTAAATAATACGGTATATCTTTAGCTTACAAAAAAGCATGAAAATCCGCATCAAAAACACATAAAAACCGCCCGGATTTTCAAGGGAGTTTTCTGCCAAGATGCAGAATCTGCGCAGATTTTTACAAAAGCAAATCTGCAACTTGCGCACATACCCTTAGTGTTTATGAAAAAGTATACGGTTTTAAGTTCAAGCTAAAGCTCTCGATCTTGGATAAAAATAAACCCATTTCTATACCCAGCCCTTGAGATGCATGCACCCATGTCTAACTGAAAACTCCAGTAAGTAGCAGAGCTACCTTGTACAGCAGGATTGACAACTTGCACAGGGGGTAATTTTTTAGTTTTTCTTCATCCAAATTATATAAATTTAATTCCACCATTGTTGGCAAAATAACGAAAGCTCTGGAAATACTCGTAATCAAATCCAATGAATTTTGCAGGTCTATTTTCCAGCTTTGTTATGTATTTTTACACTTGATCACTTGTTGGCCATTTTTATTTACATTTTCAGACCATATGTGTCCTGTATTAAATGTCCATGTTGGCGATAGCCATAAAGTCTATTCTTTCCTTTTGCGTACCTTAAACATACTACTTTATCCATAGGGGTCTAAAGTTTATTCAGGTATTATTACAAAGCATCGCTGACGGAGAAAGGGATGAACAAAACCCAAATCACATTAAGGTCAATGTAACAAAGGCTTATGAGATTGCACTTAAAAAATACCATGGCTGGGTCGTACAGAAACTATTCCAGGTAAGGGTACCAAGAATCTATTGTTATATTCTCTGAAATGCTAGAATAACCCACAATTTCTGCTGTATAGCTCTTTATCAGGAAGGAGAACTTCTGATTCCTTCTCTAAGCATTTAATTGATTTTTAGTTTTTGCCATAAAGGAAACCTGACTCAGGTTTTACCCCTTTTAAAGGGAACCTGTCAGCAGGATTGTGCACAGTATCCTACACACAGTGTCAGGTTGGCGCCGTTATACTGAATAAAATGATACCTTGGTTGATGAAATCCGTCTTGTGGTTGTTGTGTAATCTTTATTTTCAGTTTTGAGTTAATGATATGCTCGTGCTCCGGGGCAGCCGGTGGGGGGCTTCATGTGGTGCTCTGATTAGGTATTTACCAGTATGGATTCTGACAGGTCATTGATCCCTCAGTGACCTGCCCCCTAGTTTACATAATGAATATGTGTACATACTTAAAAATTAACCCTTCTGCAGGTAGGTGCCAGTCGCGGCACCTGCTCTGCAGCATAATTGTTTCATGTGCCAATAATACCTGTTCTTCATGTTATTCAGCTAGAAAAACTAAATTTGAAAATGGCGCCTGTTCAGTAGCTGCTATTGGTGTCTATAGCTGTGATCTGATAGCTGCTACTGCGCATGCGCCGGCGACGCCAACTTACTGGAGAAGAAAAAAAAAAAATCCTTTCAAGATGGCGCCGCCCGCGCAATATCAGCTCAGACATTGCTCCTGGATTAGTTCTGGTATGTGTGAGTCCTTCCCCTGGCATGTGCAGGTAGAGCAGGGAGGAGGAGAAAGGTGATTTCTTCTCTTCTTCAATGCACATGCTGAGATGTCAATCATGCCACTGTGGGCTTAACATCTGTGTACTTTGGGAATGATGATTCCAGGCTTGTCTGGGCAACCACATGCCCATGTTAAAAAAAAAAAAAAAAAAATAATAATAAATTGAAAAAAAATAAAAACTATTAGGAGAAAAAGCACTTTTAATACCTTTTAGAGTTAAACCTGCTGTTGGATGCTCTTTAAAAAAAAATAAATAAAGAAGGGATGGAAGAGTAGGGCTAAACTTGATTTAAAAGTTATTGTAGGACACCATTATAGGCCATAGCCATAAGATAGCTGTGTTCCAAGCCCTTATTTTGCTGAATGCTAGCTTTCTATAGTCCTCTATAAACATGTATCCTACTGTCAGACCTCTCTGATGGCGGCATATGTCCTAAAGTAAAAAGCACTACATATGTTGATATCTAAAATCCAATTCACCCCCTAGCAAATGTGTCACTGTTAGACTAGTTGCCCTTGTACACTCTTGTCAAACTCAGATTCACAGAAGGACAAAATTGAAAGTTTGGACAAAATCATGGGACAACCTTGGGATTTATAAAAAAAAAAAAAAAAAAATCTACAATTGAGGACGCTTTTCCTTATCAAATATAAAGATATATGGAAACAATCTTAAAGGGGTTGTCGTTCGAACAAAGTTCATTTTAACTGATAGCAGTTAACCTATTAAACTATTTTATTCTATGTAATGGCAATAAAAAGTTTATGGACCAAAAGCCTAATTTAAATATGTAATAACGAAAGATAGAAAAAAAACCTTGAATAACGCAGATAAAAGTATGATGTAAACAAAAGTACCCCCCAACAGTATGATCCCCCCCACATTGAATTCCTCCACACACCCAGTATGATTCTTCAACTGGATTCTGTAGTGCACTTTAAAGTCTCTCGGATTACTCATAGATTTCTGGAAGTTTTATGCCATATCATAGACACATTGATTTTTCTTAGAGAATCATGTTTCCTGTAATAAAAATGTATTTGTAGTGTAAAAGAGGTTTAGATGCTCAGTAGGCCGCCCTTTAATTTTGTCTATTGTGAAAATAGAATTCACCGTTGAGCTCACAACGGAAGACTTTCTCTTTCCATAAGATTGAAAAATGCAGTTAATATTATTTTATTTTTTTTTTGTAGAGTAAGGCACCAGGATGCCGAATAACATTGCAATTAGGAGTGGATTAGTTTTTAAGAGTTTTCTAGAATTACAATATTGACCTGTCCTTAGAATAGGTCATCAATATCAGATTATGGATGGCAATCGACAACTGGCAGCTGAACCGATCAGCTCTGATGGCAGCCAGGTGTAGGTAGAGAACAGAGCCGGCATAGCACTGCTCCGTTCATTGTGTAGTTGATTTTCCTGAGGACTGTATCAGCTCCTATTCAGGTGAATAGGAGCTGAGCTGAACTATTCCGCAATGGCCACTACATAGTGGAGACAGAACAGCACATCTTATTTCATTCAGTTTTATACTCGGATGGAGCTGAACACATTTACCCCACCAATGTGGTATTGCTGACGTATTAATCCCCAACCGATGCGGTATTGATCACGTATTAATCCCCCACCGATGTGGTATTGCTGACGTATTAATCCCCCACCAATGTGGTATTGATCACGTATTAATCCCCCACTGTTGTGATATTGCGGACGTATTAATCCCCCACCGATGTGGTATTGATGACGTATTAATCTGCCACCGGTGCGGCATCGATCACATATTAATCCCCCACCAATGTGGTATTGATCACGTATTAATCCCCCACTGTTGTGATATTGCTGGCGTGAAAATCCCCCACCGATGTGGTATTGATGAAGTATTAATCCAACACCGATGTGGTATCGATCACATATTAATCCCCCACGATGTGGTATTGATGGTGTATTAATCCCCAACCGTTGTGGTATTGCTGACATTTGATGACTTATTAATCCCCCCCCCTCCCAACGATCTTGTACTGATGACATATCCAAAGGTGTCATAAGCCTGGACACTTCCTTGGGCTGTTCTCCACAATTCAGTTGAGGGCCGAGTGTATGTTCTGAATATGTCGGTTTTTCTTCTGTATACACCGTAACATATATGTCGTCTGTTATTTAGGCTGCTCTATGTGCTGCTCCGTATAAAGATGACTTTCTTAAGGCCCTTTCGAAAGGACAAAATGTGAAAGAGGAAGAGTGCATAGAGAAAATCCGCCAGTTCCTGGTCAACTACACCACCACCATTGAAGCAATATATATAATGTACAACAAGATGAGCGCAGAGCTGGATTACAAAGCCTAACTTGCCCCTCTTACAGACTCAACCCACTCACTATCCTTGGCTACAACTCAGGACATGGCCTCTTTTCTTCTGTCTTCAGGAGGTGTGGAACATTCACAACAGAAGACGTCTAATGAAGGGGATCTGCTCAGCATTATGGATATATAGATTTCTTGCCCCAATGACTTAAATCATGTATAAAGTGGATTTTCCTGCAAAATGTAAAATGGACCATATATCAGTAAATTACAGATCGGTTATTAGATTTAGTTTTTTACTTGCAGAGATATTTGCAGTTTCTCTTTTTGTTGTGGCTGGCATGTTGATTGCCACTAATTTGTTAGCATAAAAACACCATAACTATGTAATAATTTCCATAGAAGCCACGTTAATTATGCAAACCTATGTGGCTGCACTCACATTTTAGCATGTCTGCCACAACTGAATCATAAAATGCCAATATTTCTCCAAGTAAAAGAAATAGCCAGGTAAGTAAACAGGTTTCTAATATGTGACATGCTAATATATGGTACAGCTTCACATTTTGGGTAGAATACTTTTCCCGCTTGGCAGGTACGTAGGTGACGGATATAACATGGTCAGCTACAAATTTTTGTCCTTTTGGTTTTGCATCCTATAACATATATATATATATATATATATATATATATATATATATATATATATATCTATCTCTAATCTCTCTCCATATTTGATGGTGTGGCTTTAAAATAATCTGGTGTTAAGTTAATCTAATAATGGTGTGATGTGTGTTCCACGACAAAATGTCTAATACTCAGGAGTACGTCCCAGCATAAAATAACCATTTTATTCCCAGAAAAAAGCAATACATTTCCTAAAATAGTCGCCTATGCTTCTGTAAAAGATAATTTATGAATGACTTGCATCACCCATAAAAATAACAATTCTGGAGCATCTTTTCTTAAACCTCTATTGTGCTGTAGTCCCAGGGCAGTGTAGATGTAGGGGAAGCTGAGAGGCGCAGGCATTGTAGAAGCTGGTACCCAGATGTGTTGGCGCAGGAATGAATGGAGGACACCAGGGCTTGTAGTTACAAAGCTTTACTCACAGTCTGTAGTACACACAGGTGCCTGCCTCCGTGCTGTGTCCTCTGGGTCAGGGACTCAGTCAGCCTCCAGGCAAGATGGAATGCTCCCTTCCAACGCTCCGCCAACATGTGCCTTTCTGAACGTCTCCTCTATAGCGCCTTTAAGTGTGAAGTACTCCCAGTACTGAGTTACACTGGAGTCCCTTCTGACAGATGTTTCCAAGAACTCTACTTGTACGGCAGACAGCTGTAGCCTGCTTCGGGGACTCCCTACTCCTGAGTCCCGGCTCACTATCCAAGTTGTTGTTGTGCCCACAAGTCTTAGATGGGAGTAGTGCATTTACAGCCCACTACTCCACCGGGGTCTGCTGCGGAACCATTAGTGTCCATACAACCTCGGGGACCAGACCCCGGCCTTGCGCTTAGAACTTCTAGGCAGGGTTCTTCCTCTAACCCACGTCCTCTCTGTTCCTTTTACTCCTTCGTTCCGTTCTAATCTCTCTCTCTTATGGAAGATCAGGTTTCAGTTCAATGTCTTTCTCCTTCTTTCCTTTCCCGTGCCAGCTGGCTCAGATCACTGAGGCAGCTGCAGCACTCTTCCTCCATCCCTCTTCCAGGGATCTCCTTTCCTCACTCCTCTCTGAGTGGCTTCCTCTCTTAGACTGACCTACTGACTGACTGAAATCCTAAACCTTCCCACTCTTTTATGTATTCTAACTCCACCCGCCTCCCAGCACGTTTAGTGTTTCAAGCAGGGAGCCACCAAAGGCGCTCTGCTTCTCTCTAAGCAAGGAGCCGCAATGTGGCTTTGCTGAACTACTGTGTTGTGTGGGATGCGTGTGTTGGAGCGTGGTCAGGAGCCTCCAACTTACCTGGATGGTGGGGCACCACACCTCAGGAGGAGGTGCAGTACCTCTGTGGCGACTGAGCCTCAGGGGTGCCACACTTACACGAGTGCATGCTTGTTCAAGGTTCTCTCTTCAGCAACGCGCGTTCTGATCAAGACAAGTTGGCAGCCTCTGGCTGTAAACCAGAATGTTTTCATCATTGACCGCAAATTGAGAGCTTAAAATGTTGAGATCTTGAACGTTAACTCCTTATCATGAATTGTTAAAGTGCTTATGAAAAATCATGTCCTGTCTTGGTCACCAGTCACCTCTGCAGTCTCTGTGGTGGCTGGTCTCCTAGGCAAGGAGCGCAATGCTTACAAGCCATTTTTAAATGTAGTTATATGCACCTCTGTTGCTGCAGAGACTAAGCTAATTTGTATAGAAGGATCGCAGAGTGCACAGCTGAGGCCAGCGTTGTGACTAGGCTGCTTGCCTGAACGGTGTTTCCATCAGGAGCACGCTGCTCCTTGGCACCCAGGAAGCTGGGAGGCAGAGGTGCTGTGCGCTCCTGCAGAGTCCTGATGACCAATCCTTTTACAACTGTATGTAACTTGCACAATATATGACCTGTAGTTATACAATGCCAGAAATCCCTTTTCACGTGGACACTTGCGTAACCAATTATTTGAGCTTTTAAAGATTACTATGGGCAGAATTTCTCCTGAGCAAACCAAGAAACATGGATTTTATGACTTTATAATATAACCTTCTAAACAAGTAAGGGAGTAACACTTACCTGGAGAGAATAGGATTATTTTTTTTTTTTTTTTTTATTTCCAATTAAATAACGGTCTGTAAGTTTTATTAACCTCTTGTCTGGATGTTCTCGGATCGCACTGTGCACTACACTTGGCATGCTACAGTTTTCCTATTGACTTCAAAGCAACCAGAGGAGTATTCTCACGTACAGTACGAAGCCGCTCTGCTGCTTGGTTAGGCTTGCTGCTGTCACCCATTGTGGTACCTTCCTGTTGATGATCCTCCATTGAAATCTGAAACCTTTTAGTGCCTTAATATCTCTTAAAATAAGTAATGTCAATCATGGACTGCCTTATCCTTTATCAATTTTTTTCCTTTCTAACAGTTGTGTGAATTTTATATTGCATAATAAAAATATTTACCATTGATGTCCTCCCGTTAGGCTGAACGTGCATGTAGTGGATGGCCAATTGGGCTTTTGGTGAATTATGGACACTATAAACCTGAACATTCAGATCTCCTGACCCTGCATGAGAGAAAGAAGTAAGCCTCTGGTACATGCCTCTATTTATTTGAAGGTGATCTGTCAGAAGGATTTCACACTCCAAACTATATAGATTTATATGTAGCACTTTATAGAAAAGTCTAGCAATACCTTTTACATGGTCAGTCTGTTCCTTTATTACTGAGTACCTGAATTCATGTGCAAATAAGTCTGAAGAGCTATATCTAGACCTGAAGCCTCTGTCACTCCAACTCTATTGCCCACCTAGCGCTGCCTCCTCCTGCTGCTTAACTTGAATGCTCCTTTGCCTGAAGTCAAAACTCAAATTCTCTGCTTATGATTGTAAAAGATAGTTGTGATTATGCTATATCTGTTAATAACTGATGTATCATTAAATATTTACAGTAAAAAAAAAACTTGCAGGCAGGAGCAGGTGGTGCTGAGTGGAGAATAGAGCTTGTGTGACAAAAGCTTCAGATTTGGTAGATCTGAAGCTTTAGTCACTCCAGCTCTATTCTCCAATTAGCTCCACCTTCTCCTGCCTCACTGACTGCCTCTGATTTGTGACTTTATGCAAAGGGGCATTCAGTTAGGCAGCTGCAGGTGGAGGCAGCTCTAGGTGGGCAAAAGAACTGGAGTGACAGAGGCTTCATATCTATAAAGAGCTCTTCATCCTCATTTGTATATCAATTCAAATGCTGATTTCTCAATAATGGAGTTGCGCCCTGGCCACTTAAAGGCATTGCTGGACTTGTCTTTGGAGAACTACATGCGCATGTACATAGTTTGGGGACTAGAATCCTGCTAACAGTTTCCTTTAATGGGAAAAAAAAATTATAGGCCATGGTAAAATTGAACATGCTGAGTTATTGCTTAGCCTGAATGCAGCAGTAGGAGGATATCCTCCATACACAATGGATCATAGGTGGGATCTGTTCTTATTTGTCTGTTTATGGCCTGAATAAAGCAAATGTGCTGCTTTGTATCACTTTATTTCAATTATTCTGAATAGGTTTAAAATTTTGTCTAAATTATTTAATTTTGGCCTCCTGAAGCCACTATTGAGGGGGAATTTATCAGCTGACCGCATAAGTTTCATAGAATACGCTCAATAATTTTAAAAAAACAAAAACACTTAGAGGTATTCAAATCCTATCCCAATATGTAGTAGGTGTAATAATAGTAGCAAATACCTCCAATTAGAAACGTAGCATAGCTATGATTCGCGGAGTCGCTTACCCCATGTGTAGCCATGGCTATCTAAGCTACTGCAATGCCCTGCACATGGGGTAACCGACATAGCGAATCAGAAGTATGCTACGTTTCTAATTGGAGGTATTTGTAATAATTAGTACACCTACTACATATTGGGATAGGATTTTGGAGATGTGTTTGGTGGCCTTAAAGGGATATTCTCATTAAACTAATGTCAGACTGTTGTCTGAACTTGTTGATATCAGCTAAGTATGAGTGCCCTGGATAATTGATTGTCAGGAGTGTGAAGTCTGATTTGTGGATTGTTAATTCTCTTGCTCTCCCGGACAGAGACAAGCTGCCACCAAGAGTGTTTGGCAGCTGCTCTCTTGTGAGTGTTGGGCCGAATGTGCACTCCTGTGTGTGAAAGAGGAACCTCTGCACCACAAAAGAAAAATGAGACTATAGGTCTTGCTGCAGTGTAAATTTTGTTGTGATCCGGCAAAGAGCCAAAAACAGATGGGGTCCAACGTTTCGACCAGAAGTGGTCTTTGTCAAGGACATCTGTTGCGGGTGCAGTTAGTCAGAAATCTAGTACAGCAATAATGTAAATTGTAAGATCTTTCATGTCAAGGAGGACCTGTGTGGAGCAAGAGCGGGGAATCTGGAAATGTGGCACGCCGAGTATAAGATGTCTTATTTACATTATTGATCTACTTGATTTCTGCCTACCTGCAACAGATGTCCTTGACAAAGACCACTTCCGGTCGAAATGTTGGATCATATCTGTATTTGTCTCCTTGCTGGATCAAAATAAATTTACACTTCAGCAAGACTTGGTCTCCTTTTTTCTGTTGTGGTGCTGAGGTTCCTCAAGAAGTCTAGACCACGAGTCACTTCCTCAAGCACACAATTGTTTTAAAAGGACAGTGTGTGACACAGCCTAAATGTGCTGGACGAACCATCTGTGTATGATGGACTTTATTATTCCCCCCCCCCCAGTGATGACTGAAGACTCATTCTATCATTTAATTTTACTGAAGATTTTCAGTTCTGTCTCAAGAGGATACTGCTATAACGGTGAAATGTAAACAAATCGGCTACATGATGTTAGTAGGAAGGCAAGGGTGTAGCTTCCAAAGGGTCAGGTTCTGACCTTTGTGCTTACATATGTAATGAATGAGTCAGATATGTGTGTGATATATATGTAGTGCATTGAATAAAAGGCACGACTTGGAATGGGTTACCCAGGATTAGAAACTGTGGCCGCTTTCTTTCAAAAGCCGCATTGCACCTGTCTACAGATTGGATCTTGTATTGTAGCTTTTCCCGATTCACTTCAATGGGTCAGACTCGCCTAGCATAGGATTAGACTCAATGGATGTTCATATCTGGAAATAATAAAAAAAAAAAACCTTGTTGATAGGTTTTCAGTCCGCCAAGCCACTAATGTGAGGTCACCGACGGCCTCATTTATTATGTGCAGAAAACTGACGAAAGATAATGTTGTCTTAAAGTTTATTATAATGTAGTGTTAACTGCACCTCAACTGCTAGATCTGTTGTGCTACGGTTTTCAGTGTCATTGTAATTTTAACAGGTGAGTAAAAAGGTCAGAAAACTATGGCAAATGGGTATATGTCACATAGTTTTAGCTGTATGTCATCCCGACATCTCAATACACGGTCCTTATTGATTGCAGTGATGTCACTTATTGGGCTGCTTGCTGTAGTTTTGATAAACTCGCTGTTTTATCAGCAGGAGATTATCATTACAGCACTAATAAATCTGCTGCAATATGCAATATAGTCCTCCATATTCATGAGCTTTGTATAAACCTACCCCCATTACTGATTGGCCGCTTTCTGCCTATGCTCAGTGTATACAGAAACATGCCAATTGGTGGTGGGGGCGGGGTTGTACAGAGCTCAGTATTCAGAGAACTGTCAGATCTGCAGCAGAGAAGTGCTTATCAAAACTAGATCAAGCAACTCGGCAAGTGCTACACTGCTTAACTAAGGGTCTCTAACCCTACATCATGCCACTCTCAGATGGGATAGTAAATACCTTTTGCAGATTCCCTTTAAAACACTAAAGTATTTTTTATAACTATTCTAAATTGGTGAAATGTTCTGAAATTGTGATTACTACTGTTAATTTTGAATATATCCTAACTGCTGATTGTAGCTTTGAGTGAAGGTATCCTTCACCAATTTGGCTGATACACTGATTACGTTAACCCAATATGTGTGGGCTACTTTAGATCATGGTGAAAGTAAAGAACAAAGGGGGAACAACCGCATCGCTTTTTATGTTTTCCTTTATTCTCAAAGATGTGCAATGGTCCCATATGAATATAAAATTAGTGTTAGACCCAATGTTGCCTCCATGAGAAGCTCCCACATTAGAGGTAACGCTGCAATTCTGAATTGGGCAAGCTGAGGGCCAACCCAAGCACATGTGAATGAGGCCTAACAAGTATGGACAGATTTTTAGTTCAGGTAGTGTTTGTTTTGGGAGTTGCTGTGTATTTGTTACCATGTATAGCTGCTCACAATGGAACTTGAAACTAAAACTTACACCCATGACCTTTGGGAAAGTGCAAGGCTCTAATGCTGCACCGGCCCATACATGTTTTGTTCTATGTATATTGTGTGACCAAACGGGAAACAATTTTTTTCACTTCAACGAAAATGTTCCCATTTGTCAATTTATTGTGCAAACGTCTGAGCATCAAGGGTAAAATGTCTGACCAAATATCATCTTTTTAAAACATTGAATAAAAAAAGCATCTATTATTTTGACTCGTATTGTTCCTTGTTTTATTAGTGTGTGAGAGGAGTATGAAAGGAGTTGTGCAGTGAAGTTATCCTCTAGGCACAGGATGATTTCTAGATCATCTGTGGCTGTCTGGCCTATGTATGACCCCCGCCAGTTACTACAATAGAGTGCACATGCTGGACCACCACTACATTCATGGGACCCAAATCTTCTGTTAACACTTAAATACCAAATAAATGAAAGAAGCACGTGGACACCACTGTAAAGTGGAGGATAATGGTCCTGGTCCAGGATATTCGTATTGGTCCAGGTACAGGCACAGCGGAAGTTTGAAGCAAGTGTATGGAGCAAGCAGGTGATGGCTGTATGTTACAGCCAGGAGCTGCCGCCATCAATTGCGATTATTAACCTGTTATATTCCACAGACAGCAGCATTTAACAAGCGTCGGCTTGTGGGGACATCATTTTCTCCAGCCATCAGTGTGCCAATAAGGTGATCACCCATCGCCATAACAGCTGGTGGTCAGCTGATGACCCCCGTGACTATCATTACAGAGTTCCTTTGAAACGCAGCCTGTGGACTAGCTTCAAAGAAGACCCCTAGGGGGCTAACAATAAATCGTGAAGAGTAATAAAAAACCCTAACTTCAGTCAAAATATAAAAACAATTAAAACCCGATCAGTAAACACCATAAATGAATAAAATTCAATATGATAGGCGAGTTTGGCACTCAAGTCCAGAGGGTGCGAAGATACGGTCTAAAAAGAATCTGCCACTCCAAAATCAAAGAAAGTCTTGAATTTATTGTATACAATCCAGTATTGTGCAAATATGTGATGTTTCGGTCAATCACACCTTTCTCACATATGCACAAGGTAGCTGGAATAAAAACAAGTAATTACATTGAAGAGCGCAACAACGCCACTGCAGGTACGTGAAGAAGAGGCTTTGCTATACGCCTTAACAGAGCAGCAGTAGAAGTTTCACAGCACTGCTCTGTCAGCAGCCGGCAACAAACACAGCTAGGTTCTGCCTGGTAATTTCAAGCTCCGTTATAAAATGCAGGAGAGATGAGCTCTGCTAAGGACCAGCTAACAGTTCTGTAAAACCACACATACTGATGTAGATCGCAGAAGATAAAATCCAGCACTGTGATCCACAAAAGAATACAGTATTGTAGAGATAGAAAACACCATGTCAGAGGTGGAGACAGAGCAGAGCTGTGCTGGCGGGAAGCCAGCTGGGAAAAGCACACAGTGCAGTATGAGCAAGAGCACTGCAAGGACAACTAGATGGTAACTGGAGAGTGAATAGATCGTAGAGGGGTTATGTGTGCAAACGGGGCAGATTTAATTATATTGGCACAAATAATAAGTACAATGGACAGACCGTAATTTTAATATTCAGATTCCATAGTAACAGTCTCTGTACCACAGGACTTGTGCATAGCGAATGTGGTGCCAATATTCAGAAAGGGAACAAAATCTGAGCCTGGAAATTACAGGTCTGTAAGGTTAGCCTTTATTGCAGGTAAAATCCTTGAGTATTTCCAAAGAGATGCTATCCTGGAGTATCTCAATAAAAATAACCTCATTACCCACATCTCCATGATTTTATGAGGGAATGGTCTTGTCAAACTATTCTGATCAGCTTCTATGAGGAGGTAAGTTCAGACTGGACCAGGGACACACAGTGTATGTCTATATGGACTTTTCAAAGGAGTTTAATACGGTGCCACATAAAAGGTTGGCATATAAAATATATAAAAAGAAAAATGGGACTAGGGGACAATGTGTGTAAGTGGGTTAACAACTGGCTCCATGATAATAAAGGGTGGTAATTAATGGAACACATTTGGACAGGGTTGCAGTTAACAGTGGGGTACTACATCTGTCAGTATTGGGCCTTCTCCTTTTTAACATTTATTAATGACCATCATTCTGCCTTCTTCCACGTATGACGCTGCGTGGATTCCCGCATACGGCTTAAAGGGGTTGTCTGGGCTTTTCACATAATCTCTGCATATCTGGGCTGCAGAATGCTGACAATAAGTAATTTACCTTCTGTGGCCAGTTTGCAGGGTTTACAAGATATCCGCTCTTGCTTGTAAGAAAAACGTCCAGGGGGGTGTGTGTTCTGGCATTGAAATGAGAACTGGTCGTTTCCTCCTACTCTACTAAAACATGCCCTCTATAGCAACAACCCCACCCTCCATAGCAACAGGCCCTCCCCGACCACATGAACAAGCCTATCCCTCCTCACACAGTAACAAATCCTCCCCCTCTAGCAGCCTCAGTGCAGAGAGCAGCTGCTCCTCCCCCAGACACATGCTGAACAGTGATCTATGGAAAGTGAAACTATTGAGGAAATGACCAGTTCTCATTTCAATGCCAGAACACCCCCCCCCCCCCCCCGGACGTTTTTCTTACAAGCAAGAGATTATATCTAGCAAACGCTGCAAACTGGCCACAGAAGGTAAATTACTTATTGTCAGCATTCTGCAGCCCAGATATGCACTGAGATTATGTGAAAAGCCTGGACAACCCCTTTAACCTTTCATCCACTCCCAGAAACAAGACTGTATGGGTGCTTAAGTTTATTATTGGGATGATATGGACAACAATGGGAGATAACAGATGGTATGGTAGAGTAGATGAGATCAGGGGTTGTTGTACAAAGTTGTAGGTGATATCAGAGATTGTTGAACACAACGTGGATGATTCAGGTAAAAACTACAAAAGACAGATAATAGAGCATGTCCGTACTAGTAGACAGTATACAATACTCGAATATGGCAGGTAATAGCAATGCAGGGTATTATCACAACAGTAGCAATGATGCAGGATGCTGTTATCATGCATTATATAAGAGCTGAGCAATATAACACACAGCAGCAAAGGAGAAAGAAATATCTAACAACTAGTGGCTGCCAGCTTTACACTCACTGAGCAGAGGATGCTTATAACAAACGTGCAGTAAAATAAAATCACAGGAGCTGAGCATGCAATGCAAACATCATAGGGGGCTGTATTATGGCTTCTAACACACATGCATAATTCATAATTGCATTATACTTACCGGAATCTGCTTGCTATAGCAATGGTTTTGCAAAGAGCTGAGCTAAACGCATGTGGGCTGCTCAGAGGGCTGGAGAATGGTTACATGTTGTTGACCAAGGTTAGAAGAAGGGGCAGTTCTGAACAATTAACCATTTGGGGAACAGAAAATTCCAAACACAGGAATAAAAGAGAAGGGCAACGTATGACACCTACTGGAACAGCACTTAAAAATATCTAGCTGCACAAAATGGGCAGAACAACCATGTAGGGGGCACAGAGTAGAATTACAATATTTGCAGATGATACTAAACTCTGCAGGGTAATCAACACAGGAAGATAATATTACAAAAGGATTTATGTAAGCTGGAGGATTGGGCTGAGAAATGGCAATTGAAAATTTAATGTACATAAATGTAAGGTGTGATGAACCCACACCTCGACACCACACCTGATGTCACTATTACCTCAGAAGGATCACGTAGTGCGATTTGCCCACTTGCATCAATGTGATGTTCTGCACCTCCTGAGGACACGCAAGGCCAGCTTGGTATAGTTTATACAGACACCCCTTGCCCACACAGGACCAGGGAGGCATGGGGAGTGAGAGGATGTGGCACCACACTCTCTCAACCCTGACAAGCTGAGGAGGTCCCTTTCACTAGCACCAGTGAAACCGAGCGCTGCCAGTTTGGTAGGCCTGACACCAGTTCCTTGTTAGATGTAAGCACGGTCTGATGACAGGATTATATCGGGCCAGAAACTAGCCTCAGTAGCATGTAAAGTTAAGCAGAGAATATGGATTCGTAGATCGAGATGAAACAGCAGCCCAAGTTAAATTTAATCGCCTTAAGGGCACACTAGACAATACACTATATACACAACGGTTATACATATACAATAGTCAGATACTGTATGCTAGCTGGTGGGGGTGTAAATTTGTTCTCTGAAGCTTAAAAGGCTGGGCCCCCCTGCTCAGCCAGGTGTACTGTTACAGGTACGCATGTTTATTCGAACTCCCATGACAGCACCACGAGAGAGGGGATCCGCCCTTCAGGAACAGGAAACCTACATATACAAAAAGGGCGGCACCTCTCCCACGCATCAGTTGGTTTCCTGTTCCTGAGGGGACGGGATCCTACAGACGTAATCCGATGGATCCCAGGCCGTCTGATCGGTAAAGGTAGCTGGGGGGTCTCCTACCTCGGCCAGGGTGGAGCTCCGGGAAGACACCACGGTGGTCCTGGATGGGCTGCACGGCGGTGGCGTGTACAGCAGGGAGCGGTATCCGGAGGATGTCTGCCTCCAGGGAAGTGATCAGCCGCTGCCGGTGAGTATGCCCCCCGGGGGTCTCCCTGCTGCGGCGGCGTGGTTGCGGTGGTCGGGGGGGCTGGCGCGGCTCCAGGGGAGCGCTGTGTAGAGGAACGCCCGAGCATCCCGTGTGACTTCAGGTTACGCAGGCGGGGTCGCGGTGACGTCAGGGGCGGAGCCTGGGGGCGCTTCCGGGTCAGCGGCGCCACTGCGCAGGTCCAAGGATCCCAAGATGGCGGCGCCCATCGGAAGAGACGCCGGTAAGAGCCAGGTCACCGGCCAGTGGCAAAGCCAGCTGGGGAGGGGGGGCCTAATTAAGGGGGGGCGCGGCATGTCTCCTGTCCAGAGGAGGGGTATATAGGCAGGGCCCAGGATGGGTCCCATGCTTCGGCCACATTATTGCATGCAGTAATGGAGACCGATCGAGAGCAGCAGCAACAACGGTGGCAGCAGCGACAGTCATCACTGCCACCCCTAGAGGACCTGCGGCAGGTCAAACAGAAGAAAAAAAGAGTCCCGTGACAGTAAGGAGCGTGCGGGACGAAGTGACCAATCCAGTCATAAAAGCTCCTCTAGACAGACAGGAGCATCGACAGAGAAAAATCCCCCTCATTCTTCGGTACTTATTTTCGGCACTGGTAAGTGATCTACGTGAATGTTCACTCAGTGACGGGGCATCCCTCTATGCTTTATTTTTAGGGGAAGAAATCCACGAGTAAAACAAAACAGAATGCGCACTTTGTGCATGCCCATTACCGGACGCATGCCCCAAAAGGTTGTGTCCCCTCTGTATCCAGCGGACAGTGGTGGAAGAATCGCCTGTAGTAGCTGCAAGCTTAAAGGACATAGTCAGGGCAGAGATGAAGGAAACCCTGAAATCCCTGTCCCAACCGGAAAACTTAAGGGGTGGGGACCCTGTGGAGTCAGATTCCTCGGTAGAATGGAGGAGAAGTAAGGACTCCCATGTTTCATCTCCCTCATCCTCCTCGGCGGAAGAGGATTCTGGTCGGTTTTGTCTGCCGCTTGACTGGGTGGACAAACTGGTAAAAGCGGTGAAAGGAACAATGGAAGTGGAGGAGCCTAAACCTCAGTTATCCATGCAGGATGTCATGTTCGGGGGGGGGGCTAGAGCAGTGGAAGCGAAGGGTCTTCCCCTTGAACGAAAAGATTCAACATCTAATCCGTAGAGAGTGGAAGAAACCAGATAAGAAAGGTTCGCTACCACCAGCCCTCAAACGTAGATATCCCTTCGATGATCCGACGGTGAACACTTGGGACAAGGCCCCCAAATTAGATGCGGCAATTGCAAAGGCATCAAAAAGATCCTCACTACCTTTCGAGGACATGGGGTCCCTTAAAGATCCTTTAGATAGGAAGGCAGATACCTTCCTTAAAAGTACCTGGGAGATGGCAGCCGGTTCTTTAAGACCAGCAGTAGCCTCAACATGTTCGGCCAGGTCCATGATGGTCTGGTTGGACCAGTTAGAGACTCAGTTGAAACAAGGGACTTCTAGACAGACAATTCTTGGGGCCCTACCAGTAATCCAGGAGGCCGCAGCCTTCCTAGCGGACGCCTCTGCTGATGCGGTAAGAATGGCTGCCAGGGTAGCAGGACTCTCTAATGCGGCTCGTAGAGCCCTGTGGCTAAAGTGCTGGCAGGGAGACATTCAATCCAGAGCAAAACTCTGTACTATCCCGTGTGAGGGGGAATATTTGTTCGGATCAGTTCTGGATGAGCTGCTTGAGAAAGCCAGGGACGATAAGAAAAAGTTCCCGAATCTGTGGTCCGCATCCTACCGACGTCCATTCAGTAGAAGGAGATTCGGTCAGGGGAGAAGGCGTAATCCTTCACCTAATAGAGACCGTCCCAGATGGGAAGATAGAAGGAGAAGAGGTACGGGCTTCATGTTCAGGCGTTCGTCAAGAGAGCGAATGAAACCGAGCCAATGACTAGCAATTCCCGTGTGGGGCAGACTGTCAGCCTTCCTCCCAGCATGGTTGCAGATCACCAATAGTGACTGGGTGCGGAACGTGATATCCACCGGGCTCAGGTTGGAGTTCAGTAATGTTCCACGGGATACCTTTAAAGCAACTCCCTTAAGATCTTCGGTCCTTGAACAAGCTGCTTTAGAAGCAGAAGTCTTGAGCTTGTGCCTGAAAAATGTCTTGGTAGAGGTTCCGGAACCGGAGAGAGGTAGAGGCTTCTACTCTCCCTTATTCCTGATCCAAAAACCGGATAAAACATTTAGAACCATTATTAATTTACGTTCCCTCAATGAATTTTTGGTTAATCGCACCTTTAAAATGGAATCCATCAGTTCAACAATAAAGATGTTGTTTGAAGGGTGTTTTATGGCAGTCGTGGATTTGAAAGACGCATACTATCATGTGCCTAATCCACGCAGACTTCCAGCGGTTCCTGAGAGTGGTGGTTTCAATAGACGGTCTAATCCGTCATTTACAGTTTAGAGCTCTTCCTTTTGGTCTCTCCGCAGCGCCCCGGGTATTTACGAAGATAGTGGCTGAAGTCATGGCTCATTTGCGGGAGGCCGATATCTTGATTGTCCCGTACTTAGACGATTTTTTGATTGTGGGAAATTCAGTGGACCATTGTCTATCCCAGATAGAGAAAGCTAAATCCAGACTAGAGAGCCTCGGATGGACTATAAATTATGAGAAATCACGATTTCAGCCCCTAAGAGTCCAAAAGTTCCTAGGCCTACTGTTAAATTCAGAAACTCAGCAGTGTCTTCTGCCATCAGATAAGTTAGAACATATACAACAGCAGGCACTTCGGGCAATTAATAGATCCTCCATGACCCTCAGGCAAGCCATGTCTCTGTTAGGCTCTCTAACCTCATGTATCCCAGCAGTCAGGTGGGCACAGTTTCACACTAGATCCCTTCAGAGAGACGTCCTAGTTAGTAGCTGGGCCTTAGAGGGGTCTCTACAGGGTCGGGTATCTTTAAGCCCTTTGACTCTTACATCCCTTAGATGGTGGCTTGATGACAATAACTTATCCTCAGGGGTGCCCTGGCTGACACAGATAACCCGCATAATAACCACAGATGCTAGCCCCTTGGGTTAGGGGGCCCATATGGGGGACATAATGGTACAGGGACATTGGGACTCCGATACTGAAATCTCAACTAACCAGAGGGAACTGTTGGCAATTGAGTTGGCAGTTAAAAAACTCATTATGTACCTACAGGGGCATCATGTGAGGATCCTCTCGGACAACCAGGTAGCAGTAACCTATGTCAACCACCAAGGGGCAACACGCTCCGAGGCCCTGATGCGGATAACGGAACGTCTCTTTCAGATAGCCGAGGAAAATTTTCAATCTTTAACTGCGCTCCACATCAGGGGGAAAGACAACATGAAGGCAGACTTTCTAAGCAGCAGGGCCCTAAGGCAAGGAGAATGGGCTTTAAACATGGACATTTACAACCTGATTGTCCGCAAATGGGGTCAGCCGGAGGTAGACCTCTTTGCCACCAAAGAAAACAATGTTTTTTCCTTTCTGCTCTCTGAACCCCAGGGAAAATCCACTGGCAGTAGACGTCTTCCTAATAAAATGGGGCTTCTCTCTGGCATATGCCTTTCCACCATTAAGCCTCTTACCTCTGGTAGTAAGAAAGATCAGGGAAGATTGAGCAAGGGTCATATAGGACCATGTCAGTATGCGATCCCTGGGTACTGCCGAACCTTCCGGATCTCCTCTACCAGGGGGCAGTCAACCACCCACAGGTAGCGGGACTCCATTTGACGGCGTGGTGTTTGAGAGGGCACTATTGAAGAATAGAGGCTTCTCCAAAAATTTAATTGATACCCTCCTGAAAAGCAGAAAACAAACTACCACAAATATCTATGCTAGAACCTGGAGGCGATTCCTGTCCACCTCTGAGTTTAATGTCAGGGATGGAATACCCACAAAACAGATTCTGGAATTCCTCCAGAGGGGTCTTGAATTGGGTCTTTCCACCAGTACCTTAAAAGTACAGGTTTCAGCCTTGGGGACCCTATTTACATGTGATATTGCCAGCAACTATTGGGTGGCCAGATTCATCAAAGCGGCTACTAGATCTAGACCCATACACAAGGACAGATGTATACCATGGGACTTAAATTTAGTCCTTACACCCTTGACAGAAAAGCCGTTCGAACCTCTAGATTCGGCCTCGCTAAAGGTTATATCCCTTAAGACAGCTTTTTTGGTAGCGATAACATCCGCACGTAGGATAAGTGATATACAGGCACTTTCCAGGTTGCCCCTTATACAGAATTCTTACAGGATACCGTAATCCAAAAGCCGGACCCAGCATACCTTCCCAAGGTAGCATCACACTTTCACAGGACACAAGAGATAGTTCTCCCTTCCTTCCTCCCCAATCCTACCAACGCTAAAGAACAGAAGCTTCAGGCGTTAGATGTTAGAAGATGCCTACTAAAATATTTATCAGCCACTGATTCTTGGAGGAAAGAGAATGCATTATTTTTATCCTTTCAAGGTCCCAAGAAAGGGTGTAGAGTATCAAAACGCATGTTAGCAAAGTGGATTAGGGAGGCTATCTCTCTTGCCTACACAGCAGGTGGTGGTCCGGCTCCACAGAATTTGAGGGCGCATTCCACTCGTGCCATGGCATCATCCTGGGCAGAGAGATCTGGAGTGTCAATTGACCAGATATGTAAGGCGGCCACCTGGTCATCTCCTTCCACCTTTTTTAACCACTATCGGTTACACATGGGTGCCTCCTCGGATCTCACTTTTGGGCTAAGGATGCTGCAGGCTGTAGTCCCTCCCTAAATTAGTTTACATCTCTGTAATTCTCTCGTGATGCTGTCATGGGAGTCCGAATAAAGTATTAATTACGTACCGGTAACGGTATTTTTCGGAAGCCCATGAAGGCACCCTTAGTTCCCTCCCTTGTTCACGTATAGGGGTGCACTCCTTTAGAAAATTGTTTCACGGATTTACCTTAGGTGGGAGATGGTATAAAATTTGTAAATAGGATATATAGATTGTATATATTGTATATATGCTGTTCCACTAACCATGGTAGCCTCTCAAGCTCTGTAATCCAACTGATGTGTGGGAGAGGTGCCGCCCTTTTTGTATCTGTAGGTTTCCTGTTCCTGAAGGGTGGATCCCCTCTCTCGTGGTGCTGTCATGGGCTTCCGAAAAATACCGTTACCAGGACGTAACTTAATACTTTCAGGACGATAGTAAGCTGCCAGTATATCCCTCAACCCCATCCTTCACATAAGGTTATGGACTTCGGCAGAGGAAATAAAATGTATAATTACATACTAAATTGTAAAACACGGAGTAAAACTCTCGCTGAATAAGTCTTGGGTGGATGGTAAACTCCACTTTAGTGATCAATGTCAGGCAGCTGCTGCCAAGACAAATAAAATAATAGGATGCATTAAAAGAGGCATAGATGCTCAAGACGAAAACATAGAATATAAGTTACTAGTGCGGCCACACTTAGAATACAATTAACAAGTTTGGTCTCCAGTTCATAAGGACATAGCTGAAGTACAGCAGAGAAAATTAACCAGTTTATTAAGGGAATGGGTAGACTGCAACACCAAGAAAGGTTATTAACCCCTTTACCCCCGTGGGTGGTTCGCACGTTAATGAACAGGCCAATTTTTAAAATTCTGACCACTGTACCCTTTATGAGGTAATAACCCTGGAACGCTTCAATGGATCCTGGTGATTCTGAGACTGTTTTTTCGTGACATATTGTACTTCATGATAGTAATAAAATTTCTTTGATATGCCTTGCGTTTATTTGTGAAAAAATGAAATTTGACAAAAATTTTTGCAATTTTCCAACTTTGAATTTTCATGCCCTTAAATCACAGAGATATGTCATTAAAATACTTATTAAGTAACATTTCCTACATATCTACTTTACATCGGCACAATTTTGGAACCAATTTTTTTTTTTAGGAAGTTATAAGGGTTAAAAGTTGACCAGTGAACTCTCATTTTTACAACACCATTTTTTTTATGAACCACATCACATTTGAGGTCACTTTGAGCGGTCTAAATGATAGAAGATACCCAAAAGTGACACCATACTAAAAACTGCACCCCTCAAGGTGCTTAAAACCACATTCAAGAAGTTTATTAAGCCTTCAGGTGCTTCACAGGAATTTTTGGACTGTGGAAAAAAAAAATGAACATTTTAACTTTTTTCTTCCTCAAATATTTACATCAGATCCAAAAAAATTTATTTTGACAAGAGTAACAGGAAAAATGGATGTCAAAATTTGTTGTGAAATTCCTCCTAAGTACGCCAATACCCCATATTTGGGTAAAATCCAATGTTTGGGCACACGGCAGAGCTCGGAAGAGAAGAAGCACCATTTGGCTTTTTGAATGCAAAATTTGCTGGAACAACTGGCAGATACCTTGTCGCATTTGTTGAGCCTCTGATGTGCCTAAACAGTGAAAATCTGCCACAAGTGACATCATTTTGGAAACTAGACCCCTCAAGGAACTGATCTAGATGTGTGGTGAGCTTTACAGAAGTTTGTAATGTTGAGCAATAAAAATTTTAAAAAAATCTAATTTTCCCTACAAATATTTTAGCACAAAATATTGCATTTTCATAAGGGTAACAGGAGAAATTGCACTATACAATTTGATGTGCAATTTCTCCTGAGTACGTCAATACCCCATATGTGGGGGAATACTACTTTTGAGGCACAGTGCAAAGCTCAGAAGGGATGAGGTGCCATATTGGAGTTCAGATTTTGCTGGAATGGTTTGAGGGTGCCATGTCACATTGGTAGAGCTCCTGAGGTGCTAGAACACCAGAAATCCCCTATATGTGAACTCATTTGATAAACTACACTCCCCAATGAATTCATCTAGGGGTGCAGTGATCATATTGACACCCCATGTGCCTCACAGAGTTTTATACCACTGAGCGGTGAAGAAAGAATAAATTACATTTTTACCACTAAAATGTTCGTTTAGCCCCAAGTTTTTATTTTTTTCTAATGACTGATAGGAAATTTTTTTTTTTACAACAAACTGAGGTTCATATTTTTACTGAGCGCGCCAATACCCTACATGTAATCGGGAAATATTTCTCTGGCACAGTGCAAAGCTCTGAAGGCAAGGAGCGCCAGATTTTACTGTTATGGTTTGCAGGTGCCATGACCAGCGCTCATAAGTAAAAAATTAAAAAAAAAAACCCAACACATTTGAAAGGCTAACTCACCAAAACCCTGACTAATGCACCAACAGGATGCAGCAGACCTCCATTGATAAAGGCTGGGGCAGCACAGGTGCAAACCACTGATGAGAACAGCCAGTAATCCAATATGGTCTGGCTGCCTAGTGGAAAAAAAGCACACAAATAGGGCTTGCATAGGACATCAGTCACACAGATAAGTGTGGTGCAAAGTGTCTGAACAGCCTATTAATGATGCCCATAGTATTAGCAGGTGGGCTGCTCAGCACTGTATATATGCATCACACAGAAAAAACCAAGCCAACATAAAGAGGTCTAGCTGCATCCTGCAAAAATGATAAAAAGTGCAAAAAGATGCATAGGACATCAGTCACACAGATAAGTGTGGTGCAAAGTGTCTGAACAGCCTATTAATGACGCCCATGACCAACTTGGAGAGCCCATGACATGCCAGAACAGCAGAACCCCCATAAGTGACTCCATTTTACAAACCACACCTCTCAATGAATCATCTAGGGATGCAGTGATTATATTGACACGATGGGTGTGTCACAGAATTTTATGCGATTGGGCAGTGAAGAAAAAATAACTACATTTTAACCACCAAATGTTTGTTTTAGCCCCAGATTTTACATTTTCACACAAGAAGTGGGTAAAAATGACACTAAAATTTGTCCTACAATTTCTACTGCACGTGGCAATACCCATATGTGTCTGTACAGTACTACTTAGCCATACAGAGAGACTTGGGAGTAACGGAGCGCTATTTGCCTCCTGGAGCACAGATTTTCCTAGAACAGTTTGTGTACTCCATATATAGAGCTACTAATTGCTAGAAGAGCAGAATCCGCCCTCAAGTGACCCCATTTGGGAAACTATACCCCTTGGGGAATTTATCTACAGTTGTAGTGATGATTTTGACTCCTTGGGTATTTTCCAGAAATAACGAGCAATGAATGTTGCCGAGTGAAAATTGCAAACTGCCGTTGTAGTGACCAATACGTTGCAGTCACCAGTACGTTATGCCCAGCCTGTGCTTCTGGAGGCATGCACCCGTAAGTTAGGTGGACTCTCATCGCTTCAGAATTGACAAACGTGGATGCATTATGTGATTTAGGTACAGTACACTGTGGGCTCAGAAGAGAGGGGGGCATTTGGATTTGGGAGTGGAGAATTTGCTGAATTTCTTTTGGTGGGGGAGGAGCCTGTTATGATGAGTCACCGAAGGAGGAATAAGCAAAATACCAGCTAAGTCCAGAAAAACCAGAGAGGTTGGCAGCTATCGGATTGCAGACCCCTGAACCTATCCACAACATCTAGCAGTAGCCGTGGGGGGTTCCTACGGTGCCCTAGACCCCTCAATCACAGCCAGAGAACTATATAGCCTAAAGACAGAAAGGGGAAAACTAAACTGCCCCAGAGCACACCCCAAAGCAATAGGCAGCCCCCAACATATAATGACGGTGAAGCAAGATGAAAACACTAACACAGATAGAAAGATAGGTTGAGCAAATGATGGGGCCCAAGCTAACTACATAGGACAGGATAGGAAAGCTGCTGTCTGCCATCCGCAAAAACCCTATAAAAATGAGCCAACCGACTGATAGGAAAAACAGGCCCTGAAGTCGCTAGGCTTCAAAAGACTATATCAGCACTCAGGTATATTCTGAAGACAGAGCAAAAGATCAACAGATCAGAGACAAAAATGGAATTCAGCTCACCCCCGGCCGGGGATGGCAGAACTCCCAAAAAACAAGGCAAAACAAAAACAAACTGAAGAGTACAAAGAAAAACTTAGCTTTGAGATGCAGGAATCAGACTGGTCTCCAAGAATCCAGCAGGAAAATCACCAGCCAGGAAGAAGGGCGTCGGCAGCCTTATATCCAGTCCGCAATTCCAGCCACCCAGTCATCATCTAGCTGCCCAGGTGTCTGATAATCAGCCTCACTACCTTCCTTCACCAGAGGAGGGAGTTCATCAGACCTCAATAGTGAAGGGAAAAATGAACTCACAACAGTACCTCCCCCTTGAGGAGGGGTCACCGAACCCTCATCCATGCCACCAGGGCGATCCGGGTGAGCCCGATGAAAGGCATGCACCAATCTTTCGGCATGAATATCAGAGGCAGAGACCCAGGAATTATCCTCCTGACCATAATCCTTCCACTTAACCAAATACTGGAGTCTCCGTCTAGCCAGACGGGAATCCAGTATCTTCTCTACCTCATATTCCATGTTACCTTCAACCAACACAGGGTCAGGAGGTGCCACCACAGGAACTACTGGTTCAACAAACCTCTTCAACAAGGACTTATAAAACACATTATGAATTTTAAATGTCACAGGAAGAGCCAACTGAAAAGAGACCGGATTAATAATCTCCAAAATCTTGTAAGGTCCAATAAATCTAGGCTTAAACTTAGGAGAAGCCACCTTCATAGCGATATTTTTTGATGACAACCAAACCAGATCACCCACCTTAAACTGGGGACCAACGGTCCTACGCCGGTTGGAAAACCGCTGGGCCTTTTCCTGGGAGAGAGACAACTTATCCACTACTTGGTCCCAGATCTGGTGCATTCTCTCCACCACAGTGTCAACACCTGGGCAGGCAGAAGGCTCCACCTGCCCTGAAGAAAATCGAGGGTGAAAACCAAAGTTACAAAAAAAAGGTGACATCAAAGTGGCAGAACTAGCTCTATTATTTAAAGCAAATTCGGCCAAGGGCAAAAATGAAACCCAATCATCCTGATCGGCAGAAATAAAACATCTCAAATACGACTCCAAAGTCTGGTTTGTTCTCTCCGTCTGCCCATTGGTCTGAGGGTGAAACGCAGAGGAGAAGGACAACTGAATTCCCAGCTTGGAACAGAAAGTCCTCCAAAATCTAGACACAAACTGAACTCCTCTGTCAGATACAATGTTCTCAGGAATCCCGTGTAAGCGAACCACCTGTTGCAAAAACAAGGGCACCAACTCAGAGGAAGATGGCAACTTAGGGAGTGGTACAAGATGGACCATCTTAGAGAATCTATCACAAATCACCCAAATAACAGTCATTCTCTGAGAGACAGGCATATCCAGCGTCGGACTGGCCCACCGGAGAACCGGAAGATTCTCCGGTGGGCCCTGGCATCTGGTGGGCCCTGGCACCTGCTGGCATACAGGGCCATCAGTTGCCTAGGGCTCCCACTGCTCCAGGGGCCCCCAGCCAGTGGTCTGCCGCTAATAGCGGCACACCACACAGCTGCTATGGGGGCCCTGTGCCAGCGGAGCAGCAGCGGGTGTCAGGAGGCTGGAGCCCCTGTCCCCGCTACTAAAGAGAAATGAATATTCACTGCTTCACACGCCCACATGGGCGTGGCAAGCAATGAATCTCATTTCACTCTCGGGCTGCACTCCCCGGGGCCCTGCCCCCCAGCCTGGGCAGCCGGCGCCGCCCTCAATTGCAATGGAAGAGAGAGCGTCTCTCTCCCATGAGTCCCCTCTGCTCCTGACTCACAGGCAATGCGCGATGACGTCACTTCATCGCGCACCCGCTGTGTGTCTGGCAGACGGGACAGCTCCTGAGTCTGAAGCAGGCATCAGCGTGGGAGCGAGGAGGAGAGGTGAGTATTGTGATTTGTTTTTTTTATATCTCTATAGATAGATATAGAGATAAATAGATATATAGATAGATCAAGAGATAGATATAGAGAATAGATATAGATATATTATATCTATCTATCCATCTATCTATCCATCTGTCCATAGATCTATTTATTCCATATCTATCTATCTCTATATCTATCTCTCTCTATATCTATCTATCAATCTTTATCGCTATCTCTACATCTATCGATCTATATCTATCTATCTCTATATTTATCTAGCTATCTCTATATCTATCTACTGTATATCTATCTGTCAATCTATATCTCTCTCTATCTGTATATCTATCTATATCTCTATCTCTCTATCTCTATATCTATCTATCTATCTCTATATCTATTTCTATATCTATCTACAGTGGGGCAAAAAAGTATTTAGTCAGTCAGCAATAGTGCAAGTTCCACCACTTAAAAAGATGAGAGGCGTCTGTAATTTACATCATAGGTAGACCTCAACTATGGGAGACAAACTGAGAAAAAAAAATCCAGAAAATCACATTGTCTGTTTTTTTTTCATTTTATTTGCATATTATGGTGGAAAATAAGTATTTGGTCAGAAACAAAATTTCATCTCAATACTTTGTGATATATCCTTTGTTGGCAATGACAGAGGTCAAACGTTTTCTGTAAGTCTTCACAAGGTTGCCACACACTGTTGTTGGTATGTTGGCCCATTCCTCCATGCAGATCTCCTCTAGAGCAGTGATGTTTTTGGCTTTTCGCTTGGCAACACGGACTTTCAACTCCCTCCAAAGGTTTTCTATAGGGTTGAGATCTGGAGACTGGCTAGGCCACTCCAGGACCTTGAAATGCTTCTTACGAAGCCACTCCTTCGTTGCCCTGGCGGTGTGCTTTGGATCATTGTCATGTTGAAAGACCCAGCCACGTTTCATATTCAATGCCCTTGCTGATGGAAGGAGGTTTGCACTCAAAATCTCACGATACATGGCCCCATTCATTCTTTCATGTACCCGGATCAGTCGTCCTGGCCCCTTTGCAGAGAAACAGCCCCAAAGCATGATGTTTCCACCACCATGCTTTACAGTAGGTATGGTGTTTGATGGATGCAACTCAGTATTCTTTTTCCTCCAAACACGACAAGTTGTGTTTCTACCAAACAGTTCCAGTTTGGTTTCATCAGACCATAGGACATTCTCCCAAAACTCCTCTGGATCATCCAAATGCTCTCTAGCAAACTTCAGATGGGCCCGGACATGTACAGGCTTAAGCAGTGGGACACATCTGGCACTGCAGGATCTGAGTCCATGGTGGCGTAGTGTGTTACTTATGGTAGGCCTTGTTACATTGGTCCCAGCTCTCTGCAGTTCATTCACTAGGTCCCCCCGCGTGGTTCTGGGATTTTTGCTCACCGTTCTTGTGATCATTCTGACCCCACGGGGTGGGATTTTGCGTGGAGCACCAGATCGAGGGAGATTATCAGTGGTCTTGTATGTCTTCCATTTTCTAATTATTGCTCCCACAGTTGATTTCTTCACTCCAAGCTGGTTGGCTATTGCAGATTCAGTCTTCCCAGCCTGGTGCAGGGCTACAATTTTGTTTCTGGTGTCCTTTGACAGCTCTTTGGTCTTCACCATAGTGGAGTTTGGAGTCAGACTGTTTGAGGGTGTGCACAGGTGTCTTTTTATACTGATAACAAGTTTAAACAGGTGCCATTACTACAGGTAATGAGTGGAGGAAAGAGGAGACTCTTAAAGAAGAAGTTACAGGTCTGTGAGAGCCAGAAATTTTGATTGCTTGTTTCTGACCAAATACTTATTTTCCACCATAATATGCAAATAAAATGAAAAAAAAACAGACAATGTGATTTTCTGGATTTTTTTTTCTCAGTTTGTCTCCCATAGTTGAGGTCTACCTATGATGTAAATTACAGACGCCTCTCATCTTTTTAAGTGGTGGAACTTGCACTATTGCTGACTGACTAAATACTTTTTTGCCCCACTGTATCTCTATATCTCTCTCTCTCTATCTATATTTCTATATCTATCTCTATATCTCTCTCTCTCTCTCTCTATCTATCTATATCTATTTCTATATCTATATATATCGCTCTCTCTTTCTATCGATCTATCTCTATATCTATCCATCTATCTCTATATCTATCCATCTATCTCTATCTATCTATCTCTATATCTATCTATCTCTATCTATCTATTTCTATCTGTATATCTATCTATCTCTATATCTATCTATCTATATGTCTCTAGCTTACATATAGAGATAGATATAGAGATAGATATAGAGTTAGATATAGATATAGATAGATAGACTATCTCTCTCTATACCTATCTATAGCTATCTATATCTATCTCTATCTATTATCTTTATATCTATCTATCCATTTGTCCATAGATCTATCTATTTATCCCATATCTATCTATCTATATCTCTAAATCTATCTATCTATCTATCTATCTATCTATCTATCGCTATTTATATATCTATCTCTATATCTATTTATCTATCTATCTATCTATCTATCCATAGATCTATTTATCCCATATCTATCTATCTATATAGTGTTATACCCTATGAGGAGGCAGCATTATACCCTATGAGGAGGCAGCATTATACCCTATGAGGGGGTGCATTATACCCTATGAGGGGGGAAGCATTATACCCTATGAGGGGGCAGCGTTATACCCTATGAGGGGGTGCATTATACCTTATGAGGGGGTGCATTATACCCTATGAAAGGGCAGCATTATACCCTATGAGGGGGCAGCGTTATACCCTATGAGGGGGTGCATTATACCCTATGAGGGGGTGCATTATACCCTATGGGGGGGCAGCATTATACCCTATGAGGGGGTGCATTATACCCTATGAGAGGGCAGCATTTTACCCTATGAGGGGGCAGCGTTATACCCTATGAAGGGGTGCATTATTATACCCTATGAGGGGGGCAGCATTATACCCTATGAGGGGGGCAGCATTATATTCTATGAGGGTGCTGCATTATATTCTATGAGGAGGCTGCATTATACTATATGAGGGGGCTGCTTTATATTCTATGAGGGAGGCTACCCCAACTCCTGCTACATAGTTAAGACATGTACTACCTTATATTATACCCGGATACTATCATGTTATACTGCACAATTGGTTGTCTTGTATTTATTTCAATGTAGCTACATAGTGGGCCCCAAGAATGATTTTCTCTGGTGGGCCCAAGGTGCTCCAGTCCGACGCTGGATACAGCTCACTCCACGCAATATGTGTGTGTTGTTCAATCTGGTTCCTAGGCGATCCACTTTCACTGTGCACGGATAAGGCTTGTGAAGTATCAAGCAGCTTTGCTCAAAGTGATCAGAAAGGTTATTCAATCCAGTAAAGTGAATTAAAAGCCAAGCATTCTTTATTGTGACTTCATTAAAATAGTACTAGCAGAAAATTAGTAGACAAAAAAGCGCAAATAGGGTCTTATCCCAAGGATTAATTTCAATCCCTGCAAGAAAACTGCTCACCTGATGGTGCAGAGTAAGGCCAGGTTCACATAGCGTTGGCAGACTGCGTTAACACTACTCCCTAATGCAATTGCGCTAGCTCATGGCTTCTTAAGAAAATAACCACAGAAAGATGTGTCAACTTTCACACATCTTTCTGTGGTTATTTCCTGAAGAAGAAGCCATGAGCTTTGAAACGTGATGAATAAACCACCAGAGTGTATACTAATATATCTGAATCCGTCTTTTGTCACAGCAGGGCAGATTTTATCCAAATTTATCTACTATAATGGTTCATTAAAATAGTAGTATGGCATAAAAAAAAAATCTGACATGTTTCAAGCATGACTGACTCTTAAAGAATACTGACGCGTTTCAAGTCTGGTTGACTCTTAATCTACGATTACTCTACAATTGAGAGTTAGCCAGGCTTGAAATGCGTCAGATATTTTTTAAAAGGCCCATGCTAGTATTTTAGTGAGTTCACAATAAAGATTTTTTTTTTGCTTTTAATTCATTTTGCTGGATTGAAAAACCTTTGTCATCACTTTGATCAACAAGAGCTGAGCCACAGCACATAAGAAAAACTACTATGGAGTGTACGGAGCTCTGCTGTTTCACTCCTTGCATCCGCCTGCCTTGTGATCTTGTATGATTGACTTTTACAGGGTGCCCGATCTTGACCACTCACCATTCTGATATCCATGTCCCATCCTAAGGGCATGCGTTCAATATCTAAGTAGTGGTACAACACTTTATGCCATCGATGACTGTATCCACTTGTTACATTGCAGGTGTCATCGCTGTCTCCTGCAATCATCTCTACATCTGTAACTCTGCCCCTTTACATGGTGTTGTGGCTTTAATTTGTGCAGCTCTATAACTATATGCTTTACCTCTGTGTGCAGTAATCTGTGTGTTACATTTGTTGCTGCCATTCCAGTTTCTTCCACACCCATGAATGCGTCATACGACCAGGGCAGATTTTAATGCACTGAAAGTGGACAGCAAAATTTACAATTAATGACAGCAAGCAGAGATCTTGAAAACGAGGAGGAATTGATGCAGAAAGTACATTGGGAAGTTGTGTAACTAGACTACCCCACCTTCCTGCAGTCTCCCCTTAGTGGGACCATTGATGTTTCTTTTCCTTCTATTGTTGAGGCCATATTTTCTATTCTCTCAATTAATAGAAATTTAGAAAAAAAAAATAGAAGAGCCCGGCTTTGTCACTGGGTCTTGCCAGCAACTTAATGACTTTGTGGGGACACAGAATTACAAACTAGGCCGGGGTCACATTTGCGAGAAACTCGCACGATTCTCGCACCTCAGTACCCGGCACTGCCGCCGGCACTCGGGACCGGAGTGTGTGGCTGCATAGAAATACATGCACAGAAATACATGCAGCCGCAGCTCTGGTCTTGAGCGCCGGCATCAGTGCTGGGTATTGAGGCGAGAGACTCGTGCGAGTTTCTCACAAGTGTGAACCCGGCCTTAGGTGTCCTCTTTGGGCTGTTGCATGGCACCTGCATACAGTAACGTATTTTCCACTCTTTTAGGCTATGTGCCCACGTTAGCGTTTTTAAAAACCGGAGTTCTTCCCAGAAATCGCGCGTTTTCTTTCTGTGCGTTTTTTGCTCGATTTTTGCACAAAAAGCACGCGTTTTTGATGCGTTTTTTTTTTTGCGCAGTTTCTGGGAGCATTGAAAATAGCTAAAAACGCAGACCCATGTGGAAAATAATGAGCATGCTGCGTTTTTAGCCGCTAAGCGTTTTCTGAGCGGAAAAAACGCATGCATTGGCACAAAAAGCCAAAAATACATACAAGAAATGACGTAATGGTTTTATATAAAACTCAGCCAATGAGAAACATCAAACACAATGACGTGATAAGGTATGGTAAAAGAAACTAGATATAAACAAAGTAAGGAAAGTGAAATAAAACAATAGTTGTACATTAATAATGTGAGCATTGAGACCTGCAAGGTAGCAAGTTCCAAGACAAAAAATCCCGTACGCCTCCCTTGTCATCAATGACTTCCTGATATCCTCGCCTCTTGGTGATGTCATCAGTCTTTCAATGCCGGTGACTTTCAGCGATGCTGTGTATCTTTGATGGTGAATAATAAAATGTTTAGAGGCAAAGGAAACATTGCGATTAGAGCTGGTAGGAGATACATCAGTGATAAGTTTATGCTTAGAACATACAACACTGCCCTTCACCTCTCCAAACAAACCTATTTCAACACCCTCATCACCTCACTGTCCAATAACCCAAAACGTCTCTTTGACACTTTTCATTCTCTACTCAACCCAAGAGTACAGGCCCCAACCACGGAGCTCCGAGCTGACGATCTGGCCAATTACTTAAAAAAAAAAAATTGACCAGATTCGACAGGAAATTATCTCCCAATCACCTCATACCATGCACTGTCCTCCCTCCCCCACTGCATCTAGCTCACTCCCTGATTTTGAACCAGTCACAGAAGAAGAAGTAAGCAGGCTCCTTGCATCTTCTCGCCCAACCACTTGCATCAGTGACTCATTTCCGTCACATCTCCTCCAGTCCCTTTCTTTCCCCTGCTGTCACCCCTCACCTAACTAAAATATTTAACCTCTCTCTCTTCTGGTATCTTTCCCTCCTCATTTCAGCATGCCATCATACATCCACTACTGAAAAAACCATCCCTCAACCAAAACTGTGCCGCTAACTATAGACCTGTCTCTAATCTTCCCTTCATCTCTAAACTCCTGGAACCCCTGGTCCACTCCCGTCTCATCCGCTATCTCTCTGATAATTCTCTTCTTGACCCATCTCCAATCCGGTTTCCGCTCTTTACACTCTACTGAAACTGCCCTCACTAAAGTCTCTAATGATCTACTAACAGCTAAATCAAATGGTCATTACTCCATGCTAATTCTCTTGGATTTCTCTGCAGCATTCGACACTGTGGATCATCAGCTCCTCCTCACTATGCTCCGTTCCATTGGCCTCAAGGACACCGTTCTCTCCTGGTTCTCCTCCTATCTCTCTGACCGCTCCTTTACTGTATCTTTTGCCGGTTCCTCCTCCTCTCACCTTCCCCTTACTGTTGGGGTTCCTCAAGGATCGGTTCTAGGCCCCCTCCTCTTCTCCTTGTACACTGCCCCTATTGGTCAAGCAATCAGTAGATTTGGTTTCCAGTACCATCTCTGTGCTGATGACACCCAATTATACGCTTCTTCTGACATCACGCCAGCCTTTCTAGAAAACACCGGCGATTGTCTAAACGCTATGTCTAACATCATGTCCTCACTATATCTGAAAATGAACATGTCAAAGACTGAACTCCTTGTGTTTCCTCCCTCTACTAATGTACCTATACCCGACATTGCCATTTCTGTTTGTGGTTCCACTATTACTCCCCAGCAACATGCCCGCTGTCTTGGGGTCATACTTGATTCCGAGCTTTCCTTTGCCCCCCACATTCGATCACTGGCTCGCTCTTGTCATCTGCACCTCAAAAACATTTCTAGAATTCGACCTTTTCTTACATTTGACTCTGCAAAAACTCTTACTGTTTCTCTTATTCATTCTCGTCTCGACTATTGTAACTCTCTTCTAATCAGTCTCCCTCTTACCAAACTCTCCCCTCTCCAATCTGTCTTGAATGCTGCAGCCAGGATCATATTCCTCACCAATCGTTACACTGATGCCTCTACCTTGTGCCAGTCATTACACTGGCTACCTATCCACTCCAGAATTCAGTATAAACTTATTACCCTCACCCACAAAGCACTCCATGGCTCAGCACCACCCTACATCTCCTCCCTTGTTTCATTATACCACTCTACCCACACCCTCTGTTCTGCTGATGATCTGAGGTTAGCATCCTCAATAATCAGCACCTCCCACTCCCGTCTCCAAGACTTTACACGTGCTGCGCCAATTCTTTGGAATGCACTTCCCAGGTCAATACGATTAGTCCCCAATCACCACAATTTTAAGTGTGCCCTGAAAACGCATTTATTCAGACTGGCCTATCGCCTCAACACATTAACCTAATCTATCCCTGTGTGGCACAGCCAAAAGTTTTACCATAACCAGGTTCCCCGCATCATGTTCCCACATGCTTTATGCATCCATTAGCCCTCTGTGTCTGTACTGTTACACACTTAACATTATGGCTGGTCCATACAATCAGGGCAACTGTTACCACCCACCTTTCGTGTCTCCCTTTTTCCCTCATAGACTGTAAGCTTGCGAGCAGGGCCCTCATTCCTCTTGGTATTTGTTATAATCTATGTGATTATTGTTATGCTGTAATGTCTATCGTCTGTACAAGTCCCCTCAGAAATGTAAAGTGCTGCGGAATATGTCGGCGCTATAGAAATAAAATTTATTATTATGATACAGTATGTTCTGAAATCCTGATTTTTAAATGTCGCGTAATACATCCCACATAAGTAAGATTCCAACTTGTGCAACTAATCAAATAAATGACATTCTTTGAATTGCAATTGATGTACTGTTGTATTTTATAGCGTTTTGCATTATCACTATCCGAAGAAGTGTGTGTTGTGGTGGAATGTGCACATGTCCTACATCTTGCATTGCTGCAATTATAAAAACCTGGATGGTGTAACCAGGTTCTATGTTTTTTGATGGGATTAAAGAAACTCGGGGAAATGATGTTGTCCATAGTAGTAGCTCTTTTGGCTACAATATGGCTTCCAGATGATAGTACAGAGGACAAAATATCATCCTCATACAAGATGGGAATATTTCTCTGAATAATGGATTTTATTGCACTGAACTGCGGACTATATTCAATCGATAAGACAGGTTTCCTATTCAAAGCATCATTAGTAGTCAATTTTAATGCAACCAAATCACACCGCTTCTTTCTCCACACAATCTGCATTGCCCTATCAAGAGTCCATTTGGGATAACCCCTCATTTTCAATTTGTCCCGACATGACTCAATTTCCTGACCTAAAACAGAAATGTGATTACAATTCCTCGTATTTCGTGTGAGCTCGCTGACTTGTTTAGATCTGATCGTGTGTTGAGGGTGGCTGCTAGTGGCATGGAGGATACTATTATATGACAATGGTTTTGAAAAGGTGGAAGTAATGATAGGTTTTCCCACAATACCCTTCATTGACAGATCTAAAAATGATATGGAAGAAAAATAAAAAACATGAGTCAATCATAAATTAAAATGATTGGAATTTAAATATGCAACAAATGCCGGTATGGTAGACAAATCGCCTCTCCATATAAGGAGTGTATCATCGATGTATCTGCCATACCAGAAGATGCAGGACAGAAAGGATTATCAATAGAATCAGCGTCGGACTGGAGCACCTTGGGACCACCAGAGAAAATCATTCTTGCGGCCCACTCTTGCTACATAGAAATAAATGCAAGACCACCAATTGTGTGGTAAAACGAGCTAATATCAGGGTATAATATAAGGTAGTACACGTCTTAATTATGTAGCAGTGGTTGGGGTAGCCACCACATAGAATATAAAGTAGTCCCCCTCATAGTGTATAATGCAACCCCCTCATGAGGTATAATGCAGCCCCCCATAGAATATAATGTAGCACCCTCATATGGTATAATGCAGACCCTCCACAGAATATAATGTAACCCCCTCATAAGGCAGCCCCCCATAGAATATAATGTACCCCTCTCATAGGGCATAATACAGCAATAGTATGATGTAGACCCCTTAAAGAATATAATGTAGCCCCCTCATAAAGTATAACACAGCCCCCTCATATGGTATAATGCAGTCCTCCACCTCCATTATTGTTCTCCCCCTCCACCCCCATCATTGTCCTCATCACCACCTCCATCATTGCCTTCTCACCCACCACCCCTATCATTGCCCTTTCCGCCATCTCCATCAGTGCCCTTTCCACCATCTCCATCATTGCCCATTCCACCACCTCCATCATTGTCTCCTCCCCCACCATCATCATTGCTTCCTCCCCCACCACCATTGTCCTTTCCTCCACAACCATCATTGATTTCTCCCCAACCACCCCATCATTGCCCATTCCATCACCTCCATTAGTGTCTCCCTCTCACACACCACCTCCTCACCTCGCCCCCTGTTTGTTGGTGTTCCTCAAGGCTCTGTCCTAGGACCCCTACTATTCTCCATCTACACCTTTGGCTTGGGACAGCTCATAGAATCCTACGGTTTGCAGTATCACCTCTATGCCGATGACACGCAGATCTACCTATCTGGACCCAACCTCGCCTCCTTACTGACTGAAATCCCACAATGTCTGTCTGCTATCTCAGCCTTCTTCTCTGCACGCTTTCTCAAACTGAACATGGACAAAACAGAATTTATCATCTTTCCCCATCTCACTCTACCCCTCCACCAGACCTATCCATCAATGTCAATGGCTGCTTTCTTTCCCCAGTCCCGCACGCTTGGTGCCTTGGGGTGATCCTCGACTCTGCGCTCTCTTTCAAACCACATATCCAAGCCGCCTCAAACTCAAAAATATTTCCCGGATCTGCTCATTCCTCAACCACGAAACCACAAAAACACTAGTGTATGCTCTTATCTCCCGCCTCGACTACTGTAACTTCCTACTCTCTGGCCTCCCCTCTAGCACTCTGGCTCCGCTCCAGTCCATCCTACACTCTGCTGCCTGACTAATCCACCTGTCTCCCCGCTATTCTCCAGCCTCCCCCCTATGCCAGGCCCTTCACTGGCTTCCTATTACCTAGAGGCTCCAATTCAAAACCCTAACCATGACATACAAAGCCATCCACAACCTGTCTCCTCCATACATCTGTGACATGGTCTCTAGGTACCTACCCGCACGAAACCTTCAATCATCTCAAGATCTTCTCTACTCCCCCTTATCTTTTCTTCCCACAACCGCATACAAGACTTTTCCCGTGCTTCCCCCATACTCTGGAACTCTCTGCCGCAACACATCAGACTCTCACCATCAACGGAAACCTTCAAGAAGAACCTGAAGACCCACATGTTCCGACAAGCCTACAGCCTGCAATGATCCTCGGTCTACTGAACCACCGCACGACCTGATCTACCCTCTCCTACTGTATCCTCACCCATCCCTGTAGACTGTGAGCCCTTGCGGGCAGGGTCCCCTCTCCTTATGTACTTGTGTGTCCCTTGTCTTACACATGTTTATTATACTTGTCTATATTTCCCCTTTTTACATGTAAAGCGCCATGGAATAAATGGCGCTATATAAATGCATAATAATAATAATAATAATAATAATAATAATAATTGCCTCCACCTACAACCATCATTGTCCTTTCCTCCACAACCTTCATTGCCTTCTCCCCCACCACCCCATCATTGCCCATTCCACCATCTCATAATTGCTTCTTCCCTGTTACACCCGGTCCCGGTTCAGACCCTGCACCCGATTCTAGCGCTGCCCTTCAGTTCTGGTCCCTCACCCGCTCCTGCTTCCAAGGCTGCCCCTGTACCTCTGCGAGGTCCCTGTCAGTATCCTCTCTCACTGTCTGTCCCTCGGAGTCCTGCTGCTGATTCTCTCTCCCCCACTTCCTGGCACACTGCCAGCAGGCCTCCAGGGAGAATGCTTAGGATGTGCGCCTGCTTCCCTCTGTTCTCTTAAAGGGACAGCGCACATTTTATGAAAATATCAATTAACCAATAGCAGCGCACTGATTACTATTTCTGGCCACTCCGCCATAGGGGGAGTGCCGGAGCAACGAGTATCTACTCTTGCTATATCCGGTTCTGCTCCTGTTTTGTCTGCGCTGTTATAGCATTCCATTTGCACTCTGCTTATACTGTTTGTTTCCGCATAATACCAGTGACTAATTGTTCAGCTATCCTGATGTTAAGGGGAGAATATATGGTATGTGAATATATACAAGAATCAAACCTATAAGTTTATATGGACGTTTTGCTGAATATTAGAATCATGTAACTTTAAGATATTTCTGGTTCTCTAATAAGAGTTATTTCTGTATTTCTGTATCCACCTAGTCTCATGGAAACTGGGTTAGGCTAGGCCAGAAACAATAATCAGTTGCATAATGATTATATAGTAGATATGGGACATATGAGATCATATGAGATCAATACTAATTTGCTATTTGGGGTGACTTCTTGCGGGTTTCCCACTGGACATCATCTGGCTAAGATGATGGTGTTTTAGCTGCAGCATAGGTCTATAGGTTTTATTCTAAACGGGTGGAAGGGTATTTTTAATTACCATGTTGATGTGACTGAGTGATTGCTCTCTCCCTGAAAAGTATGGTTTGGCCAAGTGTAGATTTTTCATCTCTACAAATCAGGCTGGCATATGGATAGGTAAATTGTGAAGTGTTTTGGTGTCACATTCACAGTATTTAATGTCAGTGCCAGTTTTGAATTCATTCTGTCTTTTGTATTGTGTATGATAGGAGGAGGAGGCATACTAGCATGTGGTTAAACTTTTTGAATGCATTATATATATATATATATATATATATATATATATATATATGTATATATATATATATATATATATGTATATATATATATATATATATATATATTGTGAAATTAGAGAATTGGTTATACCGGTATTGTTTTATATACTTTATAATTATAGGGTTAGTTTAGTTGTTAAAACTTGTACAGGTAGAGAGAGAATTCCTTGAATGGTAATTGCTTTGATTTGTACAGATATCTCTGTGAGATCCGAGGTCTATTGTTACTTTTTAGTTATTGTTTTACTACTGTCACTACATTTCTCTGTGAGATGGTTTTTTGAAATGTTTTAGAGCGAAAGTGTTGAGGAAGCAGAAATTTTAACAATTTATTAGGTATTTTTAGACTACGCAGTTTCTGGATACACAAGATTTGTGAAATACTCTGGTGATTAGTTGTTGGTTAATTCCCTATATTACTGTGTTCAAGATAGCTAGACATCACTATGTTCACTGAAGACCCCTTTACTCGGACATAAGGAGTACATACAGCTTTTACAGTCACATATCTAACTGTTTATAATCCCGTGAGAATTTGTCTCAAGACGCACACACATGTCCCTCAGACGCATTCAGAATTCAGATGATAGAATAGGTGGGAGTAGTCAGTCGATATCTATAAGACAGATATGACCCTTAGTGGAGTGAGGAAAGAAAATGTATGTTAAGAAACCCTCCGATCACGAGGGGAGGAGGATTGGATAAGAAGGAATGGAAGAATGTGTTAATGAGTAGAGAGCAGCATCCCAGCCTCAGGTATTTTGAGGTGTTACAGGACCCTGAAGCATTTTATAAGATGGCAGAGGAAGTTAGGAAAAATGGCATGAGGAAAGGAATATAACAAGATTGCTGAATTTTATGCAAAACAAATATTTACACAGGAAGATGTGTCAGTTGCAATATCTGCATTACATTCATTTATACTTCTTATATACATTCCCGATGACTGGACATGTGCCAGCTGTCAAACGCAGAATGCAGAATATTATGATACTTGTTCTGACTGTCAGATGACCAATCCAAGTAGTCTTACCCTCTGTCCAACTATTTATATAGACGGCACGCCTTATGCTACATCCTGTCCAGCATCCATTATAGTTTTATTAGTTAAATGTAGTTTATGAAAAGAATAATGAAGAAAAAGATGAAAATGACATGGAGGTATATAATTAAACAGAACAGGAGAAGACAGGAAATAAATAGCTCAGACTGATAATCTACAGTATTTATCGTTATATGGTGGGGGGACATAATTATCATCATCATCTTTTAAGCCTCAAATCTCACACTTTTGTGCACAATCTACTCCACACAAGGACTCCTGGAAATACCAGGAGACAGATGCCCTAGTAAGCAGCTTGCCAGACCCCCATTCTCCAGATGTCATGCAGGGAAAAGGAGAACCTGTGGATAATTTCTTCCATCAAAGTAACAAAAAGTTTCTGGATCTCAGATTGAAATGCAAATTAGTCCCCAGTTGGAAGAAGCTTGACACCCACCAACATCGAGCTCCAGATTTTAATAGAGTATTGGCATACTGATTCCACAACCCATGAAAGTACGTATATGTGGCGCCCCTGAGGGTTCAGTCACCACAGAGGTACAGCACCTCCTCCTGAGGTGTGGTACCCCACCATCCAGGTAAGGTGGAGACACCTGACCACACTCCAACACCTGCACCCCACACCACAAAGTAGTGTAGCAAAGCACCTTCGGTGGCTCCCTGCTTGGAGTGTAGCATAGCACCCCTTGGTGGCTCGCTGCTTGGAACACGAAACGTGCTGGGAGGTGGGTGGAGATTAGTTCGCACCAAAAGAGCGGGAAGAGTTGAGTCAGTCAGTCAGTCTTTCATTCAGTCAGTGAGTGAGGATGTAGAAGGACAGAGAGTGAGAAAGAGAAGATCCCCGGGAGAGGTATGGAAGAAGGAAGTGCTGCAGCAGGCCACAGTGATCTGGGTCTGCTGGCACAGGAAAGAGACAGAGAAAGGAAGCTTGATTCTCCATTGGAAAGAAGGATTAGTACGGAACGTAAGGAGAATAAGATGACTAAGGATCAGGGTTGGAAGAGAGAACCCAATTTTGGTGCCAGCAACAGGATGAAGACACCCAGAGCATCTCCCCTGGAAGCAGCCCAAGCTACCTGCTTCCAGAACCTCAGGAGGGGACTACTAGCCATAATGTTTACCTGAACTAACTGAAACCCAAGAGGGTATTTGCACTGTTGTGCTTTAAAGTTATTTTTGTTTGTGCATCATGTTTTTCCAGTTGTTGCCCAGTTTTGTTGGCGGCGTTTTTCTTGGCTGAACTGTGGAGATCATGGACGCTGAATGATCCAGAACTTTATTATAAATAGTTGCACCTCTTTAGGTGCCCTTTCTTGGTTTTACATAGCCCCTTTTATGGATAAGAGCTACCTCATCATGGAGCATGGCTCCTACCTAAAGGACACTGCAAGAGATCCCACCTGAGCGGTGTCCAGCACTTACAAGAAGTATTGAAGTTTTGATGTGAAGTATTTTATAATGTGCCTTATGACAGTATTAATAGAGAATAGCTTTTATAAAGAATCTAGTTCATAGAATGTTTTAATAAAGAGATGTGAATAAAGATGAAGATTTGAAAAATGCAGGTGGTGAACCAGGCATCAACGGTTGTCGCTTAAGGTTACTAAAAGAAAATAGTAAATGTGAAAGAAAAGAGAAAGCGAAGAAGTGTGTTAATGATGTTACTTGAAGTGATAGTGAGTTATTGTTAAAAGCACTTTTGAATTAGGTACTATAGTAAAGTACAGATATTTAGTAAAAATTGTTTTGCAACATTCAAGAGACAGCGCCTCTCATATTGAGAAGATTAGATAAAAACTGTTTATTAGCATTACAAAAATTTTGTATGTTCCTGTATTTGTCAACTTCTGTTTTCTTGCAGCCCACGGACATGCTGTTTAACGGGGGGGTATGTGGCGCCCCTGAGGGTTCAGTCGCCACAGAGGTACAGCACCTCCTCCTGAGGTGTGGTACCCCACCATCCAGGTAAGGTGGAGACACCTGACCACACTCCAACACCTGCACCCCACACCACAAAGTAGTGTAGCAAAGCACCTTCTGTGGCTCCCTACTTGGAGCGTAGAATAGCACCCCTTGGTGGCTCCCTGCTTGGAGCACGAAATGTGCTGGGAGGGTGGAGTTTATTTGACATAAAAGAGTGGGGAGAGTTGAGTCAGTCAGTCAGTCTTTCATTCAGTCAGTGAGTGAGGCTGTAGAAGGACAGAGAGTGAGAAAGAGAAGATCCCCGGGAGAGGTATGGAAGAAGGAAGTGCTACAGCAGGCCACAGTGATCTGGGTCTGCTGGCACAGGAAAGAGACAGAGAAAGGAAGCTTGATTCTCCATTGGAAAGAAGGATTAGTACGGAACTTAAGGAGAATAGGAGGACTAAGGATCAGGGTTGGAAGAGAGAACCCTTCCCAAGTTCTAAGTGCAAGGCCGGGGTCCGGTCCCCGAGGTTGTATGGATACTAATGGTCCTGCAGCAGACATTGGAGGAATAGAAGTAGTGACCACTTTATTCCCACACAAGACTTGGGGGCACAACAGCAACGATAGTTAGCCGGGACTAGGTAGTAAGGAGTTCCCGAAGCAGGCTACAGCTGTCTGCCGTACAAGTAGAGTTCATAGGAACATCTGACAGGAGGAACTCCAGTGTAACTCAGTACTGTGAGTACTTCACTCAAAGGCGCTATAAGAGGAGACGTTCAGAAAAGGCACATATGTTGGCGGAGTGTTGGAAGGGAGTACTTCATCGTGCCTGGAAGTTGGTTGAGCTCCTGTCCTGGAGGACACAGCACCGAAGCGGGCACCTGTGTGCACAGCAGACTGTGAGTAAAGCTTTGGAACTACATGCCCTTGTCTCCTCCACTTATTCCTGCACCAACGCGCCAGCACGGCTACATCTCTTGCGCCCGACACTACACCATCTAAGTGTCACTTCACCTACTCTGCCCTGGGACTACAGCCCTTCCTGTGGAGGGCTATAACATCATTGCTGCACCACACCATCTGTCCCAGAGGATCTGTCTGCAGCGTTGGCTTACATCTTCATTGCCGAACACCAAAGGTGGCGTCACAAATCACTTATAAACTTTCCCCTTTTTACAATGGGCGCCCAAGGCCACGGGCCGGGTCCCAGCTGCCGTGATATCTCCCATTGAAGCTCATCGGGCCCGATACCGAGTACCCCACAGCCCTGGGAGGGCGACCCATATACTCTTACAGCCCCACCCCCCACAAAAATACAATAGAGAAGCAACATCTTTCACTCAGACAGAGGTTGAGGATACTCAGCTCAAACTCCTGGTGGGTCCCGATGCAATCAGAAGTGTAATCAGGGATATTGATCTATTTGCTGAAGAAGTATGCAGCATTTCTTTTTTTTCAGGACACACCTATAGATGATGTGGGCATTGACCTAATGGCACTGATCCCAGACTCAATATTGGCAGGCTGAAAATCCAGTTTGTAAAGGTAGGGCCAAAGCCAGAAGCCCTGCTACCAAGGAAATTGCAATACTCATTTTTCATTTCACAATCTGCAATTATTTTTAGCAAGTTCTGCATGATACATGATTTGTGTGCTGTCAATGAAGTCATAGTACTGGACACATACATGGTGCCAAACCCACACACTGTTTTTTTATCAATTCTATTTATTTTTCTATGGTTCATGGTGATTGACCTGGCCAATGCTTTTTTCAGTTTATTTCTACATGCTGCAAGCCTCAAGGGGCACAGTATAGCCCCTTCTATGTTCACCTGAGCCATGACCATGGTCCTGAAGCCCTGGAAGAGGACACATCCCACTGCCACTGTTTTAACAATATATACAGTATATACATGAACTCTTCCCCTGACTGAAGACAGCCAAGCCAATACTGCTTTCCTATATATGCAATTTTTTTTATAATTATTTTAAGGTTAACTAAAGAAGGCATCAATGGGTTTTATATGCTAGATTGCAATCACATTTCCACAGCTCTAGGACTTCCAGGCTATACCGAACTATTTTGTCTGTTTGTCATGAAGAAACCTAACCATGCAACTGGAGTCCTGACACAGCTTCACGGAGGAAGACAACGCCCTCCTGGCTACTACTCTCCAAGAATTGACCCGGTGGCTCATGGAGTTCCAACCTGCATGAGAGCCGTGTTTGTAACCCACCTGTGCTGGACAAAGCTTCTGATACTTTTATGGGTTGACAATTGAAGATCCTGGCCCAAAGCACCTGTCTGCAATGCCCTACTCTGCTCCCGGACAATGTCACCATCTCCAGATGTGCTGTCCAGCTACTCTTCTATCTCTGCCAAGGGGGGAGGAAGATGAAGGATGAAAACCACATCTCTGACACATTAGTGGAAGATGTAGTCGACTCTGAAATGGCTCAACGTGATTGTCACCTGGAAGAGCCTGACCTGACGCAGACCAAGAAGGCCGTTCGCACACTGGTATAGCAGTAGCCAGAGAAGATACATGCTGCCAGCAAAACCACTGCCTACATCCAAAGGCAGGTCTGCGGGCCTTGACAGAAGCATACAAGAGGTCCACTCAACATAAAGCTATCAAGACCAATCTGGAGGGATAGAGACTTCATCACGTCCAATGGAACGCCTGTCAGACATCACAAAGCCATACAAGAATTAATGGAGTCCTTGTTGATGCCAGGAAGAGTTGCGGTGGTAAAAGTAGAAGCACACACTGGAGTCACTTCAAGGGAAGCAGTGGGCAACAGACTAGCTGAAGTAACAGCAAAAGAAGCAGCAGTAATACTGCTTGACACAGAAACAGAGGAAAAGGGATAACCCTGGAAAAAGATGTTCTGACATTCCAGAAGCAAGTATCCAAGGAAGAAAAGAAGAAATGGACCTAAGATGAAGTTACACAGGATGAAATACGCCTAAGGATGAACAAGGAAAATTTAAGGCCTCAAACAAAACTCTACATACTTGATGCTATACAGGAAACGGGAGTCATAGCATAAGAGTTTAGTCTTTCCCTTGGGTCACACACACGCACAAATACACACACACACTAGCAGGTCCAACAAAACTCAGCCCTATAAGGTCCTACTTGTAGATATTCACAGTTTAGGATTATATTTTGTTCATTATAATTGTTTATATGCAGACTAAGTTTAAAAACATGTGACTAAAATATATTTTCGAGTCTTTTCATCCATCCCAGATCCTAAGGACCTAGGAACCAACCAGATCCTGCCAGATGACTGAGTCCTCATGACCAAGAGGTTCAACAGATGTACCCTTGAACCTAGAGATGACAGCCCATTCCAAGTCCTGTCAACTATCACAGCAGTCCATGGGTCCACGCTTCCCACTGCAAGGAGATGCCGGATCCAGAGTACAGTGGCGGCTGCCACTCTTCATCCGTCTGGCACTTATCCTTTTCCTAGCTCAAGGGATAGTCAGTCACCAAGGAAGGGGTAGTCATTCATGAGAAGGGTATACTGACATTCTGGTATAATGTCTCCACCCCAAGAGTAACATATCAATTTGACTACTGTCTCACAATAAGAATGTCCAGGCCCTATGGCACAGTTTGACATCTGGTTAAGTACACAATTCATCTGTGTCACTACTGCTGAAATAGGGGAAGGTTCAAACTATGAGGATTGGTCACTTGTTGGGTGGCACACTGGTGAAAGGGACTGGAGACATCAACCAGCTCAGGCCCTACAATTCAGGGACACATGGGGAATAAGCCTATTAAGCTGCATGACTCTGTCCAAAGCCCCTTTTAAAGGCCAGAGAGCCCTTCCAGGCCTACCCTTCCCTGCCACCCACTGCCCCAAGAAGGGATGTATAGTTCTGTAACTCACCATTGAGAACCCCTCAGAGAATAACGTCAAGATCAAGACAGCAGTTGTGTTTAAACCCACCATCCCAGTAAATAAGAATGCAAAGTGGATAAACTACCTATACTATAATCAACAACGGTTTATAAAATATACTGGGGATGCCATAAAGGCAATTATTGACCCATTAAGTTTGCATTAGTTTTTTTATATGCTTTGATCATATTTGCCTTAATTCTATGTTGCATAGCTCCATGCCTTAAGAAAATGATGACGATGACCATGGAAACCACAGTAATGACCATGCACGCAGACTTTGAAGATCCTCTGTATGAAAGATGCTTCTATGAACCCATGAGAAGAATGCCATGTCCACATCCCCTGAATATGTCTGCCTGAAGAACACCTGCGAGGGAGAAACTAGGATCTGACTTCCTCCTGTGCAAAGTCCGTTAGGAGGGGGTCCATCTACTAGAGATGGGTCATCTCGTATACACGGTGAAGATTAGTTAGGTTCCAGCACTGTTGAGATATGGAGGCCGGGAGGACAGATCGATAGGTTCGACGAGATTAGGATTTTGATTTTGCATATTTCCAAAGAAGGGACTGTTAAGGGGAGAATATATGGCATATGGATATATACAAGAATCAAATCTATAAGTTTATATGGATGTTTTGCTGAATATTAGAATCATGTAGCTTTAAGATATTTCTGGTTCGCTAAGACTTATTTCTGTATTTCTGTATCCACCTAGTCTCATCGAAACTGGGTTAGGCTAGGCCAGAAACAATAATCAGTTGCATAATGATTATATAGTAGATATGGGACATATGAGATCAATACTAATTTGCTATTTGGGGTAAACAGTAATTTGGAAAAGAACCCATGATGTAATACAATGAGACAGCTCGATTTCTGTTATAAAAGCTGTACATCTCTGATTAAAGGTAGGGAAGAATCATTTGACATGATATACCTTGTCTTGTGTATTCTTTTCTCCGGGCACGTATAATCTCTGCCAGAGATCCAATTCGGCCACAGACAATTAAGATGACGACACACGCATTTTGTGTGCCATATCACTAAGACGACACCTGTACCTATATAATCAAGTGCCATCCCATTCCGCCACTCGCAATCCGTACCTGTTATGATTGAGTCACCGTAGGAGGCAAAAACAGAAATGCTAGCTAAGTCCAGAAAACCAGAGAAGTTGGCAACTATCAGATTGCAGACCACTGAACCTATCAACACAACTAGCAGTAGCCGTGGGGGGTTCCTACGATGACCTAGACCCCTCATTCACAGCCGGAGAGATACATAGGCCTAAAGAAGGAAAGGGGAAATCTAACTGCCCCAGAGCAGACCCCAAAGCAATAGGCAGCCCCCCACATATAATGACGGTGAAGCAAGATGAAAACACTTACACAGACAGAAAGACAGGCTGAGCAAAGGCGGGGCCCAAAAACTACCTAGATAGGAACGGATAGGAAGGCTGCTGTCTGCAATCTGCCAAAACCCTATCAGAGACAAAAGCCAACAAGCTGATATAAAAATGGCCCTGAAGCAACTAAGCTTCAAAAACTAAATCAGCACTCAGGTACTTTCAGAAGACAGAGCTAACGGAACACTGCACACTCCAGCAGGGAGTGGCAGAATCCAAAAAGCAAGAAAAACAAAAACAAAACTTAAATGCAAAAAGGCAAAACAGAAAACTTAGCTTTAGGAGAGCAGGAATCCGACTGGTGTCCAAGAGTCCACAGAGAAATCACCTGCAGGGCAGAAAGGGCGTAGGCTGCCTTAAATCCAGTCAGTGACTCCACTCAGCCAATCGTCTTCATTAGTACCAGGTGCCTGATAATCAGGCTCACTACCTTCCTTCACTAGAATAGGGAGTTCACCAGGCCTCAGTGACGGAGGGGAGAATGAACTCACAACACGTACCCCTGGACGACGCTAAAGTTGCTGGAGCCAGCTTCCTCCCATCTACCCAGAATCTGACTACCCTCGCCAGAGCCAACTTCATCTCTCATACCCAGTGTCCGCCGGCAGCTCCACTATATCTGTAATATCTGTTTACTCGTTTGTCCCGCTGGGACAGCTGCCACGTGTCCGGGGTCTAACTGGAGGTAGCAACTGTGTCCCCCAGGTATTCCACTCTGGTCCTGTTTGAGGGATCTTACTACGGATACCTGGGGCTCACTAGTTACACCCCCTTCGGAGCCCCCCCCCGGACCGAGGTCCCGAGGTTCCACTCAAAAAATAAAAAACGAATGTGAACTTCATCACCTGTGCCTCCGCTTCCATTCGTTACACTCTCTCATCACCCCCATCGTCCTTTCCACCACCACCAACATTGCCTTCTCCCCCACAACCCTATCACTGCTCTCTACATCACCCACATCAATTCCAATCTCCAATACACTCAGACAGCAACACTCTCACACACACAGCACCACACTCACACAGCACCGAACCACTCTCTCACACACACACAGGCAGACAGACACACAGCACCACTCACCTCTCCGCACGTTCCCCGCACCTGCAGCACATCCTGGCAGCTTTCTCTCTGAAACAGCCACGCTGAATGATGATGTCATTTAGCTGCGCTGTGTCAGACAGGAAGTGTCGGGCAGGAAGCAGGACGGCATTGGATCCCTGCAGCTACACTCTGATGCCAAGCAAATGCCCGACAAATACCCTCAGGGTTAGCTGCCCTGTAGGACCCTCCTCCGGGGTTCATCACATGCGGTATGTCCGCTCCTGTGGGCAGTGTTAGCCTCAGTCTGCGGCTAACACTGCCTGCTATTAAAGTGAAATGGTATTCAATCCTCTCCACGCCCATGGAGGCATGGGGAAGTGTGAATATTATTTTCACTTTAGCAGCGGGGACAGGCTCCTGTCTCCAGCTGCTGCTCCGCTGGCATCGGTAGGGCCCCCTGACTCAGGGGCCACATAGCAGCTGGGTGTGCTACTACTAGCAACACATCTCTGGCTGGGGATGCCTGGAGCAGTGGGGACCCTAGGCAGCTGCTGGCCAGCAGGTGTCAGTGTCTGGGTCCGACCCTGAATAGAATATAGAAACAATTCCTCCCAATAGGAAATGACCAAATTGGCAAAAGAAGTTGAATGCTTACCACCCATTGATACTCCGTTACACTGAAAGTAGTAATTCTGGTCAAAACAAAAATAGTTATGATTCATCAAAAAATTCAAAACTTGAACAATTAATTGGCAAAGATCAGGAGTAATAATAATAATAATAAATTTTATTTTTATAGCGCCGACATATTCCGCAGCACTTTACATTTCAGAGGGGATTTGTACAGACAATAGACATTACAGCATAACAATAATCACATACAGTAGATTATAACAAATACCAAGAGGAGTGAGGGCCCTGCTCGCAAGCTTACAGTCTATGAGATATAGTCACTATACTTATTAAGATGGAATTCTATGGCCAAAATTGTCAAATCCTGAGGCCATAGCTGCTACAATTGCCCATGTAATCTGCATTTTATCATGACTCCTTTTTATATTTAATACAATAAATTTTGTATTTATTGGAATCTGGAGCATTCCTTCTCTTTGTATTGTTTGCATGTGAGACTACACGGGTTCCATGCTTCCGCACACCACAAGCTGCTAGAGGTGAGCTGTTTTTTTCTTCTTTGATTGTCATGGATCTGATGACAGATCTGCTGTGTACCTCTGCATAGAAATTATGTTTTACATTTTTTTAGACTTTGATACATGAATTAATCAATTAAAATACAGATGCATCATGGAGACACGCAAAGGTCGCATCCAGCCTATATTACTGGGATGGCCACTCCACTAAGAGAAAAATCTTACATTTGGATAATACAGCCTATATTACTGGGATGGAAACGCTCACTAAAGAAAAATCTAAAATTTGGATTACGCTGGAAACTGTATATCAATGGCTCTAAAAATGAATGAAGGAATGAAGATTGCAGACTGAAAGTTACTGCCGTAAGATAACTAGAGGTCCATAACCTCTAAATATAACCTTCTCACAAGTATAACCAGTACATGACCTATTTCCTCATAGATTTGCTCTTTGTCATTTCCACTCCAATAAGATGTATTCTCATCTAATTAAACCATAGACATTTGTCTCACTTCTTGTTGCGGGCAGGCTAACACCTCTCCAGGTAGGCAGCACATCAGTAAGTCTATTCCTAATTCCTGTATATAATGTATCTCTACAGTGTGTGAACTATAGAATGACCCGTTCTCATGATTCAGACATTTACTGAATGTATGGACTGTATAGTGGATTATTGCATTCAAAGCAGCTACATTGTAGATGACTCCTAGATTTTATCACTTCATTATGGGGGGTTAGGTAATCCGCTGTAATATCATAATAATCTCATCTATACAAGAAGTTAGTTCTCTGTGACTCCTACACATAGTTCTGCAGCATTTTTGACTCTGCTTGTAAACACGGTTCACCGGTGTCGGACTTGTGTACCAATGTCCCCCAGTAACATTGACTGTGGGGTCCACTGTTTAGCTACATGCACATATTACATTACCTTCTTTCACAAATTAACCTATGCTTCTATATAGTAATATACTGGGCAGTTTGTTAAACGAATGATGAGATGCTGTTACATAGTGAATTGCGTCAACTATTGCTTATATAGTGAGGCGGGGAGCCGTAAGAGAATTCTCCTGTTTTCTTGAGCCCCACTCCAAATCTGCTGTTCATTCAGGACCCCTTCTCTCTATTAACTAAAGCTCAATGGAATTTCTAACATGTCCTTTGGCATAGCGTAACAATGTACATCCTTTAAAACCAATGATTTAATGAAAATTTGCGTTTGGTTTCATGCACATGAATTGGCCCATTTTGGGTCATAATACAGTGCACAAAGCTAGACGAGCAAAAAGGGTTTACCGGACTCGGATCCAGCATCTACATCAGTGATCCTCAGCTGCTGGACCAAAGATCAGAGAATTTCCTCCTTCCTGACAGCATCTTACATAGTTACATAAATTGAAAAAAGACACAGGTCCATCAAGTTCAACCTTTCTCTACCAGTTATACATTTTCAACAACTAGATAATTAATAACCCACAGTGCCATTTGTCATAAGAAAAGCATCCAGCTCTTTTCTAAATGCTGTTACAGAATCTGCCATTACCACTTGAGGTCGAGCAATCCACAGACTGACTACTCTAAGGCTGTGTTCACACACAGCGGTTTTATAGCGGTTTTCACTATAAAACCGCTATAAAACCGCTAAAAATAAGCTTCCCAGTCATTTCTATGCATTTTGCACTTTTTGTGCACATTGATGCGTTTTTTACCGCGAAAAAAATGCATTGCGGTAAAAAAATGCAGCATGCTCATTAATTTTGCGTTTCTGGCTAGTTCAATGCGTTTTGAAAACACGCGCAAAAAAAACGCGCAAAAAAAAGCGCGGTTTCTGGGAAGGGAGTCAGGTTTTCTAGCAGAAATTTTCTGCTACGTGTGCACTTAGCCTAACCGTAAAGACCCCTTTACTATTTAGAAACACATGTAATGGGTAATCCCAGGTCCTTTATAGGATCCGTGGAAGAAACAGGTCACGTGTTAGTCATTTGTATTGTCAGACATGTATTTATACATATAAAGGAGATCAGCTCTGAGACGTCTTTTTTTACAAGCTAAACAAGCCCCACTTTTCTAACCTTTCATTATAGGACAAGCTTTCCATTCCATGTAATAATAATAATAATAATCTTTATTTTTATATAGCGCTAACATATTCCGCAGAGCTTTACAGTTTGCACACATTATCATCATTTTTTGCCACCTTTGAACTGACTATAAAATGTGAAGCACAAAACTGGATCCCATATTCTAGATATGGCCTTACAAATGATTCATAGAGGAGTAATACTACATTTGGATCACAGGATTTTATCTCTTTTCATACACCCTGAAATCTTGTTTGCTTTTGCAGCTGCTGCTTGACATTGAGTGTTGCTGCTCAGCTTACTTGTAACCAGAATACCCAAGTCCTTCTCCTGTTCTGTAGTCCCAAGTATGGTCCCGTTTAATGTATATGCAGCAATAGGATTACTCCGCCCTAGGTGCATTACTCTACATTTATCTACATTAAACCTCATATGCCAAGTGTTTGCCCATTCAGACATCTTACCTAGAGTGTTCTGTAAAATTGTACTGTCAAGGTCAGATTTTATTATCTTAAATAGTTTTATGTTATCAGCAAAGACTGACACTTTACTATCAATCCCATCCACAAGGTCATTAAAAAAAGAGAATAAAAATAATTGGTCCAAATACTGATCCTTGTGGTCCCCACCGTTGGTCATTATGATCAAGGTCGGACTGGAGCACCGAGACACCGGACAATTCTCCAGTGTGCCCGGGTCCTCGGCAGGCCCCTGAGCAGGACATAGAGAGAGCCCGCTGTTTTCAACTGAATGTGCGTCCGAGGACAGGTAAGGAAAGATTTTTTTTTTTTTCTTCTTTGGATGCGGCATGATGTGGGGCCATGGCATGGGACCAAGGGCATGGGACCAGGGGCATGGGGCCAGCACAAGGGACATGATGGATACGTTTTTTAACATTGAAGTCTATGGACAATGGATTTGTTAATTAGTAATCAATTGTCTCCCATTTCTAACATACAGCAATTAAAAAATAGATCCATTAGATATAGAAAAATAAGGGATGGCTAATTAACGGATCCATTGTCCATAGACTTCAATGTTAAATATACAGATCCAGCAGAAATCAATTTATGTATGTCATCGGTGCGACACAATGCACATATGACATCGCACCAGTCCTTCTAATAAGAAGAATGTAATCAAAATGGAGATGACAGCACTCCTGTGAATGGTGCCCAAGTACACACGTGGCCAAAATTGTTGGTACCCCTCGATTAATGACAGAAAAACTCAAAATGGTGACAGAAATAACTTGAATCTGGCAAAAGTAAAAATAAATAAGAAAATCTATGAAAATGAAGAAATGAAAGTCAGACATTGCTTTTCAACCATGCGTCCACAGAATATTAAAAAAATAAAACTCATGAAATAGGCCTGGACAGAAATGATGCTACCTCTGAAAATAATGTGACAAAAGGGACATGTTAAATCACGGTGTGTCCACTAATTAGCATCACAGGTGTCTATAATCTTGGAATCAGTGAGTGGGCCTGTATAGAGGGCTACAGATACTCACTGTGCTGTTTGGTCACATGGTGTGTATCACACTCAACATGGACCAGAGGAAGCAAAGGAAAGAGTTGTCTCAGGAGATTAGAAAGAAAATTATAGACAAACATGTAAAAGTTAAAGTTATAATCCCATCTCCAAGCAGCTTGATGTTCCTGTGACTACAGTTGCACATATTATTCAGAAATTTAAGCTCCATGGGACTGTAGCCAACCTCCCTGGATGTGGCCACAGGGGGAAAATTGATGATAAAGAGGCGGATAATACAACTGGTAACAAATGAGCCCAGAGTAACTTCTAAACAGATTAAAGATGAACGTCAAGCTCAAGGAACATCAGTGTCAGATCACACCATCCGTCATTGTATGATCCAAAGTGGATTTCATGGGAGACAACCAAGGAGGACACCATTGTTGAAAAAAAATCATAAAAAAGACAGACTGGAATTTGCCAAGCTACATGATGACAAACCACAAAGCTTCTGGGAGAATGTCCTATGGACAGATGAGACAAAAAAGGAACTTTTTGGCAAGGCACATCAGCTCTATGTTCACAGATGGAAAAATGAAGTATATCTAGAAAAGAACACTGTCCCTACTGTGAAACATGGAGGAGGCTCTGTTATCTTCTGAGGCTGCTTTGCTGCATCTGGCACAGGGTGGATAGAATCTTTGCAGGGTACAATGAAATCTCAAGACTATCAAGAGATTTTAGAGAGAAATGTGCTACCCAGTGTCAGAAAGCTTGGTCTCAGTCGCAGATCATGGGTCTTGCAACAGCATAATGACCCAAAACACACAGTTAAAAACACCCAACAATAGCTAAGAGGAAAACATTGGACTATTCTGAAGTGGCCTTCTATGAGCCCTGACCCAAATCTATTGAGCATCTTTGGAAAGAGCTGAAACATGCCGTCTTGAAAAGGCAACCTTCAAACATGAGACAACTGGAGCAGTTTGCTCTTGAGGAGTGGGCCAAAATACCTGTCGAGAGTTGCAGAAGTCTCATTGACAGTTACAGGAATCGTTTGTTTGCAGTGATTGCCTCAAAAGGTTGTGCAACAAAATATTAAGTTAAGGTACCATAGTTGTGGATTTATTTTTGATTTGGGTAGATTTACCCCTGTGCATACTGTGACCTGTCCTAATTAGACAGAGTCTTATTGAGCGCTCAAAGAAGGAAAGACGCCAGACTTGGTTGGCAGCAATACCTCCCAGCAAAACTCTGGAAGTTTATTGAATATACTTGGTTTTATCAATTGTACAGAAAAGGAGTGGCTACTCATTAACATAAAGGCTTTACTTCTTAGCTAATTGGTCAGTTTAAATGCATGAACATATATGGGTGTCCGACCTGGGGTTATTTAGACACCACGTGATTTACTGTCCGGAGTCTTGCACTTGTCAGCAAGTCTCCAATATCGGCCGGACCACCTGGTCTAAGTTCCTCATTCCCTATGTCTGCTAGATATTTCTCAAATCACAAGACAATGAGATGACTGGGTAGCAGGTTATTTCCACCAACTAGTTATAAGGTTCAAACTGTGAATATGTATCTGTGTGCAGTATATATGAGTATATAGCAGTATATAGCCTATATAAGAGTACATGAGTATATAGCCTATAGCAGGCAAGTGAGATCTATATGAAATACATATACATATATATTTCCATAACACCATAATTTCTGTCCAGGCCTACTTCATGAGTTTTATTTTTTTTTTAATTCTGTGGAAGAATGGTTGAAAAGCAATGTCTGATGTTCATTTGTTCATTTTCATACATTTTTTATTTATTAATACTTTTGTCAGATTCAAGTTGTTTCTGTAACCATTGTGGGTTTTCCTGTCATTAAACGACGGGTACCAACAATTTTGACCATGTATGTAGGATTCTATCCTATATAAATGTGGTAGAAAACTTGGCACTCAGGAAAATGTTGTAAGAAGTTTTCTACAAGTTTAACTAATCACAAGAGGCACCAGGGATGACTCAGGAAGGAGGAAGTTCTCAGGGCTCCGGTCCAGCAACCGCACACTACTGACATGGTTGCGGGACCGGGGTCCTACAAATATTTTCGTTTAACTCTGCACAAAACGGAACCTTAGGATGTGTCTTATTGAGACCACTTGGTTCTTAGTGAGGTTCTGTTTCATGGATGATGTCAATGAAAAGGAACGATAGGGAGGGATAGCTCATTGCCAACTGAGCACCTCTTGGTGGTGGACTCATGTTTCCAAAATGTTATCATATTTGCTGGTTTCATTCTATAATTGTCTGCAAGGACTCAAGCGAGAATATTCATCCCTGAGCTCCATCTCCCATAAAGATAAGGTACAAAACTGCAAAGAACATAAATTAAGTCCATTTGTCTGAGCTCTTGATGGAGTTAAATGTTTCTAGTCGACTCTTTGATTTCTCTGAATGTCCCTGGTGATGATAATTTATTTAAGTCTTTCAGATATAACCATATCCCCAGGTTCCTGAGTTATAAAGTAACTACACTGACCAGAGAAAGGAAAATGAAGTATTTCACATGGCCACCTTTGGAAACCTGTGGAAGGAATTCCATGAAAATTGTGGTCATGTGAAATATTTATTGTTGGACTTTATCATGATATTGAGTAACATCCTTAAAATTACTTCAGACATTTTGAAGATTTTATTTGATGTTATTGAATTGCAGATTCATCTTGTACTGACTGTACTGAACCTAATTTGGATGATCATAAAAATATATCTTGTTATGGAGATAACAATAAGAGCAACATAGAAAGTGCCAAAGAAAATCCCCCAGCTATGAAAGAAAGGACTTTACTATTCAACTTGGAAACCGATGAAGACAAGCAGGAGCCTGAGACGATGAAGGAAAATTATGGACAATTTGATCAAAGCAAAAACTTTGTACATTCAGAAAATGTAGAGTTGGATTTAACCAAGAGGAATTCTAGAATGTTTATCCAGGATAAGAAGTACAGTATACCTGGATCAATACAAAAAACTCTGATAACGCTGCCTATGTTCTGTTCTGAAAACCTATAAATGCCAACTTTTGAGAAGGAACATCAGGGAGGTTCCAAAGGGGGAGATACAAAGTGGCATACGTAGACCAATAATATAGGTCTTTGTGCTGGCACGCCCATATATATTGGACCTGACAACAACATACACAATTTTAGACCAGAACCTATACAAAGAAAGCTTGAAAATATGGTTCTAAGACCAGTCAACTCTGAATAAATGCAGACCATAATTTGAACCCCTAAAGAGAGATCCTTAAAAATCCAAGTACCAGAGCAGACAACCCTAAAAACACACAGGCCATATACAAAAGACTCCCCGTTTTTAGACACTGGGTCAGACCCCCTTGTAAACAGACGTCAAACTAGACAGTACACAAAGCTTTATGAAAACTCAATTTTCCCCCTTTATAGACCCCAGACCAAAAGTTCACTCCAAGGACTCTCAGTGTTAGGACATTGTCTGGAGCATGCTTAGGAGTGAATAAAAGAACAGAAGCAGTGGGAAGTTAGGAGTGGTTCTGGGGCACCAGGGAGATTTTCTGGCTTTTGGAGAAGTTCTGAAGATCCCTGTTTTATTCGGGAGTCTCCTGGACATTCTGGGAGAGTTACTAATTAATAATAAAATAAATAAATAAATAATAAAAACTGCACCTCCTGAAGAAAATCTCTGCATTACATATAGCAGGTCTCATACTTTGCTCTGATGAGGGGCTATACCCCAAAACACTGTATCTGCAAATTGAGAATCTAGTTTGGCTTTTATCCTAAGTCATATGACAAGGCTCATTGAAGGGTCAGTATTGGCTTTTAGGGTCACTGCTTCCAACAGGTGGCACTATAGAGTTCAAGTCCTCTTCCTCTCTGAAGATACAGTTTGCATATTTAATTTTTCAGAGGAGCATTGCATGGCGTTTAAGTGTGCTCACTCTGACATGCCAGGCCTAGCTTGTCACTCTCCACAAGGAGAGATGTTACCCCTTAGATCCACGTAGCAAATCTCTAACAGCAGGAAAATATACATGCTACCAAGTATACCAGTGTCATATACGTTTGTGAAACATTATTAAAACTTTGGTCTAAAGACAATTTCCCTTTAAAAACATAAAAATGTTCTATACTAGTTAATCTGCCATGACCAATGTCTGGATATTAGTGTTTGTACAGAGATTCTTCGTTGTAGTGGACGTTTTTTGCAAAAATGAAAACTGGAAATGCAACCAGCTTTGGATCCATTTGGGACGATGTACTAGTCTACATCATATATGAGGATGTCTGGGAGCAAGTTGGAGTGACTCATAACTTTTTAGTTTTGTATTATTGCCCATAATATCTTTTCTTCCAGTTTATTGGAGTATTTTCTTGGTTTTACGGTTGCTTTCCTTCAATACTTCATCAGTTTTTACAATGCATCACATCATTTTTTTTACCTTCACCCCTCTATATAAACTATATATTGCCTAGTGCACCACTTTGTACTTGACACAACTTAAATTACATTTTTCTTCTGCTCTTACTATCAATGTTCGCACTTATCCTGATCCTAAACGGAACCATTTAGCTATTCTTGATGTTGTATTATCTGTTCTCTCTATTAAAAGAAATTTGGAAAGAAACAGAAGAGCCTTGTGTCCTCTGTGGGCTGTTATGTAACACATGCATACAATAATGTATTTTCCCCTCTTTAATATGGTATCTTATAGATTCCTATTATGGATGAAAGAATGGATCTGCAGGACAATAGTCCAAGGCCAACATCTTTATTCCGTAGCCCTGCGTCCCTCCTCTGAGCTGCTGGCTTAATGGATGCCACTTGTGATTAGTAGGCCCAGACGAATGTCATGCATGTGTAACAAAGCAAGGATCATGTTGCACCAGAAAAGGCGCTGAAGACGTCAGTAGACAGGTGGAGGTTCACAGGGCCATGGACCACTGTTGTGGGCGCTGGACCGACATCTTGTGAATCGTCTCGCTCATCTCTAATTCCCATCCATGAGAAAAGCGTCACAATATAAGCACATAGGCCTCGATTCTGAACACTGGCATTTTGTATGCCAGTCTTAATGAAGAAAGTGCTAAGGTAAAATGCACCAAATTCATTAACAGGTATGTGCCTCTTTAATTAATTTGACACATCTCTTAACTGTCTTGCACCGCCACCAGAAATGTATTCCATGCAAGGGCTGGCATACATTTACGCAGTATTTGATGTCACTTTTGTAACATAAATTACAGAGAATTTATTGGGGACATTAGGCCATGACCCGCCCTGCTGAGCTCGGCACGCTTTTCAATTTGTATTTTTTTTAGCCTATTTAAGGCTATGTACCCACGTAACAGAGATGCTGTGGAAATTTCCGCAGCATCTCTGCAACTCCCGCCATGGGAAAAACGCATACAATCCGCAACGTGGATACACAGCCTAAAAGTGATAAAGAGCTCAGAAAATGTTCAACTTGATGCCAGGAATACATAGCCATTGTGACATGGTTTGGAAAGAAAGTCCACCAGACTCTTCAGGTCTATCAAATAATGTATACCATGTGCATTGTGATATCTGATCACAAATTTAATGTACACTTTTGCTCAGAATTATTTAATTATTCATTAGCTTCCAAAATTCAAATTTAAGCTATATACTTCATACAGTTGTGGCCAAAAGTATTGACACCCCTGCAATTCTGTCAGATAATGCTCAGTTTCTTCCTGAAAATGATTGCAAACACAAATTCTTTGGTATTATTATCTTCATTTAATTTGTCTTAAATGAAAAAACACAAAAGAGAATGAAGCAAAAAGCAAAAGATTGATCATTTCACACAAAACTCCAAAAATGGGCCAGACAAAAGTATTGCCACCCTCAGCCTAATACTTGGTTGCACAACCTTTAGCCAAAATAACTGCGACCAACCGCTTCCGGTAAACATCAATGAGTTTCTTACAATGCTCTGCTGGAATTTTAGACCATTCTTCTTTGGCAAACTGCTCCAGGTCCCTGATATTTCAAGGGTGCCTTCTCCAAACTGCCATTTTTAGATCTCTCCACAGGTGTTCTATGGGATTCAGGTCTGGACTCATTGCTGTCCACCTTAGAAGTCTCCAGTGCTTTCTCTCAAACCATTTTCTAGTGCTTTTTGAAGTGTGTTTTGGGTCATTGTCCTGCTGGAAGACCCATGACCTCTGAGGGAGACCAAGCTTTCTCACACTGGGCCCTACATTATGCTGCAAAATTTGTTGGTAGTCTTCTGACTTCATAATGCCATGCACACGGTCAAGCAGGCCAGTGCCAGAGGCAGCAAAGCAACCCCAAAACATCAGGGAACCTCCGCCATGTTTGACTGTAGGGACCGTGTTCTTTTCTTTGAATACCTCTTTTTTTCTCCTGTAAACTCTATGTTGATGCCTTTGCCCAAAAAGCTCTACTTTTGTCTCATCTGACCGGAGAACATTCTTCCAAAACGTTTTAGGCTTTTTCAGGTAAGTTTTGGCAAACTCCAGCCTGGCTTTTTTATGTCTCGGGGTAAGAAGTGGGGTCTTCCTGGGGCTCCTACCATACAGTCCCTTTTCATTCAGACGCTGACGGATAGTACGGGTTGACACTGTTGTACTCTCGGACTGCAGGGCAGCTTGAACTTGTTTGGATGTTAGTCGAGGTTCTTTATCCAACATCCGCACAATCTTGCGTTGAAATCTCTTGTCAATTTTTCTTTTCCGTCCACATCTAGGGAGGTTAGCCACAGTGCCATGGGCTTTAAACTTCTTGATGACACTGTGCACGGTAGACACAGGTACATTCAGGTCTTTGGAGATGGACTTGTAGCCTTGAGATTGCTCATGCTTTCTCACAATTTGGTTTCTCAAGTCCTTAGACAGTTCTTTGGTCTTCTTTCTTTTCTCCATGCTCAATGTGGTACACACAAGGACACAGGACAGAGGTTGAGTCAACTTTAATCCATGTCAACTGGCTGCAAGTGTGATTTAGTTATTGCCAACACCTGTTAGGTGCCACAGGTAAGTTACAGGTGCTGTTAATTACACAAATTAGAGAAGCATCACATGATTTTTCGAACAGTGCCAATACTTTTGTCCACCCTCTTTTTTATGTTTGGTGTGGAATTATATCCAATTTGGCTTTAGGACAATTCTTTTTGTGTTTTTTCATTTAATACAAATTAAATGAAGATAACAATACCAAAGAATTTGTGCTTGCAATCATTTTCAGTAAGAAACTGCGTATTATCTGACAGAATTGCAGGGGTGTCAATACTTTTGACCACAACTGTAAAAAAATTTACCATATTGTTGCCGCAGCATGCTTGGAAGTGCTTCATCTAACTGAGTAATTTGCAAAAATGTTGCAAATCCATTAGTGCTCCTGCTCCTGCAATCGCCCTGCCCCCCATCCCTCCCCATTCTTCCTGTCTCATAGGCATATTTGAGACTGCTGAATTTGGGTCAGGTGATCAGTGGCAGGTAAGGATGTAGTGTGGTCTCTATGTAAGGAGACAAGTAAAGTGTTCAGGGCGGGAGTTCCAGAACGTCAGCCTTACCAGCCATGTTGGTACCCTTTAGAGCTGGGGTAGGGAACCTCTGGCCCGCGGGCTGCATGCGTCCCGCAGTGGCTTTTCATGAGGCCCGCGGGCAGGTCCCTTGAGTCCCCAATGCTCGGGCGGCAGCTGTATACGGTCAGCCGCCGGCCCTTTAACCCCCAAGTGCACGGCACGCAGCGTTCATTGCAAAACGCTGCCTGCCCTGCAGAATGATGATGTTGTCTTGGTGGGCGGGGTTAGCGCCCAATGCTCTCCCGTCCACATGTCCCGGAATAGGAGATGCTGCCAGAGAGTCCACAGCGATCTCTGTGCGTGCACGCAGCTCTGTGCCTAACCGGGGATCTCTGTGCTTTTCTACTTCTAAACTGTGCCCCTCAGCTATGTGCCCCCCATGATCTCTTTGCCCCCCAGCTATGTTTCCACATGTGATCTGTGCCCCCACCTATATATGCTCCCTGTGATCTGTGCCCTCCAGCTATGTGTCCCCCTGTGATCTGTGCCACCCCAGCTATATGCCCCCTGTGATCTCTGTGCCCTCCATCTATGTGCCCCCCAGTTGTTTCCTATGTGATAGCTATGCCCCCTGTGATCTGTGCCCTCCAGCTATATGCCCCCCGTGATCTCTGTGCTCCCAGCTGTTTCCACATGTGATCTGTGCCCCCACCTATATATACCCCCTGTGGTCTGTGCCCTCCAGCTATGTGCCCCCCGTGATCTCTGTGCCCCCAGCTATGTTTTCACATGTGATCTGTGCCCCCCACCTATATATACCCCCTGTGATCTGTGCCCTCCAGCTATGTGCCCCCGTGATCTCTGCGCCCTCAGCTATGTTTCCACATGTGATCTGTGCCCCCCACCTATATATACCCCCTGTGATCTGTGCCCTCCAGCTATATGCCCCCCCGTGATCTCTGTGCCCCCAGCTATGTTTCCACATGTGATCTGTGCCCCCACCTATATGTACCCCCTGTGATCTGTGCCCTCCAGCTATATGCCCCCCGTGATCTCTGCGCCCCCAGCTATGTTTCCACATGTGATCTGTGCCCCCCACCTATATATACCCCCTGTGATCTGTGCCCTCCAGCTATATGCCCCCCTGTGATCTGTGCCACCTCAGCTATATGCCCCCCTGTGATTTTTGTGCCCTCCATCTATGTGCCCCCCAGCTGTTTCCCCATGTGATATCTATGCCCCCTGTGATCTGTGCCCTCCAGCTATATGCTCCCCGTGATCTCTGTGCCCCCAGCTATGTGCACCCCTGTGATGTCTTTGGCTCCCAGCTTTGTGTCCCCTGTGATCTATGTGTAGGAGGAAGGGCCCCCGCCGAGTGTCCGGGCCAGAACCAAGGGGACCGTCATCGAGGTTCCTAGGGGTCTGTTTCCGGGGAGCAGAGTTAGGAGGTGGACCACTGAGACTGACAGGACGGTTGTGGGAGGAGCCTATATAAAAGGGGCAGAGGACGCCAGTCAGGGTGAGTCAGGAGAACGGCAGAGAAGGAGCAGGAGACCGTGGGAGCACCAGGGAGCCAGAACCATGAGCAGTAACCAGAAAGGAGGACAGCGACAGGAGGGAGACTCACGGTGGACTGCAGGGAGACAGCGCTGAGCCGACCGACAGAAGGCCGCCGCTTCACTCCAGCCCACGGCTGCGGCCTACCCGCTGCCGCCCGTGGCCGTTGCTGCTTCACTCCAGCCCGCGGCTGCGGCTTGCCCGCTGCGGCCTGCTCGCTGCCACCCGCGGCCATTGCCTCTTCACTCCAGCCCGCGGCTGCGGCCTGCCCGTTGCTGCCCACGGCTGTTGCCGCTCCACTCCAGCCCGCGGCTGCGGCCTATCCATTGCCGCCCGCAGCCGCCACCGCCCTGCTGCAGCCTGCAGCCGGGGCCTGCCCGTCGCCATCAGTGGGACTCCCAGCACAGTCCTAGGCTGTGCCTGCGGCCTACCAGCCGCCACGCCGCATAACTGTGGCTCGTCCCTACCCGGGGGCTGCGGCCTCCATCATTCCGCTAGCAGGCGGAACCCAGCTGCCCTCGCGGGGGGTTGCCCCGCTAACGGACTCGCCTAGGGCCTGTTGTGCCCCCGCCTCGCCTGGGTGAAGGAAAACCCAAAGCCTCCGCCAGATCCTCAGCAGCTGGGCCCAGCGGCTGCAACGCCGAAGCTTCATCAGGACGACAAGTCAAGGGACGTCAGGATGGCTAAGTGACACATAGTGACTAAGGACCCGTAGTCGGCCATACCGTGGCCCTATTGTGACTGGCCTTTGCCGGGTTAGTCGTGTTCTCATTATCGTGTTACGTTTGTGTTTGGTCCCTGCGAGGACAATTGTTAACATTTTCGGTTGCTCAGGATAGCCTCGCCGGCATCCTTATATGTAAAGGCACCACCAAATTCATCTTCATCTCGTGTCCCATCACTGCATCCCGCGTACCTGCGAGTTCTACATATGTGCCCCCCTGTAATTTTTTTCCCGTGATCTGTGCCCCCTAGCTATATGCCCCCTGTGATCTCTGTGCCCCCAGCTATGTGCACCCCTGTGATATCTGTAGCTACCAGCCTTGTGCTCCCTGTTATCTATGTGCCCCCCTGCTATGTACCCCCTGTGATGTTTGTGCTCCCATGTGCCCCCTCTGATCTGTCACCCAAAGCTATGTGCCCCCCAGCTATATGCACCCCTGTGATCTCTGTGTCCCACCCCTGTGATCTTCGTGTCACCCCTCTGTGATCTGTCTCCCCCGGTGATCTATGAGCCTCTAAAGTTTAGAGGGAAAAAAGACATGGAAGTACATGACTCTTGCTAAACAGGACTGTGGAGTCAAGCTGGATTGTGGTGAAATAGTGGGAAAAGAAGACCAGTGGAAAGAGTAAAGGTGAAGATAGAGGACAAGAGAGTGGGAAAGAAGGAAAGAAACTTTGTGGAAAATGCTTGGAAGCGTTGATTAGACTGTGCACCTGCTATCTCTTGTATATAATCTCTAGCAAGTTCCGTTCAGTACATGTTTATTTTTGAATGGTGGTCTTCCTCAATGAAATGTCCAACACCTGGTCCTGGCAAACCAGAAACATCAGTTACATGTGGCCTTCTCGGATGTAGCGTCCTCACAGCACAAGTCCACACACTCAGCCTACTCCCCCATCTTCATGTGCATGCTGGGGCGAAGCGGTGAATGTCAGAAGTGTAAAACCACTAACATACTGAAGAGTAATTTTACCTACATCAAAAATGTCCATAACCTTTAAGTGAAATGTTCTCACACCTGTTTAACCAGTATGTTAATTTCTTCCTCAGGGTATTGCTCTTTGTAATGAACACTCCCATAAAACACTATATAATAATAATAATAATAATAATAATAATAATAATAATAATAATAATAATAATAATAATAATAAAACACTATAGACATTCTTCTCTTCTTGTCGTGGGCAGGCAAACAGCTCGCTAGGTAGGTAGCTCTTCAGTAAGTATATTCCTAGTGCCTGTATAAGTATCTCTGCATTGTGTGAGCTATAGAAGGAACAGTTCTCCCTCTCATGATCCAGATATTTCCTGAATGTATGGAATAGATAATGTTTTACATTCAAAGCTGCTACTTTATAGACGTTTCCTAGATTTTATGGTTGTCATTATCCCCTGTTATAGTAATCACTTTTAGGCTATGTGCACACGTTGCGGATTTTTAGCAGCGAGAACGCTGCGTGAACGCTAAAAATCTGCAACCCATTAAATTCAATAGCATTCCGCGCATGCTGTGCTAATACTGCATATTTTTCCGCGGCGGAATCGCATCGCGAAAAAATAAGCAGCATGGTCAGTCTTTGTGTGGAATCGCGGCGATTCCGCACACATAGGAGTGCATTGTTCCGCTTACTTTCCGCAGGTGGCTATGTCCACCATGCGCAAAGTAAGCGGAAAATGTGCAGATGGTACCCAGGGTCTAGAGGAGAGGAGACTCTCCTCCAGGCCCTGGGTACCATATCCCTGTTAAAATTTTTTTTAAAAAATCGTGTTATTCTCACCTTCCGGTGTCCCCCGCAGTGTTCCCGCCTGACAGCCACGTTCCCGGGATTTTCCGGTCCCAGTGATGCCTTGTGACAATGACCTTTGATGACGTATCGGTCTCGTGAGACTGCTACGTCATCAAAGGTCATTGCCGCAAGGCATCGCTGGGAACGGGACTTGCCGGGAGCATCGCTGAGGCCTGGGGACGCCGGAAGGTGAGAATATCATGATTTTTTATTTTTTTTTATTATTTTAAACTTTATATCTTTTTACTACTGAGGCTGCATAGACAGCCTCAATAGTAAAAAGTTGGTCACACTCGTCAAACACTATGTTTGACGAGTGTGACCAACCTGTCAATCTGTTTTCCAAGCGATGCTACAGATTGCTTGGAAAACGCTAGCATTCTGCAAGCTAATTACACTTGCAAAACGCTAATTTTTTGCTGGAAATACGCAGGAATTACGCATGCGAATTTCTTGTTTATTTCCCGCGGCAGGGAGTTGCGGAATTCCCGCTGAAATTTCCGCGGGAATTCCGGACGTGTGCACATAGCCTCAGACGAGCGGTTAGTTGTTAGTGAGTGTAACAACCTTGCTGGCATCACTGCATGGTCTCCCATCCCTCGCACACCAACTTACTTTCTGCTTCAAGCCATGCTGTGAAATCTGTCTGTTGCCAGCTCTGTGCCTCTGCTCTCCATGTTTCCAGACTGTGTGTATAGGGGGGCGGCGCCTGAACTCTCTGGTTCTTATGCGGTCTGGGTGCACCTGTGTAATCTGTCCCTGACCAACCACCTGGAGCCCTTGACTATTTAGTTTCGCCACTCCCACTGAAACATTGCCTGAGCAATGTCTATACTCAGTTAGTATTCCGCTGCTGAGCTAGCCAGGCCCTGTTCTGTTTGTCTCCTTCTCTGGAGGATTCTCTAGTCTTGCTTTGTACCCTGTCTGCCTGCCGGGAGGCTGAATATCCTGGCCCCTGAGTCTTTGTCCCTGTGCCTCTGTCTGAACTCAGTCTTACCTCTGTCTGTCAGTCTCCTTGTTTGTGGTTCCTTCCCTGCCGTGTCTTTCCTTGTGTCCTCTTTATCTGTGCATCTGCACGGCTCTGTCTGCACGGCTCCCTAGCCGCTCTGCCTGCACGGCTCCCTAGCCGCTCTGCCTGCACGGCTCCCTAGCCGCTCTGCCTGCACGGCTCCCTAGCCGCTCTGCCTGCACGGCTCCCTAGCCGCTCTGCCTGCACGGCACCCCTGCGGCTCTGCCTGCACGGCACTCCTGCGGCTCTGCCTGCTCCGCACTCCTGCGGCTCTGCCTGCTCCGCACTCCTGCGGCTCTGCCTGCTCCGCACTCCTGCGGCTCTGCCTGCTCCGCACTCCTGCGGCTCTGCCTACCTGCACCTCCTGTGTGAACAGGCCCAAACCTGTTCCTTCATACTCCATTCCTTCCTGCCTATATCCATCCCTGTACCTCCTGTGTGAACAGGTCCAGATCCTGTTCCAGCATACACCACTCCCTCCTGCCTACACCTGCTGTGTGAACAGGTCCCTACCTGCTCCTTTTCATACCACGCCAATCTGTCCTGTGTCTCCAAGCCGTGCCCGCCTGTCCTGTGTCTCCAAGCCGTGCCCGCCTGTCCTGTGTCTCCAAGCCGTGCCCGCCTGTCCTGTGTCTCCAAGCCGTGCCCGCCTGTCCTGTGTCTCCAAGCCGTGCCCGCCTGTCCTGTGTCTCCAAGCCGTGCCCGCCTGCCCTGTGTCTCAGCCGTGCCTGTCGTATCCACCTGCCTGCCTGTCTATAGCCTCTGTCAAGGTGTCCTGTTCCCAAGTGGGATCAGCAGCCACAGCCAGACACCACCCTGGAGTGGCACCCGGCAGCTACCTGCCGCACAAGCCTGACCTCACCATCAGAGGCTGCAGTGAAGACCAAGGAAGCTGCCGTAGTTACGCCCCTTCCAGGGTAGTCTGGTTTGTGGCACAGTGGGGCCACAACCCCCCGGCTCGCGCCATTCAGCCTAGGCGCGAGCGTGACAGTTTGCTCAGGCCATGGTCCCCGCTGAGTCCCATGTCCTTCTGCTTGCAGAACATGATGAACTCTCTTCCTGCCAGTATGAGCCACCGGAAGAATTTGTTCCGCCTTGCGTGGTTCCAATTGTTGAGACGTCTGAACCACTCATTGTCTCCAGGGCTATGTATGAGCAACTTCTGGCCTATGAGGAGCACAACCCAGATGACCCGCCTAGGTTCTATGGGGACCCTAAAGAGTGCCAAGGGTTCCTGAAAAAGTGCCTGCACCAGATCCTGCAGAATGCAGCCTGGTTCCCCTCTGACCGGTTCAAGGTGGGATACATCATGTCCTACCTAGCAGGAGATGCTCTGATATGGATTACTCCCCTCTGGGAAGCAGGGGATCCTATTGTCATGAACCTAGGGGCCTTCCTGGTGGCCTTCCGTAAAGTCTTTGATGTGCTTCGTCCAGTTGCTCCTGTAAAGTCTTCCCCTCCAAGCTTCCAGAGAGAGACCAGACAAGAGGAACCTGTGGGTGAAACGTCTCAACTACCTATGACCGTCCAGCCATCACCTGTTCCACAGCCTGCCGGTGCAGCCTCCCGTGCAAGATCCAAGAGGTCTAAAAAGAAAAAGCGGGCCAAGTTGCAACCGGAATCTGGCCTCTGCCCTGTGAAGCCTGTACTCCAGAACCCTGGGCCAGTAGAAGAGGCTGCCCCTGGCGAGAGTACTCCCTCTCCATTAAACTCTTTGACTGTTTCTCTGCCTTCAGGGAGCTTTGGTGTGTTTAAGTCGCCAGTCAGACTGAGTCAGTGTGTGGTCTCTGTCATACAACTCCCGAAGCCAGCGTGGGCGTTGTCTCGAGGTGGCCGAGCCCTATTGGAGAACAGTCTAGTCCTGCAAGGACAACTACAGCTCCAGGTCGGAGCTTTATACATGAAGAAGTTCATCTTCCATCTGCTGACTGGTATGCCCATGGGTCATTCTGAACCAGAGATCCTGATGCCCATTTATGTTTGGAGACCCAGCAAGGCACCACACTTGAAACAACCAAGGGACAAGAGGAGTCTGGTTCCCTTGCGTCTCATTCAGTCAGCAAGTTCGTCTTCTTCGCCTGGTTTGCTAGTCGCCGAGTCAAGGTGTGAGGATGCCTCTGAAGAGGGGGAGGCGGTCTCAGTCTCCTCACACATCCCCAGCGACTATACCAGTGTTCTGCTCCCAAGAGCACCCCTGCCTCTTGATTGTCTTCCCCAGGATAAAGGGCTGAAGATGGATCCAGAGTGTATGCCTTCAGCTCCCCTGTGGCCGAGGGGTGAAGGTCCCAAGACAGAGCTTCACTCATCCTCTAACCAGGAGGATGTGGTCCAGTTTTTTCAGGGTAACAGGCTGAAGTGGCTCCCTGTATGTATGCCTCCAGCTTCCATTTGGCAGGTGGGTGAAGAGGTTGGAACAGTGACCCACATATCTCCGATTCTCACCAACTGGGAGGAGGTCCAATTTTTCTGGCATGTCGGGCTGAAGTCGGACTTGGTGAAGGTGTCTGCTGTTTCTAGCTGGCCGGCTGATGTAGGGGTCAAAGCTTCCAGGTCCCTGCTCTCTGCCAATCAGGAGGAAGAAGTCTTTGTACCCTCGGTGTTGGAAACTGACTCCCTTAGGCACCAAGAAACCGGGCAATCTGTGATTCCTGATGGCACACATACTCCACCCTACCTGAAGGATGTCATGTCAACCTGGACTGTGTGTGGTCCCGTACTCCTTCTTCTGGTCATTCTGGCAGGCTTGAGGAAGAGGGGCCGTAAAGGGGGGGGTACTGTAACAACCTTGCTGGCATCACTGCATGGTCTCCCATCCCTCGCACACCAACTTACTTTCTGCTTCAAGCCATGCTGTGAAATCTGTCTGTTGCCAGCTCTGTGCCTCTGCTCTCCATGTTTCCAGACTGTGTGTATAGGGTGGCGGCGCCTGAACTCTCTGGTTCTTATGCGGTCTGGGTGCACCTGTGTAATCTGTCCCTGACCAACCACCTGGAGCCCTTGACTATTTATTTTCGCCACTCCCACTGAAACATTGCCTGAGCAATGTCTATACTCAGTTAGTATTCCGCTGCTGAGCTAGCCAGGCCCTGTTCTGTTTGTCTCCTTCTCTGGAGGATTCTCTAGTCTTGCTTTGTACCCTGTCTGCCTGCCGGGAGGCTGAATATCCTGGCCCCTGAGTCTTTGTCCCTGTGCCTCTGTCTGAACTCAGTCTTACCTCTGTCTGTCAGTCTCCTTGTTTGTGGTTCCTTCCCTGCCGTGTCTTTCCTTGTGTCCTCTTTATCTGTGCATCTGCACGGCTCTGTCTGCACGGCTCCCTAGCCGCTCTGTCTGCACGGCTCCCTAGCCGCTCTGTCTGCACGGCTCCCTAGCCGCTCTGTCTGCACGGCTCCCTAGCCGCTCTGTCTGCACGGCTCCCTAGCCGCTCTGTCTGCACGGCTCCCTAGCCGCTCTGTCTGCACGGCTCCCTAGCCGCTCTGTCTGCACGGCTCCCTAGCCGCTCTGTCTGCACGGCTCCCTAGCCGCTCTGCCTGCACGGCACTCCTGCGGCTCTGCCTGCTCCGCACTCCTGCGGCTCTGCCTGCTCCGCACTCCTGCGGCTCTGCCTGCTCCGCACTCCTGCGGCTCTGCCTGCTCCGCACTCCTGCGGCTCTGCCTGCTCCGCACTCCTGCGGCTCTGCCTGCTCCGCACTCCTGCGGCTCTGCCTGCTCCGCACTCATGCGGCTCTGCCTGCTCCGCACTCCTGCGGCTCTGCCTACCTGCACCTCCTGTGTGAACAGGCCCAAACCTGTTCCTTCATACTCCATTCCTTCCTGCCTATATCCATCCCTGTACCTCCTGTGTGAACAGGTCCAGATCCTGTTCCAGCATACACCACTCCCTCCTGCCTACACCTGCTGTGTGAACAGGTCCCTACCTGCTCCTTTTCATACCACGCCAATCTGTCCTGTGTCTCCAAGCCGTGCCCGCCTGTCCTGTGTCTCCAAGCCGTGCCCGCCTGTCCTGTGTCTCCAAGCCGTGCCCGCCTGTCCTGTGTCTCCAAGCCGTGCCCGCCTGCCCTGTGTCTCAGCCGTGCCTGTCGTATCCACCTGCCTGCCTGTCTATAGCCTCTGTCAAGGTGTCCTGTTCCCAAGTGGGATCAGCAGCCACAGCCAGACACCACCCTGGAGTGGCACCCGGCAGCTACCTGCCGCACAAGCCTGACCTCACCATCAGAGGCTGCAGTGAAGACCAAGGAAGCTGCCGTAGTTACGCCCCTTCCAGGGTAGTCTGGTTTGTGGCACAGTGGGGCCACAACCCCCCGGCTCGCGCCATTCAGCCTAGGCGCGAGCGTGACAGTGAGTTCTATATATAGTTCTTCAGCATTCCGAACGCTGTTCACTTAGGACCCCTTCTATTGACTAAAGCAGTGAAGTTACCAACATGATGTTTGGCTTTAGAAAACCAATGTAGATCCATTAAAACCAATGATTTAATGAATATTTGTGTTAGGCTTCATGCACATGAGTGTCTGCATTTTGAGTCATGATACATTCATGATGTTACGCCAGTCTTACTATTCAGAATTTCACGCCTGGGATGACGGCAGATAGGAAGCGTTTTGCAGAGCTCTGATCAGGTGATCATGGGCCAATGACCTGACTGTTGGACCTGCAAATCTTTTTGCTCAACTCTGCTCAAGATGGAACCATGCTATGCATATTATTGTGACCACTTGATTCTGCTTCACGGACGGTGTAGACAATGAGGAGGGATTGGAAGGAACAGCTTAGTGCCAGGTTCAAACGTCTTAGTGGTGAATGCATGGTTCCGGAATGGTATCATTCTTTAGTGCTTCACTCTATGATGTTCACAATGAAGCAAGGATTTTGGAGCTCAGTGTGTGAATAGCAATCTGTGATCACCATATGAAAATATGTTAGAAATAAATGAGTCCATATGTTGGAGCTCTCGATAGAGGGTTTTCCTATTCTAAATGTTTTTATGGGATATTTTGATTTCTATGAATGCCTCTGGTGATGATAATAGTTTATTTATGTCTTTCAGATATATTCTGAGGTTCCTGAGCTATAGAGTATCTACAATGGCCAGAGAAAGGAAAATGAAGTATTTTAGACGGCCAAGTACCTTTGGAAACCTGTGGATGGAATTCCATGAAAGTTATGGTCTCATGAAATATTTATTGCTGGATTTTATCATGGCATTGAGTAACATCCTGAAAGAAATGTCAGCCATTTTGAACAATTTATTTGAGGTTATTGAATTGCCGATTCATTTTGTACTGACTTTAATTAATTTAATATGGATGATTATAAAAATTGTTCTGGTTATTAGGTTAAGGAAAACAGCAATGAACCTTAAAGAACAAAAAGTGCAAGAGAACACCCCCAATATTGACAGAAAGAACATTACTATTCGAAATGGAATGGATTCTTTGGATACCGATGCAGACAGGAAGTAGTCTTACATCATGAAGAAAAATTCTGTACAATCAGAAAATGTAGATAAGGATTTAAAAAATAGGAATTCTCAAATATTTAACCAGGATAAGAAGTATTTTGCTGAAAATCCACACATGTCAACTTTTGAGATGGAACATCATGGTAATTCCAAATGGGGAAATACAAAGGGGCACCTGGAGACCAATAATCTAGGGCTTTGTGGGAGCATTCCCATATATCTAGGACCCAAAATAGTACATATGACCCCTTCTAACATACCTCAAACTGAATAGAGACCACACAACAGAACCCCTACACAAATACAAGCCCATCAAGAAATAGTTTCTCCCAGACTCACTAAACTAATAGAGATGCCAGACAAGACTCTGAACAGAAGACAACCTGAAAATATGGTCCTAAGACCAGTCAACCCTAAATAAATATAGACCACAAATTGAAACCCCTAAAAAAAACTTCTAAGAAATATGTATGCCAGATCAGACATCTTTAAATACACAAAGACCGTAAACCAACCAATGCCTTCCTGTTTAGAATCTGGGTCTAACCTTCTTGTAAAAAGACATCAAACCAGATCCCTAACATACAGTTAGGTTCATATATATTTGGACAGAGACAACATTTTTCTAATGTTTTTGGTTCTAGACATTACCCCCAATGAATTTTAAACAAAACAATTCAGATGCAGTTGAAGTTCAGACTTTCAGCTTTCATTTGAGGGTATCCACATTAAAATTGCATGAAGGGTTTAGGAGTTTCAGCTCCTTAACATGTGCCACCCTGTTTTTAAAGGGTCCAAAAGTAATTGGACAGATTAAATAATTGTAAATCAAAAGTTCATTTCTAGTACTTGGTTGAAAACCCTTTGTTGGCAATGACTGCCTGAAGTCTTGAACTCATGGACATCACCAGACGCTGTGTCTCCTCCTTTTTGATGCTCTGCCAGGCCTTCACTGCGGTGGTTTTCAGTTGCTGTTTGTTTGTGGGCCTTTCTGTCTGAAGTTTAGTCTTTAGCAAGTGAAATGCATGCTCAATTGGGTTGAGATCAGGTGACTGATTTGGCCATTCAAGAATATTCCACTTCTTTGCTTTAATAAACTCCTGGGTTGCTTTGGCTTTATGTTTTGGGTCATTGTTCATCTGTAATATGAAACGACAACCAATCAGTTTGGCTGCATTTGGCTGGATCTGAGCACACAGTATGGCCCTGAATACCTCAGAATTCATTCGGCGATCCGTATAACGACCTTGGCGGTCGTTGGGACCTTGTCACACGGCAGCGATTCTGACGACACAGACCTCGATAGGCGTGCTTCAGCATTGCCTTTTCCACGCCCCTCTGCTCCGATTGGTGGCCACAACTGCGCTATCACTACGCGGTTTGCTTGAGTCTCCCTGTCTGAATTACTAGTGCGCTATTTATTCTTGGATCCACAGTCACTGACACGGGGACACGCGATTATTATAACTGTACATGTTAAATGTTATGATTGCATATAATTGATAGCTGACCTATAAAAGGAAACGCTACAAAGATCCTAATTTGAGACCACCAATCGGAGCTGAGGGAGCGTTGAAAAGACAAAGCAAAATCATGCCTGCTTCCCTGAGTTCTGAGTCGCCAACGAGGTCGCTTGTCGTTGTTATGGCGTCAAACACAGCGATGCATGCTGGCCAGCGGGACACCAACGATCAAAAAATGGCCTAGGACATTCAAGCACGATCAGCGATATTGCAGCGGGGGCCCGGTCACTGCTATGTGTCATACGTAGCAAGATCGCTGGCGAGGTCGCTGTTGCGTCACAAAACCTGTGACGTTTCAGCGATCTCGCTAACGAACTCGCTATGTGTCAAGTACCCTTTAGCCTGTAATATTGACTTGTATGTTGACAATTTGCTGTAACACATTGTGCTCTTATCCTGGATGGCTAGTGATGCTTGCTGATATGCTGATTACACATTGTCCAGGCCAGCCAGTTTGTTGACTTGGAAAATAGAGGAGGAAACACTATACAAATAGATTACATAATCAAACAATGTGATTTGGTTTTATCAGCATTCTTCCCCTTTACCTGTAAATACTGAATAAAGGACACTTGTTTACTGTAAAAATAGGATATATGCCTCTGTATGAGAGTCAGATATTCAGCCAAGACATCCAGAAATCAAAAGGAGAGACAGAGATTTAGCCAAGACATCCAAACATCCAAAGGACCAGAGACAGGACACCAGCCAAGACATCATGGCTCGATCACGAGTTACACAGATTTGTAATTCTACAGGATGACAGCTCCATGGAAACATTTGGAGAAAGCCAGGATTGGGACCTGTGAGATATGGGAAATGATATAATTTTGATCTAATTGAATGCCCTGTCAGATACATCTTGGCTCAGAATACTTGCTCCCAAACTCAGCCCCCACCCTTGGAATTCCCCAGGACCAGTGTTTTTCTTTAATTAGCCCAAGCAAACATGTGTTTGAAGCTCTCTCCGGGAAGGCATAGACCCTGTGTCCCCAGCAATTATCACAGTGGTATGGGCTCCTGTGCAGCTATGAGACAACTGGCTCCCTTTGTTTGCCTCAGGCTGACATGTGGCACTACAGGTCCCAGGCTAAACCAGCACCAGGCTCTGAGATATGGAATCTAGAAAATGACCTATAACAAAAGAATGCAATATCTCTGAGCCTAGCTGAGCACATAATCGGAATCAGCTGTTATGGATGAGTCACCGAAGGAGGAAAAAACAAAAATAATAGCTAAGTCCAGAAAACCAGAGAAGTTGGTAGCTATCGGATTGCAGACCCCTGAACCTATCCACAACAACTAGCAGTAGCCGTGGGGGGTTCCTACGGTGCCCTAGACCCCTCGATCACAGCCGGAGAACTAAATTAGCCTAAAGACAGAAAGGGGAAATCTAAACTGCCCCAGAGCAGACCCCAAAGCAATAGGCAGCCCCCAACATATAATGACTGGGAAGCAAGATGAAAAACACTAACACAGATAGAAAGATAGGTTGAGCAAACGATGGGGCCCAAGCTAACTAAATAGGACAGGATAGAAAAGCTGCTGTCTGCAATCCGCAAAAAACCCTATCCAAAAATGTACCAACAGACTGATAGGAAAAACAGGCCCTGAAGTTGCTAGGCTTCAAAAGACTACAGTCATATGTTAAAGTTTGGGCACCTCTATTAATGTTAACCATTTTTCTTTATAACAATTTTGGTTTTTGCAACAGCTATTTCAGTTTCATATATCTAATAACTGATGGACTCAGTTATATTTCTGGATTCAAATGAGGTTTATTGTACTAACAGAAAATGTGCAATCTGCATTTAAACAAAATTTGACCGGTGCAAAAGTATGGGCACCTCAACATAAAAGTGACATTAATATTTCGTAGACCCTCCTTTTGCAAAAATAACAGCCTCTAGTCGCTTCCTGTAGCTATTAATGAGTTCCTGGATCCTGGATGAAGGTATTTGTGACCATTCCTGTTTACAAAACAATTCCAGTTCAGTTAAGTTTGATGGTCGCCGAGCATGGACAGCCTGCTTCAAATCATCCCACAGATGTTCAATGATATTCAGGTCTGGGGACTGGGATGGCCATTCCAGAACATTGTAATTGTTCCTCTGCATGAATGCCTGAGTAGATTTGGAGCGGTGTTTTGGATCATTGTCTTGCTGAAATATCCATCCCCTGCGTAACTTCAACTTTACTGATTCTTGCACATTATTGTCAAGAATCTGCTGATACTGAGTTGAATCCATGCGACCCTCAACTTTAACAAGATTCCCGGTGCCGGCATTGGCCACACAGCCCCAAAGCATGATGGAACCTCCACCAAATTTTACTGTGGGTAGCAAGTGTTTTTCTTGGAATGCTGTGTTTTTTAACCTCCATGCATAACGCCTTTTTGTATGACCAAACAACTCAATCTTTGTTTCATCAGTCCACAGGACCTTCTTCCAAAATGTAACTGGCTTGTCCAAATGTGCTTTTGCATACCTCAGGCGACTCTGTTTGTGGCGTGCTTGCAGAAACGGCTTCTTTCACATCACTCTCCCATACAGCTTCTCCTTGTGCAAAGTGCGCTGTATTGTTGACCGATTCACAGTGACCCCATCTGCAGCAAGATGATGCTGCTGGTCTTTGGAGGTGGTCTGTGGATTGTCCTTGACTGTTCTCACCTTTCTTCTTCTCTGCCTTTCTGATATTTTTCTTGGCCTGCCACTTCTATATGTATATGTATGTGTACCCTTTTTCCCTTTCCCTTTCTTTTTCCCTTTTCTCCCCTACCTATTTTTCTCTCATTTTTTCCTTCTTTATCGCCTTAAACCAACCCTTGCTTAACATTTCGCCAACTGTATCTGTGAACTGGTGTTGGTTTTAATGGTGATGTATAAAATTTCAAAATAAAGAATTTACAAAAAAAAAAAGAACTGTACCTGTGTTCTTCCATTTCCTTACTATGTTCCTCACAGTGGAAACTAAATCTCTGAGACAACTTTTTGTATCCTTCCCCTGAAAAGCTATGTTGAATAATCTTTGTTTTCAGATCATTTGAGAGTTGTTTTGAGGAGCCCATGATGCCACTCTTCATAGGAGAATCAAATAGGAGAACTACTTGCAAGTGGCCACCTTAAATACCTTTTCTCATGATTTGATACACCTGGCTATGAAGTTCAAAGCTCAATGAGTTTACAAAACCAATTTAGTGCTTCAGGAAGTCAGTAAAAAGTAGTTAGGAGTGTTCAAATCAAGAAAATGATAAGGGTGCCCATACTTTTGCACCGGTCAAATTTTGTTTAAATGCAGATTGCACATTTTCTGTTAGTACAATAAACCTCATTTGAATCCAGAAATATAACTGAGTCCATCAGTTATTAGATATATGAAACTGAAATAGCTGTTGCAAAACCCAAAATTGTTATAAAGAAAAAAGGTTAACATTAATAGGGGTGCCCAAACTTTAACATATGACTGTATATCAGCACTCAGGTATATTCTGAAGACAGAGCCAGAGATCAACAGATCAGAGACAAAAATGGAATTCAGATCACCCCCGGCCGGGGATGGCTGAACTCCAAAAAACAAGGCAAACAAAACCAGAACTAAAGTGTACAAAAGGCAGAGCAAAACTTAGCTTTGAGAAGCAGAAATCAGACTGGTCTCCAAGAATCCAGCAGGAAAATCACCAGCAAGGCAGCAGGGCTTCGGCTGCCTTATATCCAGTCATCAGTTCCTGTGACCCAGTCATCATCTACCTGCTCAGCTGTTTGGTAATCAGCCTCACTACCTTCCTTCGCCAGAAGAGGGAGTTCATCAGACCTCACTGGTGAAGGGAAAAATGAACTCACAACAATCAGCATTCCTTCCTTCACACACCCATCCCCTGGAGCCACCTGTAAAACTGCATTATTGAATTATAAAGCATAGCTAACAGGAAATAAATACAGTAGCCGTATCTGGTTTATGCAGTGGTGCTGCTGCCATTCCATTTAGAGCTTTGGGTGTAAAGTTATGGACATCCACATTTCTGGCCTCGAAACCCATACTCTCAGATATGGGAGGAGGGAGGCTGCCCAGCCCAGGGGCTGGAGCAGCATGTGGGAGGGAGCAGCCTAGGGGATAATAGGCAGCTCCTTATTTTCGACTGGCAGGAGGCGCGCTGCCTGACGCAGCCATGGAATCATGTAACAAAGATTTGGACCTGTGATCCATCACTGCCTCCCTGTGGTCACATGCTACATAACACAATAATTGAAATCTATCTGATCCCTACCCTTTTACTACACTCTTGACTGTGTACCTGTATATTGTATTGTAAATATATACCTGTATTTTTCTAGTGCGCCTTTTGGCGATTAAATATAAAATTAATCTTGTGCTGCTCTTTTGTCTCGATTCACAAATCCCCACATCTGCACGCTCAGTTGGTTATAGTATACGCTACCCCAGGGTTGGTTTCTGACCCAACATAAGCCTGTTTTCGGACGGGGCTCATATTTTGAACGAGGGACTGGTGGCAGCGTACCGTACTGTGTTAGTGAGGAACTCTGACAGTGACAGCCGGGAGGCTTACAGTATATATATATCCCCAGCCTGGACTGGCGATATGTATCCCCCATCACTGGGAGCACCTCAATAACTCGTACCTATAAAGAAAGCCTTTCCGGCGACTATTTGCCCTCGATGAAGTTCCCTGACTGACCTGGGGCAAGTGGTGGTGCCAGAGAGCCGATCCCTGCTGGGTCCTTCTCTCCCCTCCCCAGAGGTGAGTGATGTCAACACACCCCTTCCCCTGTGCGATCCGTCACAGGACTCGCCGGTCACTGACTCATGGAGATGTTCAGAGAAGCCAGGTTGTGATCCTCTGGTCAACTGTCCTTGTACCTCAATGAACTGTCACCTTCCTAAGCATGTCCTTACCTCTGTTTGTGCCACAGGTGGGGTAGTCTGCCTTGGAAGTTGAAGCCAGGTCGTGACCCTCCGGTCCACTGGCCTTGTATCTCAATGGTCTGTTCATCTTACTAAGCTTGTCGTTACCTTCTCTCTGTGTGTGCCACAAGAGGGGTAGACAGCCATGGAAGCTCTGATGTCACAGCTGCTCTTATCCCGGCGAGTTAGCGGAAGGGTGAGACCAGCGTCGGACTGGTCCACCGGAGAACCGGAGGATTCTCCGGTGGGCCCTGGCATCTGGTGGGCCCTGGCACCTGCTGGCATACAGGGCCATCAGTTGCCTAGGGCTCCCACTGCTCCAGGGGCCCCCAGCCAGTGGTCTGCCGCTAATAGCGGCACACCACACAGCTGCTATGGGGGCCCTGTGCCAGCGGAGCAGCCCCTGTCCCCGCTACTAAAGAGAAATGAATATTCACTGCTTCCCACGCCCACATGGGCGTGGCAAGCAATGAATATCATTTCACTCTCGGGCTGCACTCCCCGGGGCCCTGCCCCCCAGCCTGGGCAGCCGGCGCCGCCCTCAATTGCAATGGAAGAGAGAGCATCTCTCTCCCATGAGTCCCCTCTGCTCCTGACTCACAGGCAATGCGCGATGACGTCACTTCATCGCGCACCCGCTGTGTGTCTGGCAGACGGGACAGCTCCTGAGTCTGAAGCAGGCATCAGCGTGGGAGCGAGGAGGAGAGGTGAGTATTGTGATTTTTTTTTTTTATATCTCTATAGATAGATATAGAGATAAATAGATATATAGATAGATCAAGAGATAGATATAGAGAATAGATATAGAGATATAATATATCTATATCTATCTATCTATCTATCCATCTATCTATCCATCTGTCCATAGATCTATCTATTTATTCCATATCTATCTATCTCTATATCTATCTCTCTCTATATCTATCAATCTTTATCGCTATCTCTATATCTATCGATCTATATCTATCTATCTCTATATTTATCTAGCTATCTCTATATCTATCTACTGTATATCTATTTCTATATCTTTCTCTATATCTGTCAATCTATATCTCTCTCTATCTATCTATCTCTCTATCTCTCTCTATATATCTATCTATCTCTATCTCTCTCTATCTATATCTATTTCTATATCTATCTCTATATATATCGCTCTCTCTTTCTATCGATCTATCTATATATCTATCCATCTATCTATCTCTATATCTATCTATCTCTATCTGTATATCTATCTATCTATCTATCTCTATATCTTACATATAGAGATAGATATAGAGATAGATATAGAGTTAGATAGATATAGAGATAGATAGATAGATATAGAGATAGATAGACTATCTATCTTTCTATGTCTCTCTATACCTATCTATAGCTATCTATATCTATCTATCCATTTGTCCATAGATCTATCTATTTATCCCATATCTATCTATCTATATCTCTAAATCTATCTATCATCTATCTATCTATCTCTATATCTATCTTTCTATTTATCTATAGCTATTTATATATCTATCTATCTATCCATAGATCTATTTATCCCATATCTATCTATCTATATAGTGTTATACCCTATGAGGAGGCAGCATTATACCCTATGAGGGGGTGCATTATACCCTATGAGGGGGGAAGCATTATACCCTATGAGGGGGCAGCGTTATACCCTATGAGGGGGTGCATTATACCTTATGAGGGGGTGCATTATACCCTATGAGGGGGGAAGCATTATACCCTATGAGGGGGCAGCGTTATACCCTATGAGGGGGCAGCGTTATACCCTATGAGGGGGTGCATTATACCTTATGAGGGGGTGCATTATACCCTATGAAAGGGCAGCATTATACCCTATGAGGGGGGAAGCTTTATACCCTATGAGGGGGTGCATTATACCCTATGAGGGGGGAAGCATTATACCCTATGAGGGGGCAGCGTTATACCCTATGAGGGGGTGCATTATACCTTATGAGGGGGTGCATTATACCCTATGAAAGGGCAGCATTATACCCTATGAGGGGGGAAGCATTATACCCTATGAGGGGGCAGCGTTATACCCTATGAGGGGGTGCATTATACCCTATGAGGGGGTGCATTATACCCTATGGGGGGGCAGCATTATACCCTATGAGGGGGTGCATTATACCCTATGAGAGGGCAGCATTTTACCCTATGAGGGGGCAGCGTTATACCCTATGAAGGGGTGCATTATTATACCCTATGAGGGGGGCAGCATTATACCCTATGAGGGGGGCAGCATTATATTCTATGAGATGGCTGCATTATATTCTATGAGGAGGCTGCATTATACTATATGAGGGGGCTGCTTTATATTCTATGAGGGAGGCTACCCCAACTCCTGCTACATAGTTAAGACATGTACTACCTTATATTATACCCGGATATAATCATGTTATACTGCACAATTGGTTGTCTTGCATTTATTTCTATGTAGCTACATAGTGGGCCCCAAGAATGATTTTCTCTGGTGGGCCCAAGGTGCTCCAGTCCGACGCTGGGCATATCAGAGATAAAATCCATTGAAATATGGGTCCATGGCCTCCTGGGCACCGGCAAAGGCATCAACAAGCCACTAGAGCGAGAACAAGGTTTAGACCGGGAGCAAGTCCCAGAGGACTGCACAAAATTCCTGACATCATGAGACAAGGCGGGCCACCAAAAAGACCGACTCACCAGATCTCTAGTACAAAAAATACCTGGATGACCAGCCAATGCAGAGCAATGAACTTCAGACATCACTCTCTTCCTCCACTGGTCAGGAACATACAACTTTCCACTGGGAGAACGCTCAGGTTTGTCCTCCTGAAACTCTTCCAGAGCACGTCTCAAATCGGGCGAGATGGCAGAAAGAACTACCCCCTAGCCTAAGATGGTAGCAGGCTTAGTCACAACAGGAGAATCAGCAAGGAAACTCCTAGAGAGGGTGTCTGCCTTGACATTCTTAGTGCCCGGAAGAAAAGAGACCACAAAATCAAAACGTGTGAAAAACAAGGCCCACCTAGCCTGTCTAGGATTCAAGCGCTTGGCCGACTCCAGGTAAATCAAATTCTTGTGGTCAGTAAGGACCACGACTTGGTGTTTGGCTCCCTCCAACCAATGTCTCCACTCCTCAAATGCCCATTTCATGGCCAACAGTTCCCGATTCCCCACATCATAGTTACGTTCAGATGGAGAGAACTTTCGGGAAAAGAAAGCACAAGGATTCATTTTAGATGTTACAGGATCTTTTTGGGACAACACCGCTCCTGCACCAATCTCAGAAGCGTCCACCTCCATCTGAAATGGGAGTGAGACATCAGGTTGCCGCAAAACCGGAGCAGAAGTGAATCTTCGCTTCAGCTCTTGAAAGGAAGAAACAGCCTCCGGAGACCAATTCAGCACATCAGCACCCTTCCTAGTCAAATCCGTCAATGGCTTGGCAATACCAGAAAAATTAGCTATAAATTTCCGATAAAAATTATCAAAACCCAAAAACTTCTGGAGGGCCTTCAAAGAAGTGGGCTGAACCCAATCATAAATGGCCTGTACCTTGGCCGGGTCCATTTCAACAGTTGACGGAGACAAAATAAATCCCAAAAATGAAATCCTCTGTACCCCAAAAAGGCATTTCGATCCCTTGACATACAGGGAATTCTCCCTCAGAATCCGGAACACAGTCCGAACATGTTCCACATGAGTGTCCCAATTCTTGGAGAAGATCAAAATATCATCCAGATAGATAATCAAAAACTTATCCACAAAGTCTCGGAATATATCGTTCATGAAGCACTGGAAGACAGAAGGGGCATTAGTGAGCCCAAAAGGCATCACCAGGTACTCAAAATGTCCCTCCGGAGTATTAAACGCCGTCTTCCATTCATCCCCATGCTTAATGCAAATAAGATTATACGCCCCCCTGAGGTCAAGCTTGGTAAACCAGCAAGCACCTTTAACTCTGGAGAATAGATCAGAAATCAGGGGTAACGGATACTGATATTTAACAGTAATTTTGTTGAGGGCACGATAGTCAATACAAGGCCTTAATGAACCATCCTTTTTAGCCATGAAAAAAAACCCAGCACCTAAGGGTGAAGAGGATGGTCTAATATGACCCTTCTCCAATGCCTCCTTAACCCCCTTCACGACCTATGACGCCTACGTAGGCGTCATGAAAAGCAGTGCCCAAACGACATATGACGCCTATGTAGGCGTCATGCTATAAATAGCCCCCCTGCGGGTCGGGTGACCAGGGTCACTGAAAGGTCACCCGACCCGCACACAAAGGACCCTTCAGAGTTAACACCTGGGGGTGTGGCTTAGCCCCCACGTGCCTACGATCGCTCTGATTGGCTGTTAAAAGTGAAACTGCCAATCAGAGCGATTGTAATATTTCACCAATGAAAATTGGTGAAATATTACAATCCAGCCATGGCCGATGCTGAAATAGCATCGGACATGGCTGGACACCGAGACCCGACCCCCCCACACCGACAGACGGCACCGATCGGCTCCCGCCACCGTCTGACGGCACCGATCGGCAGCCGCCGTCATGATCTGCCCCTCCGCCTTCCCTCCGCCCCCCCAGCCCTCCGATCGCCCCTCCGATCACCCACTCTCACCCTCCTTTGTGCCTCTGACCTCCCGCTATCCGTCCCGGTGTCCTGCCGTCCAGCGTCATGGGCGCCGCCATCTTGCAAGATGGCGGGCGCATGCGCAGTGCGCCGAATCGAATCTGCAACGCTGCAGATTCATTCATTTATTTTGATCACTATGATAAACTTTCATAGTGATCAAAATAAATAAAAAGTAAATCACCGTCCCCCTTATCACCCCCATAGGTAGGGACAAATAATAAAATATATATATATTTTTTTCCATTAGGGTTAGGGCTAGGGTTAGGTCTAGGATTAGGGTTGGACTAAGGGTTAGGGTTGGACTAGGGGTTAGGGTTGAACTTAGGGTTAGGGTTAAATTTAGGGTTAGGGTTGGAATTGGGATTAGGGTTGGGTTGGGGTTGGGATTACGGTTAGGCTTGTCGTTAGGGTTAGAGTTGGGATTTCGTTAGGGGTGTGTTGGGATTAGTGTTGTGGTTAGGGTTATGATTAGGGTTGGGATTAGGGTTAGGGGTGTGTTGGGGTTAGGGTTGGAGATAGAATTGAGGGGTTTCCACTGTTTAGGCACATCAGGGGCTCTCCAAACGCGACATGGAGCCACCATTTATTCCAGCCAATTTTGCGTTCAAAAAGTCAAACGGTGCTCCCTCCATTTCGAGCCCCGACGTGTGCCCAAACAGTGGTGTACCCCCACTTATGGGGTGTCAGGGTACTCAGGAAAAATTGCACAACAACTTTGGGGGTCTAATTTCTCCTGTTACCCTTGGGAAAATAAAAAAAATGGGGGCTAAAATAATTATTTTTGGGGAAAAAAAAAGATTTTTTATTTTCACGGTTCTGCGTTATAAACTTCTGTGAAGCACTTGGGGGTTCAACGTGCTCACCACACATTTAGATAAGTTCCTTGGGGGGGTCTAGTTTCCAAAATGGGGTCACTTGTGGGTGGTTTCCACTGTTTAGGTACATCAGGGGCTCTGCAAACGTAACATGACGCCCACAGACCATTCCATCAAGTCGGCATTTCAAAACGTCACTACTTCCCTTCTGAGCCCCAACGTGTGCCCAAACAGTGGTCCCCCCCACATATGTGGTACCAGCGTACTCAGGACAAGCTGGACAACAACTTTATCCTGTTACCTATGTGAAAATAAAAAATAGCAGGCTAAAAATTTATTTTTTGAGGGAAAAAAAATATTTTTATTTTAACGGCTCTGCGTTATAAACTTCTGTGTAGCACCTGGGGGTTCAAAGTGCTCACTATGCACCTAGATAAGTTCCTTAGGGGGTCTAGTTTCCAAAATGGGGTCATTTGTGGGGGAGCTCCAAAGTTTACGCACACAGGGGCTCTGCAAACACAACATGGTGTCCGCTAACGATTGGAGCTAATTTTCCATTCAAAAAGTCAAATGATGCTCCTTCCCTTCTGAGCCATGCCGTGCGCTCAAACAGTGGTTTTCCCCCACATATGGGGTACCAGTGTACTCAGGACAAACTGGACAACAACTTTTGGGGTCCAATTTATCCTGTTACCCTTGGGAAAATAAAAAATAGCGGGCTAAAAAATCATTTTTGAGGAAAAAAAAATTATTTTTTTATTTTCACTGCTCTGCGTTATAAACTTCTGTGAAGCACTTGGGGCTTCAAAGTGCTCACCACACATCTAGATAAGTAACTTCGGGGGTCTAGTTTCCAAAATGGGGTCACTTGTGGGGGAGCTCCAATGTTTAGGCACACAGGGGCTCTCCAAATGCGACATGGTGTCCGCTAACGATTGGAGCTAATTTTCCAATCAAAAAGTCACATGGCGCTCCTTCCCTTCCGGGCCTTGCGGTGCGCCCAAACATTGGTTTATGACCACATATGAGATATTGATGTACTCAGGAGAAATTTCCCAACAAATTTTAGGATCCATTTTATCCTGTTGCCCATGTGAAAATGAAAAAACTGAGGCCAAATAAAATTTTTGTGAAAAAAAAAAGTACTTTTTTTTTTTACAGATCAATTTGTGAAGCACCTGGGGGTTCAAAGTGCTCACTATGCATCTAGATAAGTTCCTTGGAGGGTCTTGTTTCTAAAATGGGCTCACTTGTGGGGGAGCTCCAATGTTTAGGCACACAGGTACTCTTAAAACAAGACATGGCAACCACTAAACATTCAAGCATATTTTACATTCAAAAAGTAAAATGGCGCTCCTTGCCTTCTGAGCCCTGCCGTGCGCCCAAACAGTGGTTTATGACCACATATGAGGTATCAGTATACTCAGGAGAAATTGCCCAACAAATTTTAGGATACATTTTATCCTGTTACCCATGTGAAAATGAAAAAACTGATGCTAAAATAAAATTTTGGTTGGAAAAATTAAAATGTCCATTTTTTCATTCCATGTTGCTTTAGTTCCTGTGAAGCACCTGAAGGGTTAATAATCTTCTTGAATGTAGTTTTGAGTAGCTTGAGGGGTGCAGTTTTTAGAATGGTGACACTTTTGGGTATTTTCTGCCATTTAGACCCCTCAAAGTGACTTCAAATGTGAGGTGGTCCCTAAAAAAAATGGTTTTGTAAATTTTGTTGTAAAAATGAGAAATTGCTGGTCAACTTTTAACCCTTATAACTTCCTAACGAAAAAAAATGTTGTTTCCAAAATTGTGCTGATGTAAAGTAGACATGTGGGAAATGTTATTTATTAACTATTTTGTGTCACATAACTCTCTGGTTTAACAGAATAAAAATTCAAAATTTGAAAATTGCAACATTTTCAAAATTTTCGCCAAATTTCCATTTTTTTCACAAATAAACGCAAAAACTATCAACCTAAATTTACCACTATCATGAAGCCCAATATGTCACGAAAAAACAATCTCGGAATCGCTAGGATGCGTTGAAGCGTTCCTGAGTTATTACCTCATAAAGGGACATTGGTCAGAATTGCAAAAAATGGCCAGGTCATTAACGTCAAAATAGGCTGGGTCATGAAGGGGTTAATATAGGATCGCATAGCCTCGTGCTCGGGTACAGATAAATTGAAAAGCCGACCCTTGTGGAATTTACACCCCGGGTTCAGCTCAATTGCACAGTCATAACTCCTATGAGGAGGCAAAGACGCAGACTCATTCTCACTAAATACATCATAAAAGTCAGCCAAATAGTCAGGAACATCATGCGACTGGGGAGAGGTGGAGAAAACAGGAGCATCACTAAGGGCACACTGACAACCCCAACTCATCACAGACAAATATTTCCAATCCAGAACTGGATTATGGATTTGCAACCAGGGAAACTCCAGAACAATGGTATCATGCAAATTATGCAACACCAAAAATCTGCAATTTTCTTGATGGTCTGGGGCGACCCGCATTACCACCTGGGTTCAAAACTGAGGTTTATTCTTTGCCAAAGGAGTAGCATCAATATCCCTCAAAGGGATAGGCGTCCGCAGAGGTGTCATAGGAAGTCCACAACGTTTAGCAAAATCCAAGTCCATCAGGTTAAGAGCTGCTCCTGAATCCACAAAAGCCTTGGCGGAAAATGTGAACAGGGAGCAGATCAGAGTAATTGCCAGAAGAAACTTAGGTTGAACACCACCCACAGAAAACGTGTGTGCACAACGTTTCTCTCGTTTAGGGCAGACTAATAATATGCGAGGCACCTCCACAAAAAAAACACAGCTTATTACGCCTTCTGAACTCCTGACGTTGCGCCCTAGACAAAACTATCACATTGCATAGGTTCAGACATTTGTTCAACAGGTGGCAACATCTCTCGTGTAGTTTTGCGTTCACGTAAACGCCGATCCACCTGAATGGCTAATGACATAGAATTGTCAAGACCAGAGGGAACAGGAAATCCCACCATAGTATCTTTTACAGTTTCTGACAAACCCTTCTGAAAGAGAGCTGCCAAGGCATCATCATTCCAGGTAGTAAGGACCGCCCACTTTCGGAATTTTTGACAGTACAACTCTGCCGAATCCCGACCCTGGCTTAATGCCAACAGGGTCTTTTCAGCCTGATCAATAGCATTAGGTTCATCATACAACAACCCCAAGGCCTGAAAAAATGCGTTCACATTATTCAGAATAGGATCATCAAGTTTCAAAGAAAACGCCCAATCCTGGGGATCGCCGCGCAGCAAAGAGATGACAATTTTAACCTGCTGCGGAGTTCCCCGACGAGTTAGGCTTCAAGGCATAAAATAATTTACAATTATTTTTGAAATTCAAGAATTTAGACCGATCCCCAAAAAACACATCCGGAGTGGGAATCTTTGGTTCAGCAGCATGTGAATGAGCAAGATAGGCGGAAATTCCCCGCACTTCAACAGCAAGCTGCTCCACACGATCAGACAATTGCTTCATCTCCATTGAGAGAAAAATTCCCCCTACGGCCTCAGAGATATAGAGGAAAAAATATGCACACAAAAAAAAATTCTGACACTTTTTTTTTTACAATTCTCTCCTGCTATTGAGTACCCTAGGATCTGTGGTAAGGCTGGTGATTCTGTTATGATGAGTCACCGAAGGAGGAAAAAACGAAATACCAGCTAAGTCCAGAAAAAGCAGAGAGGATGGCAGCTATCGGATTGCAGACCCCTGAACCTATCCACAACAACTAGCAGTAGCCGTGGGGGGTTCCTACGGTGCCCTAGACCCCTCGATCACAGCCAGAGAACTATATAGCCTAAAGACAGAAAGGGGAAAACTAAACTGCCCCAGAGCAGACCCCAAAGCAATAGGCAGCCCCCAACATATAATGACGGTGAAGCAAGATGAAAACACTAACACAGATAGAAAGACAGGTTGAGCAAATGATGGGGCCCAAGCTAACTACATAGGACAGGATAGGAAAGCTGCTGTCTGCCATCCGCAAAAACCCTATCAAAATGAGCCAACCGACTGATAGGAAAAACAGGCCCTGAATTCGCTAGGCTTCAAAAGACTCTATCAGCACTCAGGTATATTCTGAAGGCAGAGCAAAAGATCAACAGATCAGAGACAAAAATGGAATTCAGCTCACCCCTGGCCGGGGATGGCAGAACTCCCAAAAAACAAGGCAAAACAAAAACAAAACTGAAGAGTACAAAGCAGAGCAGAAAAACTTAGCTTTGAGATGCAGGAATCAGACTGGTCTCCAAGAATCCAGCAGGAAAATCACCAGCCAGGAAGAAGGGCGTCGGCAGCCTTATATCCAGTCCTCAATTCCAGCCACCCAGTCATCATCTAGCTGCCCAGGTGTCTGATAATCAGCCTCACTATCTTCCTTCACCAGAGGAGGGAGTTCATCAGACCTCAATAGTGAAGGGAAAAAATGAACTCACAACAGGAGCCATTTTGAGTTTCCAGAGCCTTTGTGCTACCAGTAACATGGAAGCTCCCTATATTTCATTTAGCTGATGACGGACCTGAGCCAGGGCTTTATTTTTTTGTGGATTGAGTTAAAGCTTTTATTGGGAACATTTTACATAATGTTTGTGATCACATTTATCCGACCCTCTACGCTGACCACTTACTTTGGGGTTTCCATCTAAATCTCCGAGTGACAAAATTAAGATGAAATCCCTGAGGAATCCATTCACTATAATGAGGCAACAGAGTTACTCTGGACTCCGTCTGGCCACTTTTCAGAACTGCACAAAACTGTGGTCGACGGCACTTTTATGCAATCCTAAAAAGACGGACACCGCCGGATTACAGGTCCACAGTGCCTCCATCTGCCTCATTATAGGGAATCTTCCGCTAGAGGTACCGTCTGAATCACGTATTTTTATTATTTATATTTTTTCTTTTTAGGCCCATACACCTGGATCAATAACATATTATTGATTGAGTACTTTACACCTCCTGACCCATCAGATTTATATAATATCATTTTTAAAAAATTATACTGTTTTTACTGTTATTATTCCAGCACAGGCACTTGTTTTTAATATTAATAATCATACTACTTATTGCCACTTGTAAGAATAAAGGCTTTTCTCTTTTCAACATCTTTGTGGTTCTTGAGATATTATTATTATTGTACAAATTATTATTATTATTTTTATATATATCGTTTTGGGACCTTTTTTCTTTGGGATAATTTTCTTGTTCATGTCTCAGTGGTTATCACTCTTTTTTCTCAATACACCCCATTATTAAAAAACAAAAAGAAAGGTCCTCCAATCAAGGTAAAAATTGTATTTTATTAAGACATATAATATAAAACATATAAAACAGACGGCAAACCATACTGAAAATGAAAAAGCAAAAAACACATCCACTGGGTGAACGATGGCGGTACACATACATATATTTGATAAAAGATAAATATAATGTCACATATCAAAGAGTATACAGCTGGTAAGAAATCACTGCATATACTATATCAAAAAAATACACAGAAGCAGTGGTTACATAATAAGATATATAAGCGTAAATGCAAAGAAATATATTTCTATATATAAAAGATATTTAAATTGATATTGCTGGTTTCCTATATCTGATCTCTCTCCATAAGGGAACAAAGCCCACATAAAGTGCAACATGCTGTAAATTTATAAGGAGAGAGCCAAACATAAGAAATGCACCACATAGCTCAAATAGAATTGCATCTGTATGAAGTGTATTTACCAGGAAAAAAAATCACCCAGGGTCCCCCTGACCCGCGTTTCGATGTGGATGTCTTCCTCAGAAGGGGTGCTGAACCTCCCATTTCAAAAGGTCACCTTTATATAGCCATGTGTAAAGTAATCCTCATTCCCAATGAAATTCACCTGTGAGATGACTGGCTCCGGTAATCAGTGCATCATCATGAGTCCACATGTGTCGGAAGTGTGCCTCCAGAAAAGACCGCCGTACTATAGAGGTTCCAAGAGCGCTATCATGTTTGCGCAGTTTCCGGAGGTGCAACTTCATAATAATCCCGGCAGCGTCTCTCCCTTGTCACGTTTGAGACTGGAAATGCGCACGCCATCTTGATCCTTAGTAGTAGAAAGTATACTCAGTTGCCATAGAGAACCGGCGTCACCGTTCACGTCAGTATCACCGCCCTAACAGGAAGTGTATAACATTGTCATAGAAACAACACGTCATACATTACATCAGAGTCCTGTTTAGTGAAGCCAGTCCCCTGCAACACAGGTGCCGATAAGACAAGTATGGATAGAGGCACATATCACAACACTGCCACATTCCGTGCAACCAGACTATTACACCGATGGTATGGATAGGATGGATACAGATCAGGGCACAATCTGAACAAATGGTTTCGTTCCACTAACATAGACGCACAGTGTAGCCACAACTAACCTCAATATATTTTGAAAAGAACACCCAATTCATCAGTCATTCATCCACTGATGAACATACACATCAATCTTAGTAAAAATGAATTTATATAGAATTTTATGACCAAACGGGTGATGCATGAGGGCCCTCATGCATCCCCCTAGTCATTTCTAAAGTGCATCCCGTCTCCAAGACTTTACACGTGCCGCGCCAATTCTTTGGAATGCACTTCCCAGGTCAATACGATTAGTCCCCAATCCCCACAATTTTAAGCGTGTCCTGAAAACGCATTTATTCAGACTGGCCTATCGCCTCAACACATTAACCTAACCTATCCCTGTGTGGCAGAGCCAAAAGTTTTACCATAACCAGGTTCCCAGCATCATGTTCCCACATGCTTTATGCATCCATTAGCCCTCTGTGTCTGTACTGTTACACACTTAACATTATGGCTGGTCCATACAATCAGAGCAACTGTTACCACCCACCTTTCGTGTCTCCCTCTTTCCTCATAGACTGTAAGCTTGCGAGCAGGGCCCTCACTCCTCTTGTTATTTGTTATAATCTACTGTATGTGATTATTGTTATGCTGTAATGTCTATTGTCTGTACAAATCCCCTCTGAAATGTAAAGTGCTGCGGAATATGTCGGCGCTATAAAAATAAAATTTATTATTATATTATCTTATAACAATGGATATATATCTATCAAAAAATAGATATTTTTTAGAAAAAGAAAAATGTTAAGTGAAAATAAAAAATAAATTAAATTAAAAATAATTTAAAAAAAAATAAAATAAAAAATATAAAAAAAGAAAAAATAAATACTAAAAACTAAATAAAAAACAAAAAATAAAAAAACAAGAAATAAAAAATACAAGAAATAAAAAAAAATAAATTAAAATATAATGCAAAAAAATAAATAAATAAATAAATAAATAAAGTGATAAATGCACCCAAGGTGAAAAGTGCAAAATTATGGAACCATAACCAAAGGTGAATTATTGATATAAATTCAATCAATATAAAAAAAACACATCCAAAGGTGAATAATTACGGTGAATTATTTATTAAAGTGCAAATGCATATAAATAAATGTGACTGAAGACATCACCATGTGAATTGTGGCAAATATACATAGTGATGAAGAATATGCGAAAATGCATACTATGAAGTTGATTATCCTAAAAATGTGAAAAATATACATGCAAACTGGTTGAATGCAAACTGGTTGAATGCAACCTATGTGTAAAGTGAAATTTTTTTTTCTCATATATACTTACCAAATAAAAATAAAAAATGGAAAAACATTTTTTATATATGCAACTATGAAAGTGCACTCCAGCAATACCAAGAAAATATAAACAATAAATACATTAGTACAATATTGCTTAAAAAAATATGGTTATAAAACAGATGTTTCCAACTGGAATATACAGTCCAGAGACAGCTGAAAAAGATATATGTATCCATCCTGTGGTGTTCTTTTTAGTGGATTCTTCAGTTGGAAATTATTCAAAGAAGACCAGACATCCAAAAGTGGAGCCAAAACCAATAGGACTAAAGGAGATATATCCATCTTAGGGTGTTCCCTTCAAAAATAGATCCAAGACCGATAAGGCTGAAGGAGATATATCTATCCCAGGGTATTCTTTTCAAATTAATTTCTTGAGGTATCCAAGTAGGAATTGTGCAAAAGACCAAATATCTAGGATTAAAATCCAGATAGATAGCCTTCCAATAAAGGAACTCAGGTAGACTCCATCCAAAACTTCCCAAAGGAAAACCGGACATCCATAGATAGTTTAAAAACATTTTTTCTCCTGCAACACGTATAGGTGACCAAGGAAAAAAAATGACACTAAAAAATAAAAAACAACAATTACACACAAAGAATGAATAAAAACAAGTGAATAGCAAAATTTATTCACAAAAAGAGAGCATAGCTCAGGACTTCATTTAAACCTTTAGGGCGTACTGTCTGCAGTTTCCAAATCCATCTTGATTCCATCTGTGAGAGATTCTTCCCAACATTTCCCCCACAGTGATCCATTGAGACACAATCAATGCCAATGACTTTTAGAAGCTTCGAATCACAATTATGTGCAATTTTAAAGTGTTTTGGGATTGGCTTCAACGATTTCCAATCTGTGATTTTCTCAGCATTAATAATATCTAACACATGCTCACGGATTCTGACGCATAATTTTCTTGTTGTAAGACCTACATATACAAGATTACATGGACACTTTGCGTAATAGATAACCCCTTCCGTGTTGCACGTGATATGTTTCCTAATTTCGAATTGTCTATTCCCATCACTTGAATGGAAAATGGTTTCACGTTTCATATTCGGACATGCAAGACAAGAGCCACATGGAAAAAAGCCCTCCTTCAGATTACTCGCACCGAAGAAATTTTTTGGTAAATCACCAACAAAATTGCTCTTCACAAGATGGTCCTTTAAATTTTTAGCCCTCCTGTATGTAATGGAGGGATGATCCGAGATATACTCTCGAAGTACTGAATCTGTAGTTAATAGCGGCCAAAATTTTCCAAGTGCCTTTTTCATATCATACCATTGATCATTATATTGAGAAATAAACCTCACCTGTTCCTTTCCCCTTTTGTTCTCTTTACGTGATTGTGATAAAGTGCTTCTCTCAGTGCACAGAGCCCTCCTCAGACCCTTCCTAATAGATCTTCGACTATATCCTCTTTTGAGAAATCTCCGGGACAATTCACGTGACTATAAAGCAAAGGAATTGGCATCAGAGCAATTACGTTTCAATCTTAAAAATTGTCCCGTAGGAATATTATTGATCAAATGACTTGGGTGTGAGGAGGAGGCATGCAGTAATGAATTCACTGCAGTGCTTTTCCTATAAATGCTTGTTTGTAAGCAGTCCTTTTGATCCTTGTATAGCAAAATATCCAGGAATTCAATAGATTCCTGGCTCTGTTTACTGGTTAGATGAATACTGTATCTGTTCTTATTTAGTTCAAGGATGAATTCTTCTAAATGACATTCAGACCCTTGCCATAGAAAAAGAACATCATCTATGAATATAGTCCAGATTAGTACTTTCTCAGAGTGTTTCACTGGGTTGGACTGAAAGCATTCCCGCCCCCACAGCCCCAGGAAAAGGTTTGCATAGGAGGGCGCGAACGCCGCTCCCATGGCCGTTCCCTGGAGCTGTAGGTAGCGGACACCCTTGAATAGAAAGAAGTTGTGGCTGAGGCTGAATTCCAAAGCCTCAAGCAAAAAATCCCTGAGTTGAACTTCCATGTCTGTAGTGGACAGAAAAAACACCCCATTATTAGTTATGGATATACGGTGATGGCTATTTTACCTATTTTTTAATTATTGTGTTATTTTGGACATATATTGTGGGTGTGTTGGTGCTTCCTTGTGAACCATTTTATGGTAGTTGTGATGTTTTGTTTTTTTTTCTCAATTATTTTTATTGAGGTTGAACAAGAAAACAAGTCAAAACAATGACAACCATAGTTACAGCCACCATATATAAGAAACTAGGGGAACGAGAGGAGAAAATAAGGAGCAGAAAGTGGGGACCGACAAATGAAAAACAGGAAAGGAAGGGGGGGGGGAAGGGGTGAGGGGAGGAACAGGTATTAATGGCATCGATAGAACTATGTGTAACAGCAAGTACACACAATAAGTTTCAATGTTCTGCAGTACAGTAATATATTCCAAAAAGGAAAGAAAACAAACATCCAATATTCAATATCCGGCATCTTAATTATATACGGCTAAGCAGGCTGGAGTGGGGCAACCGTGGAGTGTCTACTATGTATCCAGGGGTGCCAAATGTTCTGTCTTTTTATTATGACGGTCATCGAGTGAGCTAGTGCTAGTTCAAGCTGGCAGTGAGTTTTAATTCTATCAATTAGTCCTGCAACCTCTGGGGGGGTGGGATCTTTCCATCTAGCTGCTGTCAACACTCTAGCAGCTATCAAAATATGTGACAGTGTACCTCTAAGAATATGAGGAATTTCGTTCAGGCCAATGTGTAAAATGGCCTGGCTTGGGGTCAGAGTCATCTGGATACCCAAGACTTGTGAGATCAATAAATCAACACCCCTCCACCAAGGCTGGACCACCGGGCAGGACCACCAAGTATGCTCAAGAGAACCCCTCATCCCACACCCTCTCCAGCATTCACCAGACCCACCAGCTCCAAAATGTGCCGTTCGGACCGGGAACTGGTACCATCTCAGGTGCGTCTTTTTCAACTGCTCCAGATGGTTCACACATGAAGAGACCCGTACAACTTCACACAATCCTTCCTCCCAGTCAACAGGTTCGGAGAGAAAACCCAGATCCCGCTCCCACCTGATCAAATAGGGCAGTTTTGTATTATCTGGCGGGTCATTCAGGGCTCTATATAATTATGAGATACCTCTTGGGCCAGAATCAGGCAGCAGAAAATAACCGTTAACTGTGTTATTTAGTTGTGAATTGAAAAAAACAGAGTCCGGTGAATTATGCAACATAGGACGTATTTGTAGGTATTGGTAAAAACACCTCCGGGTGGCCGGAAACTCAGCAGCCAGTTGGTCGTAGTTGTGATGTTTTGATCTCTGTTATTGCATTTTATTTCAAAGGCCAAAAAACGTAATTCTGGAGATTCAATTTTTTTCTTGTTACATCGTTTACAAGTCTGATTAATTTACTTTATATTTTGATAGATAGGACATTTCTGAATGAAGCAATATCAAATATGTATCACTAAATTTCCCTGTCTAAACAATTAAGCAAGAATTAGGAATCCAAAGAGTTTTAGCAAAACATAGTAAATTTTATTACACAATAACTAAAAACAAGAGCATCATTGCTAGTGCAGGCAGTGATAGGCATAATTGACACAAAATCACACCTAAATAAATAAATCAATGCATACATTCAATAGTGAAGAATTTTTATCTACCAAAGTGCATAGTAATGAATCACACCCGTTAATTGAATTAATCTACAGGGTGCTGGGTTAGTCACATTTGCATAATTAGATGGTACACATAGATTAATATTAGCAGGCTAATTCCTGCTACTAAGAGTAAGAGTCTTGTAGATTGTAAGCTTGCGAGCAGGGACTTCACTCCTAATGTCACTGTTTGAATTGTCTTAACTTGTATTGAATTTATTGTCTGTACATGTCCCCGCTTAATTGTAAAGTGCTGCGGAATATGTTGGCGCTATATAAATAAAAATTATTATTATTATTATTAAGAGTTATCCCAGCAACTACTAGCAGGGATTAGCCCGCTACTGTAACCATCAGAGCAAGGGTTAGCCCGCTGTTATATAGTATACATAAAGATGTGAATGTCATGAACAGTTTTCACTGCATGAAAAAAATCTAACTACATACATATAAGTAAAGCAAACTCGAATAATTTGAAGGTGCTGAGATACATTTACAAGGAGTGACAAAAGTGCTGCCGCTCCCTGCCGCCCCGTTAATTGAATTAATCTACAGGGTGCTGCGCTAGTCACGTTTGCATAATTAGATAGTACACATAGTAGCAGGGATTAGCCCGCTAATATTAATCTAAGAGTAATTCTTAGATTAATTCAATTAACGGGGCGGCAGGGAGCGGCAGCACTTTTGTCACTCCTTGTAAGTGTATCTCAGCACCTTCAAATTATTCGAGTTTGCTTTACTTATATGTATGTAGTTAGATTTTTTTCATGCAGTGAAAACTGTTCATGACATTCACATCTTTATGTATACTATATAACAGCGGGCTAACCCTTGCTCTGATGGTTACAGTAGCGGGCTAATCCCTGCTAGTAGTTGCTGGGATAAAGGCCCCGTCTCACTAAGCAATCTCGGTAGCGAGATCGCTGCTGAGTCACAACTTTTGTGACGTAACAGCGATCTCACCAGCGAGATCGCTGTGTGTGACAGCTTTCAGCGAGCGGCCCCCCTGCCGGTATCGCTGAAAGAAACCTCTGGACATTTCTTTGGTCGCTGGTCTCCCGCTGGCCAGCACGCATCGCTGTGTGTGACAGCGGGAGACCAGCGATCAGGTGTAAAAAAATAAAAAAAAATAAAAAATATAGCTATTCTCACCTTCCGATGTCCCGTTCAGCCTCCTGCCTCTCTCCACGCTCCGGTCCCAGTGATCCTTTGCATGAATGACTGCGAGACTTTGTTATCCCGCGAGACCGTGACATCTCGCGGTCATTCGTGCAAAGGATCACTGGGACCGGAGCGTGGAGAGAGGCAGGATGGCTGAACGGGACGTCGGAAGGTAATAACTATATTTTTTATTTTGATACTATTTTCTACAGCGATAGCCAGCGATGCCGGGCGCTCGGCATCGCTGTGCTGATCGCTGGTGAAGCTGTCTGTGTGACAGCTCACCAGTGATCACATAGCGACTTACTAGCGATCCTGACACCTTCATATCGGTGTCGGGATCGCTGGTAAGTCGCTTAGTGTGACGGGGCCTTAACTCTTACTCTTAGATTAATATTAGCGGGCTAATTCCTGCTACTATGTGTACCATCTAATTATGCAAACGTGACTAACGCAGCACCCTGTAGATTAATTCAATTAACGGGTGTGATTCATTACTATGCACTTTGTGGGATAAAAATTCTTCACTATTGAATGTATGCATTGATTTATTTAGGTGTGAGTTTGTGTCTATTATGCCCATCACTGCCTGCACTAGCAATGATGCTCTGTTTTTAATTATTGTGTAATAAAATTTACTATGTTTTGCTAAAACTCTTTGGATCCCTAATTCTTGCTTAATTGTTTAGACAGGGAAATTTAGTGATATGTATTGTGTTTTTTGAGTTGTGCTATTATGCATTTCCCATGAGTAGGGGATATTCCTGTATTTAATATCAAATATGTGTATGTTTGTATTGCTTTATTTTCAGTGGGGAAAAATGGGTGTTGATTTGAACTTGTGTTTTAATTTTTTTTTTAAACTTCACCTGTGCTACACATCGTAAGACTTCAGCTATGGAATGTGGAGCAAAATTCATGATCTATGAAACACTCTATGGGCACTCTTGGTCAAAATTACTGTTATTGTGAACTGTTAAGCAAGTTGAAGATGAAATGATCTCTAAAAGGCCTAAAGTAAAAGATGATACATTTCCTTTGTATTTTAGGCAAAAAAAATATATATAGTCATTTTTTGCATTTTTAAAATTACAAAAAGGAAAATGAGCCAATGCAAACGTTTGGACACCCTGCATGGTTAGTACCTAGTAGCAGCCCCTTTTGCAATTTTCCCAGCTTCTAAACGCTTTTTGTTGCCAGCCAAGAGTCTTTCAATTCTTGTTTGAAGGATTTTCATCCATTCTTCCCTGGAAAATTCTTCCAGTTCTGTGTGATTCCTGGGTCGTCTTGCATGCACTGCTATTTTGAGGTCTTGCCACAGATTTCAATGACATTTAGATCAGGGGACTGTGAGGGCCATTGTAAAACCTTCAGCTTGCGCCCATTGAGGTAGTCTATTGTGGATTTTGATGTGTGCTGAAGATCAGTATCCATTTGTAGAAACCATCAATTTGTTGAAATTTCATTGAATTTTTTTTTTTTTTTATGTGGGGCCGATATACTGCATGGAGGACTATGAGGGACCCATTTTTATCTATGTCGGACTATGAGGGGCACATTATACTATGTGGAGGACCATGTGGGGATCACAGTTGGGGCATCATACTGTGTTGGAGTCACCATACTTTGCGTGTGGGGGGGGGGAGTAGGGTAGTCATACCCTAGGAATTCACTGTGTGGGTAACACTGTAATTGGGTGGCTTTTTTGTTGGCATAATACTTTATTATCTGCATTCTTTATTACATATTTAAATTAGGTCATTGGGCCACATGCAGTTTACTGCTCTTACATAACATTGCATTATTTCAGTATGCTCTATTTGTGATTATGTTTATTTTAAGATCTATTAATTAAAATGTACTTTGTTCATGGGGAAAACCCTTTAAGTTTTTCAATATGAAAAGGTTCATAGTTATATTTAATAAGGAAAAATTTCCTCAATTGTAGACATTTTTTTAAATAAATCAATATTGGTCCAAGTTTTTAATTTTGTCTCTCTGTGTACGAGTTTGACTTCCCTGTGCCAAGTCATAGTACACCGCATTGTAAGATGGCCCCTATTCTAACAGAGTTTTTATACTGAATAGTCTTCAAAAAACAAGTTATATAATAAACAGAATCTGCCATCTGATTATTTCACACCCAATATATTCAGGCACACCAGAGAAGAAATCAGAACTGGGAGGTTTACCAAAGATTAACAATGAAGCCATGAGATCTGCTGGATGAGTCAGCAAGAAAATGCTTTCACTTCATCATAAAGGGAAACTCCAGTGAAGTCTGACCTCGTTTCCACCACACCCCATTATAAGTGCTCTTCTGTTACCACCATGTCTATAGCCAATTCAGTTTCTGTTCGACATCCTGGATGTACGAGTCACTGTATGCAGGTAATTGCTTTGACAACTACATGTATAATGTCTTGTCCAAGAATCATATAGAAAAGTATTTAGACTAAATAGCTGAAAGGGAAGAGTCAGACAACGGTAAGACTTGGACAGGCGATCGGCTCTTCCGCCTCCACTGTGACAAGCTGTATTGAAATACAATGTAAAAGAATAAAATAAAACATAAAATTGTAGGTTTCCGGAAGTAATGATACCAATCAAAATATAAAATTTACAAAAGCCAAGATAGACACAAACTGAAAATGTAGTATATCCTGCTATAAGTAAAAGCAGTACTGCATATTAATAACATGGGGTACTTACGTAGTAAACCCTGTTTTCATAAAAAAAAAAAAGCATACAACCAATCCTATCAGCGCCAAGATGTACCCAGGCGGGATGGTCCTAACTTCTAGTATTTACAATCTTACCATGTGTCAAAAATGCCCTCAAAGTGAACAAGGGTCAATGTCACGATGACCTGTCCTGTGTGACGCGACCCGCAGGCCGGTAACTAAAACAAGACGCGGCACGTGATACTGTCTTGTGCGACACGGCTCGCAGGCCGGTAACTAAAACAACAAGACAAGGAGAAGGGAAAACAGTTACAACGGTGGGCCCTGCGATAGGGAAAGGGGACGTGGAGACCTCCTGCACTCCCCTGAGTCAGTGTCCCTGTTATGAGCGGTGGAACGCACTAAATAAAATTATAAATAAAGTGCGTTCACCGCTCGGGGTCCACCATGCGGTAGTTGGTAAAACCGCTGCTAGATGGTTGCAGAGCTATCAGGCGGTGAAGTGCACAGGGTTTGGACGAGACCCAGATGCAGAAAGCAAGCTCTGTTGAACACAGAGCTGCAAGCATAAAGTCATATAACGTAATGCTGGAGCGAGCTCAGTTTTACTCACAGAGCTGCAAACACAAAGACAAGCTCTGTTGCAATCCCAGAGCTGCAAGCATACACAAGCTCTGTTTCACTCACAGAGCTGCAAGCATACACAAGCTCTGTTTCACTCACAGAGCTGCAAGCACATACAATCTCTGTTTCACCCACAGAGCTGCAAGCATACATACATGAGTAATAACGCTGAGTCTGTTTTTAGACTCACAGAGTCTCAGCGAAAGTGTCACGGTATTTACAGTCACAGAAGTAGCCTTCGGCAGCAGGACTACTCCCTCTAGACCTACCGTTTGTTAAGACACGAGACGTCGCAACTGCGGACGCGGGTATAGGCTGCAACTGCAGCGCGGCGAGGGCCGCAGGCAAGACACTGCAAACTGCTGGCGCAATGCAGACGCTAAGCTGCTGAAAAGGTATAGCTGGAGCACGCTGGCGCTAGCTCTGCTACTGGCGGCTGCCCAATCACTCACACAATCGTAATATCAGAGGGAAGGGGTTTCATAATAAGTCATCCACCAGTCCAAGCATCCATACCAAACACACAGCAGCAAGTATGAGAATACTAGCGCATGGCGGAACGGCCATGCGCACTTTTAATAGCGTACGGGACCTGCTGGAAATCTCCAGAGCCCTGAGCTGAACCAATGGAATCAGGAGCAGGACCTGAGCACCTGACTCCTGAACTCCAATGGGAACTCATTCCACGAGCATGCTCAGAAGCTGGATGAAAGGACTTAGCCTCTGGAGACAAATGTGAGGATCTGAATCTCTGCATATGTATGGCAGGACACAGATTCCTAACATTACCCCCCCCTCCTAAGGCCCCCTCCTCCCTGAACCTTCCGGGCGACTGACCCGTGCCCTACGATGGCACAGGGCTCAAACTCGTCCGAGGACGAGCTTGGTGTCCAGGTAGGTGTTACAGTCACCCGAGACACCTGGAAGGCATCAGTGGAATCGAGGTCACCACGTTTCAAGAGGGACACCTGGGAGATGACAGGAGCGGGAATGACCAAGGCACGCCGCCGCGTGTCGGCAGATGTCACCACACTCTGCCTGGGATAGTTAGGCTGAGCGCAAAAGGTGCAAGCCTGAATAAACTTTTTAATGTCCCGAGCTCTATGGGGCCACCAATACGCACCAGCCAGTAGCTTAGAGACCTGCATATAGCCCCGATGATGGTGCGTGTTGGGCGCATGTGCCCAGGCGAGCACCTGAGCCCTGAGATGAGGAGGCACAAAAGTCTCGATGACCGGTTCAGACTCCACCTTTTGCGGGGAGACGGCTTCCGAAGAAACCGCACAAACATGGTGACAACCGCAAATGGATTCCTGGTCGGAGTCTGAATTAAGGTCGGTACGAGATATCTCCATGGGCTCAGGAGGTAGAACCTCTGGCTCCGCCAGCTCAGGAGGTTCAAAAAATTTGGGAGCTGAAACGGATTTGCGCTTGGAGTGCGCCCGCTCCATACCGCGCTCCGAAAAACGGAGGTCAATCCGTGAGGAAACGGAGATTAGCTCCTCTAAACTGGTGGGGATCTCTCTAGTAGAGAGAGCATCCTTCACGTGCTCTGCTAGACCTCGCCAAAAGACGGGGATTAAGGCCCTGTCGGACCATTCCAACTCAGACGCCAGTGTCCGAAAACGAACGGCATACTGGCTGACCGAGAGTGACCCCTGGGTAAGGGCGAGTAATTGCAGAGACGTGTCGTGAGTGACCCGAGGACCGAGAAAAACTTGCCTGATGGCTGTAAGCAAGTTGCCAGCGGTCCGAATCTCAGGATCATCACGTTCCCACAGAGGCGTAGCCCATTCCAGCGCCTTGCCCGACAGTAGGGAGACAATAAAGGCCACCTTAGCCCGCTCCGTGGGGAATTGAGCAGCCAGCAGCTCCAGGTGTATCGAGCACTGGCTGACGAAACCCCTGCAGGAGGTGCCATCCCCAGAATATTTATCGGGCAACGGGAGGCGGGTAACTGTCTGCGCAGGGACGGACATGGACATACGCTCTACCGCCTCTGTGAGTGCCTGAACAGCAGCATCTGTGGCCTGCGCATAGTATTATGTTATGAGCGGTGGAACGCACTAAATAAAATTATAAATAAAGTGCGTTCACCGCTCGGGGTCCACCGTGCGGTAGTTGGTAAAACCGCTGCTAGATGGTTGCAGAGCTATCAGGCGGTGAAGTGCACAGGGTTTGGACGAGACCCAGATGCAGAAAGCAAGCTCTGTTGAACACACAGAGCTGCAAGCATAAAGTCATATAAAGTAATGCTGGAGCGAGCTCAGTTTTACTCACAGAGCTGCAAACACAAAGACAAGCTCTGTTGCAATCCCAGAGCTGCAAGCATACACAAGCTCTGTTTCACTCACAGAGCTGCAAGCACATACAATCTCTGTTTCACCCACAGAGCTGCAAGCATACATACATGAGTAATAACGCTGAGTCTGTTTTTAGACTCACAGAGTCTCAGCGAAAGTGTCACGGTATTTACAGTCACAGAAGTAGCCTTCGGCAGCAGGACTACTCCCTCTAGACCTACCGTTTGTTAAGACACGAGGCGTCGCAACTGCGGACGCGGGTATAGGCTGCAACTGCAGCGCGGCGAGGGCCGCAGGCAAGACACTGCAAACTGCTGGCGCAATGCAGACGCTAAGCTGCTGAAAAGGTATAGCTGGAGCGCGCTGGTGCTAGCGCTGCTACTGGCGGCTGCCCAATCACTCACACAATCGTAATATCAGAGGGAAGGGGTTTCATAATAAGTCATCCACCAGTCCAAGCATCCATACCAAACACACAGCAGCAAGTATGAGAATACTAGCGCATGGCGGAACGGCCATGCGCACTTTTTATAGCGTACGGGACCTGCCGGAAATCTCCAGAGCCCTGAGCTGAACCAATGGAATCAGGAGCAGGACCTGAGCACCTAACTCCTGAACTCCAATGGGAACTCATTCCACGAGCATGCTCAGAAGCTGGACGAAAGGACTTAGCCTCTGGAGACAAATGTGAGGATCTGAATCTCTGCATATGTATGGCAGGACACAGATTCCTAACAGTCCCTAACGCTCCTAACGTTACCTATGCCGGTTCCGCACCGGGCGCGATCAGGAACCTGTCGCCCTAGCACACCCTACACCTATCCCTTGCTAGGGAGCTGGGTGGCGCAGGCACTGGCCCCACCGCTGTACTAATACACACTAAGGAAAACCACAAACAGGGAATCATCACTTAGCTTTACTCTGTTGCACTTGCTCCTGGCAACAGAGTCCATCACCAGAATGCAGCTCTCCTCCTGAATCACTGCCACCAAGCTCTGTTAGAGCTACAAGGAAATCCCCTATGACTCCTTCCACACCAGGCTAAGACAGTACTGTAAGGAACGCTCTCCAGCTCCTTCCTCCACCAAGGACGGTGAATGAAGTTAAGTGCCCTTAACAAAAGAAACAGAGTGCAATGAGGCTCACCACCACCGGGGGCAAACTTAGAACAAACGACACCACAGTGCAATAATCCTACTGGCCACCGGGGGCAAAAACCAAACTTAAGCACAGCTTAAGGAAAAAAAAGGTTACCTGTGCCCTCCCCTTAATGAGGGGCCTCTGGACCCTCAAGACCGCTCCCCATCAGGGAACCACCTACAGCAGGGACGCCCAGACCCAGAGTTCACCCCAGCAACTACCTGCATGTCAGATTGATGACAAACGAGCCCGCTGGTATTGGCATAGTATGTTCTGGAGGCAACACACATCTCCGAAGCGCTGACCTGGGGAACGGGATGTGTATGTTTGGTATGAGCTGGTAACACTCCACAACACACTTCCACTGGATGTTTTTTGGTGGCCACCCATACATGCTCGTTCACACACAGGGCCAGACCTGAACGTTTATTGCCACTCGTTCGTTTGTCACCATTTGGAGAACTCTTTCTGGGATTGACAACAGAGGCGTCCCCCTGTGTTACCACACTCACACCCCCGCACTTCACCAAGGGGTACACCACCCTCCAACCCCTTCCACCACGAGGTCTGCGCCTCTCAGGGTGGGTCAATGGCGAGGGTTGAGACTTGCCCCTACTCTCCTGCAGCACATCTGCTGCTCTCACTGGAGAGGAAGGGGTCTGTTGAAGAGAGACGGCAGAGACAGTAGTTCCAAGGCAGCAGCCCTCACACGAGTGCCCCCAGCTGACCACTTCCCTCGCCCGCCAATCTATTACCAGGTTGTGTCTTTTCAGCCAAGGGAGGCCTAAAACAATAGGTACTGGCATTCCCTCCAAGACGTAGCATGACAAGGACTCCTCATGATGTCCTATACGCAGATGAATATTCTCTACGACCTTGGTCAAGCTCCCCTGGCTCAGTGGAACAGATTTTATGGCCTGGACGCTTATAGGCTGGACTAGCGTCTTACACCTCAGACCATGAGTCTGGACAAAGCAAGCATCCACCAGACTGACTCCTGCTCCGCTGTCCACAAACACCGGTATCACCTCCGGTACCCTGCCAGCCGAGACCTCTGCTGACATGGTACCTTGGGAGGGCAAGCCTTCAGGACATGACCAGTCTGCCCACAGTACAAACATGCCGACACCACTCCCCGAACCGTAGGCAGCTCCGAATACAAACTACCTCCTCCTACTTGCATGGGTTCGACAGGAGACTTGGCATGAACTGGGCAGGCTCTCATAAAATGGCCAGGCTTCCCACAGGAAAAGCATACCCCCCACCACGATGAGCCGCAGACACCCCCTTTTTTGTATCAACAACACCGTTCACTTGCTCCTGGCAACAGAGTCCACCACCAGAATGCAGCTCTCCTCCTGAATCGCTGTCACCAAGCTCTGTCAGAGCTACAAAGAAATCCCCTATGACTCCTTCCACACCAGGCTAAGACAGTGCTGTAAGGAACGCTCTCCAGCTCCTTCCTCCACCAAGGATGGTGAATGAACACTATCATGTGCCCTTAACTAAAGAAACAGAGTGCAATGAGGCTCACCACCACCGGGGGCAAACTTAGAACAAACGACACCACAGTGCAATAATCCTACTGGCCACCGGGGGCAAAAGCCAAACTTAATCACAGCTTAAGGAAAAAAAAAAGCTTACCTGTGCCTTTATCAGTCCTGATCCAGCATGGATCATGACAGTCAAGCTGTACTAGGGACAGACTATGGACACCCAGCAATGGGAAGCTATATAAACGCAAGGCCCCTCTTCTGCATCTCGTCCTCACCAATCAGACATTAAAGTTCTGTGAGGTAGCGCTCTCATTTACTTAGGGGATTCTTGCTTGCAGCGAACAAAAACCAGTTCCGGCACAGATTTTCCATCAAATCATACAGTCCTTGCGGTTTATTCACGCCTCATAAACCACAGCAGCAACAGAAAGTTCACTTAATAGCATTACCAGCATAGCGTCCATTATAATGCTTCACTCTTATTATCAATGTCAAGCACGCAGGCTCACTTAGCCTCACAATTATCTCACCCAAGTCAGGGCTTCTCAAGCAGCTTCAGCTGTTATGATTGAGTCACCAAGGAGGAAAAAACAAAACACAAGCTCAGCCCAGAAAATCAGAGAGGTTGGAAACTAGCGGATTGCAGACCCTTAATCCTATCACACAACTAGCAGTAGCCGTGGAGTGTTCCTACGGTGATCCTAGACACCTCGTCACAGCCGGAGATCTAAATAAGCCTAAAGAGAAAAGAGAAAAACTGACTGCCCCAGAGCAGACCCCAAAGCAATAGGCAGCCCCCAACATATAATGACTGTGAAACAAGATGAAACCACTAACACAGATAGAAAGAAAGGTTGAGCAAACGATGGGGCCCAAGCTAACTAAAAAGGACAGGACAGAAAAGCTGCTGTCTGCAATCCGAGAAAACCCTGCTAAAAATATTACCAACACAACTGATAAGCAAAAAGGACCCTGAAGTCACTAGACTTCAAACCCTATATCAGCACTCAGAATATTTTGAAAGCAGAGCAAAAGAGAACACTGATCAAGGAATAAGAATCCAGCACACCCCCGGCTGGGGATGGCTGAACTAAAAAAAAAACAAGGTAAACAAAACCAAAACTAATAAGTTCAATAGCAGAGCAAAAACTTATCTTTGGGAAGCAGGAATCAGACTGGTCTCCAAGAATCCAGCAGAGAAATCACCAGCCACTCAGAAGGGCATCGACTGCCTTATATCCAGTCTGAAGTTCCTGTTACCCAGTCACAATCCACCTGATCAGGTGTTTGGTTTCTTTCATCCAAATCAGCCTCACTACCTTCCTTCACCAGAAGAGGGAGATCCTCGGACACAGGGTGAATGAACAGATGAGCTCACAACAGTACCTCCCCCTTGAGGAGGGGTCACCGAACCCTCATCCAAGCCACCAGGCCAATCAGGATGAGCCCGATGAAAAGCACGCACCAATCTTTCGGCATGAATATCAGCGACAGAGACCCAGGAATTATCCTCCTGACCATAATCCTTCCACTTAACCAAATACTGGAGTCTCCGTCTAGCCAGACGGGAATCCAGTATCTTCTCTACCTCATATTCCATGTTACCTTCAACCAACACAGGGTCAGGAGGTGCCGCCATAGGAACCACTGGTTCAAAAAACCTCTTCAACAAGGACTTATGAAACACATTATGAATCTTAAATGTGACAGGAAGAGCCAACCGAAAAGAGACCTGATTAATAATCTCCAAAATCTTGTAAGGTCCAATAAATCTAGGTTTAAACTTTGGAGAAGCCACTTTCATAGAGATATTCTTTGATGACAACCAGACCATATCACCCACCTTAAACCGGGGACCAATGGTCCCTATGCCGGTTAGAAAACCGCTGGGCCTTTTCCTGGGAAAGAGACAACTTATCCACCACTTGGTCCCAAATCTGCTGCATTCTTTCCACCACAGTGTCAACCCCTGGACAGGCAGAAGACTCCAGCTGCCCTGAAGAAAATCGAGGATGAAACCCAAAGTTACAGAAAAAGGGTGACATCAAAGTGGCAGAACTAGCTCTATTGTTCAGTGCGAATTTGGCCAAGGGTAAAAATGAGACCCAATCATCCTGATCAGCAGATATAAAACATCTCAAATAAGCCTCCAAAGTCTGGTTTGTTCTCTCCGTCTGCCCATTGGTCTGAGGGTGAAATGCAGAGAAGGACAACTGAATTCCCAACTTGGAACAAAAGGTCCTCCAGAATCTAGAGACAAACTGAACTCCTCAGTCTGATACAATGTTCTCAGGAATCCTGTGCAAGCGAACCACCTGTTGCAAAAACAAGGGCACCAACTCTGAGGAAGATGGCAACTTAGGGAGTGGTACAAGATGGACCATCTTAGAGAATCTATCACAAATCACCCAGATAACAGCCATCCTCTGAGAGACAGGCAGATCAGAAATAAAATCCATTGAAATATGGGTCCATGGCCTCCTGGGCACCGGCAAAGGCATCAACAACCCACTAGAACGAGAACAAGGCTTAGATCGGGAGCAAGTCCCACAGGACTGCACAAAATTTCTGACATCACGAGACAAGGCAGGCCACCAAAAAGACCGACTCACCAAATCTCTAGTACCAAAAATACCTGGATGACCAGCCAACGCGGAGCAATGAACCTCAGACATCACTTTCCTCCTCCACTGGTCAGGAACATACAACCTACCACTGGGACAATGCTCAGGCTTATCCTCCTGAAACTTCTCCAGAGCATGTCTCAAATCAGGCGAGATGGCAGAAAGAACCACCCCCTCACCTAAGATGGTAGCAGGCTTGGTCACAATAGGAGAATCAGCCAAAAAACTCCTAGAGAGCGCATCAACCTTAACGTTCTTAGTGCCCGGAAGAAAGGAGACCACAAAATCAAAACATGTGAAAAACAAGGACCACTTGGCCTGTCTCGGATTCAAGCGTTTAGCCGACTCAAGGTAGATCAAATTCTTGTGGTCATTGAGGACCACAACTTGATGTCTAGCTCCCTCCAACCAATGTCTCCACTCCTCAAATGCCCACTTTATGGCCAACAGTTCTCGATTCCCCACATCATAGTTGCGTTCTGAAGGAGAGAACTTTCGGGAAAAGAAGGCACACGGGTTCATTTTAGATGTTACAGGATCTTTTTGGGACAAAACAGCTCCTGCACCAGTCTCTGAAGCATCCACCTCCACCTGAAATGGAAGTGAGACATCGGGTTGTCGCAAAACCGGAGAAGAAGTGAACCTCCGCTTCAGCTCCTGTAAAGAAGAAACAGCCTCTGGAGACCAATTCAGCAAATCAGCGCCCTTCTTAGTCAAATAAGTCAATGGTTTGGCAATAACAGAAAAATTGGCTATAAACTTCCGATAAAAATTAGCAAAACCCAAAAACTTCTGGAGAGCCTTCTAAGAAGTGGGCTGCACCCAATCATAAATGGCCTGTACCTTGGCCGGGTCCATTTCAGTAGTTGACGGAGACAAAATAAATCCCAAAAATGAAATCCTCTGTACACCAAAAAGACATTTCGATCCCTTAACATACAGGGAGTTTTCCCTCAAAATCCGGAACACAGTCCGAACATGTTCCACATGAGAGTCCCAATCCCTGGAAAAGATCAAAATATCATCCAAATAGATGATCCGAAACTTATCCACAAAGTCCCGGAAAATATCATTCATGAAGCACTGGAAGACAGAAGGGGCGTTAGTGACCCCAAAAGGCATCATCAGGTGCTCAAAATGTCCCCCTGGAGTATTAAACGCTGTCTTCCATTCATCCAACCTCCACACAGCGCCCCCTAGCGGACATAGTGGTTACTACACCACATACCTCGCCCCTCTGTTCAAACTTGTGGGGTTGAACACACAACATTACATCAGGCTCTCGAGATCGGGCACTCATAACACCTTGCCCCACAGGTCGAGAGAACCTTTTCCAAGTGTCATACGGCCTCCTCTCTACGTTAGACCTCCCCTGCCCCCAGCGGTCTTGATCTTTGACCCTCCAGTAATAGCCTGTCTGCGTCATCAGACACGGCCCAGTCACCACCTTCCTCTCTCAGTTTGTTCCGTTCCTCAACCAGCTCCCCCGGTTGGTACGGTCATCAGTCCTAATCAGGCCTACTGTCTGGCCTGAGTCTAATTCATTCAGGGTCTCACAGGAACTACGGTCTCTCCACGTCATCCTGCCAGTCGAGCTACCACTTGCTGACATTCCTCGGCCATCTGCCCTGTCACTTCTTGGTGGCACTCTTCGGGTCCTTACATCTTGTTGGGTTGCAGGCGGCCGCCATCTGGTTTCCGTACTTCTTTATTAATTCGCCGGCGGTCCTGCCTCAACTGCTCAATCTCTTGCAGGTACCTCACTCGATACTCCAATAGCATCCGAAAGTCTCTCAGGCTCTCCCCGGAGCCAACCACTAGGATGGGAATCCTACCCACTTCACTGGATACTTGGTCTTCATCATCAGGAGGGATCCTCACTCTCACCACATCGGAGATATTCACAAGGTCTTGCATTACCTTCCCGGATCTTCCAATGATTCTCCCAATCAGAGGTTTGGGTACCGGCACCACATCTTTCTGCAAACCCAGCTGATCCATAGCCTCCCTTGCCAATTCTAGGCGTCGAGCAGCCTTCACATTACTCTGCCTGCCCCCTGTTTGGTGTGGAGACACTGTAGATGCATCTCTTTCAGGACAGCTACTCGGTTTGATGTATCTTCTCTATCCGATACTACCACCAACTGTCGAGTCTCAGGTGCCCAGCGCACCTTACACGCTTTGACGGCTTCTTTGAAAGCCTCATGCACACCTTCCTCCGCACAGGCTTCTTGCATGTCTTCTGGTACGTCAATCACCAACTGGAAGGTTGTGGTCTTGCTCTCTTCCTGGACCGAAGGCTCTAGCTTTACCACGGACACTTCCCTCACTGCCGTTGACCCAACCGGGTGACTGTCTTCTTCCGCCCTTAACTCCTCAACTTCACACGATTTGATCACTTCATGACCCTTTGCCCCGAGGGCTACTCGCCGTTCTGTCCTGTTATCACTTACGCTCACCCGCGGTAAGTCTTCGTCCAATTTCTCCCGCAGAAGACTTTTAACAACTACTCCGAGTTCTTCCATTTCTTCCCTAAGGGTCTTGTTCACATTTTGCCACATTGACAGGTGACCACTGAGCTCCAAGACTTTTTTCTCAAGCCCTACCACATCCTCTCTTAAGGTGTTGTTTACGTTGTGCCACGTTGACAGGTGACCTCTGAGCTTAAGGACTTCTTTCTCAAGCTCCTCCACTCTGTGCTCGGCCGTTTGTCTCATCACACTTTCTCGTTCAAGTTGTTCCTTCACTGTCTCTTTTATTAACTGTATCTCCTGCTCTAGTTCTCTTTTGGCCAGTATGTGTTGCACCATTACTTCTTTAATCATATCGTCTAAGGGTACCCCTGGGTTAGTCCCGTCAACCGAGTGAACCCCCCAGTTACCCTCTGACTGTGTCTCTACTCCCGTTATCTTCTCGACCAGGTTACCATCAGTCCTGCCACGAGTTTCAGTCAGCACAGCACTAGACTCTGTCCTCGTGGAGGCTACTGGCAACAACACGTCACAGTCACACCACACCGTATGGTGAACCCCCAAGATACTCTCTGTCTGTGTGTCAGCTCCGCTCTTTATATTTCTCACACCCTTCTCACTCACACCATTGTACCCTGAAGGTGACGTCCGGTCTGTAAGTTCGTCCGACGTCATTCTTTCTCCGGTCGCCCCTACGTCTGGCTTGTCCACGTTATGAGGCATCAGCGTCTCAGTGTCTGCTAGCCCCACAGTAGCAACGTTTCTATCCTCCAGGGATATGAGTGGAACAGGCTGCCACGAGAAGTGGTGAGTTCTCCTTCAATGGAAGTCTTCAAACAGAGGCTGGACAGACATCTGACTGGGATGATTTAGCGAATCCTGCTTTGAGCAGGGGGTTGGACCAGATGGCCCAGGAGGTCCCTTCCAACTCTACGATTCTATGATTCTATGTCATCAAACCTGATCTAGTCCCGGCCCCACTCCCAGGCATACTCTAAGTCTGGTGGTATACTGCCACCTTGGCACTCACGGCCTCCATTCTCCCCAAACCTTACTCTGTCTACTGCATAGATCACTGTGACCCCATGTGCACAGTGAACCTGGACCATTTTCTCGGTCAGACAGAGTGAGAGGAGTTCCTATCAGAGTCACCTGACTCTTTGAGTCCAACCGTCCCAATATCCCTTCCCGATGTAGCACCACGGTACACACTTGCGGCCCGTCATCATTCGGAAAGAATATCCCACATTCTGGAAATGACATACACACACACTGCGGTACTCCAGACATACCCACTGAGTCACCCAGTGCTGTCATTCCTTCAAACTTGGCTCCTTTCTGGACCACCACCCCACTTTGGGTTGCCGCCCCCTCCCGGGACTCCACCCCTTTTTGGGTTACCACCCCACTTTGGGTCACCCCCCTCTTCTGGGACTCCACCCCCTTTCGGGATCTCCCCATGTCCGTTAAACCGGTCTTCTCAGACCACAGTTCATGTCTTAACGATACCACACAAGTCCTTGTTGGCACCACCACAGCTCCTGCTGTCACCGATCCCCGACACCACCGGCTGCTGTTTACACACACAGCGGCTGGAGTCACTGCAGCTCCTGCTGCGCCATCTTCGTGGACCCGCCGATCCACCGGAAGCCGCTTGTCACCTTCGTAACCCCGCCGAGTTACCGGAAGCCGCTTGTCACCTTCGTCCATTGAGCCACATCAAGCCGCTTGTCACCTTCTTGACTCCCACTAAAACACCGCCGGCTGAGTTGAGAAAAGAAGAAAAGAAAAACACCACACAAAAAACTCACGTGTCCTTTCTGTGTGCTATTCAGGACGTACTGTCTCCTCCTGAGACCGTCCAACACACAGGGCGCACCGGGTGCTATTCAGGGAGCGACCCTCTTTCCAGGGTTTCCCAACACACCGGCCTCACCAGGTCCAGGGGCTTAGCAGTGCTATTCAGGACATCCGTCTTGGCCTGAGACTGCCCAACACTTACGCCTCACCAGGTCCAATCATGTCATACCACGTGCTCCAGGGATCTTCCCAACACTGACCCTCCAGGACCTTGCTTGCTGAACCCTCCAGGAACACAGTCTTTCCCACTGACCCAGGACAGTACCACACGAACACCAGTCCATTGCCTGTGGCGGCCACACAGGTTCTCGGGTACCTCTTATCCGCAGAGGCACCCAATAGCAATCACCAGTCTCTTGCTCACTGACCCCGGTCAGTACAGCATGGTTTTCACGACCATCACCTGCTGGCGGTGCAGGTTCTCGGACCCCTCTAGGCGCAGGTTCTCGGACCCCTCTACAGCAGAGGTATCCTAGTAAACACCAGTCTCTTTCTCCTGAGGAAACGGCCACACTGGGCTCACCGATCCGGACAGTGCCTTACTCACTAGGCTGCCCTACGGTTCCAGAACCACAGCCGGGAAGTGGCTTCCTCGTCAGCCTTCCTTGCTCAGTGTTGCCAGCACTGCAACATACGCCTTTGGAAACCGTTGCCCTTAGCAACCGAAACTTTGCAGTCCTCTTCCGTTGCTCCCAGCAACAAAGCTACATTGCCCATTGCTTTCTCCACCAAATGTGAGGTAGCGCTGCCATTTACTTAGGGGATTCTCGCTTGCAGCGAACAAAAACCAGTTCCGGCACAGATTTTCCATCAAATCATACAGTCCTTGCAGTTTATTCACGCCTCATAAACCACAGCAGCAACAGAAAGTTCACTTAATAGCATTACCAGCATAGCGTCCATTATAATGCTTCACTCTTATTATCAGTGTCCAGTACGTAGGCTCACTTAGCCTCACAATTATCTCACCCACGTCAGGGCTCCTCATGCGGCTGCAGCATTCCGCACACGTTCATTCCCTCCAGGGAACTCTCAGGCACACATCGCCATTGCTCACAGCCACTTCACATGTGCTGCTAGGCAGGAAGCTCCATCTCTGCGGGACCTTCCACACTGGAACAACCAGGTCCCAGCATTCCTCACATGTGACCTACCCTGGCCACATTATATGGTCTATAGCCACACCCACCGGGTCACATGACTATGACCTCATCACAGGTCCTTCACAAACTCACATAGCTTTTTAATACAGGCGTTTTCAGACACACCCCTGGGTGGGTTTGTAGGTAACTGGCCCGCCCAACTCCAGAGTTACCTGGAGACTTCTCCCTTATACCTTGAAACAATACTTCAGCAATATCATTCCTGATCAACACATAACTAAGTCTCCATCTCAAAGCCACCCCCTTTGAGATACACAACCATCCTTCAGGATTCTGCCACTCATCCTCTCTCTTGGAACCTCCACACAGCGCCCCCTAGCGGACATAGTGGTTACTACACCACAGTTCCCATCAAACACTAGATCACATATATAGCCATCATCTTTTGTCCAAAAGATTTTTTTTTAAGCTGCCACCACGACAAGGTAGACTGTTTTAGCCTTAAATACCTAATACTCTTTTTAGGTATATTTTTAATTTTACTTTAAGGGACTGTTACACTTTTTTTAACCCCTTCACCCCCAAGGGTGGTTTGCACGTTCATGACCGGGCCAAATTTTACAATTCTGACCACTGTCCCTTTATGAGGTCATAACTCTGGAACGCTTCCATGGATCCCGGTGACTCTGACACTGTTTTCTCATGACATATTGTACTTCATGATAGTGGTAAAATTTCATTCAAATAACTTGCGTTTATTTGTGAAAAAAATGGAAATTTGGCGAAAATTTTGAAAATTTCGCAGTTTTCCAACTTTGAATTTTTATGCCCTTAAATCACAGAGATACGGCACACAAAAAACTTGATAAGTAACATTTCCTACATGTTTACTTTACATCAGCACAATTTTGGAACCAAAATTTTTTTTTGTTAGGAAGTTATAAGGGTTAAAAATTGACCAGCGATTTCTCATTTTTGCAACACCATTTTATTTTTACGGACCACATCACATTTGAAGCCACTTTGAGGGGTCTATATGATAGAAGATACCCAAAAGTGACACCATTCTAAAAACTGCACCCCTCAAGGTGCTCAAAACCACTTCAAGAAGTTTATTAACCCTTTAGGTGTGTCACAGGATTTTTTTTGAATATTTAAAAAAAAATGAACATTAACTTTTTTTCACAAAAAAAATACTTCAGGTTCAATTTTTTTTATTTTACCAAGGGTAACAGGAGAAATTGGACTGCAAAAGTTATTGTGCAGTTTGTCCTGAGTACGCTGATACCTGATATGTGGGGGGGGGACGACTGTTTCGGCGCATGGCAGAGCTCAGAATGGAAGGAGCGCCGTTTTACTTTTTCAATGCAAAATTGGCTGGAATTCAGATCGGACGCCATGTCACGTTTGGAGAGCCCCTGATGTACCTAAACAGTGGAAACCCCCTACAAGTGACCCCATTTTGGAAACTAGACCCCCCAAGGAACTTATCTAGATATGTGGTGAGAACTTTGAACCCACAAGGGCTTCACAGAAGTTTATAACGTACAGCGGTACAATTAAAAAAATCATATTTTTTCCACAAAAATGATCTTTTCACCCCAATCTTTATTTTCCCAAGGGTAACAGGACCCTAAAAGTTATTGTGCAATTTGTCCTGAGTACGCTGATACCCCACATGTGGGGGTAAACCACTATTTGGGCACATGGCAGAGCTCGGAAGGGAAGCAGCGCCATTTGACGTTTTTGGCTGGAATTGAGATCGGACACCATGTCGCGATTGGAAAACCCCTGATGTACCAAAACAGTGGAAACCCCCCACAAATGACACCATTTTGAAAACTAGACCCCCCAAGGAACTTATCTAGATATGTGGTGAGAACTTTGAACCCACAAGGGCTTCACAGAAGTTTATAACGTACAGCAGTACAATTAAAAAATCATATTTTTTCCACAAAAATGATCTTTTCACCTCCAATTTTTATTTTCCCAAGGGTAACAGGACCCTAAAAGTTATTGTGCAATTTGTCCTGAGTATGCTGATACCCCACATGTGGGGGTAAACCACTATTTGGGCGCATGGCAGAGCTTGGAAGGGAAGCAGCGCCATTTTACGTTTTTGGCTGGAATTGAGATCGGACACCATGTCGCGATTGGAAAACCCCTGATGTACCAAAACAGTGGAAACCCCCCACAAATGACACCATTTTGTAAACTAGACCCCCCAAGGAACTTATCTAGATGTGTGGTGAGCACTTTGAACCCCCCAGTGCTTCACAGAAGTTTATAACGCCCGGGCGCGAAAATAAAAAATTCGTATTTTTTCCACAAACATGATCTTTTAGTCACCATTTTTTTTTATTTTCCCAAGGGTAACAGGAGAAATTGGACCCCAAAAGTTGTTGTCCAATTTGTCCTGAGTATGCTGAGACCCCATATGTGGGAGAAAACTACTGTATGGGCACACGTCAGGGCTCGGAAGGGAAATAGTGATGTTTTGGAATGCAGACTTTGATGGAATGGTCTGCTGTGTCATGTTGCCTTTGGAGAGCCCCTAATGTACCTAAACAGTGGAAACCCACCACAAATGACCCCATTTTGGAAACTAGACTGCCTAAGGAACTTATCTAGATGTGAGGTGAGCACTTTGAACCCCCAAGGGCTTCACAGAAGTTTATAATGCCAGGGCATGAAAATAAAAAAATCGTATTTTTTACACAAACATGATCAATTAGTCCCCAATTTTTTCATTTTCCCAAGGGTAACAAGAGAAATTGGACCCCAAAAGTTGTTGTCCAATTTGTCCTGAGTACACTGATACCCCATATGTGGGAGAAAACTATTGTATGGGCACACGTCGGGGCTCGGAAGGGAAGTAGTGACGTTTTGGAATGCAGACTTTGATGGAATGGTCTGCGGGTGTCATGTGCGTTTGGAGAGCCCCTGATGTATCTAAACTATTGAAACTCCCCACAAATGATCCCATTTTGGACACTAGACCCCCCACGGAACTTATCTAGATGTGTGGTGAGCACTTTGAACCCCCAAGTGCTTCACAGAAGTTTATAACGCTCGGATGTGAAAATAAAAAAATCATTTTCCACAAAAATGATATTTTTGCCCCCAATTTTTTATTTTCCTAAGGGTAACAGGAGAAATTGGACCCCAAAAGTTGTTTTGCAATCTGTCCTGAGTAGGCTGATACCCTACATGTGGGGGTAAAACACTGTTTGGGCGCATGGCAGAGCTTGGAAGGGAAGGAGCACCATTTGACTTTTTCAACTCAGAATTGGCTGGAATTGAGATCAGACGCCATGTTGCATTTGGAGAGCCCCTGATGTGCCCAAACAGTGGAAACCCCCCAATTCTAACTCCAACCCTAATGTCAACACATCCCTAACCCTAATCTCAGCCCTAAGCCTAGCCCTAACCCTAGCCCTAACCCTAGCCCTAACCCTGGACCTAACCCTAGCCCTAACCCTAACCCTAATGGGAAAATGGAAATAAATACATTTTCTTTTAAGTTTATTATTTTTCCCTAACTAAGGGGGTGATAACGGGGGGTTTGATTTACTATTTATGGCGTTTTTTATGTTTGGCAGCTGTCGCACGCTAAAAGACGCTTTTTATTGTAAAAATAGTTTTTGCATCACCACATATTGAGAGCTATAATTTTTCCATATTTTGACCCACTGAGTCATGTGACATCTTATTTTTTGCGGGACGAGTTGACGTTTTTATTGGTACCATTTTCGGGCACGTGACATTTTTTGATTGCTTTTTATTCCGATTTTTTGGACGCAGAATGAACAAAAACCAGCGTTTCATGAATTTCTTTTGGGGGGGTGCGTTTACTCCGTTCCGCGTGTGGTAAAATTGATAAGGCGGTTTTATTCTTCGGGTCAGTACGGTTACAGCAATACCTCATTTAGGTAATTTTTTTATGTTTTGGTGGTTTTATGCAATGAAAACTATTTTATATAAAAAATAATTATTTTTGCATCGCTTTATTCTGCGAGCTATAAATTTTTTATTTTTTCGCTGATGATGCTGCATAGTGGCTCGTTTTTTGCGGGACAAGATGATGTTTTCAGCGGTACCATGAATATTTATATGTGTCTTTTTGATCGCGCGTTATTACACTTTTTGTTTGGCGGTATGATAATAAATCATTATTTTTTGCTTCGTTTTTTATTTTTATTTTTTAAGGGGTTCGCTAAAGGGGTTAACTAATGGGACAGTTTTATAGGGCGGGTCGTTACGGACGCGGCGATACCTAATGTGTGTACTTTTATTGTTTTTTGTTTTTTTTTTTTACTTCCAAAAAATGGATTTATTGGGGGAATATTTTTTTTTTTCTAATTTATTTGGCGATTTTTTAAAAATTATTTTAACACTTTTTTTTATTTTTTTTTTACTTTATTACATAGTCCCAGGTGGGACTTCACTGTCCTGTGACAGATCGCTGATCTGTCACATCACAGATCACTGTGACAGATCAGCGATCTGTCACAGGCACTACTACAGACTTCCTCATGCCTGCGCTTTGCAGGCACTGAGGAAGCCAGCTCCCTGCAGGCCCCCGAAGGCCCCCGTCGCCATCTTGGATTCGGGGGCCTGTAGGGAAAGAGACCCCCGCAGCAGCGCTGCACATTGCGCTGCTGTGGGGGGCTCAGGGAAGCACGGAGGGAGCCCCCTCCCTGCCGATGCTTCCCTTTAACCCCCCGGTACACCGCGATCATGTTTGATCGCTGTGTGCAACGGGTTAACGTGTCGGGGGCGGTCAGCTGACACCCGGCCGCGATCAGCGGCGCTCACCACGTGGGCGCCGCTGATCGCGCTAGACGTACTATCCTGTCCATGGGGATAGGGGCCCGGGTCCCATGGACGGGATAGTACGTCTGATGTCAGAAAGGGGTTAAACTAATTGAAACCAGATTATGATTTTTTTTTTATAATCTGTATTTCAGTGGTTAGCACTGCAGCCTTGCAGCCAGGGCTGCCACAAGGAATTTCGGGGCCCCATACTGGAAACATTTTCAGGGCCTCCTTGAGATTCCGCCCAGGCTCCACCACAGCCCCACCTCCACCCCTCGAACTGTCCACAGTCCCACCACTCTCTCTTGGAAAAACTCCACTTCTCACCAATCACACATTCCCATCACCAGATCACACATATAGCCAGTAGCTCTTCTTTTGGCCAAAAGATTTTTATAATCTGCCACCAAGACAAGGTAGACTCTTTTGGCCGAGCCCTACTCTACTCTAACCTAATAAATTTTTTTAAAATATCCAATACAATTTAGGTATATTTTTATTTTTCAATTTTTAAAATAACCAATAATATCACATCCAAAGAGACAAATACCACCGCACCATGACCAGACACAATATTACCACCATATAGTGACCTATAATACCACATACAAGGAACAAATACAGCCACACCATGTCCAGACCACGTATTACCACCACAGTGACAGAATAATAGCACATACAAGGGACAAATACCACCACAGACCACATAGTGACTGAATACTACAATACTGATCATTAATAAAAAAAAAACATAATACTATCCCCATAGGTGTCATTATACACAGGAGATCTACACTTAGTATCCAGTGTGTGCAAAGGTAATACAGTGATCACCGGTGACAATATACACAGGAGCTCTGTATATAGTGTCAGTGTTAGGAACGGCGGACACACTAAATAAAAATAAATAATAAAGTGCGTTCGCCGCTCGGAGTCCACCGTGCAGTGTTACACCACTGCTAGGTAATGACAGAGGAGCAATATGGCGGTATAATGCACACGGGTTCAACTTCACCCGAAGTGCGCAGAGCGGGCTCTGTTCACACACAGAGGTGCCATAGCATAAACATACAAAAACGCTGAGCCTGTTAGTGTCACAGGCCTCAGATTAATGCACACATGGTATAAGGTCACAGGAGCAGGACCTAAGACAGAGGAGCTGTGTCCGTCTAGACCTACCGTGTGTGCGGCGTCGCTACTGCGAGCGCCAAGAAGGGCTGCAACTGCAGCGTGGCATAGGACACTGCCGCTCGACGACAAAGCTAGAAAGCAGCGCAATGTCGGACGCTAGCGTAGAGGTGCGGTGTGCACAGTGGCCTAAGGCTTGCCACTGACTGGCGCTGACTGCTGAACTAATTCCCTATCCATATGCGTAATATCAGAGGGAAGGGGTTTTATAATGTGTCAGTCACCAGAATCATACATCCGTTACCATTCACACATAGCAGTATAGTCTATACTAGCGCATGGCGGAACGGCCATGTGCACTTTTTATAGCCGTGCGGGACCTTCCAGATCTCCGAGATGGACCAATGAGATCTGGAACAGGACCTGGGCACATGACTCCCGATCTCCAATGGGAGATCGTCTCGTGAGCATGCCCAGTAGGAGCACAGAGGGACTCTCTGGAGCGGTCTGCTGTAAAGTAATCTTCTTTGCAGTAGATAGATAGCAGGAGACCGCAGGATGTGAGGCTCTGGATGCCTGCAGAGCAGACGCAGAAACCAGACGCCTAACAGTCAGTGCAAAGGTAATACAGTGATCACCGGTGACATTGTACACAGGACCTCTGTATACCGTGCCAGTGTACAGGTAATACAGTGATTACTGGTGGCATTGTACACAGGAACTCCATATATAGTGTATAGTGTCAGTGTACCGGTAACACACTGACTTACCAATGACGTCTCTAGGTGAAGTTCTTAATCTTTGCTTTTCATCTTCATCCAGCACAGACTGCTATCACGTCTTCCAGCCTGCCTATTCTCTGCAGGAAATAACACAACTATCTAGAACTCCGCTTGCAGAAAACATTACTTAATTTTTTCCCCACTTCTACACTAGACCAGATGAAGAAAAAAAGGTGACAGTGTCCCTCTGCAGAGTAACAGGACCGCCCCCCATTTAAAACAATATCCTCAAAAAAATAAATATATCGCTGCAGTAATAATATCCCTTAATTAGCCCCTATGGTAATAATATCCCCCATCCTGGCCCCGTGTATCTCGTTCTTGGCTCCAGCCATATGTTCTCCCATCCTGCCTTCATGAGTATCCATTCTGCCCCATATGAACTCCCCATCCTGCCTCATCTATTCCATGATTCTGCGCCATGATCCTGACTCATCTGTCCCAAGATCCTGACCCATGATCCTGCCCCATCTGTCTCCATCCTGCACCATGACTCTGAACCATCTGTCTCCATCCTGGCCCATATTCCTGTCACATTTGTCTTCCATCCTGCACCATGTGTCTCCCATCCTGCCCCTGTGTCCTGTTGAATAGGATTAATGTTCACTGCACACTCAAGTGGAATGACTTGCACAAAGAGTAAATTTAATTGTGATACAAATATTAAGCCAGGGAGCAGATTTACAAATGCGATTAAAGATGTTTCGACCCTGCCAGGGTCTTAATCATATATCGCTTAGATTACAGTGCATATACGAAATAAAGCACAATGGTGCAGTGAGGATATAAAGTGGTCCCATGAGCTTATATAATTAGGAAGGTGCCAAAGAAGCGCTGTTACAGCACAATGTTGATTCCTGGACGTTTTATGTGGTGTAGGACCTTATCCCGCTGTATGGCAGAGCGGCGCTCCCGCGCCTGGCTGTGGCAGCGTCCAGGAATCAACATTGTGCTGTAACAGCGCCTCTCCCCGCCGGACACAGACTCACCACAGTAGCCTCTCCTCTCCTCACTCCGCTCAGCAGCCTCCCTGACGGACAAATCCTCCCGTTGCCGGACACAGAGTCCCCTCAGCAGCCTCTCCCTGTGGGACACAGACTGACCTCTGTAGCCTCTCCTCACTCCCCTCAGCAGCCTTTCGCTGACGAACGCAGACTCCCCTCAGCAGCCTCTCCCAGCCGGACTCAGACGCACCACAGTAGCCTCTCCTCTCCTCACTCCCCTCAGCAGCCTCCCCGACAGACAAAGCCTCCCACTGCCAGACACAGACTTCCCTCAGCAGCATCTCCCTAGCGGACACAGTCTCACCTCTGTAGCCTCTCCTCACTCCCCTCAGCAGCCTCCCACTGATGAACGCAGACTCCCCTCAGCAGCCTCCAAGACGGACAAAGCCTCCCGCTGCCGGATGCAGACTCCCCTCAGCAGCCTCTCCCTGTTGGATGCAGACTCCCCTGAGCAACCTCTCCTCACTCATCAGCCTCACCCTGTCAGATGTAGACTCCCTTCAGCAGCCTCACCCTGCCGGACGTAGAATCCCCTCAGCAGCTTCCTCAGAGTCCTCACACACTGCCCGCCGCCGACATCAATGTCTCCTGCCTCCCATGCATGTGGCATGCTGCTCTGCTCCAAAATGAAGAGCACCGCAACGTGTCACATGACCGGCATACTATGTCAGGACCATGATGCACTCTGGCCTGCTGCTTAAAGGTCCAGCACTGACTTCCGACCGCTGAGTGCATGAACAAACACAGTAGGTGTATCTTTAAATGTATCTGGCACCCAGCGACCATGAGCTATTACACCTGGGGCCTGGTGAGCAGAACTAAAAAAAGAGGGAAGCCCAAAGCTACCAGGGTGTCCGGGCCCACCCCTTTTTTCTAGTGCTCACCGGGCCCCATGCAGTAGTAAGGGCAGTAATGCCCTGATGGCAGCCATGACTAGAGGCCACAAACATCCCAACTGGGTACACCTTGGAGCTGGCGGGATGGCTTTTACGTTTTATTTTTTTTATCAGTGTTTACTAAGTACCTTATGCTATTTATATGGACTATTGCGTTTTACTTATGTTCATTTTGTTTCCATCTTTGATATGGTCTGCTTAATAGCCGATGCAAACATGCTCCTACACATTGCATATGTAACAATGTATACTCTAGTTCGTTTTTTGTCACCACAATGAAAAAAAGAAAAGAAATCAAAACCTAGTAAGTACACCAAAATATAAACTAAATAAAAATGTTAGTTCGCAATGGAAAACACAAACGACCAAACAATTCCATTAATGGTAGTTTATAAAACAAAAAGTTGTCTTGATAATGGTGACAAACTTTTTGTAAACAGTAAAAAAAGACACCATTTTCTAAGACCTTTTTTATAATACCATCAATGGAGCTGTATAGGGGGCTTGTGTTTTACGTGGTGAGCCGACTTTATATAATTTGTGCACGATAAGTTTTGATTTTTGTTTTTTTATTTAACATCATAGTTTTAAGTGAACATTAAAGAAATACCTATATTCTTGGTATATTACACTGTCCTGTAGAATCATGTTTCCAGGTCATTTTTACTACACAATTAATGCCATAAAATAAACAAGACAAAAATGGAGGAAGAATTTTTTTTTGCCATTTTCCCTTGCTATATATGATAAAATTAATGACAAGGCCAGTGCAAAAATAAAAAGCTGCTTATTTGAAAAAGAAAAAAAAAATGAAAAGGCAAAAGTGAAAATAAGGTATAGCCGGAAAGGGTTAATCCATCTACAGGAAGTATAGTGAAGGGAATCAGAGATAATAGAACAGATAGTATAGTAACATTTCCAGGGCCATCATATTCAGTTATTGAACACTGCAGGCTGAGTCTGCCAGATATACTGTGTACACTGCTAATTCAGGCTGCTAATATTATACAAGTCCCTTGCCATTTAATTATTGGCTTGTATAGACAGGTCACCAAAAATGTATGGGCACAGAATACTTGTTAATGAAATTTTATGGGTACATAGCAATTGTATTAGCAACACAACTTGTAGACACTGGACAACGAGCAGCTATTAACCCCTTTACCCCCAAGGGTGGTTTGCACGTTCATGACCGGGCCAATTTTTACAATTCTGACCACTGTCCCTTTAAGGTAATAACTCTGGAATGATTCCATGAATCCTGCTGATTCTGACATTGTTTTTCTCGTGACATATTGTACTTCATGTTAGTGGAAAAATTTCATTCAAATAACTTGCGTTTATTTGTGCAAAAACAGAAATTTGGCATAAATTTTGAAAATTTCGCAATTTTCCAACTTTTAATTTTAATGTCCTTAAATCGCAGAGATATGGCACACAAAAAGCTTAATAAATAACATTTCCCACATGTTTACTTTACATCAACACAATATTGGAACCAAAATTTTTTTTTTGTTAGGAAGTTATAAGGGTTAAAAGTTGACGAGCGATTTCTCATTTTTGCAACACCATTTTATTTTTACGGACCACATCACATTTGAAGTCACTTTGAGGGGTCTATATGATAGAAAATACCCAAAAGTGACACCATTCTAAAAACTGCACCCCTTAAGGTGCTCAAAACCACATTCAAGAAGTTTATTAACCCTTCAGATGCTTCACAGGAATTTTTTGAATGTTTTAAAAAAAAAAAAATGAATATGTCATGATCACAGAGCAGGTTTTTGAGCTGCACGTCCGGGGTTAATGTCTGGGGCTCAGTGCAGGTTTTGACCTGCACACCTCGGGTTAATGATTGTGGCCTCTTTTTGGTTCTAGGAGAGCCTCTTAAGCCCCTGGGAAGCTCCAATCCCTGTTAGTTATACTTTTGCCTTTGGCCGAGTGTGCTGACCTCTGTGTGCCTGTGCCTGTTCGTTGTTATAGCTTGTTTATATGGTTCTGACCCGGTTCTGTTCCCCATTGTGCGTTTGCCTGTTGATTCTGTACTGAGCTATCCTCTCTGTGTATGACGCATTGCCTGTTATATGACTACTCTCTGCTCGCCCCTCTTGTACCTTGCAGCTATCTCTGTGTGTGACTCATTGGCTACGTCCTGACTATCCTCCTTGTCTATGCCCCTTGGTAACTTTGTCTCGCAGTTACCCTGCTAGGAGTTCTCTTGCAGCTCCTAGCTCTCTGGAGCTTAGGCCACGCCCCCAGCAGTCACGTGCTTCAGGTCCTGCTGTTCTAAAGTACGCACCTACTCGGCTGCTGCCCGCTCCACAGGTATCTTTGAGCACAGTTCGCTTTACTCAGGACATGCGCACTGGCTCAGTGAGCAAGTTCAGTGCGGTGTTCCTGACAGAATATTTAACTTTTTCACAAAAAAATTACTTCAGGTCCAATTTTTTTTTATTTTACTAAGGGTAACAGGAGAAATTGGACTAAAGTTATTGTGCAATTTGTCCTGAGTATGCTGATACCTGATATATGGGGGGGAACCACTGTTTCGGCGCATGGCAGAGCTCAGAAGGGAAGGAGCGCCGTTTGACTTTTTCAATGCAAAATTGGCTGGAATTCAAATCGGATGCCATGCCACGTTTGGAGAGCCCCTGATGTGCCTAAACAGTGGAAACCCCCGACAAGTGACCCCATTTTGGAAAATAGACCCCCAAGGAACTTATCTAGATGTGTGGTGAGAACTTTGAACCCACAAGGGTTTCACAGAAGTTTATAACGTACAGCCGTACAATTAAAAAATCATATTTTTTCCACAAAAATGATCTTTTCACCCCCAATTTTTATTTTCCCAAGGGTAACAGGACCCTAAAAGATATTGTGCAATTTGTCCTGAGTACGCTGATACCCCACATGTGGGTGTAAACGACTATTTGGGCGCATGGCAGAGCTTGGAAGGAAAGCAGCGCCATTTGACTTTTTTGGCTGGAATTGAGATTGGACACCATGTCACGTTTTGAAAGCCCCTGATGTGCCAAAACAGTGGAAACCCCCCACAAATGACACCAATTTGGAAACTAGACCCCCCAAGGAACTTATCTAGATGTGTGGTGAGCACTTTGAACCCCCAAGGGCTTCACAGAAGTTTATAACGCCCGGGCGTGAAAATAAAAAAAATCATATTTTTTCCACAAACATGATCTTTTAGTCCCCAATTTTTTTATTTTCCCAAGGGTAACAGGAGAAATTGGACCCCAAAAGTTGTTGTCCAATTTGTCCTGAGTACGCTGATATCCTATATGTGGGAGAAAACTACTGTATGGGCACACGTTGGGGCTCGGAAGGGAAGTAGTGATGTTTTGGAATGCAAACTTTGATGGAATGGTCTGCGGGTGTCATGTTGCCTTTGGAGAGCCCCTGATGTACCTAAATAGTGGAAACCAGGGCTGTGGAGTCGGTGCTCATTTTGGTGGAGTCGGTATAAAATGGACTGACTCCGACTCCTAAAATATATAATAAATTGGGTACAGTAGTTCAATGCAGAATGTGCTGAATATTTTTTCATAGGAATTTGGGAAAGTTATGAAATGTCCTATAAATGCCTGTTCTATTCCTGACCTAAGGCTACATTCACACACAGCGTTCTTGCTGCGCTTTTGAGGATACGTTTTTCAGCTGCAAAAGCAGATCAGCTTTTTAAAAAACCACATCACCTGAAAGGTTTTTGAGCTCATAGATAATGTTTTCAATAGCAAAAGCAGATTAGAAAAACGCCACACAAACTGACATGCTCATTCAGCCCAAAAACGGATCCTCACAAAACGATGTGTCTGAATCTCATATCTTGAAACCCATTGACTTTTCTGGGATGCCCAGAGTCACTGCATTTTACTTAAAAAAAACGGATCCACAAAAACGCTGTGTGTGAATCATGGCCGTAGCCAGTGAGGGGCAGAGGGGGGCAGGTTCCCCCCCCCCCAGAAGCAGGGGCACGCACCTATCAAAACTCACTTGTATGCTGCAGTGCTCCCATCCTGCACCGGCTCCAGACTGCAGGGGGCAATCTCCCCTCTGTCCTGTCTTCTGCCATCTTCAGCAGAGAAAGGAGGGGGAGGGGTGCCTGCCCTGCACAGGATCTGATTCCTGGGCCCCGAGCTGGAGAAAGTTGTGCACACGCTGCAGCTGGCAATGAGACAGTCTGCAAGAGGGACATGCTGGAAGTGAGGAAATTGTTTTTTGCCGCCAGAACCCCTAAAATTGATTCCATCTTGAAGAGATGTGCTGGGAAAGGGGCAGTTGTCGATCAAGCCACTCGGTGGGGCAGCACTTACTTGATTGAGCGATTGCTTGAACTAAAACCGTTTCTTATAGATATGGCGAACCCTCAGGTAACCCTAAATGAAGGTCAATGGACACAGGTGGCTGAATTGAAGGAATTGCTTAATCACCCATTTACCGTGACTAAAAAATTACAAGCTGAGTATTTAACTCCTGGCATTTTCATAAGGGAGTGGAAGAACTTGCTATTTTGCCTGTCCCGAAGAGGAGGTTTAATCGCAGATGGCATTTCTGCTTCAATGAAACGGAGAGAGACACCGCTATTGTAAAATAAAATTTTTCTGGCAGCTGTTTATGTGGACCCGAGTCATCGTATATTGCTTGATGATCAACAGCTTACAAAAGCAAAAGAAGCTCTGACTGAGGTAGCAGTTAGGATGAGTGGCCTAAAGGAGGACTGCCAGGCGCAAGAGGACTTGGGTCCTGACAGTGCTACTGCTGCCATATCTTCATCCTCATCAGATGAGGAGTTTGACTTTGACAAGTATTTGGATGACGTAGGGCAGGCAAAGCGTTGCCACAAGGAAAAAGATTTCACTCCGTCTCCTATAGCAAGCAGATTGACCATATTTCAGCAAAATGTTTCACTTGCTCTCAAAGAAATAGAAAAATTCAACTGTTCATCAAAACTGACTGTGCATGAGGCAATTCCTTCATACCCGGAAATTGTTAGAGATGTTGCCCGTGTGGTTACAGCTTTGCCTCCAACCCAAGTTAGTGTAGAGAGGTTGTTCTCTGGCCTTAAAATTATTAGGTCAGATCTGAGGTCATCTATGAAGGAGGATCTGATGGAGGCAATTCAATTTCTTAGAACAAATTCATAGACTGCGCAAATGTTATTTAGTATGTTTTTGTTGAAAACTGTTTTTTGCCACTTACATAGTTTATTACATAGTGTTATACATATATAAAATCATTTTTTCCACAAACATGATCTTTTAGTCCCCAATTTTTTTTTATTTTCCCAAGGGTAACAGGAGAAATTGGACCCCATAAGTTGTTGTCCAATTTGTCCTGAGTACGCTGATAACCCATATGTGGGAGAGAACTACTGTATGGGGACACGTCGGGCTCGGAAGGGAAGTAGTGACGTTTTGGAATGCAGGCTTTGATGGAATGGTCTGCGGGTGTCATGTGGCGTTTGGAGAGCCTCTGATGTACCTAAACAGTTGAAACTCCACACACGTGACCCCATTTTGGAAACTAGACCCCCACGGAACTTATCTAGATGTGTGGTGAGCACTTTGAAACCCCAAGTGCTTCACAGAAGTTTATATCGCCCGGGCGTGATATTTTTGCCCCCAATTTTTTATTTTCCTAAGGGTAACAGGAGAAATTGGACCCCAAAAGTTGTTTTGCAATTTGTCCTGAGTAGGCTGATACCCTATATGTGGGGGTAAAACACTGTTTGGGCGCATGGCAGAGCTTGGAAGGGAAGGAGCACCATTTGACTTTTTCAACGCAGAATTGGCTGGAATTGAGATCAGACGCCATGTTGCGTTTGGAGAGCACCTGATGTGCCCAAACAGTGGAAACCCAATTGTAACTCCAACCCTAACCCCAACACACCCCTAACCCTAATGGGAAAATGAAATAAATACTTTTTAAATTTTATTATTTTTCCCTAACTAAGGGGGTGGTAAAGGGGGGGGTTGATTTACTATTTATAGCGGGTTTTTATGTTTGGCAGCTGTCATACGCGAAGACACTTTTTATTGTAAAAATAGTTTTTGCATCACCACATTTTGAGAGCTATAATTTTTCCATTTTTTGACCCACCGAGTCATGCGAGGTCTTATTTTTTGCAGGACGAGTTGACGTTTTTATTGGTACCATTTTCGGGCACGTGACATTTTTTGATCGCTTTTTTTTTCTGATTTTTGTGATGCAGAATGACCAAAAAACAGCATTTCAAAAATTTATTTTGGGTTTCCACCGTTCCGCGTGTGGTAAAATTGATAAAGCAGTTTTATTCTTTGGGTCAGTACGATTACAGCGATACCTCAATTATGTCTTTTTATTGTTTTGGCACTTTTATGCAATGAAAACAATTTTATATAAAAAATAATTATTTTTGCATCGCTTTATTCTGCGAGCTATAACTTTTACATTTTTTTGCTGATGACGCTGTATGGCGGCTCGTTTTTTGTGGGACAAGATGACGTTTTCAGCGGTACCATGGTTATTTATATCCGTGTTTTTGATCGCGCGTTATTGCACTTTTTGTTCGGCGATATGATAATAAAGCATTATTTTTGCTTTATTTTTTAAGGTTCGCTAAAGGGGTTAACTAATGGGACAGTTCTATAGGGCGGGTCGTTACGGACACGGTGATACTAAATATGTGTACTCTTATTGCTTTTTTTTTTTATTTCCAAAAAATGAATTAGGGAATATATATTTTTTTTAGCGATTTTTTATAAATTATTTTTACACTTTTTTTTTAACTTTATTACACTGTCCCAGGGGGGACATCACTGTCATGTGTGAGATCGCTGATTTGACACATCACAGATCGCTGTGACAGATCAGCGATCTGACACAGGCACTGCAGAAGTCTTGCTCATGCCTGTGCTTTGCAGGCACTGAGGAAGTGGGCTCCCTGCAGGTCCCCACCACCATATTGGATCAGGGGAGCAGCAGGGAAGGAGCCCCCCGCAGCAGCGCTGCTGCGGGGGTCTCAGAGAAGCAGGGAGGGAGCCCCCTCCCTGCCGATGCTTCCCTAAACCCCCAGTACACTGCGATCGTGTTTGATCGCAGTGTGCCAGGTATTAACGTGCCAGGGGCGGTTCGTGACTGCCCGACACATTGCCGGGTGTCAGCTGTGATAATCAGCTGACAGCCGGCCGCGATCAGCGGCGCTCCTCCCGCGAGTGCCGCTGATCGCTTTGATGTACTATCCCGTCCATGGGCATAGGGGCCCGGGTCCCATGGACGGGATAGTACGTCAGATGTCAGTAAAGGGTTAAGGGTGTTGTCCAGGACTTTTTCAGTGATGGGCTATCCTGCAACACCCACACCGATCCGATGTGACGTGTTGTGAAGCTGCACGGCATAGCTCCGACAATGGAATAGTGGCCGCGGTCAGGTACTGTTGACCCACTCCCTATCTGAATCAATAGGGGGCAGAGCTGCAGTAGTCGGCAGAAGCCACTATACAGTTGACAGAGCCTTGGCAGCTGCATAACTCCGCACATCCAGCCAGTGGCGAAATCATGAACAACTGATCAGTAGGAGTGGTGGGTGCCGCACCCCCACAGATCAGATATTAATCACTTTTCCTAAGTATAGACCATCAATATAAAAGTCCTGGACAACCTATTTAATGTTCCTCAGTGTTATCGTCTTTGGTCATGTGATTGCCAGGATGTCACAATGCATATAATAGGATTACCACTAGTGATGGGTAAGCGTGCAGAGTATAGCATGGTGCTTGAGTCCCTCCGCAAGGATGCTTGTGTTTGCTATTGACTTCCATTACGCTGACTACTCGAGTCGAGCACATCCGAGCATCCGACATGCTCGAACAACACCAATTACCACCTATAGTCTTTAGCTAAAAGGAAGTCTGACAGGACAAGAATTAGAGCTTGTATATTTGGCTCCTGTAAAGCCACAGCTGTCAAATAAGAGGGGGGAAATAGATGGAAAATAAGTAGGTGGGAAGTAGCACTAGCTACTTGCCATAAGCATTTTGTGCTCTTAGACTGCCTTTAAGAAACAGCAAAGACATAATTCATCCTGATAATATGGCAATAATCCTCATTAACCGAGTAACCCTTTAACAATGGCCATGATCCGTCCTAGGTGGTAGTATGGCGACAGTGGTTAGCACCGTTACTTGGCACAATTGTGGTGCAGGGTTTAAAGTAGTCCAAGGACATCTGCAGGGAGTTTTTAGGTCAAGTAGAATTCCATGAGTCGGAGTTTAATACATTTCTGGAAAAAAAAAAGTTGGGAAATTGGACAATGGACCCACTTCTGTGATGGCTGCGGCATATGTGAGGAAAAGGCGTTCTAACAGAACCAAGGACTGAAACGAGTGGGTGACAACACATGAGATCTTTAATACAAAGACAAATGAAAAATATTTTCTTTTATTCGGAAGCTGAACATACTGCTAACATTGTATAGGAAACACAATCTTTGGTGTGAAGCAGGTATAAATGTAATGAGGCGTGCTCCGGGTACTGCATATGGCCACGGAGCAGCCAGCATAATGTACTACGCAGGAAAAAACGTGCTTTCATCGGAAACAGGATTTCAGCCTGGTACAAATAGGAAAAAGTCATGTTACAACAAATTAATACTGATTTAATTCTTCCATTCAAATACATTTTTCAGGAAACACTAAAAGTTACACTACAGCCAACACATGATTTATGCCAGAAAATCAGAAATCTACTACTGGAAAAGAAGATGCAGGTAACCTCCAGTCCAAGTCCTTTATCCACTGCCACGAAGTAACGGGTGGACCAGACGCAATAAGCTGAGGCTGGGCACGTGACAGTGAGGTCTTTGTAAAGGCACAGTTTACAGATCACATGGGAAAGTATTGGTGGGCACCAAAAAGGCTGGAGGTACCATGATTGCTAAACAGATCACAAATCTGCAGCTCAGCAAGTCACCACGCCGGCATCAAATGGACAAAAGGGTAAATCACACTGCCTCTGACCTAGTGATCTGTATGGCAGTCTAATATTCTGCTCATTGCACTCCACAGGTCCATTTACATAGAATTGCATAGTCAACTGATAAACCACAACAGGGATCTCAGACAAGATGCATTGCTGGTCATTAAAGAGGATCTTTTAGGACTTGTCATGTCTATTATCTGTAGCATCTTTTCTTAGAACTGTGCATTACGCTGTTCCTCTTTTACACCTCCTGGAAATCAATGAATAAATGGACAAAACATGTGCCCCCCACAGTCTGACCCTGTCCAGACATTCTCAACTACGGATGAACTGACCCGTGGAGCTTCAGGTTCTGGTACCCGACCGAACATTAGAACAAAGCTCTGGTTGTGTACCAGAGCTGTACCCAAACTTGAACTACTTTGGAGCTTGGGGAGAAAAAAAAAAAAAAAAATCACTCTCCTTCGACTCCCGAATTGTAAAATGGACTTCAGCCACGGACACTAGGTGTCAGGCACAACCCCTGATCTTTACAGTTCGCGTTCCATCATCTCTACTCATGACAGTATTAGACATCCATTTGACAATGGGAAGTTGTTTGTATATTCCTAGAAATGTAGTAGCCGGCGTCCAGCAGGTGGTGAAGCTCAAAAACATCTTTATTCTGCCATTTACAGGATGCAACACCTCGACCCATCACAGGTCTTTTCCAAGCATGCATGACCTGTGACAGGACAAGACCATGCAACCTGTAAGTGGCAGTTCTGAACCTGCTGGACGCTGCCCACATTTCCATGCATGCTACATCCAAGTGGGCTGCTTGGAATTTTGCACGGGAAGTCCATATCCGCTCTTGCCTCCTAAATAGTGCTGCCAGCGATACATCTGATGTCGGTATATTCCTAGTCAGGAGGAATAACAGGAAAAGCTCAAGGCAGAGTTTTAAGATGCTCCAGAGTTATTTAAGAGGAACTCAGCTATGTACTTAGACAAGTACAGAAAGCTGAATGCTCCTCTTCAAAGGATAATTTCACTTTCACAGCCAACACAACAGACAAACCCCCACCCCTCCCACCAAAAAAATCAAACTGCCCCAATGACATCACATAGAACAAGGTTAGCGATCATGGACAGGTAACAGCGCCAACCAGCATCATACTCCCAACTGGTCCCATTTGTACTGGGCAGGACAGCAATAAGGTTCCTCAAAATGGTTTTTATTCCAGAGTAAAATGTAAAAATGAAATTATCCTTTAAAAAGTTTTACTTGTGAAGTACTGACAGTAAGTACGAGGTCACTACACGATAGGGGTGGTATACCTCTGAGAACCCTCAGGAGGGGCCCATATAGCACACGTAATGCACAGGGGATCGCAGTACAGATCCCAATCTCACAGATCAGTCTTTACTACACGCATTTCCCCATCTCATCAAGGGTTAATAAAGGTATAGGCCCCTATAAAGAAGAAACAATTACTGATCTCATCATTCTACACAATCTCACACTGTGGATGGCACTTAAGTAAAACTTTCCCAGTGTAAATTGCAGCAGTCCCTATCCCTTTAAATGAAATGACAGGTCACACGGTGACTTCATAGTAGGCAGATCCTGGTGGGGGGCTGTAGACTGCCATGCTGGGCATCCCCTGGCGTTTAGGCTGCTGGTTCGGAATACAATGGGGTAGGAGGGATGCCATTGTCGTGGGGTCAGCGGGGCCCCTAGGGATCGCTGGCGGGCGCCTCCTTCTCCGGCTGCACGGCCTGGCTGTACGGAGGGGGAGGGCTGTCCTTCAGGGGCATAGTGATGGCTTCTTCATAGGAAGGAAGGAGCAGAGGGTTCTTCTCCGGCCCGGGCACCACGATCACGGCCAGGCCGCCGGTGTCGCCCGGGGGGGCGGCCCTGGTGAGCAGGAAGCGGTAGTATGTGAGCACACAGCGGATCAGGTAGATCTTCAGCAGCAGGAGCAGCAGGTACAGGGCGATGAAGAGGAAGGAGCCTCCGGCCACGGCCGCCTTGTCCGAGTCGTCCTGCCCGGGGAGGTAGGGCCTGGTGCTGATCATGCGGAGCTCCGACGGGAATCGCACAAAGAAGCCGCAGAAGAGCAGCAGGGAGCCCAAGAAGTCGATGATCTGGAAGGCCAGGAAGGGCAGCAGGAGTCCCGGCCGTCTGCGGAGGACCCCGAACAGCAGGCACAGGCTGAGCAGGAGCAGGATGAAGGCCAGGGAGTACATGACCGCCACAGGCCCGGCCGAGCTCCACGGCCCGGAACACACTCCCCCGCATTTAATCACCGCCACCGTCTGCCATACCAGAGACTGCAGGCTGACGAACACGTAGTACACGGCGACTCCCAGCACCACAGAGCGAATGTTAAAATAGCCGCAACACCTGGGCGGTTCCTGCGTCACCATCCTGCCAGCGGCCGCTTCTCTGCCTCTGCCACAGCGCCTCTGCGGGAACGTCTGAGGGGCAACCGGAAATGCCAGGCGTATAAATAAGTGTAGCCACGCCCACATTACGTCATACAAGGTCGCTCGTGACTGCTGAGGGAGTTCCGCTCTACTGCGGCCTGTGTCGTCCTCAGCGAGGCTGGAAATGGAGGTTCACGCAGCGTCTTCTGTGGCCACTGCCCCATGCGGGTGTGTCTGTGCCCGCGCTCCGCACACAAGCTCTGGACTAGGGTTTCCGGCTGGAAGTGTTACAGCCGCGGGCTTGTTCTAGGGGGAAGTAGTGAAACCTGCGTGAGAAAGTCTCCAGAAAACGCACTGACGTACGAATAGGGCGCTGTGCACACTGCAGGGTCCGGCTGCTCAGCGACTATTACCTGCTTCACGTGCCAAAGACAACAAGAGGTTAATGAGCTCAGCCCACCGCACAGGGGGTCTCAGAAGAAGCCCCCTAGCACAGCACTGGCTCAGAAGATGTCCGGGTGACTTTGTGAGCGTTTTGCCAGCAGCTTTCCTTGGAAATCCCGCTAGTGGTCGCGTAAAGAAACGTCTGTAAACCTGTAAGGTCCCAATCACACGCTCAGTATTTTACCTCGGTATTTGCAGCCAAATCCAGGAGTGGAACAATCGGAGGAAAAGTATAACAGAAACCCGTCACCACTTCTGGATTTATCACCCGCTCCTGGTTTTGGCTTACAGATACTGAGGTAAAAAACTGACCAAATACTGAACGTGGCCCACAGAAGATGCTGGAAAAACGCTGTAAAAAAACAGATGAAAAAGCCCAAGGGATGGACTCCAGCCCCAAAAGGAAAAAAAATATTAAAAACATAACTATTACTGTGGATTTAACACTATAATGGGGGAAAAAAGATTGTGCTCCATAAGCGTAAGCATTGCTGGTTCAGACCCTTTACACATGACAGCCATGAATAAGGGCAGGGCAGTTTCTAGGGAATTTTGCCAACAGGGCGAACATCGAAAAAGTGCCCCCCCCCCCCCCCGAACATTAACATGCTGAATACTTTAGATAAACGTGTCCTCATGTCACTGTTATTAGCGGCAGCAGGTGTAGGTTGATGGGAGTAATAGTCCCAAAAGCCTCCACTTCCTGTCATTGTTCTCACCTTAATATAATGCTCATCATTCTCCCCTGCTCGCGCCGATCGCCGGCAGAGCAGGGGAGAATGATGAGAGCCGTCTTCAGCACCCGCTGCAGGGGAACATCGCTTACTGTAACGCTTCTTCCCCGGCGGCCTCCTGTGTTGTACTGATGTGGCACACGGTTGCCACACGTGTGCCGCAAGTATTACACAGTCACGGATATCTCCAGTACCGGTTTCTCCGGTACCAGAAATATCAGGACGTGTGAAACCGGCCTCACACACACAGTGACTCACAGACCCTGCGCTATCAATCTGCAAATTGCAAAGATTGCAGTGTGTGAACAATGTATGTAAGACATCCATCTCTATTCTAGGAAACAATGGATTCCATTTGGGATGATAACGTATGAGAATAAAGAGAGTGGCTCCCGTCCTCACCGAACATCTGTGAGCCGGTAATGGTCCATCATCATCTATAGGAGCCGGCGCAGACTTCTGTGTGCAGCCTCCGACCCTCTCCTGTGCCATTACATCACTCACCCCCCCACCAACCAACCAGGACATGACTAGTGACATCAGCGAAGCCTCCCAAAATCACTGGGGCAGACACTGGGGTATATACACATCACTGGGGCAGACACTGGGGTATATACACATCACTGGGGCAGACACGGGTATATACACATCAGTGGGGCAGACACTGTGGTATATACACATCACTGGGGCAGACACTGGGGTATATACACATCACTGGGGCAGACACTGGGGTATATACACATCACTGGGGCAGACACGGGTATATACACATCAGTGGGGCAGACACTGGTATATACACATCAGTGGGGCAGACACTGTGGTATATACACATCAGTGGGGCAGACACTGCGGTATATACACAACACTGGGGCAGACACTGGGGTATATACACATCACTGGGGCAGACACTGGGGTATATACACATCACTGGGGCAGACACTGGGGTATATACACATCACTGGGGCAGACACTGGGGTATATACACATCACTGGGATATATACAAACACTGGGGCAGACACTGAGGTATATACACATCACTGGGGCAGACACTGGGGTATATACACATCACTGGGGCAGACACTGGGGTATATACAGACACTGGGGTATATACAGACACTGGGGCAGACACTGAGGTATATACAGACACGGGCAGACACTGAGGTATATACACATCACTGGGGAAGACACGGGTATATATACATCACTGGGGCAGACACTGGGGTATATACACATCACTGGGGCAGACACGGGTATATACACATCAGTGGGGCAGACACTGGTATATACACATCAGTGGGGCAGACACTGCGGTATATACACAACACTGGGGCAGACACTGGGGTATATACACATCACTGGGGCAGACACTGGGGTATATACACATCACTGGGGCAGACACGGGTATATACACATCACTGGGGCAGACACTGGGGTATATACACATCACTGGGATATATACAGACACTGGGGCAGACACTGAGGTATATACACATCACTGGGGCAGACACTGGGGTATATACACATCACTGGGGCAGACACGGGTATATACAGACACTGGGGTATATACAGACACTGGGGCAGACACTGAGGTATATACACATCACTGGGGCATATACACATCACTGGGGCAGACACGGGTATATACAGACACTGGGGTATATACAGACACTGGGGCAGACACTGAGGTATATACAGACACGGGCAGACACTGAGGTATATACACATCACTGGGGAAGACACGGGTATATATACATCACTGGGGCAGACACTGGGGTATATACACATCACTGGGGCAGGCACTGAGGTATATACAGACACTGGGGCAGACACTGAGGTATATACACATCACTGGGGAAGACACGGGTATATACAGACACTGGGGTATATACACATCACTGGGGCAGACACTGGGGTATATACAGACACGGGGTATATACACATCACTGGGGCATATACACATCACTGGGGCCGGGACTGTACATACAGTAACAGATGCTCCATGTCTGGACTCACCCAGATCCTGATGAGGGGAAGATGAAAGGCGGGAACGCAGAGCAGATTCCATAGACAATACAGGCACAGAGCAGACTCCATAGAGACAATGGGACAGAGCACAAACTCCGCCCACAGAAAAACTTCCTTGCCGGAGTCAGACATGTGATGCAGCAGAGGTTACAGGGAGAGTTGGCACCACGTTATCTGACAGGGGGGCCGCTCTGCAGCCCCCTGTCTTCAGGAAGCACTGCCGCCTGAGGCAAATAGCTCAACTTGGCTCATGATAGGTGCGGCCCTGCAGGTGCCCCCTGGCTTGGGTGGCGCCCCGGGCGATCGCCCCCCCCCCCCCCCGTCCCCCCCTAAAAACGGCCCTGAATAAGGGTTGCTAATCCAAAACACGTAAGCGCTTGGCTCATTCCTACTGGATCCATGTGGGACTGTGCAGCACCTCTTCTGCTGCTGATCCTTAGAAAATGTGTGACAAGGCACAACATAATAATAATCTTTATTTTTATATAGCGCTAACATATTCCGCAGCGCTTTACAAAATGTAACATCATCATCACTGTCCCAGATGGGGCTCACAATCTAAATTCCCTATTAGTATGTCGGAGGAAACCCACTCAAACACAGGGAGAACATACAAACTCCCTGCAGATGTTGTCCTTGGTGGGATTCAAACCCAGAACCCCAGCGCTGCAAGGCTGCAGTGCTAACCACTGAGCCACTGTGCCACCTGGTGTTACAACATGGTGTAAAAAAGAAGTGGCAACTAGAGATGAGGGAGTATACTCCTTGCTTGTGTTTTTCCGAGCATGCTCTATTTTGGCGTGCTCGGAGATTCGGTTTTCGTTGTCACAGCTGCATGATTTGTGACTGCCAGACATGTATTTGTGAATACATGTGGGGCTTGCCTGTTTGTTAGGGAATTCCCACATGCATTCAGCCTTCCTACAATCATGCAGCTGAGGTGACGAAAAATAAATCTCCGAGCACGCCAAAATACTCGGAGACCACCTGAGCAACAATGCTACAGCCCATCACTAGTGGCATCCAGTGGTGAAGGGATGATTACACCGATCTATTTAGAATGTGCTGGATATTCCAGTGAAAGGAATAATAAAAGACAGCAATGTGCGCCATATTCTCAGTGTAGGGTCTCGTTCACACCAACATATTAATTGGACTAGTGTGCTATCCGATTTTTTTTTTATTGGCTAGCACTCAAATTAATGATATGTGATGAGGCTGTGCTGATTAACGTTTTGTTTTCTCAAACTGATTCAGAATGATAAAAATAATCGCAGCTTGCTACAATTTGATACATAAATTGGACGAGACTCGCCTAATCAAGTCCATGATGTGTGAAAATCATCCGGATGTCATCCACTTGCAGTCTTATTTCCGCAGAATCATAGAATGCAGAAGATGGAGACATTTTATTCTCCATCTTCTCACAGTAGACTCCGATTCTCATACCCGAGAGAATTGAATGTCTCTATTCTGACACTCTCATCATATTCTAATCAGAGTGTCATTATCATAATTGACCTGATTCTCTTGAATGAGAGACGCTACGGTCATGTGACCCTAGCCTCGCTGTGATAACTTATCTTTTCTCTGTAGGTTTGTGGAAAAAGTTTTAACAACAAATCTACCCCATGTGAGTATATACTTTTTTTAAAACTAGCTTTATTGGTTCCAGAGTAAGAAGCTACATTGACAACAGCCATTCAAATAACTGCAATCATTAACCGATAGTACAAGAGTTGGTCAATATTCCAAATTGCTTCCTTACAAGGAACCTGAGAATTTTTATCAATAACCCAGACTTACACAAATATCTCAAATAATTGCTCTTTTTCCCATGTGAGTATATTTTAACCCTCTACTGACATATGACATACTGGTGTAGACTGTGATATTTGCTGTATACAGTAGTATTGCAGGGAACTCGCCTCTGCACTGTGCGACTTTCTCATGGTGCTAGCAGGGAGGTCACTGCAGTTCAGCTCGGCTGGGAACGCAGCCTCAGTGACGTCACTACTAGTAACGTCACTGATGTGCCCTTTCTGGACAGCTGCGGGCTGCTATTTTTAGGCAGCAGGAGGCCAATATCCGTGGCCCCTTACCTGAGAATACCAGCCCCTAGCTGTCTGCTTTAGCAAGGCTGGTTGTAAAAAATGGGAACCCACACCATTTTTATAAATTATTTAAATAATTTTAAAAAAGTGTGGGGACCCCAATATTCTTGATAGCCAATTTTGCTAACGCTGACAGCTGAGGGTTGCAATCCCCAGCTGTGAGTTTTGCTTGGCTGGTTATCACAGATAGGGGGCAACCCACGCAGGTTTTTTTCAATTATTTATTTACAGTGCAGGAGCGGCTGATGAATACCCCCATCATCCACTCCTGCTCTCACTGTTATTAGCGGCAGCAGGTGTCGGATGATGGGAGTGGTTGTCCCATCAGCTGACACCAGTCACCGGATGTAAACTTTATACCTCTGATCACAGCTGAGCGCTCCCGCTGTCTTTTGACAGTGTGGGAACCACGGCTCTTTGACCGGCAGGGATGATTTCACTGCCGATCAGAAGCCTTGTTTGCCGTGCTGTCATGCATATGACAGCATATCAAATACTGTATTGTCAGGCCCCCCATTCAAGTGAATGAGGTTCGGATCCGCTCTGCTGGATGACAGGCTGTATGGACATATCATGCAGCCTGCCATCTAGAGGTAGCAGAACCGAGTGTGAAGTCACATCCTGCTGTCCTTGACTTTTCTGCAACAAATACGCTGCAAAAAAAGTCAACCTGCTTATTTGCAGCGTTTTTTCACCATCCATTCAAGTCAATGGGTCAAAAACGTTGCAAAAATACTGAAGAAGTGACATGCTCTGTTAAAAAAATGCTGCAGAGCACAAAATCCTGATGACAAAAAAAAACAAAAAACAATGTGTATGAGATTTTTAAAATCTCAGGCTTTACCGGTACTGTAAAAAGCAGCTGAAAGTTAGCAGTAAAAAACGTAGTAAAAAATGCAGCAAAAACGCCCAGTGTGAACATACCCATAGTCACGGGTTCCTCTGCTGCAGATTGAGCAGAGCTCAGTTGTTCTGTTTATAACCTGCACAATCCACAGCTTTCTGTGTACATTGTATAATGAAAGAGAGCTGCTAATCAGTGCTGGGGGTATGTTTGGACTAGGATACATGAGACCAGTTGTTTTGTATAATCTCCTGCAGATAAAACACTCATTGAATTGAAACAGCAAATCACAGACTTGTAAGTGACATATCGCTGTAATCAGGCTATCTTCCAATACATCATGGTGCATTCAGCTTGTCCTTTACCCCCCCATTATCCTCTCCCCCACATCCCTCATTGTCCTTTCCCCCCCATCCTCCAATCCACCTCATTGTCCTCTCCCCAATGTATTGGGAAAATAAGCCACACTTATCTTTCCATCTTTTTCCCTGAGGCATCACTTCTTAAGGGCCTTTTACACATAGCGATATCGCTAAAGCGTCACCGATTTTGTGACGCAGCAGCGATATCACTAGCGATATCGCTATATGTGACACTCACCTCCTACCGGTTTCTCGTCATCGTCTTCCTGCTTGCGCCGACGAGCGAGCCATGGACCCGGGCGGAAGTTATCATCGCTGCGTCTGACAGGTAAGTGACGACCCCCGACTGCTGCTGCATCGCTGGTGAGATCTGCCTGTTTGGCAGCTCACTAGCGACCATTTAGCGATGCCCCAGCGATCCTGACCGGGTCGTATCGTGGTCGGGATCGCTGGTGCATCGCTAAATGTAACGGGGCCTTTACTTCTCCACTGGCAACTTTTTGAATGACACTGATGTGATGTACAATATCTGCAAGATATGTTTTCTGTTGCAATGTGCTAACAAATCCTCCATCCTAGGACATTGTAAACTGTCAGTAGTAGGAATTCCTTCCCCCCAGGTTTTACCAACCCTGCCACTTCCTCTGGAAGAGCAGGAATGTTAATTAGCTAGACCATCTTCCTCACACCATTTGGCTTCTCTCAGCTGAAAGAAAAATGCGGGAAAAAGGTCTTTGTTTGAAATAAAACTTTAAGAGCCTGCCCTGCGAAAACCGTACCAAGTAGAGATATGAAAATCATATTTTTGTAACCTGAGCGGTCCCAGCTTCGAGACCGCGTATGTTTCGAAGTTCTACCCTGTCCAGAACATGAGATAGGATTTGCGCCCAAATGGACGGTCATATCGCATAGATGTTTGATGTTTTCTTGATGGGCTCATTACGCTGGGAAACATGATACCACTGATGAGTCCATACCAGCTTCTCCCATAAAGTTATAGCTAATCTAAGTTTTGTAGCCAAAACATAACTTGGATAAGAGAGGTGGGATCAACCCAGAATGCACCTCTCTGTGATGTCACATAGGAAAGTCTATAAGGCCTTCCCTGGGCAAACCAGCTCAGAACAGCTGCAGAGTCCGTGCTGACAAGAACTCAGATGAGCGGAGAAGTGCAGCTCCGCCTCCACCCACCTTAGCCGCATGGTCTGCCTAAGGAACAATATGGAACTGTGAGTGTAATCTCTTTGTTTTCTCCACTTTTATTTTATACCTGTACTGTACATATTTTATGTCTCAATTTTATAGCAACTTTTATCTGTAATCACTGTCCTCTTTCGGAAAATAAATGAAATAATTATTTAGATCTGTCTCTATGCTCTAAGACTCGAACTATACGCCTTTGATAGATAATCGCTACTAATTCAAGGGGTTTGCCACGGACCCTCTTAATTTAACACTGTGAATTAAGTAACCGTGACTGGTGGCAGCGCGTTGTGTACGGCTATTACGGCTTGCTGGCAGTCTAGAAGGGTCTTATATTGCTGAGTAAGGGGCTTCAGCCACAGCATTGATAATTCCCTTACTGCAGAAGCCTAATTGCCGGTTCACAACAGGCAGCCCGTCCGGCGACCAATTATCCTAGGTGCAGTTCCCTGACTGACCTGAGGGTAAGGGGGGCGCCGGAGAGCTGCGAGTTCCAAAGTGGAACTGAGAAAGTGGGATATACATAAATCCCCGCAGTACTTGGAAGATTGATAGCAGTGGTGGGGCATCCAAATTAAACTCCCCCTGCGGCAAATTGTAGAGCGAGATTAGCTTGCGGGATATTTTTGTCACATAGTGCCGGTGGTGGGATAACTAAGATAAGCCCCAACGGTGCCTGTGATAGCCGTGTGCCGGCATTGTGTCACGTCCCTCCGTCCGCTGATACACCCGTATCAGTGGTGGGATTGTGACATAGTGGTGACACAGGGTCCGCTGTCCGTCGCGTTTTGGTGGCAGCGGGACCCCCGTTAGTGTCGCCCGTAAGTAGACGAACGGCGGTGGGCTGTTCGTCACATATTGGTGGCAGAGCGGTGGGATAATCCTAGAGCATTAGTGATTTGGTTTGAGCAATCATTCCTCTCACTAAAAACCTGCACGGTTCCTGCGGGAATCCTGCATCATAGGTTTTGGAGAACAGACTCAGTGGTTACTAGTCCTGAGACATTAGTGTGTACTTGCAAGTATCCCCCTCCCGGTTCTTCGTTTTTCTTTTTCTATCTTTTATTTGGCAACCATGGCGGCAAAAGGAGAACCTTGGTACAACCGGCAGACAAAGGAAGTTCTTGCTGCGTTATGCACGTACCAAGGCCTTGACGCCACAAACAAAAACAGAGCTCAAATGATCGCGGCTCTAGTGCAGCTGGACAACGACCAGAATCCAGCGAGCGCAGAAGTTGGCCCAAGTTGCAATGGGGCTGCAGCAGAGGCTCCACTCCTGAGCGCTGGCCCCACATTCAACCAGAACGGGGTGGACCCCTATCTGCAAATGGCCTTGGACGAACTCCCCGCCGAAGACAGGGATGGGCGGGTGAGGCTGATCCAGCAATATCGGCAGGAGGCCCAAGCCGAACGTGAGCGCCAAGCTGAGGCTGAGAGAGCAGAGCAGCGAGCCGAGAGGGAGGCGCAGAGGGCCCATGAACTGGAGGTACTCCAGCGGGGTGGGAATGCCCCCACAGCCCGAAGCAGTGAGCCCAGCAGCGTCCAGACTCCTAAACCCCGGCCAGAGCATTTTCCAGTGATGGAAAAGGATGGGGACTTGGACACGTTCCTGCGAGCCTTTGAGAAAGCCTGCAGACAGTACCAGCTGCCTCGAGACCAATGGGCAAGGTACTTGACCCCAGGGCTAAAAGGCAAAGCCCTGGAGGCATTTGCTTCTCTTCCGCCAGAAGCCGATGACGACTATGACGCCATAAAGCAGGCGCTGATCGCCAAATACCGGCTGACACCTGAGGTATACCGAAAGAAGTTCCGACACCTCCAACGTGGCCCACACGATAGCTACAGTGATGTGGTGCAAGGACTCAGGACCCACTTTGACCAGTGGATCCATGGACTGTCCGTTGAAACCTTTGAGCAGCTACGGGACCTGATGATCAAAGACCAGTTCCTGCATCTCTGCCCAGCTGAGGTCCGACAGTTCATCCTGGACCACGAACCAACGAACGCGGACAAAGCGGCGCAGATCGCCGACAACCACGAGGCCAACCGGAAGCCCGAGACGCGGAGGCCAGTCGCCACCAGCTGGAAAGGGGGTAAGCCAGCAACCAACCCCAATGCCCCAGCTGGCCGTCCCTCCGGAGGCCCTGTCCCTGTTGCCAACAACAGGCCGGCTACTGACAGTCGCCTGTGTCACCACTGCAAGCGGCCTGGTCACTTCTCTTACACCTGTCCGGATAGGCCGAAGAACCCCCCAGCCAAGGCCCCCGGGCCCAACGCCTCTGTTCTTTTGGTGGGAGGTGTGGTTGGGAGGGCTGACGACAACGTTCAACCTGTTCAGGTGGGGGCCCGTCTTGCTACAGGCCTCAAGGACACCGGGGCTGAACGAACCCTCATCCGTCCTGGACTGGCGGCCCCTGAAGAGTTTGTTGAGGGGAAAACCCTGACTGTCACCGGGATTGGAGGCACCCGTTGTCCCTTGCCAGTGGCACGAGTTTTTCTTGATTGGGGTGCCGGGAGCGGGTTGAGGGAGGTGGGAGTGTCTGAAAATTTGCCCACTGATGTTTTATTGGGGACTGACTTGGGGAGGATGGTTGCATACTATGTCCCTGACACCCTTCCCCAAACTGATAATAAGGGTAACGTTAACCCTGATGATGTTGATGATGGGAAACTGAATGTGTTACCTGCTAATGCCTTGATGAGTAATGATGCAACTAACAACCATTCTTTCCCAAGGTACGATGCTGATGCTGATGTGAATGTACCAAAGCAAACTGATAACCATTCTTTTCCTAGGAATGATGATGTTGATGTATCTGTGCCGACTGAACCCGTTAACCCTTTCTTTGAAACGGTAGATGTGTCCACAGGTACCGAGGTGCTCAGCCCCGTCACTCTGCGGAGTGAGACGGCTGAGGAACCCCTGGCAGGAGCAAGCAACGGTGCTCAAGAGAATGGGGAGGTGCATGGGGACCATGAGGAAGGTAATGCCATGCAGCTGACCAGTGCCACCGAGGAAGGTAACTGGCCCATAAGTAGCACTGCTCCTGAAGTGTTGGGGGTGGATGGGGAGGTAGAGCCCAGGGCAGCACCAGCTGGTGGGTCTGAAGAAATCCCCAGGGAGACAGCATACATAGCAGCTGTCACACGCAGTCAGAGTGCCCAGATCGCAGGTAACGCACTGTCTTCTGGACCCTCTGCTGCTACAGGAGAGACTGAACCAGAGGTGAACCCAGAGCCGGTTCCAGAGGGTCCCAGTAAAGGAGGTACCCTGACGTCACTTCTGGCAGCCTCCAGGCTGCTCTGCACTCAGATGCCAGCCTGGAGAAATTGAGAGGTCTCGCCGAGACGCCCACCTCCAAGTCTGATAAGGAGAGGGTGTTCTGGGAACGAGGAAGGTTGTACCGGGAGACAGTACCCGGAGATCCTAAAAAGGAGTGGTTGAGGGAAAGACAGCTGGTCGTCCCCTATCAGTTCAGAACCGAGTTGTTGCGGATTGCCCATGAGATTCCACTCGCTGGACACTTGGGGATCAGCAAAACAAAGGCACGGCTGTCTCAACACTTCTATTGGCCCAAGATGGGGACAGATGTAACACACTACTGCCGCTCCTGCGCCACCTGTCAAAAAGTGGGTAAGGCGGGGCCTGCTCTTAAGGCTCCCCTTATTCCTTTGCCGGTGATAGAGGAGCCTTTCCAGAGAATCGCGGTGGACATTGTAGGACCGCTGTCCGTCCCCAGCAGCTCCGGAAAGCGATACATTCTCACCGTGGTAGACTACGCTACCCGGTACCCAGAGGCAGTAGCTCTGTCTTCAACCAGGGCAGATAAGGTGGCTGACGCACTGGTGACCATCTTTTCAAGAGTAGGATTTCCCAGGGAGATGCTTACCGATCAAGGGCCCCAATTCATGTCTCGCCTAATGGAGGCTCTCTGTGAGAAAATGCAGGTGACGCAGCTGGTATCGAGTCCGTATCACCCACAGACTAATGGTTTGTGTGAACGTTTCAACGGTACCCTCAAACAGATGCTCCGCATACTGGTTGAGACCCAAGGGCGCGACTGGGAGCGGTACCTCCCACACCTGCTGTTCGCTTACAGAGAAGTTCCGCAGGCCTCGACCGGGTTCTCCCCCTTCGAGCTCCTGTATGGCAGGCGAGTCCGGGGACCCCTTGGGTTGATAAGAGAATCCTGGGAAGATGAGCCAAACCCCACAGAAGTGTCCATCGTGGATTATGTCATGCGCTTCCGTGACAAGATGCAGACCTTGACGCAGTTGGTGCATGACAACATGACGCAGGCTCAGGCTGACCAGAAGCGCTGGTACGACCAGAACGCCCGGTAGCGGACCTACCAGGTGGGTCAAAAGGTGTGGGTGTTGGTCCCGGTACCAACGGATAAGCTTCAGGCAGCCTGGGAAGGCCCGTACGTCGTCCACCAACAGCTCAACCCGGTCACCTACGTGGTCACGCTTGACCATGCTCGGGGTAGGCGCAAGGCCTTTCACGTCAACATGCTGAAGGCGCACTACGAACGTGAAGCTTGCATCCTACCGGTCTGCAATCTGCCAGAGGATGGGGAGGAAGATTCCCTCCTGGACATGCTGGCCCAGGCCAAGGCCAATGGGTCCATTGAGGACATGGAGATAAGTGGTTCGCTCACCGTGTCCCAGCGGTTGCAGTTGATGGCCACCCTGGAACTCTTCCGGCCCGTGTTCACCAACCGTCCTGGGAGGACGGAGTTAGCGGTTCATGAGGTGGACACCGGGAATCACGCCCCATTACGGCGAACACCTTATCGGATCTCTGAAACGGTGCAACAAGTCATGCGCCAAGAGGTCGATGAGATGTTAAGGCTGGGAGTGATTCGACGGTCAAAAGGTGCGTGGGCTTCACCTGTAGTCCTCGTGCCTAAAAAGGATCGAACCACCCGGTTCTGCGTGGACTACAGGGGGCTCAACGCCATCACAACCTCTGATGCCCACCTGATGCCGCGCATCGAGGATCTGCTCGAGCGGTTGACAAACGCCAACTACATATCCATCATGGATTTGAGTCGGGGATACTGGCAGATTCCCCTGAGCCCTGAGGCGCAGGAGAAATCCGCCTTTATCACCCCCTTTGGACTGTACGAGTCCACGGTCATGCCCTTCGGCATGAAGAATGCCCCTGCCACTTTCCAGCGGATGGTCAACCACCTGCTTCGGGGACTGGAGGAGTACGCAGTGGCGTAATTAGACGATATTGCCGTCTTCAGTTCCACCTGGGAGGAACACCTTCAGCACCTCCAGGAGGTGCTCAAGCGTCTTCACAAGGCAGGCCTGACCATCAAGCCGGGGAAGTGCCAGATAGGCATGCACAAGGTCCACTACCTGGGGCACCAGGTAGGCGGGGGTTCCATGAGTCCGGAGCCAGAAAAAGGACGCAATCGTGTCCTGGCCCACCCCCAGGACCAAGAAACAGGTGAAGTCCTTCTTGGGCACTGCAGGGTACTATAGGCGGTTCGTACAGGACTATAGCGCCCTTGCCAAACCCTTGACTGACCTCACCAAGCAGAGGCTACCCCAAACAGTCAACTGGACAGATGACTGTGAGGCGGCTTTCCAAGCTTTGAAAGCAGCCCTGTGCAACTCTCCAGTGTTGAGAGCAGTCGACAGCAGTCGCCCGTTTCTGGTACAGACCGACGCCAGCGAGTTTGGCCTCGGTGCTGTGCTTAGCCAGGTCGACTCGGGGGACCAAGAGCACCCCGTGTTGTACCTGAGCCGGAAACTTTTGCCGAGGGAAGTGGCATACTCGACCATCGAGAAGGAGTGTCTGGCCATGGTGTGGGCACTGCAGCGTTTGCAGCCCTACCTGTATGGGCGCGCCTTCACAGTGGTAACCGACCACAACCCTCTGAGCTGGTTGCACACAGTGTCCGGAACCAATGTAAGATTGCTCCGCTGGAGCCTTGCCCTTCAACAGTACGATTTTACTGTAAAACACAGGAAGGGCAGTGAAAACGGCAATGCCGATGGGTTGTCCTGCCGGGGCGAACCCGCTGAGGTGCGCATGGCCGATTACCGAGAGGTAATGCCTCCTTAGCGCCCTCTTAAGGGGGGAGGTGTGATGTACAATATCTGCAAGATATGTTTTCTGTTGCAATGTGCTAACAAATCCTCCATCCTAGGACATTGTAAACTGTCAGTAGTAGGAATTCCTTCCCCCCAGGTTTTACCAACCCTGCCACTTCCTCTGGAAGAGCAGGAATGTTAATTAGCTAGACCATCTTCCTCACACCATTTGGCTTCTCTCAGCTGAAAGAAAAATGCGGGAAAAAGGTCTTTGTTTGAAATAAAACTTTAAGAGCCTGCCCTGCGAAAACCGTACCAAGTAGAGATATGAAAATCATATTTTTGTAACCTGAGCGGTCCCAGCTTCGAGACCGCGTATGTTTCGAAGTTCTACCCTGTCCAGAACATGAGATAGGATTTGCGCCCAAATGGACGGTCATATCGCATAGATGTTTGATGTTTTCTTGATGGGCTCATTACGCTGGGAAACATGATACCACTGATGAGTCCATACCAGCTTCTCCCATAAAGTTATAGCTAATCTAAGTTTTGTAGCCAAAACATAACTTGGATAAGAGAGGTGGGATCAACCCAGAATGCACCTCTCTGTGATGTCACATAGGAAAGTCTATAAGGCCTTCCCTGGGCAAACCAGCTCAGAACAGCTGCAGAGTCCGTGCTGACAAGAACTCAGATGAGCGGAGAAGTGCAGCTCCGCCTCCACCCACCTTAGCCGCATGGTCTGCCTAAGGAACAATATGGAACTGTGAGTGTAATCTCTTTGTTTTCTCCACTTTTATTTTATACCTGTACTGTACATATTTTATGTCTCAATTTTATAGCAACTTTTATCTGTAATCACTGTCCTCTTTCGGAAAATAAATGAAATAATTATTTAGATCTGTCTCTATGCTCTAAGACTCGAACTATACGCCTTTGATAGATAATCGCTACTAATTCAAGGGGTTTGCCACGGACCCTCTTAATTTAACACTGTGAATTAAGTAACTGTGACTGGTGGCAGCGCGTTGTGTACGGCTATTACGGCTTGCTGGCAGTCTAGAAGGGTCTTATATTGCTGAGTAAGGGGCTTCAGCCACAGCATTGATAATTCCCTTACTGCAGAAGCCTAATTGCCGGTTCACAACAGGCAGCCCGTCCGGCGACCAATTATCCTAGGTGCAGTTCCCTGACTGACCTGAGGGTAAGGGGGGCGCTGGAGAGCTGCGAGTTCCAAAGTGGAACTGAGAAAGTGGGATATACATAAATCCCCGCAGTACTTGGAAGATTGATAGCAGTGGTGGGGCATCCAAATTAAACTCCCCCTGCGGCAAATTGTAGAGCGAGATTAGCTTGCGGGATATTTTTGTCACATGGTGCCGGTGGTGGGATAACTAAGATAAGCCCCAACGGTGCCTGTGATAGCCGTGTGCCGGCATTGTGTCACGTCCCTCCGTCCGCTGATACACCCGTATCAGTGGTGGGATTGTGACATAGTGGTGACACAGGGTCCGCTGTCCGTCGCGTTTTGGTGGCAGCGGGACCCCCGTTAGTGTCGCCCGTAAGTAGACGAACGGCGGTGGGCTGTTCGTCACAACTGACATGCTTCGTGCTGAAATTATGAAGCCACGCATGCCAGTGTCATAGAGAAAGCGCCAGGCCGGAAGTTGAGGACTGATTCCTGTGGCTCTGCTGCCATTTTTTCCTGTAGGCAGCGGAGTTGCAGGATCGCTCCCTGCCTGGAATTTCGCATATGATAAGGGCAATCTGGCCATGGGCCCCCCAGATCCTAGGGCTCTGAGCAACATGCCAATTTGCCATCTATATACATTACAGTTCTGCAAGGGCCCCCCTCTAGCTCCGGGCCCCGATGCAGCTGCACTGCATATATGTCCGCCCCTGAGCTGTAGTGTCACACCAGAAACCTTACTCAAGTTCTTGACTGGAGTAAGATTTGTGGCGAGGCGCACGCTAATTTATCAGACGTGCACATCTTAATGAATCAGGAGCATCTGACTCCAGAATGCCCCCTCATCAAGACCAGCATGAAAATCACCGATCTTCATGAATCAGGACCTGTGTGTGTACAGAATCATAGACTTTTGATTAAGCCTATGCAGTGTACACGTGCACCCCCACCAGCTGAATGAAGAGGCACATCTTTGTTCATTATGTAGTAATAATAAATAGTACTGCAAGCTTTCAGCTCAGTACCTGTCATGCCGCTCTCATCTGGGGATGGGACCTCGGGCCCGACGTCACCACTTCCGATGCCTCGACCGCTCCGGGGGTCCTGTCGGGTGCGCACGCACCTCTCGTACCTAGTTCCATGACTGCACAATGTTTTTAGTGTGCACGCACGCTCTTCTCAGCTCTGTCTCCGGTCTTGTCCTCTCTATGGTCCTGGAGGACCTGACCCAGAAGTTCAAGTGCTCATGTGCTATATCAGTCTACCTCTTCCTATGGGAAGTGTCTGATTATTGTTGTGCTTCCTGGCTTGGTCTGTTTGGTCCTTGCTTGGCTGCACGCTGTACTCGGGTCCTCTGCCTTGTGCTCTGTGCCTGTACTCTGCCTTGTGCTCTGTGCTTATACTCTGCCTTGCCGTGCTTCCTAGCACATGCTCCGTACCTACGGTCTGCTCTGTGCTCTGTTGTGCTCCTTAGCCTTCTTGGCGCACCTTCTGCCTTGCTCTGCACTCAGGTGTACTTCCCAGCACGTGCTCTGTCTAACCCTGTACTTTACCGTGCTTCCTTGCACGCGCCCTGCTTTGCCCGCTATCGGGCGTGCTCACCAGTGTGCACCATACGAGGTCCCATGTACTCGCCATACACTGTCCTGTATCTAGCGCACTCCCGTGTACACGCCTTGTATTGTCCTGATCCCTCCGTACACTCGCCCTGTATTGTCCTGTACCCTGCGTACTCCTGTGTCCACGCTTTGTACACTCCTGTTTCCTGCTCACACCCAGTTGCATCCTGCAGACACACTCATTCGTGTCACCCGTGAGCTGCCCACCTGGTTCCGGCAGTCGTGGTACCTTACCCCCTTGGGCTTGCACCTGACACTCCCTGTATAGGGGGTTGTCCTCACTAGGTCAGCTCGCCCTAGGTGGGTTGGTGCCACGACCCAGAGGGTCCACTCCAGGAGTCGTCACAGTACCATTCACAAATACAACCCAACCTTCATTCAGCCAATTCATCATAGTGTTGGGACTTGGACTCTTAGGGTAGGTGCACATGATCAGGAATTGGCAGCGCTTTGAATGCAGCGCATATCTGCTGCGTTTGAAGCAAGGCCCGCTATTGAACGCAGGTGAATCTGCATGTGTTCATTGAACCCTGCAGAATCACCACGTCCAATACATTGTATGGGTGAAATTTATCTTGCAGAGACTCCCGTCTCCGCAAGATAAATAGACATGATGCGGTCTGGAGAGACACGCCGCATGTCCGTCTCCGTGGGTGATCCACGGGCGTCTCTGGACGCATAGTGGGCATGGGATTGGACGCTGCACAAGTACGCAACGTTCAACTTGCAGCGTTTACTGGTCGTGTGCACATACCCTTATTGATATTCTGATTATGGAAAACTCTATTTAACAAGCTATGCAGGAAAAGATGGCTATATTTGTGTCATCACATGAATAACAAAAAAGCATTGCAATGTCCCTGCCTGATGTCACATAACCATAAACATTTATTACAAGAGTCAAATACTCATCAGGAAAGAATACATGGTATTAAAATAGCAAAAGGATAATACTGTGTTAACATTTATGTTACATAGCGATAAAGGAGTGGACTAAGTATGCCATTATGTATGTATACTGTGTAGGAATGGGGCTGATAGCCTGCTCCCTGGCACTCTAAAGAGTAAAAGATATTTGATGTTTATGTATGTTATAAAAGGATGACACCTACTGGGGCTGCAGTTAGCATAAACAGGGTTAACTGTAATGGCCAGCCCAGTTTGGGAGGGGGAATTGAGAGTGATTGCCAAGTTCAGGAAGTGACAGGTCAGTTAGTTTGTGGAGAACAGTCTGTGAAGCAGCAGGCTCAGGTCAGAGGCTGCTAGGGACAACGTGGGCCTAATACTCGGATCAGTGGATTGCCAAAAATACCCTTCCGTGCGATTCCATCTAATGGCCTGGGGACACGTGGAGATGGATGTGGAGGGCCTGGGGCGCACTCAGCCTGTGAAGGTACAGGGAAAGATGGACTCAGACAACATGGGGCAGAAGTTAATGCAACCCAAATATACTGCTGGTCATGAAGCCTCTAGCCCCCTAGGGCTAGAGAAGCCAGTCAGGAGGACATTCTACCTACTGTATACCAAGAACCAAGGCTGAAGTTGTATCCGGTACCTGTGAGAAAGATGACAACACGTTGGCCTTATCCTCTATATCTGCCTGTAAATAGTGCTATTCACCAAGTCAAACTTTGGTTGTTTTTATAAACCTTGTGTCTCCTGGATTAATTGCTGCCCTGGTTCCAGAAGAGGGATTCTTGGCGTCAGAAAAGGCCTGCAGCCCTAAAGTGTGATGCACCTCAGACTCAGCAGTAGGCTGGTGTCAGACGTGTGAGAAACTCGCATGAGTCTCGCACGTCAATACCCGACACTGCTGGCACTCGGGACCAGAGTGTTCAGCTGCATAGAAATACATGCAGCTGAACGCTCCGGTCCTAGTGCCGGTGGCAGTGCCGGGTATTGACGTACGAGACTCGTGCAAGTTTCTCGCACGTCTGACCCCAGCCGTACATCAGGACTGGGACACAAGTTGTCAGTAGGATGCCAAAGCAAGTGGGAACAGAAGCTTGCCCACGACTATCTCATTTGGGCATCTTAAAATTGACTACAGCAAGAAAGCTGATCTAATCCCCATTAATCAGCTGTTACTATCAGATGAAGCCACTTAAGGGCATGCAGTTTCCCTCTAACCAATTATATAACACATGTATGAACTGGCCAGCGGCTCTCCCAACCCAAGCGTAACAGCTTTATTCCTATGCAACTGTCATGCTAGGGTCGAGAGAGCCATAGGCCAGTTTGTGTACTGCGTTCCGATATCGGTCCAGTTAATACGGCCATCTGATTGCAACCTGGCTTCTTTTTCCAGGAGACCAAAAATTTTCCTTTTTCAAACAGAAGGTGCTTCAGTAATCACTCCTTTTCTCTGAAGTTTGGTAAACCTGAAGTTTCTTTCTTTAGCGATTTTGGTTATTTTTTGAGCACTATTTTGCCATTATTTTCTTCCAGTGGTTTTGAGCCTTTTTCCGGAATATTTTGGCCATCCTTTTATGGTTATTTTCCAGACTTCTTTTTCTAATTTCATTAACCTCTTTAGCCCCCAAAGTAGTTTGCACGTTAATGACTAGGCCAATTTTTAAAATTCTGACCAGTGTCACTTTATGGCCGGGTCAGACTTGCGAGAAACACGCACAAGTCTCACACGTCAATACCCGACACTGCCACCAGCACTCGGGACCGGAGCGTTCAGCTGCATGGAAATACATGTAGGGAAGGTGACCTGACGGACGGACTGGTCTGAGTGAGGAAGGAAAGGTTTGCACAGTGTAGGTAGACGTCAGTTATTACAGGGGGAAACAACTAGGAAAGTGTAGTGGACGTGCAGTACCTTGGGTGGACATTAGATGGCAGGGAGGAGTGTGAGCAAAGGACTTGACAGCAGCTTAGGGCTTTAGAAACCATTGGTCATGGGGGGCATGGTTGGAGTGACAGTTTCAAGGAACCGGGTGAGCTATAAATTCTGAGGGAGGGTTCCAGAAAGTTCCAGTCCCCAGGGGGAGCTCAGGTGACAGGAAGACTGCGACAGTCTGTGCGCTCTGAGGAGAATCCGACCAGGGGGACTGAGGAGAGAGAACGTCAGGGGGGTGGTCCTGACAGGAAGGTACCGCAGAAGAGACGTGGCAGTGGGTGCAGGATACCGTATTTAACACGACGACTGACCAGTGGAAGCGCTGTTGGTTTATGGGCCTAGGGCGGCCACAGTGACGGAACTGTCAGGAACGTCAAATACTGGAGGAGGGACAGTACGTACTAATACGTCCCTGGTGACAGTGTGGAAACGGCTCTGAAAACGAAGAGCCGGCCAAGTGAAGAGAAGTGCGGTGTGTTGTGGAGGCCGTTAGGTGGACGGCAAGAAAAGAAATAAACTTGGACCTGTTGTACCCAGTAACTGTCTCCATCTTGTCTCTGTGTCATCTCTGCGCGGTAAGAAGAGGGATCACCCCCCCAGCTCGGCCCACCCATTCCGACCAGCGACCCTACATACATGCAGCTGAACGCTCCGATCCGAGTGCCGGTGGCAGTGCCAGGTATTGACGTGCGAGACTCGTGCGAGTTTCTCGCAAGTGTGACACTGGCCTATGACTTATTAACTCTGGTATGCTTCTATGGATCCCACTGACATTTCCCACATGTCTACTTTACATCAGCACAGTTTTTGAAACTAAATTTTTTTGTTAGGAAGTTATAAGGGTTAAAAGTTGAGCAGCGATTTCTCATTTTTCCAACAAAATTTACAAAACTATTTTTTTAGGGACCACATTACATTTGAAGTGACTTTAAGGGGTCTATATGACAGAAATTACCCAAAAGTGACACCATTCTAGAAATGTACCCCTCAACGTACTCAATATCACCTTCAAGAAGTTTATTAACCCTTCAGATGGTTCACAGGAATTTTTGGAATGTGGAAAAAGAATGAAGTGAACATTTAACTTTTTTTTCACAAACATTTTATTTTAGACCCATTTTTTTATTTTCACAAGGGTAGCAGGAAAAAGTAGACCCAAAAATTTGTTGTGCAATTTCGCCTGAGCATGCTGATACCCGATATGTGTGGGAAAACCACTGTGAGCGCACAGCAGAACTCAGAAGGGAAGGAGCGCCATTTGACTTTTTGAGTGCAAAATTTGCTGGAACAATTAGCGAACACCATGTTGTGTTTGGAGATCCCCTAATGTGCCTAAACATGGAAAATCCCTCAAAAGTGACACTATTTTGCAAGCTAGACCCCTCAGGGAACTTATCTAGATGTATGGTGAGCACATTAAACCCCCAGGTGCTTCACAGAAGTTTATAACATTGAGCTGTGAAAATAAAAAATCTAATTTTTCCAACAAAAATGTTTTTTTTTAGTCCCAAATTTTGCATTTTCAGAAGGCTAATAGGAGAAATTGCACTGCACATTTTGTTGTGCAATTTCTCCTGTGTATGCCGATGCCCCATATGAGGGAGAAAACTACTGTTTAGGCGCACAGCAGGGCTCGGAAGGGATGTAGTGTTATTTGACTTTTTAAATGTAAAATTTGCTGGAATCATTAGCGAACGCCATGTCCCATTTGGAGAACCCTGATGTGTGGAAACCCCCCACAAGTGACCCCATTTTGGAAACCAGACCCCTCATGGAATGTACAGGGTGGGCCATATATATGGATACACCTATATAAAATGGAAATGGTGACAGTTTTGTTGCATAGGGTGTCTTGCATTGAAATCTGCTGCAATGACCCGGGCACTGCGTTCACAAGACATCAACTCAATTTCTATCCGCTCCTCACGTATTAACCTCTGCGACATGTCAATGGCTGCAAACAAAGAGAAACTTGTAAATAACTCATGAAAGAATAAAGTTACATTAAAACCAAGCACACCATTGTTTTTCTTGTGAAATTCTCAATAAGTTTGATGTGTCACATGACCTTCCCATTGGAAAAAATAAAGTTGGATCCAAAATGGCCGACTTCAAAGTGGCCGCCATGGTCACCACCCATCTTGAAAAGTTTTCCCCCTCCCATATACTAATGAGTCACAAACAGGAAGTTGATATCACCAACCATTCCCATTTTATTTAGGTGTATCCATATACATGGCCCACCCTGTATTTAGTATATTAGTGCTTCACTGAAGTTTATAACGTCGAGCTGTGAAAATAAAAAAAAAAAAATCAAATTTTACCCACAAAAACATTATTTTAGCCTCATTTCTTTTTTAATTTTTACAAGCAGAAATTGCACCATACAATTTGTTGTGCAATTTCTTCTCAGAACGCTGACACCTCATATGTGGGGAAAAACTACTTTTGAGGCACAGTGCAAAACTCAGAAGGGAAGAGGTGCCATATTGGAATTCAGATTTTGCTGGAATGGCTTGAGAGTGCCATGTCACATTGGCAGAGCCACTGAGATGCCAGAACAATAGAACTCCCCTGATATGTGAACACTCCCCAATTAATTCATCTAGGGGTGCAGTAATCTTCTTGACACCACATGTGCCTCACAGAATTTTATACAATTGAATGGTGAAGAAAAAGAAATTACATTTTTACCACTAAAATGTTTTAGCCCCAAGTTTTTAATTTTTCTAAGTGCTAATAGGAAAATTTTTTACAACAGTGCCAATACTCTACACACAATCAGGAAATACTTTTCAGGCACAGTGCAAAGCTCAAAAGGGAAGGAGCGCCATAGAATCATAGAATCATAGAGTTGGAAGGGACCTCCTGGGCCATCTGGTCCAACCCCCTGCTCAAAGCAGGATTCGCTAAATCATCCCAGTCAGATGTCTGTCCAGCCTCTGTTTGAAGACATCCATTGAAGGAGAACTCACCACTTCTCGTGGCAGCTTGTTCCACTCATTGATCACTCTAACTGTCAAAAAGTTTTTTCTAATATCTAATCTGTGTCTCCTCCCATTCAGTTTCATCCCATTGCTTCTAGTCTTTCCTTGTGCAAATGAGAATAAAGATGATCCTTCTACAATGTGACAGCCCTTGAGATATTTGTAGACAGCTATTAAGTCTCCTCTCAGTCTTCTCTTTTGCAAACTAAACAATCCCAAATCCTGCAACCTTTCCTCATAAGACAGGGTTTGCAGACCGGTCACCATTCTGGTTGCTCTTTTCTGAACTTGCTCCAGTTTGTTGATGTCTTTTTTAAAATGTGGTGCCCAAAACTGGACACAATATTCCAGATGAGGTCTGACCAAAGAGGAGTAGAGGGAAATAATGACTTCACGTGATCTAGACTGTATGCTTCTGTTAATACATCCTAGAATTGCATTTGCTTTTTTTGCTGCTGCATCACACTGTTGACTCATATTCAGTTTGTGATCTATTAGTATACCCAAGTCTTTTTCACATGTGCTGTTGCTTAGGCCTATTCCTCCCATTCTGTATATGCTTTTTTCATTTTTATTGCCCAGATGTAGTACTTTGCATTTTTCCCTGTTAAAAACCATTCTGTTAGTTGCTGCCCACTTCTCCAGTTTATTTATATCTTTTTGAATCCTCTCTCTCTCTTCTCTAGTATTAGCTATCCCTCCTAGCTTTGTGTCATCAGCAAATTTAATCAGTTTACCCTCAATTCCTTCATCTAAATCATTGATAAAGATGTTGAACAATACAGGGCCCAGGACAGAGCCCTGTGGTACCCCACTTGAGACATTCTTCCAACTGGATGTGCAGCCATTTACGACCACTCTTTGGGTCCGATCACTAAGCCAGTTATGAATCCACCTAACAGTTGCCTTGTCCATTCCATACTTAGTCATTTTTTCAATAAGGATTGTATGAGATACTTTGTCAAATGCTTTGCTGAAGTCAAGATATACTATATCTACAGCATTTCCTTGATCCACCCAATCAGTGATTCCGTCATAGAAAGAAATTAAGTTAGTCTGACATGACTTATTAGTTACAAACCCATGCTGACTCTGTTTAATCACTTCATTCTTATCCAGGTACTGACATACATGTTGTTTAATAATTTGTTCAAAGATCTTTCCTGGTATAGAAGTCAGACTCACCGGCCTATAGTTGCCTGGGTCCACCTTCTTCCCCTTTTTGAAGATAGGAACAACATTTGCTCTTCTCCAGTCTTCTGGGACTTCTCCTGTTCCCCAAGAATTTTCAAATATTATGGAGAGGGGTTCAAAAATTTCTTCTGCTATCTCCTTCAGTACTCTGGGGTGTAATTCATCTGGACCTGGATACTTGAATTCATTTAGGTTAGCTAAGTGTTTCCTCACTATCTTTCTGCTTATAGATATCCTGGATTCTTCTATTCCCATAATAGGACAGTGAAGAACAGTTGATGTCACATTTCCTTTCTGAGAGAAAACAGATGCAAAATAGGAATTTAAAAGTTCGGCCTTCTCAACATCCTGTCTTACCATTTCATCATTTTCATCCTGTAAAAATCCTATAGCATCTTTGACTTTTCTTTTACTTTTGACATATCCCCAAAATCCTTATTATTGCTTTTGACATCTCTTGCAAGCCTCAATTCATTGTCAGCTTTAGATAATCTGATTTGTGCCCTGCAGGTTCTGCAGACAGCATTATATTCTTCTTTAGATATGCCTCCCTCTTTCCATTTTATAAACATTTTTTTCTTCCTTTTTAGCATGTGCTTAAGTTCTGTGTTCATCCATCCTGGCTTCCTTAAATGCTTCCTATTCTTCCCTCTTTTCGGAATTGTTAACAATTGTGCTTTGAGAATTTCATTTTTCAAGATTTCCCATCCTTCCTGGACATTTTTGTCTTTAAGGATATCCAGCCATTGGATCCCTCCAATTCTCTTTCTGAATCCCTTAAAATCTGCCTTTCTGAAATCTAACCTTGACGTCTGAGTCTTCACAGGTCTTCCTCCTCTAGTTATCCAAAATTCTAAAATAGCCTGGTCGCTACCTCCTAGGGTCCCAGCCACTTTTACCTCCTCAACCATTTCCTCCCTGTTTATAAGGATTAGATCCAAGGTAGCAGTTCCCCTTGTTTTCTCCCCTACCTTTTGGAAGATAAAGTTGTCAGCAAGAGAGGATAAGAATTTCCTTGACCTGTTAGTTTTGCCTGAGAGAGATTCCCAACAAATGTCTGGATAGTTGAAATCTCCCATGACAACTATGTCATATTTTTGGGAGAACTTGGCCATTTGATGCATAAAGAGTTCATCCATATCTTCAGCTTGCACAGGTGGCCTGTAGTAAATGCCTACAATGGTGTCCTTTCCATTGTTCTGTCCTTGTATTCTTACCCAAACAGTTTCCACCGAACTCCCAGTCTCTGAAGCTTCAATCTCTGTGCAGATATACGCGTTTCTAACATACAATGCGACAACTCCTCCTCGTTTATCAAGTCTGTTTCTTGCAAATAAGTTGTATCCTTCTAGTCTTGTATTCCAATCATGTGTATTGTCCCACCAAGTTTCAGTGATTCCAATGACATCATATTTATTTTCCTGCGTTAGTAGTTCCAATTCTCCTTGTTTGTTGCCCATGCTTTGTGCATTAGTATAGAAACATTTTAGTTTGTGATTGGTTTCTCTTTCTCCAATATTTTTATTAATTAGATTCTTTTGTCTTTGTTCTTCCTGTTCTTCCTTTCCACTTCTAATAGCAGAGTTCTCAATAGCATTTGTCAGGTGTATGGCTTTTTCTAGTCTTTTGCTTCCCTTCCCATGTTGTTTTAGTTTAAAGCTCTCCTTACAAGTGTAGCAAGACGACTTCCAAATACATGTTTTCCAGTCTTCGTAAGGTGCACCCCATCTCTAGCAAGTAGTCCATCGTAAAGGTACCTCACTCCGTGATCCAGAAATCCAAATCGTTGCTGACGGCACCATCGACGTAGCCAGTTGTTCACCTGCAGAATCTTATTCCACCTCCTTGTTCCATGGCCATCCACTGAGAGGATGGAAGAGAAGACCACCTGCGCTCCCAGTTCTTTCACTTTCTTGCCTAAGTCTTCAAAGTCTGAGATGAAGTTCCAAGTTGCCAAGTGACAGCCTCAAAATCTTAATGATTTAGAGATGATCTGCAAAGAGGAGTGGACCAAAATTCCTCCTGACATGTGCACAAACATCATCATCAACTACAAGAAATGCCTGACTGCTGTGCTTGCCAACAAGGGTTTTGCCACCAAGTACTAAGTCTTGTTTGCCAGAGGGATCAAATACTTATTTCTCACTGCAAAATGCAAATTTATATAATTTATACAATGTGATTTTCTGGATTTTATTTTTGATATTCTATCTCTCAATGTTAAAAGTAATCTTCCCTTAAAATTATAGACTGTTCATGTCTTTGTCGGTGGTCGAACTTACAAAATCAGCAAGGGATCAAATACTTATTTCCTTTACTGTGTATGGAGACAGAATGATCATATTAATGATTGTTATTCTTAGTCAACTTGTGCAAAGAGACTGGTACATGAGTGCCAATCGACTTGTATGTAGTCGCTCATTGCTCGTTTTGACAAGTCGAAAATGTCACATCTAAATGAACCTTTACTTTGCATCTTTACATTCTGTCTCCCTAACACAGGACTCGTATCTATGATACCATTATATCGTAATGCAACACTATGTCTTTAAAGGGAATCTGTCACCAGGTAATTGCCACCTAACCCAAGAGCAGCATAAAGCAGAGATGGAGGCACTCATTTCAGTGATGTGTCACTTACTGGTCTGCTTACTGTAGTTTTGATACCAGGAGGAGATTATCATTATTGGACTAGTAAACCTGTTGCCATTTAGTCTTCCTTATTCATGAACTTTGTATAACCCCACCCCCACCACTGATTGTCAACTTTCTGCCTATGCATAGTGTACACAGAACGACAGATTCAGATTCAGTGTGACAGATTCCCTTTAAACTTCTAGAACCTCTATAAAATTGTATGAATATATAATAAATATTTAACCAATCAATTCTTTTAGATAAGTTAAAAAATAGTGATTTGCGCTGTATAAAGTGATTGGTGTTTGCATAGTATACAGTACGTAAAGCAAGACAGGAAACACCTGTCTTTATAGACAAGCTTTCACTGTTGTGGCAATGGCAGGATATGGCTCACAATGACGCACCTGATGCACTATGAGCAGTAAATGCTTGATGACTCTTCCAGGTGTCTGTCCAACTGCCTCACACTTTCTTCAGAACTCTTTGTGCAGAAAAACAGTAGACCACAGATTTGAATAATTACTTGGTTATTTTTTTGTGGCCTCAAATTCATTTTGTTGTGCATTGTGATGCCTCATATTTAACATTCCTTCATAAACATAAAAATGATAATAAGTAGAGATTAGCAATTTGATTCATGCTGACCTGCTCTGTCATCAGTCCAGTCCTCCATACAGGGCCGGCATTGGCGGCAGGCAGACCAGGCAGCTGCCTAGGGCCCCCAGCTAGTGGCACATCACGCAGCTACTATGGGGCCCGTGAGGCAAGGGGGCCCACCTGCCGCCAGCACCGACTCCTCCCGCTGCCGCATTGAACTATACCGGCGTCATAAACGCTGGTACAGTTCAAAGCAATGATGGAGGAGAGATCGTCAGCTGACCCCCCCTTCCCATCATTCCCCTGTGCTTCTGACACTGCGGGTGTGTGATGACATCATATCGCGCACCCACTGTGTGCCGGGCAGACTGTAGCTGAGACTGGAGACCGGAGCAGTGCGGGCACGAGGAGAGGTTAGGATTGTGTTTTGTTTTTTTTAGTATATCAATGAGTACTGGACTGTGGGGCCATTCTCGGGAATATATATACACTATGTGGCTGTGTTTATATCCTATGTGGCTGTGCTATATACTATGTGGCCGTGTTTATATCCTATGTGGCTGTGCTATATACTATGTGGCTGTGTTTATATCCTATGTGGCTGTGCTATATACTATGTAGCTGTGGCTATAACCTATGTGGCTGTGGCTATATCCTATGTGGCTGTGTTTATATCCTATGTGGCTGTGTTATTTACTGTGTGGCTGTGTTTATATCTTATGCGGCTGTGCTATATACTATGTGGCTGTGCTATATACTGTGTGGCTGTGTTATATCCTATGTGGCTGTGGCTATATCCTATGTGGCTGTGGCTATATCTTATGTGGCTGTGTTTATATACTATGTGGCTGTGTTTATATAATATGTGGCTGTGTGTATATACTATGGAGGGTACATTATACATTATATTCTATGGGGGAGGCTGTGTTATATACTATGGGGGGTATATTATATTCTATGGGATGGGGAGGCTGTGTTATATACTATGGGGGGGCTACATTATATTCATATTCTGTTAGGAGTCAGGTTCCTGTATCTGCTCTGCAGGAATCCAGACCCTTACATTCTGCAGTCTCTTGCTCTTTATCTACCGCAGAGGAGATTGCATTGCAGCAAATCTCTCCAGGGGCTAAGTCCTTCTGTCCTCCTACTGAGCATGCTCATGAGACGGTTTCTCATTGGAGATCGGGAGTCATGTGCTCAGGTCCTGCTCCAGATCTCATTGGTCCATCTCGGAGATCTGGAAGCTTCCGGAAGGTCCCGGCTGCTATAAAAAGCATGCATGGCCGTTCCGCCACGCGCTAGTATAGACTATACTGCTATGTGTGAATGGTGACGGATGTATGATTCTGGTGACTGACTTATTATGAAACCCCTTCCCTCTGATATTACGCATGTGGATAGGGAATTAGTTCAGTAGTCTGCGCCAGTCTGTGGCAAGCCTTAGCCCACTGTGCACACCGCACCTCTGCGCTAGCGTCCGACATAGCACCTGCTTTGTAGCTGTGTCGACACAGGTGGACAATTTCACTAAGGCTGGTTTCACACTTGCGTTTTTTTGCGCTGTTTTTTCCCCTATCTTTTACATGGGTGCGCATACACATGCGTTTGTACGCATTTGTATGCGCATGCATTTTTTTGTAGTGTGCGCTTAGGCGCACAAAATGCATCCTGTTGCATTTTTTGTGCGTCCGACTTGCCCCCCAAAAACGCATGCGTACGCAATGCGTTTTTTTTTACAGCCAAACCCATTATAGTCTATGGGTGCGCATACGTGCGCATGGTAATGCGCACGTATGCGCAAAAAAAGCATGCGTTTTTTTAAAAAAACGCACCCAAACCCGCAAAAAAATGCACACAAACGCATGATGCGTTTTTTATGTGCGTTTGCACTGCGCACGGTGCGCAGTGCAAAAAAACGCAAGTGTGAAAGTAGCCTTAGGCAGGTAGAAGTGATGACCGAATTCAAGTCACTCTCCCCTGTCAGTGTCCGAGCATACAACTGCTCAAGTTCTTGCAACAGGTCTGCAAAACTGGGATGGTCGCAAAGTACTTTGTCTGCAACTTGCTGAGTAAGACACTGATCAAGGAGGAGATGGCCACGAACTGCACGCTGAACTGCCTTTCCAGTCATGATGTGTTGCACAGCATTGTCACCGTAAATTGTTCTCAAGATCTCTTTGATTCCACTCCCATCCATCAACGTTCCTATAGCACCCATAAGATTCATCAATGTGTGGAAGCTCCCGAGCAACAGGACAACATCTCGAACTGGGCTGTCTTCAGGCACCTCGTGTTTGATTTCTGACGCTTTCCAGTAGAGTGGCTGATCGAATGTAACAACTGCAGGGGATCGGTGTTTATCAGCAAGGTTGCACATTACCTAGCAGCGGTGTAACACCTACTGCACGGTGGATCCCGAGCGGCGAACGCACTTTATTATTATTTTTATTTAGTGCGTTCCGCCGTTCCTAACAATATTCTATGCGGGGCTACATTATATTCTATGGGGAGGTGGACTGTATTACATTCTATGGGGGCTAAATTATATTCTATGGGGAGGTGGGCTGTATTATTTTCTATGGGGAGCTATATTATATTCTATGGGAGGCTTTATTAGCTTTTATGAGGGAGGATTGCATCATACTCTTTGATGGGGCTACATTATATTCTATGGGGAGGTGGGCTGTATTATATTCTATTCAGGGCTACATTATATTCTATGGGGGCTATTATATTTTATTCTATGAGGGGTGATTGCATCATACTCTATGAGGGGGCTACATTGTATTCTTTGGGGGGCTAGATTATATTGTATGGGGGCTTTATCATTTATGAGGGGCTACATTATATTCTATGGGGGCTGCATTATACTATATGAGGAGGGCTACACTGTATTCTATGGAGGGGCTACATTATACTATATAAGGGGCTGCATTATACTCTATGGGGGGCTGCATTATACTCTATGAGGGGGCTGCCACATATTCTATGGAGGGGCTGCATTATACTACATGGAGGCCTATGGGGAGTGTATTATACTATATGGAGGACTATGGGCACATTATATTATATGGAGGACTATGGAGTGTGCATTTTACAATATGGAGGACTGTGGTGCACATTATAATATATGGAGGACTATGGGGTGTATTATACTAAACAAGCAAAATACTGCATATTCATCAAGTGATTGGATTGTTTATGCCGGAACAAAAATCATTGTTCTCAGCAGCACCTCGCTGGTGTAAACTGTAGATGTGCTGCTGATAACATGATACTGTATGGGGATCTATTAGTGATTGTTCTGTCGCCATCATTATTCCTCAGGCAGTGGAAAGAGGCCCGGGAAGCAAGTGTTGAACAACTTCAATATTGTCGATCACACTCGTTTAGCGGCCTGAACTCGGCGCATGTAAATACAACCAAAATGCTTCCGTGTGATGTGCAATAGGTTAGCATTTAGGGCTCCATTTTAAACTTTGCCTAGGGCTCCACTTTGCCTAATACTGGCCGTGCCTCCATAGCAGCTAATTTTCACTTCTGCACCCTGCTTACTTGGTGCATCTGGTGTATCTTATGCCCAGCAACAGCATGACGTCGCCGTCGCGTATGGCCTAGTCATGGGCCTAGATCTAGAGTGAAAGGAGTAGAAGTGAGGAACTCTTCCACTGAGAACCAGACTGGATGCCAGGCCAGGGCAGCATAAATAGAATTGCTGATCTCTACCTAAGTCATCATGCATGGAGTCAGCGCAGAAGCCCCTGAGAAGTTTTAGTAACTACTGCCCAGTATGTAATAGCCCAATATGGAATACGTTCCAAATAGGGAACAAACCAGATAAGATTCCATGTGATTGAAGGAAGGCACCACGGCCACCGGAACGCAATGAAAGTAGCGTGAGAACCCGGCTGCAGTGACGAGCGGTGACGTCATTAAGGTTACCACAGGTCACAGGTGGTAGCGCTCATGGTAACCTCTGTGTGCTCCGCCACCTGTGAACTGCTGTAACCTTACTGACCTCACTGTTCGCAGCATAAGAAAGTTCGCACACTGAGAATAGTGACGTCAGTAAGGTTAAAGCAGTTCACAGCTGGCAGCGATGTTTTCTCACATTGCACTTGTCCAATTTATATGCTAAAGTGAGTGAGCCCTAAATGTGTATGTTTGGAGTAATTTTGTTTAAATAATTTAATCTCACAGAATGGACAAAAAATCCATTAAGGCTGAGTTCACATGTAGCGTTTTTTTTTTTGCGTTTCCGTGGCGGTTTTAAACGCGCGATTTTGCCACGAAAATGCGAAAAATAAGCATCCCATGCATTCCTATGAGATTCAGCAATGTTGCGCTAATGCTGCGGTTTTTTCTGCGGCGGAATCGCTTCGCGGTAAAAAACGCAGCATGCTCATTAATTTAGCGGAATCGCGGCGATCCCGCACCCATAGGAATGCATTGTTCTGCTTACTTTCCGCATATGGCTGTGCACACCATGCAAAAAGTAAGCAGTACATTTGCAGATGGTACCCACGGTCCAGAGGAGAGGAGACTGTCCTCCGGTCTCTGGGCACCATATCCCTGTAAAAAATAGAATTTAAAATCAAAAATATTGTTGTTCTTACCTTCCGGCATCCCGCGCAGCCTTCCCGCCGTTCTCCACGCTCCCGGACCCAGTAATCCTTTGCTAGAATGACTGCGATGGCGTCTGTTCTCGCAGGATCGCGACGTCTCGCGGCCATTCGCGATGACGTCGGAGCGCGGTCATCGCGAATGACCACGAGAACGGACGCCATTGCGGTCATTCTCGCAAAGGCTGCGCGGGACGCCGGAAGGTAAGAATAACAATATTTTTTATTTTTTTTTATTATTTTTTACAGTCTATGCTTTACTACTGATGCTGCATAGGCAGCACCAGTAGTAAAAAGTTGGTCACACTCGTCAAACACTATGTTTGACGAGTGTGACCAACCTGTCAATCAGTTCTCCAAGCGTTGCTACAGATCGCTTGGAAAACGCTAGCATTCTGAAAGCTAATTACGCTTGCAAAACGCTAGTTTTTTCCGCGCGAAAATCGCGGGAATTTGAAATGCGATTTTTCCCGCGGAATGGAATCCGGAATTCTCGCGGTAATTTCCGTGAGAGTTCCGCTACGTGTGAACGTAGCCTTATAAGCATTTCCCAAACTCCAGTTCTCACGGCCCCCAAAGTGATGTTTTCAGGATTTCCATAGTATTACACAGGTGGTAGAATTCCTGATGCCTTGATGATACTTCCATCACCTGTGCTATGCTAAGGAAATCCTGAAAACATGATGCATTGGAGGCTGTGAGGACTTGAGTTTGGGGAACACTAGAGCAGTTTACTAGAGCATCCTGATCATAAGATTAGAGGGTGCACTGAGCACATCTGGACAGCTGAGTGGAGCAATGAGTCAGGACTATATACTGTATTACTAATATTACTAAAGACCTACATTTCATTAAAATACAGGAAGTTACCAGTTTGTTTCCAGGAACCAAGTTATATCAAAATTAGAAACTAATTATACAGCAAAGACTTTAACTCCTTAATGACCAGACCTTTTTGTACTAAATGACAAACTAATTGTTTTAGTCCAGTCAAAATATGGTTTGACCCGGAACAAATTCCAAGAAAGCGTTTTATGATTTTTTAAATTACTATTATATGTGGGGAACAACATATTAAAAGTTTTCCAAAAATTGATCACCACAAAGGTCCTAACTATGACGTCATAAGACGATGACAGCCATCGCACTAAAAATAACTAATATTTCCCTATTTCAAAGCTGTAGCTTTAGGTTACAGAAGAGTTTGCATTTTGTGTACTATATATTTTCATATAACAATTTTTATACAAAGTTTTATACTAACTACATGGACAGACGAGGTCATGACGTCATCAATGACGTCATGACATATGTACATTTCTAGAAATTATAGAATTAATACACAGTGCATTTTATGACCTACTTCATCACTGAATAAGCATGTCAGGTTAATAGTCACTATTTTCATCATCAGACACTGCTTCCTCACTCATATTGTCACAATGCCCTTCTTGACATGGTCCGCATACCCGTGAACAGGTAAGTCCGTGTCTTTTGCAAGTGCACCGAAGTGTACTAAAACCTCGAGAACAATTGCAGTGAATTATTTTCAGAAGTGTTTCTGGCGCGGGTGAAGTATCCATCATCACTAGAACTAGACTGTTGTTCTGCAATTCCCATCCCCATTCAGTAGTGTCCATGGCCTCACCATTGTCCATCCAAAGCATCACTTGGCGGTAACTCCTAAGGGCATGATACTTTGTTATAGAGGAGGTCGGTGGCAGTCGTTTAGGTGTAACAAAGATTTTGGCTGAACCTACTTTTTTGCAGAGAGTAGAATACCTCATTGCAGACAGATTGTCTCCATGTTTGCCCCGAACAATGCCACGATCGCTTTACACACAGCGTCTTCAATCTCAGCTCTGTTTTTGTTAGGTGTGGAAAAGATTTTAGCACAGCTATTTAAGACCGAGTCTCCCTTCAAAACCTTGTGTAGAGCGAGTTTTTTTCCGATTCCAAAAACCGCAGAAGTGGTATCGCAACCCGTGAATGCATGAAGGAACAGAAGACTGCTGCAGACATGGTTTCCCAGGAACTTCTTCATAACCTTAATGTCGTATACTGTTGCAGGACTCCCTTTATCCGAGTAGAAATAAAGCTTGTTGCCATCGCTGGTTGACGCGTGATGAAGTAACAACACCAAAAGATCTGTATCTTCGCCAATGAGACTAGTACTTTTGTTGGATGACATTGACACTGCTGCCTTAACAATCTCCACATCTGCATCCCCCTCTGATTGTATTACGTGGCAACCTCTGTCATTCATGCGCTGTGAAACGAGATTGATAAGAGACTGTTTTTTCTCCACATTCGAAAGGAAGTCCTCCTTTTTCCCGACAAATTTAGCAATGTTCACTTTGCTACATGTTCGTTTTTTGCGCCGTCGCTGATGCGTAATGTCCTTTGTATTTGGTCCTCCAATGTAACCATCAAATACTATCGTAGCCTTACCATAGTGCTTTAGTGTGAAAGATGCATAGTCTTCAGCGATTGAACAATATGTCTTTCCTTCTGACCACTTCAGTCGATGGAGATGAGAACCTCCTTCAAGAACATAATGTTCCACTTCTGGTACATCCTTGAGTACTGCGTCATCTGAACTCTGTTGTTTTATAGCAGCCATCAGTTGTGCTTTGTTTGGTTTGCATAAGAGATGTTTTGCCTCAAAGAGGGATGATGGGTATGGTGAAAGTTCATAGGCCATCACCTCATCAAGGGAAAGATCAGCAGTTTGAGACACCACAAGAAACCTTTGGAACAAAAGAGCGGGGTCTATTGTTTTGTCCTTAGCAACGTTAATAGCCTCACTGGATGCCAGGGTCTTGGCTTTCATTGACCGCTTGTACTTAACTGAAAACAGTGATTGACTCTCCATTGTTGCCACTATTTCTCTGCCAATGGTGAACAGGTTATGGACATTCACATCCCTATTTGCATTGACACCGGTGATAATGTTGCGAAGAGACACTTCATCAGAGAAAGGTGAAAAGGTCTCGAGCTTATCTGCAATTTTCTCCAGGTCTTCACGATCTCTTCTCGTCCTTGACGTTCTTGCCTCCTTGTGTTGTTCACTGGTGACAAAGCTCTGGTGAGTGAAACCCTGCATTGCATCACTGTAGTAAGAGGACACTGGCACAGACAGAGTCCACAAGGCTCTCTGATGTTCGGACATTCCACTTCCTCTGGTGAGTCCTCCTGCAGTTTTTAGGGAGCGCATCAGAGCTTGCCAGGCCTGCCCAGTACTGATCAGTCCGCCTCACAACATGCAAGCCATTCATAAATCTATGGAAGACTGATGGCATATCATCTTCCAGAGTGGTTATAGACTGGAGGTAAAGGTAGGCGGCCTTCACACAGTTCCCATGCCCAGCAGCTGCAAGAATGGGCAAACATTCGGCTACAGCATGAAGGTGCATCAGCCAGGATCCTGTACGATCGGCCTCGATAAGCTCCATTGCAATTCCAACCATCTGTTGGTAATTCAGCCATAGTTTACTGGTGCGAGAGTGAGCGGATAATCCGTTTCTTTTGGTGGACAAGAGGTGGACAATTTCACTAAGGCTGGTTTCACACTTGCTTTTTTTGCGCTGTTTTTTCCCCTATCTTTTACATGGGTGCGCATACACATGCGTTTGTACGCATTTGTATGCGCATGCATTTTTTTGTAGTGTGCGCTTAGGCGCACAAAATGCATCCTGTTGCATTTTTTGTGCGTCCGACTTGCCCCCCAAAAACGCATGCGTACGCAATGCGTTTTTTTTTACAGCCAAACCCATTATAGTCTATGGGTGCGCATACGTGCGCATGGTAATGCGCACGTATGCGCAAAAAAAGCATGCGTTTTTTTAAAAAAACGCCCCCAAACCCGCAAAAAAATGCACACAAACGCATGATGCGTTTTTCATGTGCGTTTGCACTGCGCACGGTGCGCAGCGCAAAAAAACGCAAGTGTGAAAGTAGCCTTAGGCAGGTAGAAGTGATGACCGAATTCAAGTCACTCTCCCCTGTCAGTGTCCGAGCATACAACTGCTCAAGTTCTTGCAACAGGTCTGCAAAACTGGGATGGTCGCAAAGTACTTTGTCTGCAACTTGCTGAGTAAGACACTGTTCAAGGAGGAGATGGCCACGAACTGCACGCTGAACTGCCTTTCCAGTCATGATGTGTTGCACAGCATTGTCACCGTAAATTGTTCCCAAGATCTCTTTGATTCCACTCCCATCCATCAACGTTCCTATAGCACCCATAAGATTCATCAATGTGTGGAAGCTCCCGAGCAACAGGACAACATCTCGAACCGGGCTGTCTTCAGGCACCTCGTGTTTGATTTCTGACGCTTTCCAGTAGAGTGGCTGATCGAATGTAACAACTGCAGCGGATCGGTGTTTATCAGCAAGGTTGCACAGATACTCAAGAGTAGAGAAGATGCATGACTTGTCTCCGGAATACATGTCAATGATGGGCAGGAAGATTACCGAAGACGACCCCGGATGATCACAGTCTTTATGTAGCATGTGCATCATTCCATTCCAGCTCGGTGCAGGCTGTTTGAAGCTTAAAGACATCTCCCACAATACATCAACATGATGGTCAATGGCGTCGAGAAATGGCATGGGCTTGAATTTTATGTTTCGGCGAATGTGTTTTGCGAAACGGTATTCCCTTACATCAACTCTGCTTTGTTCAACTATCTTCAAGTCCGCAGTCTTCCGTCTGAGAACAGTGCGACTGACCTTCCTTCCTGGAGTCACAGTAGCTACCATCCCCATGCCGTGGAAAGTCCCCTTCCCATCTAACGTGATGATATTATGATCGACGTTGTCCGCAGCGAACAGCAGTGCTGTATCCAGTCTGTCTATGGTACCACCGAGTACATCCTGGCCAACAGAATCGGCAGCGTTTTCCTCGAATCGCTGAACTTCCGAATATGATGAACAATATCCCATGGCTGAGAGACTGTCTACAAGAAATTGAGACCTGAAATGATGATGGAGCTGGACTGCTAACCCAAGCTGCAATGGAGCTACTACAGCCCTGGGATGTACAGCCTGAACAATTGATTGTCCAATGCTTGCGACCTTCCTGTGAATGTCCTTTCCAACGAAGAGGGTTTCAAGCAAGAAAAGCAAACTCAGGGGGAGATAATCTAAGGCAGACTGACATTCAAGCGAAGAAGTCTTCGGATATTCATCGGTTGAAGATGGGATCTTAGACTTGATATCGCTCTTGATTAGTTTGGCCGCAGTGTCTATGATGGCTCTCTTCTGGGCTTCTTCATCCGTTTTCTGACTACAGAAATAGTCCATCAGGATTATTCTGGTCTTTTCACGGAACGTTACAATGTTAGGCAACCCTTCACACTCTGAATAGCGAATCGCCATACCTCTCCTCCAGCCTATACCTCAGCCATTTATTACTATAGGCAGCACTGTCTCCTTCTACAAGATACGCCGTCATTTTCTTTGCAAGATTTGTGACAGTCAGTTGCTCTTCATCATTGTCCTTGAGAAATGCACACTTTCTCAAGAATGCTTGCTCTTGGTCCATGTTCATCGGCCTCCCTACCTTCCGTGGTTTCTTTGTAGTAGATCCACCACCATGGCGCATAGGAATTCCGTAATTTGTCCGAAAGTTAATGTCACATGAACGATGATACAGACAGTCTGCAGCATGTAAGTCCTTCCCAAAGTACGCGATTCTCCCTTGAATGGTGATTGCCCAGTCATCATTACGCTGTTTGCAATGTGACAAGATGGACCTTACAAATCCATCCGTTTTAACAAAGCTATAGTCATTGAAATCACTACTAGATCTTGTCTTCACCACTTCATGTCCACAGAACAAACACAGCGTCATGATGTCATAGGATCCAGTAGACACCCGTGTTCCTCTCTTGGCAGGTGAACGATGAACGGAAGTAGCTTTCTTATTCAAGTCTATTTGCTTCTTGTTTATGTGGTTCATACGACATCTCTTGTGCACCACTGCTCCAGCAGCTACCACAGTGCTAACGCCCCTCTCAATACTGGCTTTATTGATCCCTTCAGCTCCTTTCGCACCAATCACCACTCTTTCTCCATCATCTTCTACTTCATGGCTGCATAAGGGGCAAGTTTCTTGACTTTCCATCATTCTCAGCTCTGTAAAAGAAGATAAATAAATTGTTAAATAATAAATATAATAATAGTAGTAATTGTAAAAGAAATATGATACACACTGAAAGGCGAGTCGCATTTAACATTTTACAGCTTTGGCGGCCATATTCTTTGACGTCACATTTGGACCCTTTGTGGCAACCCTATCTTGGTAAACTTTTAGTATGTTTTTCCCTACATGTAATACTACCAAAAAAAAACAATAAAACGCTTTCTTGGAATTTGTTCAGGGTAAAGGATTTTTTTTTCGTATTTTGACTGGACTATTTTAATTTTTTCACTCACAGATTTAAAGTAAATGTGTCTTATTTTCTAGTGCTACAAGTTGTATTTTCAGTAAAGCAAACATTTTTAAAGGAATGCTAATTGGTAGCAGAAATAGTGAACTCACTAATAGTGCACAAAGTAAAATAAAATGAAAGTCGGAGTAGTGTCACTGCTACCAACACATATGGACCGAGTAAAAAACAATGGACAGTCGGAAAATTGCACAAGAGGACGGAACGAACAAGGAAAAAAAGGACCAAATAGTCCAAGATCTCAATTCTTAAAAATGTACAGTTTATTAATTGATCAGGTAAAAATGTAACAAAAAAAGACCAATGCAGAAGTATAATTCAAATGTTAAAAATAGGGATGCTACATCCAGTTAAAGTACAAGGTATCAAGCATATGATTGTATATCTTAATGAGTAGTACACATAGTAACACCATGACAAAATTTGGAATAAAAATATAGAAAAAATGTAGAAAAATTGTAAACTAAAATAGTAGTAAGAGGGAGTCAAACTGACTCAAAATATTAATTCATAGTTATCTATCACAAAGTGCAAAGGTGTCAAAAAATAGTAATGAAGCGCCAGTGTAACCAGACACCAATAGGTGTCAGTGTGTACATATCGTGTACACATATGTGTTGGGAAACCAACAGAAGGAGACTACATAGTAGACGTAAAAAAAGTCAAGCTAAAGTTAGATAAAACTTACAATGTTAATGAGGTCTCCGTCTCCTGGATTGCGTCCTCCCCAACGCGCGTTTTGGTACGCTGCCTTTGTGAGGGGGTGGCATCATTAGGAGGGTGGAATGTTTAAATGCACAATTGGGCCAATGAAAGAGGACTTGTGCGAAATTGTGCCAGTAGAAATGAGGGGGGCGTGTTTATGATGTAGCTGTTTCCTGGAGCCAATAGAAATTAAATTAGTTCCGTAGTCCTGCAGCGTCCATGGAACACCAAGGAGACCACTCCACGTCACCGGAAGCACCGCACCACATGACTAGTCAGGTGGTACATCAGCGTCCGGCATAGCGAAGCGGTCCATAAAGCGTCCCTGACAATGGAGCAGGGAGGGCAGGTTGCGATAAGCGACATATGACCCACATGGAAATGTAATGATTAGTGTACTACTCATTAAGATATGCAATCATACGCTTAATACCGTGTACTGTACCTGGATGTAGCGTCCCTATTTTTAACATTTGAATTATACTCCTGGATTGGTCTTTTTTTCTGCTATATTTTTACCTGATCAGTTAATAAACTGTTTATTTTTAAGATATGAGATCTTGGACTATATGGTCCGAAGTTGTATTTTCAGTAGTCTCATTTTGGATTACATATTGTTTACTAATTACCGTATATACTCGAATATAAGTCGAGATTTTCAGCCCAAAAAATTGGGCTGAAAGTCCCCCTCTCGTCTTATATTCGAGTCATATACAAAGGGGGTCGGAGGGGGAGGGGGGCGGGGGTGTCAGGTCATACTTACCCGTCCTGACGCTGTGTCTTGAGCCCCCAGCTTCTCCCCGTGCTCTCTCTTCCTGCCTTCAGCGGTCACGTGGTGCCGCTCATTAAAACTCATGAATATGCGCATATTCATGAGTTTTAATGAGCAGTACCACATGACCGCTGAAGGCAGGAAGAGAGAGCGCGGAGAAGCTGGGGGCTCAAGACACAGCGTCAGGACGGGTAAGTATAGCGATACTCACCTGTCCTGCGTCCATGGCTGCTTGCTGCTGTCTGTCATCGGTCAGTGACTTCAGACAGCAGAGGGCGCGGCGACGTGATTAGTGCGCGCCGCGCCCCCTGCAGTCTGAAGGTCACTGACTGATGACGTGGCAGATAGCGGTGAGCAGTCATGGACGCAGGACAGGTGAGAATCTGACACCCAGCGACGGAGAGGTGAATATGTCATTTTTTTATTTTTACATGCAGCAGTAGCATGGGGGCAGCATATGGGGGAACAATCTATGGAGCTTCTTCTGGGGTCAGCATATGGGGAAACAATCTATGGAGCTTCTTATGGGGGCAGCATATGGGGGAACAATCTGTGGAGCTTCTTCTGAGGACACCATATGGGGGAATAATCTATGGAGCATTTCCCACCCTAGACTTATACTCGAGTCAATAAGTTTTCCCAGGTTTTTGAGGCAAAATTAGGGGGGGTCGACTTATACTCGGATCGACTTATACTCGAGTATATACGGTAGTTTTAATTCATTTTTATTGGGGAATAAAAAAACTGGATGCAGGGTGCTAATAGATAAATAGAGGGAATCCAATCTTTCTATCAAACACCTTACAGGCTGCCTAATGTATCTAATGGGTTAAACTGAATAGTAGGTACAGTAACTTCGGCTTTTGTGGCTGGAGCCTGGCAGGATTTTACAACCAGAAAATCAGGAGTACACTGGGCTAACCCAGAAGATCATTTTGACGGTTTATCTGTAAACTTGTGGGGACTAGCACCCACTCGTGATGGGTTAATGTGTCATTTGTTGTTAGGCGTTAAACTCATATTGCACCTTGGCAGTGCCGGTTTTAGGCAAAGTGGAGCCCTGTGCAAAAGATTAAAATGGGGCCCCAAATGGTAATGCATTGCACCATCACACAGAAACATTTTGGTTGTATTTACATGCGCTGATTTCAAGCTGCTAAATGAGTGAGATCGACAATACTGAAGTCGTTCGACGCCTGTTTCCCTGCCTCTTTACACCGTCTGAGGAACAATGATGGGGACAGAATGACAGAATGATCACTAGTAGATCAATCTGTCCCCATACAGTATCATGTTATCAGCAGGATATCTGCAGTTTACACCGGGCAATGTGCTGCTGAGAACAATGATTTTTTTTTCCGGCATAACCAATCCAATCACTCGATGAATAGGCAGCATTTTGCTTGTTTAGTATAATACACTCCCCATAGTCTTCCATATGGTATAAAATACTCCCTATAGTCCTCCATATGGTATAATTCACTCCCCATAGTCCTCCATATGGTATAAAATACTCCCTATAGTCCTCCATATGGTATAATTCGCTCCCCATAGTCCTCCATATGGTACAGTGCACTCCCCATAATCCTCCATATGGTATAATACATCCCAATAGCCATCCATATGGTATAATATACCCACATAGTCCTCCATATGGTATAATTCACTCCTCATAGTCCTCCATATGGTACAGTACACTCCCCATAGTTCTCCATATGGTATAATATACCCCAATAGTCATCCATATGGTATAATACACCCCCATAGTCCTCCATATGGTATAATGCACCCTCCATAGTCCTCCATATAATACAATCCCCATAGTCCTCCATATGGTATAATACACTCCTCATAGTCCTCCATATGGTTTAATACACTCCCAATAGTCCTCCATAAGTATAATACACCACCCATAGTCCTCCATGTAGTACAAAGCACTCCCCACCGTATAATGCACCCCATAATCTTCCATATATTAAAATACACTCCTCAATCCTCCATATAGTATAATACACTCCTTACAGTCCTCCATGTAGTACAATGTACTCCCCATAGTATAATGCACCCCATAGTTCTTCATATACTATAATGCTTTCCCATAGTTCTTGATACATTATAATGCAGGACCCATATAGTACATATAGTATAATGCATAGCCAATAGTTCCCAATAAGAGTATAATGCATCCACCCCAAAGATTATAATGCAGCCCCCCATAAAATATATTGCAGTCTGTCATGAACTGGAGGTGTTTGGTTGCCCCCAGTTTGTCAGGGGATTTATTATATCCCACTTTCCAGTTAGGGTTTGGATCTTGCAGCTCTCTGGCGCCCCCCTTACACTCAGGTCAGTCAGGGAAATACACCTAGGATAAGTAGTCGCCAGAAGGGCACACTGCAGTGAGGGCGATATAACTATTCCCAGTCTCATGTGGGAAATACACTTATAAATCTCCGTCCGCCACTGCTAGAGTCTCCCCAAAAGCCCAGAACACTTCGCTGCCACCAATTCCTAATTCTTATGATTAATATTGGGTCAGGAGCCAACCCAATCAGTAGCGTTGACTTAGTTCGGAGGACATAGCAATAATATTTATTAGAGCAAGGAAAACAAAACTACCGTAGTAAATATTGTAGCTTTTACTCCAAAAAGTAATAGGCAGCGTTTACAAAAATATAAAAAGCTATTACAAATGAGACAATCTACAGTATATACAAGAATCAAAGAATCATAGAATCGTAGAGTTGGAAGGGACCTCCTGGGCCATCTGGTCCAACCCCCTGCTCAAAGCAGGATTCGCTAAATCATCCCAGACAGATGTCTGTCCAGCCTCTGTTTGAAGACTTCTATTGAAGGAGAACTCACCACCTCTCCTGGCAGCCTGTTCCACTCATTGATCACTCTAACTGTCAAAAAGTTTTTCTAATATCTAATCTGCGTCTCCTATATTCAGTTTCATCCCATTACTTCTAGTCTTTCCTTGTGCAAATGAGAATAAAGATGACCCTTCTACAATGTGACAGCTCTTGAGATATTTGTAGACAACTATTAAGTCTCCTCTCAGTCTTCTCTTCTGCAAGCTAAACATTCCTAAATCCGGCAACCTTTCCAAATAAGACAGGGTTTACAGACCGGTCACCATTCTGGTCGCTCTTTTCTGAACTTGCTCGTTTGTTGATGTCTTTTTTAAAATGTGGCTCCCAAAACTGGACACAGTATTCCAGATGAGGTCTGACCAAAGAGGAGTAGAGGGAAATAATGACTTCACGTGATCTAGACTGTATGCTTCTGTTAATACATCCTAGAATTACATTTGCCTTTTTTGCTGCTGCATTACACTGTTGACTCATATTCAGTCTGTGATCTATTAGTATACCCAAGTCTTTTTCACATGTGCTGTTGCTTAGCCCTATTTCTCCCATTCTGTATATGCATTTTTACTGCCCAGATGTAGTACTTTGCATTTTTCCCTGTTAAAAAACATTCTGTTAGTGGCTGCCCACTGCTGCAGTTTATTTATATCTTTTTGAATCCTTTCTCTCTCTTCTCTATCCCTCCAAGCTTTGTGTCATCAGCAAATTTAATCAGTTTACCCTCAATTCCTTCATCTAAATAGTTGATAAAGATGTTGAACAATACAGGGCCCAGGACCGAGCCCTGTGGTACCTCACTTGAGTCATTCTTCCAACTGGATGTGCAGCCATTTATGGCCACTCTTTGGGTCCGATCACTAAGCCAGTTATGAATCCACCTAACAGTTGCCTTGTCCATTACATACTTAGCCATTTTTTCAATAAGGATTGTGTGAGATACTTTGTCAAATGCTTTGCTGAAGTCAAGATATACTATATCTACAGCATTTCCCTGATCCACCCAATCAGTGATTCTGTTATAGAAGGAAATTAAGGTAGTCTGACATGACTTATTAGTTACAAACCCATGCTGACTCTGTTTAATCACTTCATTCTTATCCAGGTACTGACATACATGTTGTTTAATAATTTGTTCAAAGATCTTTCCTGGTATAGAAGTCAGATTCACCGGCCTATAGTTGCCTGGGTCCACCTTCTTCCCCTTTTTGAAGATGGAACAACATTTTCTCTTCTCCAGTCTTCTGGGACTTCTCCTGTTCTCCAAGAATTTTCAAAGATTATGGAGAGGGGTTCAAAAATTTCTTCTGCTATCTCCTTCAGTACTCTGGGGTGTAATTCATCTGGACCTGGAGACTTGAATTTATTTAAGTTAGCTAAGTGTTTCCTCACTATCTTTCTGTTTATAGATATCCTCGATTCTTCTATTTCCTTAATAGGACAATGAAGAACAGTTCATGTTACATTTCCTTTCTGAGAGAAAACAGATGCAAAATAGGAATTTAAAAGTTCGGCCTTCTCAACATCTTGTCTTACCATTTCATCATTTTCATCCTGTAAAAATCCTATAGCATCTTTGACTTTTCTTTTACTTTTGACATATCCCCAAAATCCTTTATTATTGCTTTTGACGTCTCTTGCAAGCCTCAATTCATTGTCAGCTTTAGATAATATGATTTGTGCCCTGCAAGTTCTGCAGACAGCATTATATTCTTCTTTAGATATGCCTCCCTCTTTCCATTTCATATGAGCTGGTAAGACTCTGCAACACACTTCCACAGGATGTTTTTTGGTGGCCACCCATACATGCTCGCTCACACACAGGTCTGGACCTGAACGTTTATTGCCACACATTCATTTGTCATTGTTCGGTGAACTCATCCTGGGATCAACAACAGAGGCGTCCCCCTGTGTCACCACACTCACACCCCCGCTATTCACCAAGGGAACACCCCCCTCCAACCCCCCCACCACGAGGTTTGCGCCTCTCTGGGTTGGCTAATGGCGAGGGTTGAGACATGCCCCTACTCTCCTGCAGCACACCTGCTGCTCACACTGGAGAGGAAGGGGCCCGGGATATAGAGGAAAAATACACTCCCTGGTCGCCTTCCTCCGAACGACCAGGAGGGGCGACTTCTTCGGTGGTATGGAAGATTTGGCATAAACCCCGCCTCCAGTAACGCGAATTTAAACAATAAGGGAAAGCCTGGGTAGCAATAACAATGGTGGCCCTGCAATAGGGAATGGGGACATGGAGACCTCCTGCACTCCCCTGAGTCAGTGTCTCTACACTCCTAGCGTTCCCTAGGCCGGTTCCGCACCAGGCGCCACTCAGGATACCTTTAAACCCTAGCTCGCCCTGCACCTAAACCCTCACTAGGGAAATGGTCGATGCGGAAACTAATCCCACCACTGCACTAAACACACATAAGGAAAAGTGACAAAACAGGGGAACACCGAGGAGAAAAAAAACAAAGCAAGCTAAGTCACAGAAAACCAGAGAGGTTGGTAACTATGCAGATTGCAGATCCCTGATCCTAACCACACAACTTGCAGCAGCCGTGGAGTGTACCTACGATGGTCCTAGACGCTATGTCACAGCCAGAGAACTAAATAAGCCTGAAGCAAGAAAAGGGGAAAACTAACTGCCCCAGAGTAGACCCCAAAGGAAAGACAGCCCCCTCACATGTATTGACGGTGAAACAAGATGAAAGCACAAACACAGGCAGGAAAATAGGCTGAGCAAACGATGGGGCCCAAACTAACTAGAAAGGATAGGAAAGGAAAGACACTGCAATCTGCAGAAAAAAACCCTACAAAAATAAAGTCCAACACTTCTGATAGCAAAATTAACCCTGAAGTCACTAGACTTCTCCCACTATATCAGCACTATGAAATATTCTGAGACAGAGCAAAAAGAGGCCAATCTAATAAGGGACAAAAATCAAATTGGCAAATACAGATAAATAAGAGTGGAAATTTAGCGCAGCCCCAGCCGGGGCTGGCTGACCACACAAAAAACTGAATAGACCAACAAAATCAAGTGTGAGCATTAGCAGAAAAACTTAGCTTTAGATGACTGGAACAGAGCTGAAAACCAAGACCTGACAAGCCAGAAGGAATCACCAGCACCAGACTAGGGCGTCGGCTGTCTTAATCCAGTCTGAGATTCCTGAGGTCCAATCGTCATCCTCATTATCAGGTGGCAGATGTCTACTGATTAAATCAGCCTCACTGCCTCCAGTTACCACCAGAGGGAGCCTGGAAGGAGAACTCACAACTGGTGGACCGGAAAATGAACTCACAACAAACACCACTTAGCTTTGCTCTGTTGCTTACGCTCCCAGCAACAGAGCCCACCACCTGCGTGCATCTTTTCCTCCGACCGGGTCCAACACCGTTGTGCAGCCTTGGAGCAAACAGAGTCCACCACCTGCGTGCAGCTGTCCAGAAAACAGAGTCCAGCATAAGAGTCCAGCTTTCCGCCAAAGAGTCCAGCATGTTGAGTCCAGCTTTCCAGCAACCGAATCCAGCATCATGAGTGCAGCTCTACACCATAGCTGCCACTCCACCAAGCCATGCAAGAACTCCTTGCTGACATCATAGCTGCAACTCCACCAAACCATGCCAGCCCTCCTCGCAGACACCATAGCTGCCACTCCAGGACTCTCACTGAGCTGCCCGGGACTCTCTTTCAGCTCCATCCTTCACCCAGGCTTGCACGTAACTGAGGACTAATCACCAACAGTGATTAACACACCTGATACTCTTTTATAGAGCAATCACACCTGTTACATAATCACGTGCACAAACTAAGGTATCCAAGTGCAATGACGCTCACCACTACCGGGGGGCAAATTTAGAACAAAAGACACCACAGTGCAATAATCCTAATGGCCACCGGGGGCAAAAACCAAACCTTGGCACACAGCCAAAGGAAAAAAAAAGGTTACTTTGTGCATTTATCTGTCAGATCCAACCTGGATCATGACATCATCGATCTCCTGGCGCATAACATGCTGCACCTCGTCGGAGATCCGATAGGCTGTCCACTATAGTGGGGCATGATTCCCGGTGTCCACTTTGTGGACTGCTAACTCAGTCCTCAGTTTTTCACCTATATCAATAATCGGTGCCATTATATTTCACCTTTAATAACCCAGTCTTAGACAAAGAACAAGCCATGTGCTTTAGACTGCTTTCAAACAGTTTGGGGGTCATAAAGCTATTCAGTGGGGCTGCTGGAACACCGGTTTCACGTTACAGCTGTATAGAAGGGGAAAGGGAGGGGGGCTGGAATGACACACATGCAGCTCTAAGGGGGGGAAGCTGCAAGGGGGAATCATGGTTGGGCATGTCATTCACAAAATCAAGGAGATGTAGCAGAGCACGGTATGTGTGACTAGCGCAAATAACAATAAGTCATATTTCCTGACAGAGTCTCCATAGAATATAATGCAGCCCCCTCTCATATAGTATAATGCAGCCCCCCATAGAATATAATGCAGCCTCCATACACTATAATGCAGCCACCATAGAATATAATGCAGCCACCATATAGTATGGTGTAGCCCCCTCATCGAGTATAATGCAGCTCCCATATAGTATAATGCTGACCCCCACAGAATATAATTGTTGTGAACTCATTTTCTGGTCTGCCTCTGGATTCTGGTGAGGGAGCTGGTTGTGCTGACAGAGGAGTTGTGAGTTCTCTTTCCGGGCTCCCTCTGGTGGTGGCAGGAGGTAGTGAAGCTGATCTAATTAACAGAGACCTGCCACCTGATAATGAGGAAGAGGAGTGGACATCTGGAGTCTCAGAGTGGATTTAAGACAGCCGACTCCCTATTCCCATGCTGGTGATTTTTCCCTGCCTCCTGAGGTCTTAGTTTCCAGCTCTGTTCCTGCCTTCTCAAGCTAAGTCGTCTTTGCTAATGTTCACATTTGATTTGGTTTGGTCTATTCAGTTTTTTGTGTGGTCAGCCAGCCCTGGCTGGGACTGTGCTGAATATCCACTCTTATGTCACTGTATGTGCCAGTTTGCTTTTTGTCCCTTATTAGATTGGTCTCTTTTTGCTCTGTTCTCAGAATATGCCACAGTGCTGATATAGTGGGAGAAGTCTAGTGACTTCAGGGTATTTTTTGCTATCAGAAGTGTTGGACATTTTTGCAGGGTTTTTTGGCGTGATTGCAGACAGTATCTTTCCTTTCCTGTCCTTTCTAGCTAGTGTGGGCCCCATCGTTTGCTCAGCCTATTTTCCTACCTGTATTTGTGTTTTCATCTTGTCTCACCGTCAATACATGTGTGGGGGCTGTCTATTCCTTTGGGGTCTGCTCTGGGGAAGTTTTAGATTTTCCCTTTTCTTGCTTTAGGCTTATTTAGTCCTCCGGCTGTGATGAGGCATCTAGAATCATCATAGGTACGCTCCACGGCTGCTGTTAGTTGTGTGGTTAGGATCAGGGGTCTGCAATCCGCGTAGTTACCAACCTCTCTGGTTTTCTGTGACTTGGCTTGGTCTTGTTTTCCTCCTCGGTGACCCATTCATAACAATAATGCTGCCCTCATAGAATATAATGTACCCCCTTATAGAATATAATGCATCCACCCCAATAGAATGCAGTCCTATAGTATTATGTGCTCCACATACTCATCTCTTCTCGTTCCCTATGCTGTTCCAGGCTCTGCATAGCATCTGAATAGCTCAACTGCCTGGCACACAGCCTGGTGCGCGATGAAGTGACATCATTGTGCACCGTCAGAGGCAGAGGGGGAATGATGGGGGAGGGAGCATCATCTGACGCTCTCTCCTCCATTATAGATGCCAATACAGTTGAATGCGGTGCATGGGGGGTGGTGCTGGGCCCCCCTGACTCACGGGCCCCATAGCGGTCGGAGCACCTGGGGGAGCGGGGGCCCTAGGCAGCTGCCTAGTCTACCTGCGTCTAATACCAGCCCTGCTCCTCTGATCCAGCAGGACAATCTTGAATTTGGGAAGCTTGAGTATCCCAGTATGCACTAAGAAGTCTCAAACGAAGCATCATTAAACAGGAGTTGGGAAAATAAAATAAAATAAAGCCGTTAGATAGCGACCTCCGGCTCACACATAAACCCATCTGTGATCCAGCAATTCAGAATTGCAGTCACGTGACCCAAAAGAGGAATGTAGCAGTGCAGGAGACCCAGGAAGATGGTGATCAGTGAGTATATTACTGCACTTACACTACACTACTCTATATATACATTTACACAGATTTAGGTAGATTATTTTAGATTTCTCTTGACGTGGAAGGACAAAACGTGCGTTGGGGCAACTGGGACACATATATAAACCAGCTACATTATAAGTTAGTAGCTATAGTCTTACTCAGGGCCGGCGCACCTTAGCTAGGTGCCATGGCCCTGAGCAGGCAGGGGGCCCACTCGAATTCAGGGTCACCAGCACGCTATAGGGGGCCCAGTGCTAGTGCCTGTGATTGGGACCCCCGCTTGCTCCAGGCCCCGACAATTACCTCTCCAACATCAGCATCAGCATCTTGTGGGGCCAATTACAAATGGAGCATCTTATGGGGCCAATTACATATGGAGCATCTTATGAGGCCAATTACATATTTAGTATCTTATGGGGCCAATTACATATGGAGCATCTTATGGGGCCAATTACATATGGAGCAATATACGGGGCCCATTCTGTTTGGAGCAATATATGGGGCCAATCATATACTGGAGAATTATATGGTGCCCATCATATACTGTATGGAGAATTATATGGGGCCTATTCTGTATGGAGCATTACATGGGGCCCATTCTGTATGGAGCAATATATGGTGCCCATCATATACTGTATGGAGCATTATATGGGGCTCATTATACTGTATGGAGCAATATATGCGGTACATTATTCTGTATCGAGCACTATGTGGTACCCATAATACTGTATGGAGCAATATATGGTGCTCATAATTCTGTATGAAGTGCTATATGGTGCCCATAATACTGTATGGAGGACTATACTGTCCAGTTTCTGAGCTATTGATATCACTCATGTAATGTGAGAAGTAAGTGAAATATTTGGCATTGTACTATACCTATATTTCTCTGCCGCATCATGAATTGTAGTATGTGTTAAAGGGGACCACTGAGACTCTTTTGCCAGGGGGTCCACGGCCCTGGTCTTACTACTAGTTACTGATGACATTTGCTTTTTTATGAGTGATACTTATCCTCTAGTTACAATGTATTTTCTACTATGCAATATATATATATATATATAGTAAGGTAACGCTGTCATTCGGGTAGGGGATACTCGCTTGGCAGCCAATAAATCACATCCGGCACAGGTTTTCCATAAAACAATCACCGTCCATGCAGTTTATTTAGGCATCATAAACCATGACCAGCAGCATAAAGTTCATATTAACAGCATAGCGTCCATGACAGAGCTTCACTCTGTTATCCCTGTGGTCACACAGGTTGTGCCATGTCCAGCACACAGGCTCTCTTAGCCTCACAGTTATATCCCCTCTCTGGGTTTACCTCATGGCTGCTTCACCACGCTGCAATGTCCATTCCCTCCAGGGAAATATCAGGCACGTGCAGCCATTAAACACAGCATTCACTTGCTGTCAAGAAGACAGCCCCATCGCTCTCAGACGGGACTTTCCAAAACGGACCAACCAGGTCCCAGCATTCACTCTATGTGACCGATCTTGGCCACCTTATATGGTCCGTAGCCACGCCCACCGGGTCACATGGCTATGACCTCATCACAGGTCCTTCAACCACTCATACACACTTTACAATAGTGTTCTTAAACACACCCCCCTGGGTGGGTTTGTAAGTAACTGGTTCCGCCCATCTCACCAGTTACCTGGAGACTTCCCAAACACATTGAACAGCACCTCAGCAGTATCACTGCTGATCAACACATAAGCAAGCCTCCATCCCAAGGCCACCCACCTTGAGATACATAACGATCCTTTAGCACCCTGCTCCTGTTACCACTCTGGACAAGGCTATCCGTTCATCCTGGGACACCCACACAGCGCCCCCTAGCGGACACAGTGGTCACTACACCACATACCTCCCCCCCTCTGTTCAAACTTGTGGGGTTGAACACACAACATTACATCAGGATCTCAAGACCAGGCACTCATTACACCTTGCCCCACAGGTCGAGAGAACCGTCTTCATCTGTCATACGGCCTCATCCCTACATTAGGCCTCCCTCGCCCCCAGTGGTCAGAATATCGGTCGTTGTTTTTGACTCTCCAGTCACGGTCTTTTCAGTGCATTAAGCTCACGGTTCATTGCACCTGCTGTCTCTGTAACATCCTTCAGTTCACACTGTAATCTACGGTGCAACGTATTGGCACGTTGAGCCTCTTTCTCTGCTTCTTCCACCTGGTGTTTCAGCTGTTTCAGATGCACATTATTTCCCTCCGCCAGGTCTTTGTACTGCTCAGAACTACGTCTTTCATCATCCATTTGCCTTAGTACAACCTTCAGTTTTTTCTCCGTACGACGTACTTGTTTGCTTGCAGATTGTCGCACTTTAATTTCCGCAACAAACTGTTCCTCCAGTAGTGCAACCTTTGCTTCTAACTCCTTATTCTGGCGAACTAATTGCTGACGGGCACTCTCATTCTTCTGAGCATTACTACGTTCTGTCTTCAGATCAGCATTCATCTGGTCAACCTAAAGTGTGGCCTTTCTCAGCCTGTCATTGGCTAATTCAACATTGCCGTGTTCTTCCTCCACTTCTTCTTCAAGCTGAACAATGCGAGACTCTAACCGCCTCTTCTCTTCCAAAGCCAGAGCATCTTTACCACTGTTGTTGGCAATCACATCAGTCAGTTCATCCCTTTCCTGCTGTGCTTGCCTTTTAGCATGCTCTGCAGCAGCAAGCTTCTCTTGCATAGGGATCATCTCTGCTTCCATACTCTCCAGTTTCTTCTTGTCTTCACTCTGTTCTTCACTCAGGCCTGGCCGCTGTAAGTCTTCGTCCCACTTCTCCTGCAGAAGACCTCTTACAGAATGGAGAATGCTATGGGCATTGTTGTAGCCTTGTTGCTAGGGGCAACGGACGAGGACTGCAAAATTCGGTTGCTAAGGGCAACGGTTCCAACAGCACATGTTGCAGTGCTGGCAACGCTGAACCAGGAGGGCTGACGGTCTTGTGATATGTGATATGCTGACCGGGGTCAGTGGAAGAGACTTATAGGATACCTCTGCGGTAGAGGGGTCTGAGAACCATTGTGGCCAGCAGGTGACGGTCGTGAAAGCCATGTGATATGCTGACCGGGGTCAGAGAAAGAGACTGGTGATTGCTATAGGGTACCTCTGTGGATAAGAGGTACCCGAGAACCTGTGTGGCTGACACAGGTAACAGACAGGTGTCTGTGTTGTACTGACCTGGGTCAGTGAAAAAGTCTGTGTACCTGGAGGGTTCAGTGTGCAAAGGTCCTGGAGGGTCAGTGTTGGGAGGTTCTGGGAGAAGAATCGGATCCCTGGAACACGTGCTGTGACCTTGGACCTGGTGAGGCGTGAGTGTTGGACAGTCTCAGGCGGAGACGGATGTCCTGAACAGCACCCGTTGAGCCCCTGGACCTGGTGAGGCCGGTGTGTTGGGAAACCCTGGGAGGAGGGTCAGCTCCCTGAATAGCACCCCGTGTGCCCTGTGTGTTGGACGGTCTCAGGAGGAGACAGACGTCCTGAACAGCACACAGACAGGACACGTGAATTTTGTGTTGTGTGGTTTTTTTCTCTCAGCTTGCGGTGGCTCAGGGGAGTCAAGAAGGTGACAAGCGGCTTGCTGTAACTCGGCGGGGTTACGAAGGTGACAGGCGGCTGTGTGTGAGCGGCAGCTGAAGGTGTCGGTGATTGGTGACAACAGGAGCTGTGGTGGTGCCAGCAAGAACTTGTGTGGTGTCGTACTTAAAGGGCAGGTACGCGCCCAAGAGACAAACATGTTGTTGTGTTTACTGTGGTCTAAGGAGACCTGTAGAACGGACATGGGGAAATCCCAAAAGGGGGCGATGGCCCTAATCGGGGTGGTAGCCCAAAAGGGGATGGAGTCCCAGAGGGGGGCGGTGACCAAAATCGGGGTGGTCCGGAAAGGGGCCGGGTTATCAAAAGGGGACATGCCTGGGGAACCACAGTGTTCGTGTATGTTGTTTTCAGAATGTGGAATATTCTTTCCGGATAATGACGGGCCGCAAGTGTGTACCGTGATGCTGCATCGGGAAGGGGTCTCGGGTCAGCTGGACTCAAAGAGTCAGTTGACACTGACAGGAAGTCCTCTCACTTTCTGTCTGACCAAGAAAATGGTCCAGATTCGCTGTAAACATGGGGTCACGGTGAACTATGCGGTAGACAGAATAATGTTTGAGGGGTCCAAAAGTGGTGAGTGCAAAGGGGGCGGGATACCACGTGACTTAGTGTATACTTTTGAGAGGGGCCGGGACTTTGTTTTGTTTGATGACGTATGGTCGGACGATGGAGACGTTTCTACTGTGGGGCCAGCAGACACTGAGACGGTGACGTCTCCTAAAGTGGACAGGTCTGATGTAGAAGTGACCGGAAGAAGGGGTACATCTGCCCAACTTACGGACCTGACATCTCGTGACATGACTAATGGTGACCTGACTGACGAGACAACTGAGGTAGAAACACGGTTAGATGATAATGGCAGGGTTCACTCGGCTGACAGGACTGACCCAGCGGTGACAATATAATTAAAGAAATAGTGGTGCGACACGTGATGGCCAAAAGGGAACAGGATCGTGAGATACAGCTGATAAAAGAGACAGTGGAAGAACATGTCAAATGAGAAAAAATCCTGAGACAACTGGCCGAGCACAGGGTCGAGGAGCTCGAGAAAGAAGTCTTGGAGCTCAAAGAAACTGTAAGAGGTCTTCTGTGGGAGAAGAGCTTGGTCAATGATTTACAGCGGCCGGGCCCAAGTGATAACAAGACAGAACTGCCAGTACCCATCTTGGCAAAAGGTCGTGAAGAGATAAAATCTCATGAAGTTTGTGAGCTAAGAACTGAAGAAGACAGTCACCTGGTCGGGTCAACTGTATGGAGGGAAGTGTCCGTGGTAAAGCCAGAGCCTTCTGTCCAGGAAGAGAGCAAGACCACGACCTTCAAATCTGTAATTGAGGTACCCGAAGACATGTAAGAAGCCTGTGCTAAGGAAGGTGTGCATGAGGCTTTTAAAGAGGCGGTCAAGGCGTGTAAGGTGCACTGGGCACCTGAGACTCGGCAGTTGGTGATAATATCAGCCAGAGAAGATACAGCAAACCGGGTAGCTGTCCTGAAAGAGATGCATTTGCAATGTCTCCACGTCAAACAGCTGGTCAGGCGGAGTAATATGAAAGCTGCTCGACGCCTAGAATTAGCAAGGGAGGCTATGGATCGGCTGGATTTGCGGAAAGATGTAGTTCCGGTACCCAAAAGGTCTGATTGGGAGATTCATTGGAAGATTCGGGAAGGTAATGCAAGACCTTGTAAATATCTCCGGTGTGGTGAGGGTGAGGATCCCTCCTGATGATGAAGACCAGGTATCCAGTGAAGAGGAAAGAAACAAGAGAATGCTGGAGTCCAGATCTATCTAAAGCATTACAAAATTTTATTGACAAAAAACAGGCACATATAGAGTAACAGAACAATCATGATAGTATAATAAAAAGGCAATAAATGAATGCCCGGAGCCCACTGAAACAGACAAATCAGCAACAAATAAATTTGTTATCATGTGAAAAGCACTCAGGCCCTTTGTAAGGGAAATGAATTAGTGCAAGTAAAAAGTGCTGGGGAATCTGCACTGAAAAGAGTTAATCCACAGAAGTATATTGCACTAGACTCTGGCAGTATGAATCTATAGTGCTGTGACAATGAGTATGACGCCCCCCGAGGAAGCAGTATTTTCACTGAGAAACACGTGTTGAGGTGCACAAATCAGCGCTCTCTTTGCACCAGGACATGATGGGTATGTACACACAATGATATTTCTCTTCCCCTTCGTTTGGGCATCTGTGCAATAGATATAACACATAGTGCTGAACCCTTTTTTTTTTCTCTGCCTGTATTGTACTGCACTCGCTACTGCGGGGACGCTGGTTCGGTGGTGATGTTTTATTGCCCCCCTTATGATATGCTGCATTTTCAGAATATATTGTTCACAGCGAATTAGATATCATAGAATCATAGAATCATAGAATCGTAGAGTTGGAAGGGGCCTCCTGGGCCATCTGGTCCAACCCCCTGCTCAAAGCAGGATTCGCTAAATCATCCCAGTCAGATGTCTGTCCAGCCTCTGTTTGAAGACTTCCATTGAAGGAGAACTCACCACTTCTCGTGGCAGCCTGTTCCACTCATTGATCACTCTAACTGTCAAAAAGTTTTTTCTAATATCTAATCTGTGTCTCTTCCCATTCAGTTTCATCCCATTGCTTCTAGTCTTTCCTTGTGCAAATGAGAATAAAGTTGATCCTTCTACAATGTGACAGCCCTTTAGATATTTGTAGACAGCTATTAAGTCTCCTCTCAGTCTTCTCTTTTGCAAACTAAACATTCCCAAATCCTGCAACCTTTCCTCATAAGACAGGGTTTGCAGACCGGTCACCATTCTGGTCGCTCTTTTCTGAACTTGCTCCAGTTTGTTGATGTCTTTTTTAAAATGTGGTGCCCAAAACTGGACACAATATTCCAGATGAGGTCTGACCAAAGAGGAGTAGAGGGAAATAATGACTTCACGTGATCTAGACTGTATGCTTCTGTTAATACATCCTAGAATTGCATTTGCCTTTTTTGCTGCTGCATCACACTGTTGACTCATATTCAGTCTGTGATCTATTAGTATACCCAAGTCTTTTTCACATGTGCTGTCACTTAGCCCTATTCCTCCCATTCTATATATGCTTTTTTCATTTTTATTGCCCAGATGTAGTACTTTGCATTTCTCCCTGTTAAAAACCATTCTGTTAGTTGCTGCCCACTTCTCCAGTTTATTTAAATCTTTTTGAATCCTCTCTCTCTCTTCTCTAGTATTAGCTATCCCTCCTAGCTTTGTGTCATCAGCAAATTTAATCAGTTTACCCTCAATTCCTTCATCTAAATCGTTGATAAAGATGTTGAACAATACAGGGCCCAGGACAGAGCCCTGTGGTACCCCACTTGAGACATTCTTCCAACTGGATGTGCAGCCATTTACGACCACTCTTTGGGTCCGATCACTAAGCCAGTTATGAATCCACCTAACAGTTGCCTTGTCCATTCCATACTTAGTCATTTTTTCAATAAGGATTGTATGAGAGACTTTGTCAAATGCTTTGCTGAAGTCAAGATATACTATATCTACAGCATTTCCTTGATCCACCCAATCAGTGATACCGTCATAGAAGGAAATTAAGTTAGTCTGACATGACTTATTAGTTAGAAACCCATGCTGACTCTGTTTAATCACTTCATTCTTATCCAGGTATTGACATACATGTTGTTTAATAATTTGTTCAAAGATCTTTCCTGGTATAGAAGTCAGACTCACCGGCCTATAGTTGCCTGGGTCCACCTTCTTCCCCTTTTTGAAGATAGGAACAACATTTGCTCTTCTCCAGTCTTCTGGCACTTCTCCTGTTCTCCAAGAATTTTCAAAGATTATGGAGAGGGGTTCAAAAATTTCTTCTGCTATCTCCTTCAGTACTCTGGGGTGTAATTCATCTGGACCTGGAGACTCGAATTCATTTAGGTTAGCTAAGTGTTTCCTCACCCTCTTCCTGTTTATAGATATCCTGGATTCTTCTATTCCCTTAATAGGACAGTGAATAACAGTTGATGTTGCATTTCCTTTCTGAGAGAAAACAGATGCAAAATAGGAATTTAAAAGTTCAGCCTTCTCAACATCCTGTCTTACCATTTCATCATTTTCATCCTGTAAAAATCCTATAGCATCTTTGACTTTTCTTTTACTTTTGACATATCCCCAAAATCCTTTATTATTGCTTTTGACATCTCTTGCAAGCCTCAGTTCATTTTCAGCTTTAGATAATCTGATTTGTGCCCTGCAGGTTCTGCAGACAGCATTATATTCTTCTTTAGATATGCCTCCCTCTTTCCATTTTATAAACATTTTTTTCTTCCTTTTTAGCATGTGCTTAAGTTCTGTGTTCATCCATCCTGGTTTCCTTAAATGCTTCCTATTCTTCCCTCTTTTCGGAATTGTTAACAACTGTGCTTTGAGAATTTCATTTTTCAAGATTTCCCATCCTTCCTGGACATTTTTGTCTTTAAGGATATCCAGCCATTGGATCCCTCCAATTCTCTTTCTGAATCCCTTAAAATCTGCCTTTCTGAAATCTAACCTTGACGTCTGAGTCTTCACAGGTCTTCCACCTCTAGTAATCCAAAATTCTAAAATAGCATGGTCGCTACCTCCTAGGGTCCCAGCCACTTTTACCTCCTCAACCATTTCCTCCCTGTTTATAAGGATTAGATCCAAGGTAGCAGTTCCCCTTGTTTTCTCCCTTACCTTTTGGGGGTAAGGGAGAAAACCCCCAGTGGGGGTCATACTCATTGCCACAGCACTATAGATTCATACTGCCAGAGTCTAGTGCAATATACTTCTGTGGATTAACTCTTTTCAGTGCAGACTTCCCAGCACTTTTTACCTGCACTAATTCATTTCCCTTACAAAGGGCCTGAGTGCTTTTCACATGATAACAAATTTATTTGTTGCTGATTTTCTGTTTCAGTGGGCTCCGGGCATTCATTTATTGCCTTTTTATTATACTATCATGATTGTTCTGTTACTCTATATGTGTGTCAGTATTCCGGGTTTTCTAAATCACCTTGTGAATGAATTTGCCCTTTGTCAAGATGGAGGTTGCTGTTCTTGTGTGCCCTACTTCCTGTTCATGTGTATAAAACCCAGCTCAGGTGCTGCCTTCCTTGCTGGAGTATTCTGCTTCCTTCAGCTGTGCTGTTTGTTTCTTAGTGTGCTCCTGCTGTGGCTCTGGACATTCCCTGTTCTCTGTAGGGAAAGCTGCACTCATCTTTGGAACTTAACCCTTGGTTCACTTTATCTGGTAGGAACTGTGTTCCTGAACTATGTGTTGTTCTTAACCCTTCACTCTCCCCAATGAGAGCAGTCGGAACTGTCACCAACCGTATGCTTTAATGGGAGCCTGTTCCTGGACTCACCTGTGTTCACGCCGCTCCTGGGATCAAATTGTAAGTCAGCTTTTGGACTGTCCTGTGCTTTTGCTCATCTGGGACTTACCTATAGACTTGTTCTGGACTTCCCTGTGCTTGCTACATACGTGGATTGGACTCTCTCTGCATCACTACGTTGTGAACTGTGCCACGTCACCTGAGTGTTACACTCACCTTTGGATCACATGTTTATGAGGACTCTGTCTTAGGAACTTTACTGAATGGATATATAGCTTTAGGACTTGTTTCATTTCAGGTTATCAGCATATTATTTTTGGTGTCACTGCTGTTATAAAAATACACTATCTGCACTAAAGTAACCTGCTTCTGTCTGATCATTGCCCCACGCTATCAGAATCCTCGAGTTCCTACAATAGTATTACAATGTGCCTGTTTTTTGTCAATAAAATTTTGAATTTTGTACTGCTTTAGATAGATCTGGACTCCAGCATTGTCTTGTTTCTTTCCAATTTAGTGGGAGTCGACTCTGTTGATTGAGATTACATGAGGCATAATTCTTGTACTTACAGTAATGGACTAAAAATGCTTCTTTGGAGAATTTTCTTTATATATCCAGTGAAGAGGGTAGGATCCCCATCATGGTGGTTGGCTCCGTGGAAAGCCTGAGAAACTTTCGGATGCTCTTGGAGTATTGAGTGGGGTACCTGCAAGAGATTGAGCAGTTGAGGCTGGACCGTCAGCGGATCAATAAAGAGGTACGGAACACCAGGTGGCGGCCGTCTTCAACCCAAGATGTAAGGACCAGAAGGGTTCCTCCAAGTAGTGACATGGCAGGTCGCCGAAGAATGTCAGTAAGTGGCAGTTCGATGGGCCGTTCGAGGCTGAGAGGCCTTAGTTCCTGTGAGACACTGAATGGGTCAGACTCAGGCCCGACAGTAGGCTTGACTAAGACTTATGACAGCACCAACCAGGGGAGCTGGTCGGGGAACGGAACAGACAAGGAGAGGAATGTGATGACTAAACAGTGTCTGATGACGCAGACAGACTGTGACTGGAAGGCCAAAGACCAAGGCCGATATTCTGACCCCTGGGGGCAGGGGAGGCCTAACGTAGGGATGAGGCCGTATGACAGATGGAGATGGTTCTCTCGACCTATTGGGCAAGGTGTAATGAGTGCCTGGTCTCGAGATCCCTGGGTAATGTCGTGTGTTCAACCCCACAAGTTTGAACAGAGGGGGGAGGTATGTGGTGTAGTTACCACTGTGTCCGCTAGGGGGCGCTGTGTGGGTGTCCCAGGAGAGAGGATGAGTGACAGGATGCTGAATGATCGTTATGTATCCCAAGGTAGGTGGCCTTGGGATAGAAGCTTGAATATGTGTGTTGATCAGCAGAGGTACTGCTGAGCTTTTGCTACACTGCGTCAGGGAGAGCTTTCCAGGTAGCTGGTGAGACGGGCGGAACCAGCTACCTACAAATCCACCCAGGGGTGTGTTTAAAAACGCCTATAGTAAAGACTATGTGAGTGTGCTTGCAGGACCTGTGAGGAGGTCATAGCCATGTGATCCGGTGGGCATGGCTACGGACCATATAAGGTGGCCAGGGTAGGTTACATGAGTGAATGCTTGGACCCGGTTGGTCCGTTTGGAAGGTCTTGCTGAAAGATGTGTCTGCCTTACTGAAGTGCCTGTGTGTAATGACTGCACGTGTCTGAGAGTTCCCAGAGGAAGGAATGGACGTCTGCAGTGTGGTGAAGCAACCATGAGGTAACCAGGCCACGGGATGAGATAACTGTGCGGCTACAGAGCCTGCGTATTGGACATTGCATAAACCTGTGTGACTACAGGGGTAACAAAGTGGAGCTCTGTCATGGATGCTATGCTGTTTGCTATGAACTGTCTATTGCTTTGGGTTTATGATGCCTGACTAAACCGCATGGACTGTTATTATCTTATGGAAAACCCGTGCCGGATCTGGTTATTTGGCTACAAAGCGAGTATCCCCAACCTTAATAACAAGCGCTACCTTACAATATATATATATTTTAACTACATATAGTAGGGCTGATTTATTAGCATTGCGGTAACCTGGGTATTATAGCACCTTGCTTTTTATATCTTCATTTTGTGTACATTTATGAATTTGTCTTTTGAGCTTTAATAAAAGAGATACTTTGGGCACAGTATATTCCTTTATTACACCATTAATACTTTGCTGTATATAGATTTAGGTAAAACAAGTAGCTGAGACATGATCTGGGTCCGATAACGTGATCGTCATTATTCAGAGAATATCGACAATCACAAAAAAAAAAAAACGTGCCCGCAGTTTCAATGATTTCGCTCTCTTCTGACATGATATGTCTGAGGAGAGATAAATGATGCCGCCTGAGACCCACCGGTACCTCCGCTATTCCTGTAACCCTTGTGAAAATAAATAAAATTTAGTCTACAGTAAATTTTTTTGTGCAAAAAAGTTAAATGTTCATTTTTTTCTTCCACATTCCAAAACTTCCTGTAAAGCACGTGAAGGGTTAATAAACTTCTTGAATGTGGTTTTGAGCCCCTTGAGGGATGCAGTTTTTAGAATGGTGTCACTTTTAGGTATTTTCTGTCATATAGACCCCTCAAAGTGACTTCAAATGTGATGTGGTCCCAAAACAAATGGTTTTGTAAATTTTGCTGGAAAAATGAGAAATCGCTGATCAATCTTTAACCCTTATAACTTCCTAACAAAAAAAAAGTTTCAAAAATTGTGCTGATGTAAAATAGACATGTGGGAAATGTTATGTGTTAACTATTTTTGTGTGACATAGCTCTCTGATTAAAGGGCATAAGAATTCAAAGTTTGAGAATTGCAACGTTTTCCAAATTTTCGCCAATTTTTCCTTTTTTTCACAAATAAACGTAAGTTATATAGAAGAAATTTCACCACTGTCATGAAGTACAATATGTAAAAAAAAAAAAACACTCAGAATCAGTGGGATCCGTTTATGTGTTCCAGAATTATAACCTCATAAAGTGACAGCGGTCAGAGTTGTAAAATTTGGTCATTAAGGTCAAAATTGTCTCAGTCATTAAGAGGTTAATATCAGGATCATGAAAAATTAAAACATGTAGATATTGCAATTGCAATGTAAAGGCACTTCTCTATATGAGTTTCACTTTTTGTATTGAAGAACTGAAATAAATGAATCATTTGATGATATTCTAATTTTGGGAGAAGCACCTGTACATGGAGGCATGTTATGTTGCCATCTAGTGGTTAACTAGGTGTTCTCAATTTGTCAGAAATAGTTTGCAGTATGTTTTATTTTATCAACACATATAACGTGTATATAAAGGAAAGTCCTGTAATTGCGTAATATGACTGTACCAAAAACTGCATGTGTAAATCAAATGGACAGAATACACACGCTCCATATCACAGTGTCCCTCAATAATATAAAAATCCTGACATCTAGATGTTTCCAATGAAATGCTGACTAGTCTTTCCTGCTTCTATTAAACAGGAACTTACATAACTGTTGACGATGCAGATGTGGTTCACTGAGGATTTCAGATACTAGGGTGAAGAAATGTATGCCATTTACAGGATATTGTCAATATGACAGGTATATTCTCTTTAGCCCATAACTAAAGGATATATTTTGATCCCAATATTGCAGACAGTGTTTTGTTCTTAGGCCGGGGTCACACTAACCGACGCAAAATACGGTCAGTATTTTACATGCGTAATACGGATGAATGACCCCTAAATAGTGCTCCGTATGTCATCCGTAATCAAGGTGTGGTCGCATATTTTGCGCATGTAAGCATCCGCATGTAATCCGTATGGCATCCGTATGGTGAGATTTTCTCGCAGGCTTGCAAAATGGACATATAATGGAGCCCTATGACAGGGTTTCTAACAGAAACCAAAGAATAGATATAGACATGTAGTGTCGGTGGTGGGGTGCCGAGCTGGGGGGGGGGTGGTCCTACTTTTGTACCGCGCAGAGATGATGACAGAGACTCGATGAGGCAGATTCTGGGTGCAACAGGTCCAAGTTTATTTCATTACTTGCCGTCCGCCTGACGGCCTCCGCAGCACACCGCACGTTTCTTCACTTATCGGCCCTCCGTTTCCAGAGCCGTTTACACACCGTACTTTTACAATAGGGACGTACATATGCGTACTGTCCCTCCTTCACTTGTTCGACGCTCCTGACAGGTCCGCCACTGTGGCCGCCCTAGGCCCAATAACCAACATCGCTTTCACTGGTCAGTCGTTGTGTCAAATACGGTATATGGCACTCACTGCCTCGTCTCTTCTGCGGTATCTTTCTGTCAGGACCACCCCCTGACGTTTCCTCTCCTCAGTCCCCTTGGTCGGATTCTCCTCAGGGCACACAGACTGGCGAAGTCCTCCTGTCACCTGGGCTCCCCCTGGGAACTGGAACTTTCTGGAACCCTCCCTCAGTATTTATAACTTCCCCGGTTCCTTGAAACTGTCACTAACTGTCACCACGCCCCCCATGACCAACGGTTTCTAAAGCCCTAAGCTGCTGTAAAGTCCTTTGCTCACACTCCACCCTGCCATCTAATGGTCATCCCAAGGTACTGCAAGTCCACTACACTTTTCTAGTTGTTTCCCCACTGTAATCACTGTCTCCTACCTACACTGTGCAAACCTATCTTTCTTCACTCTGACTAGTCCGTCCGTCCGTCAGGTCACCTTCCCTACACTCCCCCTTCCTTTGTCCATTGTCGTCCTCGACAATCGTCATCCCTGCCTTCGTCGTTCTGAATCTACACCTACATTCTGTTGTCGGACCAGAAGTTGAGCCAAACCCACTATCTGCGGGGGCCGAACCATACTGGGAGCACTATGCTCTGAGCAGCCTACTGCTACTCACCAGCGCGCACGCCACATGACAACGTCTTTCAAATTGGGCAAGGTACACCCGTATTCTCTCTACGGCGTGTATCTTTCCCCTACTCTCCCCTACTGTTACCTTTCACTATCCGGTACGCCATGATCGAGGCCACTCACCTACCAGATCATTGCCGGCGCCCGCCTTTCCTTCTTCAGGGGTGTCCGTGGTGTCGGGGGACCTGACCTAGGACGGCTGTCTTTCTCACATCTTCCCATTCATTTTCCTTCTTTCAATTACATGTCATGGTCGGCGTCCCGGTCTCCCAGACCTCAACTCTTAGATCCCTACCGGATCTCACACTTTCCTTTGGTCCCGCAGACCTTCCCTTAACCCGGACCTGTTGCATTTTACTTTGCATATTATACATCATACAACTTTATAATAGCACAAGTACCCATTTTTTTATAATTTTTTTTTTTCATTTTCTCTTACTTTTAAAACCAAAATATAACATAACATTGCATTTCCTCTTTCTTCCTCCCCCCCCTTCCTTGGACCTGGACACTCCTCCACTTTTCCGTATCCCCGTTCTGTCAGGTAAACATATTTTCGTATATAAAGAACATAGAAAGAAGAAAGAAAGAGAGAGAAAATAGTTGCATCAGTTAAACAACAACAAAACTTTTTTTCTAAATGCAACTGTCCTTATAATCTGCACAACGGTGCATCGAACTCCTGACAGTCTATACCACTCTCAATGGACAGAGGTGAGGGCTCCACGGGGATACTGAGGGTGTCCATTCAAGTCCTCTTCTTTTCCATGACGGCCTCTCCTTGAGTGTGGAGCAGGTTCCACACTTCCTGCTCCCGGGCCTTTTTCTTCCTGATCACCTCCGCTTCCCACATGGAGGGAACAGCACGGGCCCTGGAGTCCGGTGGGCGGGACTCCGCTGAAAAAGACCGCAAGACAGAAACGGCCGAAGATTTCTGCGGCCCAGCAGCCGCTGGGGTCAGGTGGCAAATGGGGAGAACCGGGTCCTCGGGGGCTGGAATCACAGGGCCCGCTAAATCGGTCGCAGCCGACTCCAGCAGCGGCATAACCGCGGCCTCAGGACAGGCCGCATCCACTACTTCCAACGGAGTCGGAGTAACGGCCGATTTCAACAATGCAGCTGCTATTAGCAGGGAAAGCGCAGCAGCATCTTCTTTGGGTGAGCTCTGCACTGGTGACTCCGGGCGGGGTAGTTCGGGGACATGAGCGGGGACCTCGCTCAGCTCTGCATACACCACGGGGCCCGTGGTAACTAGGCCTTCCGGTGCGCAGGGGGCTGCGTGCTGCAGCAGAATGGTGGGGGCCGCTTGCGGAGGCACTGGTAGGGCCGGGGGTACTCTCACCTTCCCCGGCGCTGCGGCCTCCGTTCCATCATCACGCAGTTTCCCCCGCAGCCTCCGTTCCTTGCTCCACTGTCCTGCGGGCCTTCCCTCCGGACTCGGGGGCTCCGCTGAGAAGTCCTCTGCTGGTATTGGTGGCAGCCGTTTTCGCTGACTCCCCTCAGGCTCCGCTCCCCGGCTCAGCATCCCGCTGCCTGCCCGTAAATCTGAAGATGACTTCTGGTGCAGCTCCATCTCTCGCCGCCATTGCCACTCTAGGCGGCCGATGCCCCGACACCCACAGCATCTCATACCGTCCGTTGGGCAGCACTCGAATGGCGTCAGACAGCCGCAGCCAAGTTTTTCTTCTGTGCCACTCCTCCTGCTGGGTGGGGCGTTGGCAGACCTTTCCATCCATCTGCCAGGGTCCAATATATGGAAACGTCGGTCTCCGGGCATATATTGCTTCCTTTTGGGGTACGTTGGAGGGGGTCCCAGTCCATTCTGAACAACTGCAAACACCCGGACCTCTCCTCTGCGCTGAAGTAATACCGCCATCTTGGGCAGAATCAGCTACTGCCTTGGATCCTCTGCAAGCAACACAGATCCGACACAGCGTCCCAATTTGTAATCCACAGGTCAGTAATTTTTAGTCCACAGGTGTTTATAATCCGAAATAGAGCAGTCCAAGTTTTCCTCAGTCCTTCAGTTGCAGGCCTGCCGCAGAAGATAGCGTATTAGCGGCGGCGATCCTGCCGACTACGCCAAATGTAGTGTCGGTGGTGGGGTGCCGAGCTGGGGGGGGTGGTCCTACTTTTGTACCGCGCAGAGATGATGACAGAGACTCGATGAGGCAGATTCTGGGTGCAACAGGTCCAAGTTTATTTCATTACTTGCCGTCCGCCTGACGGCCTCCGCAGCACACCGCACGTTTCTTCACTTATCGGCCCTCCGTTTCCAGAGCCGTTTACACACCGTACTTTTACAATAGGGACGTACATATGCGTACTGTCCCTCCTTCACTTATTCGACGCTCCTGACAGGTCCGCCACTGTGGCCGCCCTAGGCCCAATAACCAACAGCGCTTTCACTGGTCAGTCGTCGTGTCAAATACGGTATATGGCACTCACTGCCTCGTCTCTTCTGCGGTATCTTTCTGTCAGGACCACCCCCTGACGTTTCCTCTCCTCAGTCCCCTTGGTCGGATTCTCCTCAGGGCACACAGACTGGCGAAGTCCTCCTGTCACCTGGGCTCCCCCTGGGAACTGGAACTTTCTGGAACCCTCCCTCAGTATTTATAACTTCCCCGGTTCCTTGAAACTGTCACTAACTGTCACCACGCCCCCCATGACCAACGGTTTCTAAAGCCCTAAGCTGCTGTAAAGTCCTTTGCTCACACTCCACCCTGCCATCTAATGGTCATCCCAAGGTACTGCACGTCCACTACACTTTTCTAGTTGTTTCCCCACTGTAATCACTGTCTCCTACCTACACTGTGCAAACCTATCTTTCTTCACTCTGACTAGTCCGTCCGTCCGTCAGGTCACCTTCCCTACAGACACATAGAATGCATATATATATATATATATATATATATATATATATATACACTCACTGGCCACTTTATTAGGTACACCATGCTAGTAACGGGTTGGACCCCCTTTTGCCTTCAGAACTGCCTCAATTCTTCGTGGCAGAGATTCAACAAGGTGCTGGAAGCATTCCTCAGAGATTTTGGACCATATTGACATGATGGCATCACACAGTTGGCGCAGATTTGTCGGCTGCACATCCCTGATGCGAATCTCCCGTTCCACCACATCCCAAAGATGCTCTATTGGATTGAGATCTGGTGACTGAGGAGGCCATTTGAGTACAGTGAACTCATTGTCATGTTCAAGAAACCAATCTGAGATGATTCGAGCTTTATGACATGGCGCATTATCCTGCTGAAAGTAGCCATCAGATGCCTGTTCTTAGCTGAGAGGAGTGGTACCCAGTGTGGTCTTCTGCTGCTGTAGCCCATCTGCCTCAAAGTTCGACGCACTGTGCGTTCAGAGATGCTCTTCTGCCTACCTTGGTTGTAACGGGTGGCAATTTGAGTCACTGTTGCCTTTCTATCAGCTCGAACCAGTATGCCCATTCTCCTCTGACCTCTGGCATCAACAAGGCATTTCCGGCCACAGAACTGCCGCTCACTGGATTTTTTTTCTTTTTCGGACCATTCTCTGTAAACCCTAGAGATGGTTGTGCGTGAAAATCCCAGTAGATCAGCAGTTTCTGAAATACTCAGACCAGCCCTTCTGGCACCAACAATCTTGCCACGTTCAAAGGCACTCAAATCACCTTTCTTCCCCATACTGATGCTCGGTTTGAACTGCAGGAGATTGTCTTGACCATGTCTACATGCCTAAATGCACTGAGTTGCCGCCATGTGATTGGCTGATTAGAAATTAAGTCTTAACACACAGTTGGACAGGTGTACCTAATAAAGTGGCCAGTGAGTGTATATATATATATATATATATATATATATTCTATGTGTATATATCTATTCTTTCGTTTCTTTATTAAACCTGTCAGTGTGAGATTACTGTATAGCGCACTGAATTGCCGGCTTTGCTAAAAGACACCGGGTGCGTATTTCTCGCAAGTCACATGTGTGGCCCGTGTGTAATCCGTATTTTTTGCGCACCCTTAGACTTGCATTGGCGTATTACGGCCGTAGTACGCTGACAATCGCAGCATGCTGCGATTGGCACGGACTGTAGAATACGGCTGAGAAATATACGGCTGGTGCGAGGGACCCCATAGAGAATCATTTGTCCGTGTCTAATGCGTGCTTTTAGCGCCTCTCACTCGGCCGTATTCCTCGCCAGTGTGACCCCGGCCTTAGGCTGTAGCCTTATGCCAAAAATTTAAACACTTTTTGCCTTACTGCATTTTCACTTTCTGTTAGGCCTTTTAATGTTAAGGCTGAGTTCACACGTGGCATTTTTGTCGCGTTTCCGCGGCGGTTTTAAAAAATAAGCATCCCATGCATTCCTATGGGATTCCGCAATGCTGTGCTAATGCTGCGGTTTTTACCGCGGCGGAATCGCTTTGCGGTAAAAAACGCAGCATGCTCATTAATTTTGCAGAATCGCGGCGATCCCGCACCCATAGGAATGCATTGTTCTGCTTACTTTCCGCATGTGGCTATGCACACCATGCGAAAAGTAAGCAGAACATTTGCGGATGGTACCCACGGTCCGGAGGAGAGGAGTCTGTCCTCCGGGCTTTTGGTATCATATCCCTGTAAAAAATAGAATTTAAAATAAAAAATATTGTTATTCTCAACTTCCGACGTTCCGCGCAGCCTTCCCGCCACTCTCCACGCTCCCGGTCCCAGTAAGCCTTTGCAAGCGATGACGTCCGTTCTCCCTGGATCGCGAAGTCTCGCGGTCATTCGCGCGACGTCATCGCGAATGACCGCGAGACGTCGCGATCCCACGAGAACAGACGTCATCGTGGTAATTGTCGCAAAGGATTACTTGGACCGGGAGCGTGCAGAGAGGCGGGAAGGCTGTGCGGGACGTCGGAAGGTGAGAATTGCAATTTTAATTTTTTTTATTATTATTATTTTTTACATTCTATCTTTTACTATTGAGGCCGCATAGGCGGCCTCAATAGTAAAAGTTGGTCACACTCGTCAAACACTATGTTTGACGAGTGTGACCAACCTGTCAATCAGTTCTCCAAGCGATGCTCCAGATCGCTTGGAAAACGCTAGCAATTCTGCAAGCTAATTATGCTTGCAAAATGATAGCTTTTCCGTGGGAATATCGTGGGAATTCCGGAATTCTCTCGGTAATTTCTGTGAGAGTTCCGATACGTGTGAACCCAGCCTAAGGCTGTGTGCACACGCTGCGGATTTTGCTGCGGTTCCGCAGCGGTTTTGGCCGCTGCGGACCCGCAGCAGTTTTTGCTGCGGTGTACAGTACCATGATTCCCTATGGGAATCAAAAACCGCAGTGCAGACGGTGCGGAATTTTCCGCTCGGATTATCTGCGGTTTTCAATCCGCAGAAAGAATTGACATGTCAATTCTTTCTGCGGATTCTCCTGCGGTTTGCCATCTCCTCCATTGAGGAGATGAAAAACCGCAGGGCAAAACCGCAGAGCAATCCGCAGGTAAAACCGCAGGTCTTTTGACCTGCGGTTTCACCTGCGGATTTTACAAAATCCGCGCGGATGAATCCGCACCTAATCCACAGCGTGTGCACACAGCCTAAGTGTCCTATGTGTTTGGTTCACACTGTGATCATAATTACAGCTGATCCAATTACCTATATATATATATATATATTTTTTTTTTACAAAAGACAGCTTCATTTTGTTTAGAGTTTTGGAAACAAATTTCAGCTGAGCTTTGACAATTGTTCATTGTGTGGATGTCAGCCAAGAAATACACAGAAACAGCTGCTATGAAAGAGATAAGTATGGGGGCCAGACTAATATTGACTGGTTTCCTGTAATATTTTGCCTTACAGTAAACTTAATTCTTAGCATCATGGGATTATATATTTAATTCATGTCTATAATATACTGCTTATGAAGGAGGAAACCAATCAAACGCTGAGACTAAAATGGCCTGTATAACATCAGAAAATGAGAAAATGGTCTACTTTTTTTTTTTTCAGAAACTCTAGTCTATGTGTTGTTTCTGGCTTACAAATCAGCGATATTTACTTACATGGAACTGTTAGAATTCCAGACACAACCCATAGCCAAGAGTATTGCTGCTTCTAGAATTTTCTTATATCGCCTTGAAGAAGTTTCTCCATCTCATTATCATTCTGTGACTGTTCATGATTAGGGAAAGGGGCCATAAACCTTCCCTAAGACTTGGGGCCAAACTATCGCTGCTCTGAAAGGTACCTCTAAAGGTGAGGCGGTTTGGGCCACCAGCCTTACTGTTCTCCTGTTATTCCCTAAGCTAACCCCTCCCACAGGGGGCCTGGGACAGAAATGGTAGTGTATCTGGATCGCCCGCCAGGGCAGTGGGGATACTCGGTACCGGGCCGCATCTTAAAGGGGAAGTGTCACAGCAGCAGTGACCCGGTCCGTGGCCCTGGGCGTCCAATAAAAGGGATAGTGAGAAAGGGATAATAAAGTTTGTAATAAAGTGTTCATGACGCCACCTGTGGTATTCAGTCAGGCGACCGACGCTGCTATGAAGGTCCTCTGGGATGGTGATAAGGCAGCAGAGATGGTTGAGCTCTCCACAGGTAGAGCTGTATCCCAGGGCATTTTGGGTGTAGATTTTAAAGGTGAGGATGATGAATGTGGTGCAGGGCAGGTGATGCAGAAATGATTCAGAAGGCACAGCAGAGTGCAGTTTCCTTTACCTTTTACTGAGCAATGCAGGTACAGTCCGGGGCTCAGGTTACAGATGGTTCTGGAGCTAGTCAGCCTGGAAGCAATTTGGGAATTTCCTTAATCAGGTGGGTTGTGAGGCCTCCTTTCTAGCGCTATTCTCTGAGGTACTTGCTGCTGTATACTCTATTCAAGTCCCTCTTTCTGTCGGATGCTTAGGTAGAACTCCACTCGCCTGACAGGCAGCTGGAGCCTGCTTCAGGGGTCGCTCCTTTCTGACATATCTGGCTCACACGTGCTGCTGTGTCGTCGAGTATCAGTAGGGGATAGAGGATCTGCGGTCTTCTGCCCTCCGGACTCTGCTGCCGGGGTTTTAGTACCCACACAGCCTCGGGCTCCGGTGCCCAGTCACTGGCGCTAAAGCCTGGGGTGAGCTCAGATGGAGCTCCTATCCCCAGCCCCTCTCCACACGTCCTCTCTCAACCTTGTTCAGGCTCTAACTCTCTCCACTAACTTCCTCCTCCTGACCAGAGAGAGCAGCTCCCCTGAAGTTGGGTTTAGAGCTCCCTCTGCTGGCCTGGAGCAGAAACTGTGTTGTATGACATCACTCCCCCCTGGAGGGAGGCAAGGCCATTGTTGCAACCGAACTCCTGGAGTGCCACATATCAACACATAAAACAGACCGGGATAACAGAATCATAGAATCGTAGAGTTGGAAGGGACCTCCTGGGCCATCTGGTCCAACCCCCTGCTCAAAGCAGGATTCGCTAAATCATCCAGTCAGATGTCTGTCCAGCCTCTGTTTGAAGACTTCCATTGAAAGAGAACTCACCACTTCTTGTGGCAGCTTGTTCCACTCTTCGATCACTATAACTGTCAAAAAGTTTTTTCTAATATCTAATCTGTGTCTCCTCCCATTCAGTTTCATCCCATTGCTTCTAGTCTTTCCTTGTGCAAATGAGAATAAAGTTGATCCTTCTACAATGTGACAGCCCTTTAGATATTTGTAGACAGCTATTAAGTCTCCTCTCAGTCTTCTCTTTTGCAAGCTAAACAATCCCAAATCCTGCAACCTTTCCTCATAAGACAGGGTTTGCAGACTGGTCACCATTCTGGTTGCTCTTTTCTGAACTTGCTCCAGTTTGTTGATGTCTTTTTTAAAATGTGGTGCCCAAAACTGGACACAATATTCCAGATGAGGTCTGACCAAAGAGGAGTAGAGGGAAATAATGACTTCATGTGATCTAGACTGTATGCTTCTGTTAATACATCCTAGAATTGCATTTGCCTTTTTTGCTGCTGCATCACACTGTTGACTCATATTCAGTCTGTGATCTATTAGTATACCCAAGTCTTTTTCACATGTGCTGTTGCTTAGGCCTATTCCTCCCATTCTGTATATGCTTTTTTCATTTTTATTGCCCAGATGTAGTACTTTGCATTTTTCCCTGTTAAAAACCATTCTGTTAGTTGCTGCCCACTTCTCAGTTTATTTATATATTTTTGAATCCTCTCTCTCTCTTCTCTAGTATTAGCTATCCCTCCTAACTTTGTGTCATCAGCAAATTTAATCAGTTTACCCTCAATTCCTTCATCTAAATCGTTGATAAAGATGTTGAACAATACAGGGCCCAGGACAGAGCCCTGTGGTACTCCACTTGAGACATTCTTCCAACTGGATGTGCTGACTCTGTTTAATCACTTCATTCTTATCCAGGTACTGACATACATGTTGTTTAATAATTTGTTCAAAGATCTTTCCTGGTATAGAAGTCAGACTCACCGGCCTATATTTGCCTGGGTCCACCTTCTTTTCCTTTTTGAAGATAGGAACAACATTTGCTCTTCTCCAGTCTTCTGGGACTTCTCCTGTTCTCCAAGAATTTTCAAAGATTATGGAGAGGGGTTCAAAAATTTCTTCTGCTATCTCCTTCAGTACTCTGGGGTGTAATTCATCTGGACCTGGAGACTTGAATTCATTTAGGTTAGCTAAGTGTTTCCTCACTGTCTTTCTGTTTATAGATATCCTGGATTCTTCTATTCCCTTAATAGGACAGTAAAGAACAGTTGGTGTTACATTTCCTTTCTGAGAGAAAACAGATGCAAAATAGGAATTTAAAAGTTCAGCCTTCTCAACATCCTGTCTTACCATTTCATCATTTTCATCCTGTAAAAATCGTATAGCATCTTTGACTTTTCTTTTACTTTTGACATATCCCCAAAATCCTTTATTATTTCTTTTGACATCTCTTGCAAGCCTCAATTCATTGTCAGCTTTAGCTAATCTGATTTGTGCCCTGCAGGTTCTGCAGACAGCATTATATTCTTCTTTAGATATGCCTCCCTTTTTCCATTTTATAAACATTTTTTTCTTCCTTTTTAGCATGTGCTTAAGTTCTGTGTTCATCCATCCTGGCCTCCTTAAATGCTTCCTATTCTTCCCTCTTTTCGGAATTGTTAACAATTGTGCTTTGAGAATTTCATTTTTCAAGATTTCCCATCCTTCCTGGACATTTTTGTCTTTAAGGATATCCAGCCATTGGATCCCTCCAATTCTCTTTCTGAATCCCTTAAAATCTGCCTTTCTGAAATCTAACCTTGACGTCTGAGTCTTCACAGGAAACAACAAACGTACAAACACCAAAGGTAGAGAGGTATGTAAGGAAGGGTAGGAATGTACCAATCAAATGGGAATAGGACAGTGAGCAAAACATACACTCAAAAACAGCATGCAACAATCTCCATTAACAACAACGACCTCCTATTCAGCATAGTGTCTTCAAGGAGCTAGGAAGCTGGCCTGGTTTTATAGGTGGAGGTAATGACTAGATCAAAAGCAGCTGAAATGAAGCTGCATGTTTCTCACCAGCATAGTAAGGGTCGTTGACTTCTTATGCACCAAATGAAATCAAATCCATTTAATATGGGAAACAAACACACAGGCTGCATGGAACATCTGCGATTCACAATACATAGTGATCTTCTAAACCCAGATCTCCCAGGAGGGCGTGACACACTCATGACACTCATAAAATTAAGGCATATCATTAGGATATGCCATTTCTTTATGACTGGTGGGGACTGGCACTTAGTTCACCAACGATCATGAAAATGAAGTGATGTGCAGGGGAATTGCATCACAGCTCAATTCAAATGACAGTATTTCCTCACTTTAATTCTCAAGAATCTGTGGAAATTTCAAAGGTTGGACCCACATAATCAGAAAATCATTTCATATCCAATGACATGCCATGACTGCATAAAATAGTTTTGATTGCAGCACTGTCATACCTAGAGAATAGGTGTAGCCGATATTGCTTCTACTGCTTACTTTGACACTTTCACAGCAGCTTCCTGCAGCTGCCATTAGAAGGATTTTGCTTTGTATAGATTTACAGCTCCCATTGAATTCTGTACTAGCTGTATAAATCCACGCTCATATTATAGCTTATTATGGTGCTTATTATGTCAACAAAATCAAAGCTCAACTATAATTTTTTTAATCATTCAGTAGAGCAATTTAAGCCTACAAATAAAACGGTAGACATTATTTTTTTCAAAACTTTTTTAAAATATGTTTTTATTTAAAAGAAAAGTTAAATATTTTTAAATAAACTCCTTAGGGAAATTGACATAAGAGGACACCCGATTTACACTTCATAGATGGAGGACCTGCTACATATTTTGCATTTAGACACTGGAGCTTTAAAGGGGATGTTAACCTTATATTGATGACCTATCCTTTCAGTAGGTCATCAATATCAGATTGTTTGGGGACCGACAACCAGCACCTCCCAGTGATCAGCTCTATTTCAGTCTTAGGGAATAACAGGAGAACAGTAAGGCTGGTGGCCTAGTATACATGCTAAACTGAACCAGAACACCACTGAATGAGTTATCAGGGGCATACTTAGGCCAACATTGCTTCACGTGTGGGCACTTTGCTCCATGTGCCTATTAGTGGCGTGTATTTAGGAGTCGTGCAGCAATACAGTGGACAATGAAGGCTAAGGATAGGTCTAGAAACTGACTGCCCGCCATAATGGGTTAATATCTATGTATTAGTATAGCCAGGATAAGTATAAGGCCTGTGTCACACTTGCAAGTGTGATGCGAGAAACTCGCGCATCAACACCCGGCACTGCCGCCGGCACTCGGACCGGCGTGTGCGGCTGCATAGAAATACATACAGCCGCACACTCCGCTCCCAAGGGCTGGCGGGAGTGCTGGGTATTGAGGTGCGAACTTGTGCGAGTGTGACCCCAGTCTTAGCATAAGGATGCAGGCAGACAGCCGTATAACTCATGCGACGATCGCACCGCAATCCTCGGACTGGCCCGGTACCTCTCCTGACATGAGTGTGACAGTGTGATGGATTACTATGCAGCTGTCACACTCAGGTCAGGAGAGATGACGGTCAGTCCGAGGATTGCAATACGATCCTCGCACGAGAAATATGTCCATTTGTCGGCCCCTTAACAAGTATAACTATACAGTAACCACGAGCTGCATTACATTTAATAATTTCATGATTAATTTATTATGAAGTTATTAAAGGCTCGGGATAAATGTCTGCAGTCACTCTGAGACTACAGACGGCCAAATCATGATATGGTGCACCTACTGTCATGAGACCCCAATATCACTGGTGCGATCAGGCGGTCATGCGATCAAGTTTGCTATTTGCACATGTCGATTAGATAAGTTTGACTTCTCTCAATAGAAGATAATTGGGAGAAGCCGAAAGAGTCATCACACCACCCCCTGCTCACATCAGTGATGCTGGGGCCATTATTACTGTACATAGGTGACTCAGTTAAACATTAAGTGGGCACTTAAGAAGCATTATTATTTATAGGGGCAGTGCACCAGTAGGGAAGTTACTGGGTGGCAGACGGTGCTGAGGCGGCTGCCAGTCAGTGCCGTGGTGCTGTTACAGACGCCACTTTCTACACACAGAGAGGTGACTGAAATCGTACCAGCACAACCACTATGACTGGAAGAGCAAGGCTGCAGGGAGGAATAAAGTTAATTTCCTCCCTGCAGAGGAGCTCTCAGTGCAGGCGCTGCACGGTGTCAGAACGCTATTAACAATTATACTGTGAAATGGAGCAGTGGGGACATCATTCTATATATAGGGGAACTCTGCGGGACATCATACTGTATGTACATGAGCTGCGGGCCCATCATACTGTATATAAGGGAGCTTTGTGCATACCATACTGTGTATAGGGGAGCTGTGGGATCATCATACAGTGTATAGGGGAGCTGTGGGAGCACCATACTTTGTATAGGGGAGCTGTGGGAGCATCATACTGTGTATAGGGGAGCTGTGGGAGCATCATACTGTGTATAGGGGAGCTGTAGGATCATCATACTTTGTATAGGGGAGCTGTGGGAGCATCATACTTTGTATGGGGGAGCTGTGGGATTATCATACTGGGTATGAGGGAGCTGTGGGATCATCATATGGTGTAGAAGGGAGCTGTGGGCCCACCATACTGTATATAGGGGAGCTGTACATGGATAACGTAAGGGACATAATTAAATGTTAAGTGGGCACTTAAACATTATTGTTATAGGGGCTCTCACTATTGTGACCATCAAAGTTGCACATGGAGTATTATTACTTTCTAGGGACAAAATGTGGAGGGCACATGCACAGGAAATTAATATTTTCTTTGAGGCAATTTTACAATCTAGAGATCACAAAGGAGGCATTATTACAATGTAAGGGGCACAGTGGTGGCATTACTATGTGGGGCACTAGGAGGAGCTCTTTTTTTGTACCACACAGCAGGTGCAGTAATAAGGAATCATATGGCAGCAGCGGCTCAGTATTGGGGTATCAGCAGGATGAAGAGTTTGTGCAGGTTGGGAATACATTTACACATCAAAACACAAGAAGCAATGGAATGAAACTGAAAGGGAGAAGATATAGATTAGATAATAGAAAAAACTTTTTGACAGTGAGGGTGATCAATGAGTGGAACAGGCTGCCACAAGAGGTGGTGAGTTCTCCTTCAACGGAGGTCTTCAAACAGAGGCTGGACAGACATCTGTCTGGGATGATTTAGTGAATCCTGCATTGAGCAGGGGGTTGGATACGAGGAATATGATTTTACATTTGCACGGTGCTGGAAATGTGAGAAGTCAGATGTGTCTTTGTTGTAATCTCTGCAGATGAGTCCTGGCTGGAGAAGTCAGCATGTCGGTCTGGGCCAGATGGAAAAGACGGGAAAAATGAATGACTCCATCTGAAAGAACGCCAGCTGTAAGTCACCATCTATAACTGTACTGTAATCTCTTATATGTTCTGTAGGACTGTTATCTACCACTATATGTCACCATAAGGCGGTAATATCAGTGCTGGTCTTTGAATAGATTTTTATTTTTAATAACAGGGCGGTTATCTCCTGAGGTTATACCACCATAGCTATAATCATGATTACCTGGTTAGGGGCCACAAGGAGACACAGACAGAAAGGGCCCCTGTGCAAGAATAATTTATGGGCCCTTTGCAGCCCAAGAGCTCCAAAAAATGCAAAATTGCACCTTCTTTGAGTTAGATATGGGCCCCCTTACCTCTTGCGCCCATGTGCGGTTGCGCAGGTTCTCCAATGATATGTCCTACTGTTAGGGGCCCACTCAGATGTTTCGCCTCCCTGAGCTGAACCCCTAGCTACGCCTCTGGTCTGAATCATGTATTGCAGAGATTTAGCGTAGTGCGCGCAGGATGAATGTGTGCCGAGCCTTACTGCGACCTTTGGGAGCCAGAATGAACAAGTCAACTGCAGGTGAAGAATTGGTTTTATTTATTTTTTACGCCGTTCTTCATGTGGTATAAGTGATTAGATGACTTTATGCTTTGGTTAGTGTGATTACGATACCAGATTTATATTTTTTTCATGTTTGGCTGCTGTCCCACACTTAAAGACTTTTTTTACTTCAAAAACTAATTTTTGCATCGCCATATTTTGAGAGCTATAATTTTTCCATATTTTGGCCAACAGAGTCATGTGAGGGCTTATTTTTTGGAAAGACAAGTTGCTATTTTCGTTAAGTACCATTTTCGGGCGCATTCCATTTTTTGATTGTTTTGTATTCCAGTTTTTGGGAGGCAGAATAAACAAAAACAATTCAGTATTTTTTTTTTTACACCGTGCGTATGATAAAACTGATAAGGCAGCTTTATTCTTCAGGTCAGTACGAGTACAGGAATACCCCATTTATATCTTTTTTTATGTTTTGGAGATTTTACATAATAAAAAGTAATTTGTAGAAAAAATAATTACGGTAATTATAAGTGTGTGTACTTCTGTTTCCAAGATTTTGTTTCTATTCTTTCATCATTTGCATATCATTATTACATTTGTGATCTCCATAATTTTCTAAGTGATTAAAATTGGGTTTCAAATGGCGCTATGGGTGGAACACATAGGAAAAAATAATGTAGTTAATTGTGCTGAAAATTGCAATGCAATATAAATCAAGGATTTGCTCCAAATAAATATATCTCCTGATATTTATTCTGGAGCAAACCCCTGAATATAACTATAACTTTTTCTACTGTATATAAATTAAGTCAGTCCCACACAGATCATCCTAGGGGAATCTCCAATATTGTTGAGTACTAAAGTGTCGCAGTCCCGCTTGAGAATCGCCTCTGTATCGGGATCTCTGCTGTGAGGAGTATCAGAGCAGATATCCGTTGCGAGGTGTATCAGAGTAGATGTTAAATTATTCCACTGTCTAAACTGACTCTGACCACCATCACAGTCCCGCTTGAGAGTAGTCTCTATATCAGGACTTTTACTGCGAGGAATCAGATATTAAATCAGAGTATGAAATAGTATCTGACCTTATAATTCCATTATAAATCTTCTTATAGTCCAAGTGAGGTGAGTTCTTGTGACTTGTATGCTAGTTGCTGGTAATCCAAACAATGCCACTAGAATCTGTGATGGGGCATTGTTCCAGGGAACTAGTCTGATTGCTGATGGAATTGGGAAATAATATTTTGCCTTACATGGGGATATTAGCATCTGACTCACTGTTTTTTTTTTAAGGTTTCAACAGACTTACGTCTACCTTCAAGCTTAAAAACTATGATACTATGACTAGTGTAATTCTGCTCATAGCCAAAAGATGGCAGTACATACCATTTTGTAGACTGCATGAAGGTCATTTTTTTAAATAAAAGTAGTAAATGCAATTGATTAACATCAGAGATTGAAAAAATGGAAACAGAGCCAAAAGTATATTATAATGAGGGAGTTCACACTATTCGACTGCTCTCGGATTAGCACTACATCGGGGTTTCTTTCAGCATCCTCCAAAAAGTTTATTCTGACAGGAGCCCCCAACAGAGTGTTGATGGAGCCATTCATTAGAATAAAGCTTTCGGAGTCACTGTGTACACAGTTTGGCCTCCACCCTGGCATTTTTCATCTTTTTTTACAACATGCACAAAAATGTGGTCTGCCGCAGGCAGCGACAAAGATGACACAGCTCAGAATAATGAAGTATGTGTGCAGTCATCACATTCAAAACTTCATTAGACTGAGCTTTGTCGCAGAAGGGCCAAAATTACAATCTGGAGAAGGAGGAGTTGGGCTGGGGCCCACTCAGAGTCAATACTGCCTGGTGGAAAGGACTCAGGTAGTGCTATCAGTCTATGGGTTAAGAGGTACAAAATGTTTGCCCTGTGCTAGGTACTGGCAACCTACGCTACACCACTGCTCTACATCAGACTCTGAGATCTGATGGCATGTCAAGAGACAGATCCGTCTGTGTTGTAGATGGGGGAGAAAGTATTGATCAGTTGGTGCCTCACCGCATAACCACCAAAGCTGCCACAACCTTCTCCCCAACCTACTATCTCCTTTCCAGGGCCATAGGTGGCATTCATGCTGCCCAAAGCACTTTTAGTGGTACACCCCCTACTGATCAGTCAAACTAAGGGTATGTGCACACAGCTTCTTTTTCAGGCAGATCTACTCTGTAATCCGCCTGAAAAACAGCTAAATATAAGCTAAAAACAAACAACTCATACACTGCAATATGTTCATATATTCAGTCCTTTGAGTTTTTTACAACCATTTCAGAATTCATTAGACATGAAGTGGCTATAAGAAGTGAGAAGTGACCAGTCTTTTATATAGGCGGCTTCTGTTTGAAAGCTGCCTAGTAAAAAAAATTAAACAAAAACTGTTGTGGCTAAAAGATGTCTAAAAAGACAATAAAAAAAGCAAAAAATTAATAGTTAATTTAGAACAAAATGATGACTGTGTCCTGTAGTTATTCTGTGTTATTTTGTCTAAAACTCTAGGCATTTGCACATGTGTAAAAGAAGTTGTGCACGCACATCTTGACAGAGCCCATACCCTTCAGATACTCGTTCAGACCCCCATACATAGACTAAATTTGGCCAAACCCACTGATATCAACAGGTTCCGCTGACTGTCTAATGTGTATGGGTGGCGCTAACTGATAAGAATCCAGCATGTCTTATTTCGGACAGTAGATCCTTTTGCACTCCAAGTGATAAGCTGCTGTCAGAGTTGTCCAACAGCCTTCTCATAGAGAGCACAGGAACGCTCACTCGGCAGTGTGAGCAATCCTGTATAGGGAAGAGCCGGGCGAGATAGCTGCCAGCGAACAATCGGACAGCTGTATGGGTGCTTTAGTCAATTTCTTGTTCAGGTGACAGACATTCAGACAGCTGTATTTTCAGACCCCCTGCCGGTATCGCTGATCGCTGCAAGAAACCTCTGGACATTTTTTTCGTCGCTGATCTCCCGCTGGTCAGCGCGCATCGCTGCGTGTGACAGGCGGGAGACCAGCGATCAGCTGGTAACTAACGTACACATTGGGTATCCAAGGGACGCGCATCCCTTGGATAACCGATGTATACGTTAGTTACCAGCGAGTTACAGTTGCCGCCACCTCACGCTGGAGACCAGGAGCCCGCAGAGTGTGTACCTGCTGCCGCCGCCGCACGTTGGGGACCAGGAGGCAGCAGGACACCGCCAGGAGAGGCCGGGGATGCAGGCGCGCCCTCTGCTGGTGGAGGACTGGAACTTGTCCGCTGCTCCCGGGCTCGCTCCTCACCTCGGCTTCGGCGTGCTGATCGCTGGTGAAACTGTCTGTGTGACAGCTCACCAGCGATCACATAGCGACTTACCAGCGATCCTGACATGTTGATATCGTTGTCGGGATCGCTGGTAAGTCGCTATGTGTGACTCCAGCTTTAGCTTGAAAAGATTCACAACATCCTCCAAACTCCAAAAAGGACTGTAGCCGACAGCTACTGCTCCAAACCTCAACAGGGAAATGCAAATAGAAAATAACACCCACAACTCCCAACTGGAAGTTGGAAGTTATAAACACCCAGATCCAGGTGACACCATTAAGGTTGGGGGAGGTGGCCACTAGTCTGCAAGGCCAACTGCTGAGACCTTCTGCAGTCAGATGCAGTGCGACTGTCTGCAGCCTCTGACACATCCGTTACATTAATGCATTGCCAAGTTTAGAAATCAATTGTAGTGTCAGGTCAGCAACATATACAATTATATTACATTAACCTACAACTCCCAGTATGTCCTTAACAATGGTAAGGAGATGCTTGAAGTTGTTGTTACCAGCAATCATCAGACTGAGAACCATATAGAAATCACAGTACTGCTTGGTCTTAGGCAGCAGCTTTATTAAACATTTAAAGGGTAACTTAACTTTTAGAAGATATCTTAATTCTCAGGAGATCGGTGTGAGTCTGAAGTTGGCTCAGTGTGGAGCAGGCTTTATGGGGTAGAATCTGAGCCCTCCACCGATTGCTCAAAAGATCTCTTAGAAATGCACAGCTGAGGAGACAGGACTATGACTTCCTACTCACTGGTCCACTCTGTGCTGTGTGCATGTTCTCCTGTCTCCTGAGCTGCGGTTTTCTAGGAAATTTTTGTTTAACGATTGGTGGTGGCCTCAGAACTGGGTGACTGTTACGCTCGCGTCCAGACTGTTTAGCGTGGATCGTGTCAAGGACCAGACTTACCCAGGAGGGGTGTGACTAAGCAGCTACTTTGGAGTTCGCTGGAGTCTCTAGTGGTGAGGTCAGCCTTTGCGGCAGGTAGCTGCCATGTACTACTCCAGGGTGGTGTCCAGCAGTAGCAGCTGACCCCCAAAGGGACAGTAAGCTGTAATGACAGATGCTAGCAGCAATACTGGTTGGAAATATGTTCTACATACTGTGCTCCCCCCTATAATGTTCTACATACTGTGTTCCACCCCCTCATGTCCTCCATACCGTGCTTCCTCACCATGTTCTCCAAAAAGTGCTCCTTCCCCTCATGTTCTCCATACTGTGCTATTAGGAACGGCAGAACGCACTAAATAAAAATAAATAATAAAGTGCGTTCGCCGCTCGGGGTCCACCGTGCAGTAGGTGTTACACCGCTGCTAGGTAATGACAGACGAGCAATATGGCAGTGCGCAAAGCGGGCTCTGTTCACACACAGAGGCGCCGCAACATAAACATACAAAAACGCTGAGCCTGTTAGTGTCACAGACCACAGGGAAATGCACACACGGTATCTGGTCACAGGAGCAGGACCCAAGGCAGAGGAGCTGCGTCCGTCTAGACCCACCGTGTGTGCGGCGTCGCTACTGTGGTCGCCAAGGAGGGCTGCAACTGCAGCACGGCGTAGGACACAGCCGCTAGTCGACAAAGCTAGGAAGCAGGCGCAATGTCGGACGCTAGAGTAGAGGTGCGGTGTGCACAGTGGCCTAAGGCTTGCCACTGACTGGCGCTTACTGCTGCACTAATTCCCTATCCACATGCGTAATATCAGAGGGAAGGGGTTTCAAATGAGTCAGTCACCAGAGTCATATATCTGTCACCATTCACACATTTAGCTTGAAAAGTCTATACTAGCGCATGGCCGAACGGTCATGCGCGCTTTTTATAGCCGTGCGGGACCTTCCAGATCTCCGAGATGGACCAATGAGATCTGGAGCAGGACCTGGGCACAAGGACTCCCGATCTCCAATGGGAGATCGTCTCGTGAGCATGCCCAGTAGGAGCACAGAGGAACTTAGTCTCTGGAGCGGTCTACTGCAAAGTAATCTTCTCTGCAGTAGATAGACAGCAGGAGACTGCAGAATGTGAGGCTCTGGATTCCTGCAGAGCAGACGCAGAAACCTGACACCTAACATTACCCCCCCCTCCTAGGGCCCCCTCCCCTCTGAGCCTTCCAATCCACCACCTTGTGCCCATCATAGGCATAGGCCTCAGACTCGTCCGAAGGCAAGTCTGATGTCCCGGTAGATGACACGGAAAACTGGGACACGTTTAAGGTATCAGAGGCAGCAAGATCGCCAGGTTTAAGAAGGAACACGTGGGAGACAATGGGAGCGGCAAAACCGCCCGGAGCATAGGTTGAAGTGGAACGCCGCGGTGTGTCGGCGGACGTTTCCACTCTCTGTTTAAGGAGGCTAACCCAAGCACATGAGGCGCATGCCCGAATATATTTTTTAATGTCCCGAGCCCTGTGCGGCCACCAATACGACCCTGCCAGGAGTTTTGTGGTCTGCATGTAGCCACAGTGACCACCCGCCCTGGACGCGTGTGCCCACGCGAGAACCTTCTGCCAAAGGCGAGGGGGACAAAGGTCTTGCCCGGCGGCACAGAGTTTGGCTAATGCGGGGCCCCGTTATCCTGCGGAACAGAATGCTGACAGTGGTAGCCGCAAGCGGAGCTTAGTGCCGGACGCGCCTCGAGACTGGCGCGAGACACTTCCCTGGGCTCTGGAAGTGAACACTCTGGCTCGGGTGACTCCAGAGGTTCAAAGAGGTTGGGAGCCGGAGTAACCTTCCATCTGGATTAAGCACGCTCCAGCCCACGCTCCGAAAAACGGAGATCCATGCGGGTGGCAATGGCAATCAGCACCTCCAGACATGCAGGAACCTCTCTGGTAGATAGAGCATCCTTAACATGCTCAGCTAAACCTCTCCAAAACACAGGGATGAGAGCTTTATCAGACCACTCCAGCTCGGAAGCCAGTGTACAACACCAAACGGCATACTGGCTAACCGAGAGGGATCCGTGAGTTAATGCAAGGAGCTGAAGAGAGGTATCGTGCGTGACCCGTGGTCCCAGGAAAACCTGCTTGATAGATGTTAAGAACTGAGCAGCGGTCCGAACCTCAGGGTCACCACGCTCCCACAGTGGCATGGCCCACTCCAACGTCCTGCCCGACAGAAGGGAAATAATAAACCCCACCTTTGCCCATTCCGTAGGGAATCACGCAGCCAGTAACTCCAGGTGGATAGAGCACTGGCTCACAAAACCCCTACAGGAGGTGCAATCACCAGAAAATTTATCGGGCAACGGGAGGCGGGAAACTGTCGGTGCAGGGGAGGACGTGGACATACGTGAAACCGCCTCTGCGATCGCCTGTACAACAGCCTCCGAAGACTTTGCCGCTTTGATAACACTCTCAAGAGTAGCCAACCGGCCCTCTAGCTGGCAAATGCACTGAAGGAGTTGCTGCTGATCTGCCATCACTAGCCAGACCCTGGTGCTAGTATAATGTTAGGAACGGCGGAACGCACTAAATAAACATAAATAATAAAGTGCGTTCGCCGCTCGGGGTCCACCGTGCAGTAGGTGTTACACCGCTGCTAGGTAATGACAGACGAGCAATATGGCGGTATAATCCGCACGGGTTCAAATTCACCCGAAGTGCGCAAAGCGGGCTCTGTTCACACACAGAGATGCCGCAACATAAACATACAAAAACGCTGAGCCTGTTAGTGTCACAGACCACAGGGAAATGCACACACTGAATCTGGTCACAGGAGCAGGACATAATAGACCTAATTTTGATAACCTTTCTGGGTATTGTAGTGAACCAACTCCATTTATCATTTTAGTAGCCCGCCTTTGAACCCTTTCAAGTTCAGTAATGTCTTTCTTGAGCACCGGCGTCCAAAATTGCACACAATACTCCAAGTGTGGTCTGACGAGTGATTTGTACAGAGGGAGAATTATGTTTGTTTTTTCTATATAACTCCTTCGCATATACAGCAACATGGAATCAATGGGGCACTATAAATAATTAATAACAATAATTGGAAAGAATCATGATGGAAAACTTCTAAGTACTGTTTTATATCTTCCCATCATCAGAATTGCTTAATATCTAAAAATAAATGACCCAGCAGCCAAAGTATTGCAGTGTGTATCACCAGCTGGATGCTAGAGTGGGAGAGCTAAGGCAAAATTTGCAAATGGATAACTTTTTAGTGCTTTCAAAGATATAATCATCTGTACATGACTAATTCCGATCATTTAGATAAGAACATTGGAAAGAGTTTTTTTTTCTGTCTCCTTAATTGAAAAGGGTGCATGCATAGAACCAATTTAAGTAGCGATCCATGGTAGTCTATGGCCTGAGTCACACTGGCGAGGAATACGGGAGAGTGAGAAGCGCAAAAAGCACGCATTAGACACGGACCAATGATTCTCTATGGGGTCCCTCGCACCAGCCGTATATTTCTCATCCGTATTCTAGGCTCCGTGCCAATCGCAGCATGCTGCGATTGTCAGCGTACTACGCCAATGCAAGTCTATGGGTGCGCAAAAAATACGGATTACACACGGACCACACATGTGACTTGCGAGAAATACGCACCCGGTGTCTTTTAGAAACCCTGTCATAGGGCTCCATTATATGTCCATTTTGCAAGCCTGCGAGAAAATCTCACCATACGGATGCCATATGGATTACATACGGATGCTGACATGCGCAAAATACGCGACCACACCTTGATTACGGATGACATACGGAGCACTGTTTAGGGGTCTGTCATCCGTATCACGCATGTAAAATACTGACCGTATTTTGCGCTGGTTAGTGTGACTCCAGCCTATAGATGTATTATCACACGGTCAGTATTTGGTCAGTGTTTTACATCAGTATTTGCAACCAAAACCAGGAGTGGAACAATCAGAGGAAAAGTATAATAGGAACCCGTCACCACTTCTGTATTTATCACCCGCTCCTGGTTTTAGCTTACAAATACTGAAGTAAAATACTGAGCAAATACTGAAGTGTGAACGTGGCCCACGGTAAATGCACACATTGTATGCTTGCTGAACAGATTTTCATGTGGCAAATCTGCAGTGTTAGGCCTCATTCACACATCAGTATTTTTGATCAGTGTTTGTATGCCAAAACCAGGAATGTCTCCAAAACAAAAAAACAGGAGTCAGTCTTTCAAATATATTTTTTCTCTGTTCCATTCCTGGCTTTGGCATACAAACACTGATGCAAAATGCTCACCAAATACTGATGTGTGAATGAGTCTTAATACAGTTACAGCAATACAGATTACATATAACAAATTCCATCAACATGTTCCAAATAATTTATGCTCGTAAATTGACATGAAAAGCAAATGTTTACTTGTGCAGTATTTTATGCTGAATCTGTGGAAGACTTTACCTTTGCAATGCATATGGTCAAATAAGTGACGATTCCACAACAAAATCATCACCCACATGTAAAAAATGTACATTTTACCATGAGCATTCTCTAAAACCATAAAAGAATCCATATGCAACCATATTCAATTTGATGCTCAGGTGATCCATTGACAGTTTGACCAGTCTTTTCTGTGAAGCTCTTTAGGTTATGTTCACATTACATTTTACTCTACGTTCAAGACTTCATCAGAAGCTTCAAACATGTGGATTTGGATGAATACCTTGGCGGAGTCACTTTGTACTGTGTCTGGCCTCCATTTCGGCAGTTACCATCTGTTTAGGAAGACATAGTAATGCGGTCTACATGGCTTTGATGCCCACTAGTGATGAGTGAACGTGCTCGGATAATCCCAGCATGCTCGTGATGCCCACAAGATTCTTCTACGTGCTCGAATAAAATGTTCGACTCGAGTCTCTGCGGCTCCATGTTTTACGTCTGTTAGACAGCAGATCCGAAAACGTGGGTTTGTTAGGCAATCCCCACATGTGTTGTGCAGGACTTGAACATACTATTCAAGCAAACCCAAGTTAGGCTAGTTTCACACTAGCGTTTTTGAGCGCAGCGACGGCCTGCGCACGGCCGCCGCTAAGCCCCGCCCCCTGCCGCACCTCCGCCGGTAGCTCCGCCTACCGGCGCATGACGCTGCATGCGCCCTGCGTCCCCTATTTTTATCACTGGGGGCGCAGGCCGTGCGCAGTATGCGTTTGGAGCTACGGGCGGAGGCGCGGCAGGGGGCGGGGCTTAGCGGCGGCCGTGCGCAGGCCGTCGCTGCGCTCAAAAACGCTAGTGTGAAACTAGCCTTAGTTTGCTGAGGAACAGAACTGAAGACCAGATGCCCCTGAGATCCAGACTGGACACCTGACCAAGTCATTGCAAATCAAATTGCTCATCCCTGTGGTTCCACCATGAAGGAAAAGTCGTTGCCCGAGATCCTTGTACAAGCTGGGTACCTTGAAGAAGTGTCATGGAGTAGTATTGTACAATAGTGCACCGGTAAAAGTATTTAATACAAGGATCAGGCTGGAATATCTCAGTATAAACATGCCGCGTGTTATGTGGAAAACTATTGCTTTGCTATCGCGGCTTCTTTTGAGGCTAAGATCACACCGTCATATTTCAGTCTGACCGTGAAAATTCTGACCTCACATGGACCAATGTTATTTAGCCTGTTCAGAATTTCTTTTTTTATGATCCAAATCTTTGTGTTAAAAAAATGACAGCATGTTCCAGTTTCTTCTGTATGTCAGGTGAGACTCGCCTCATCACATTTATAGGTGCCCAAAAAAAACGAGTTCCAATAACATGAATGAGTGATGATGAATAACATAGTTTTTACGGATACATTGTAGTTCTTAACGGAATAAACTATATTTATTCTGGTAAAGGCTCAGTAGCTATGATCAAAGTGTTTACATCCAGCAGCCACAGGGGCAAAAACAGCTGACGGTGGGGGGCTTTGGGCGTTGGACCCCCACCGATGATGTAACCTGTAGATTGGTGGTCAAATACCTACACATTGACAACCCCTTTAAATGTTCCACCTCAAGAATGTTTGGAATAAGAGTAAATGTTTAGCTTGTTTTTGTAGAACTATAAATCTCAGCATGAGATCAGGGACATTGGAAGAGGACTACATTGCGTAGTACAAGCCTCAGGCTGCTGGAAGCGGAGAGGGATGTGAGAGTAGATATAGGCGTTATTTGGAGGTTTGGGAGGGGATCTGGGAGGAAATGTTGCTGCTGAGGAGGAGGGGTGGGGAATGCTGCTGTGTGGAAGGAGTAGGAGGTGAAGTCTATCCACAAAAGGACAGGTGGGGCTGGAGTATGAATGAGGGGTTTCTGAAACATTTCACACTTTCTTGTTTCTCTTGGGGACTGGATACAAAGACTCAGTCAGCCCTGGGTGACATTGTAGGACCTGACTGTGGAGTGGACTCATTGCAAATACTATAGGATCTGCTGCTGGTAACCTCAAGCTCCAGCTTCTTATTCCAGGATCCTGTCTGTTGTCAGAGGCTGTGAAAACCAGGTATGTTCTGTTACTGTCAGGATGGGCCATACAAGATCAGCAATTTCTTTACTACTGTGGGGTCTACCTACTGCAATCACGTCTTCTGTAATAGGAACAGATATCAGAACTCGTACTGGGGACGGACACACCACAGTCAACCCACTGACTATAGCCGGGGTCCGTTGTTTCTCTCACGGTGCCTATCAATTATTTTCCCAGAAAAGTTAGCGCATTATGCCATTTATTTTGGTAAAAATGACAGAATTTGTGACAGCTTCCTAATCTAGTCTAACTATGGGCTTTTCTTCTTTGGCTTTTGGTATTTGACGACTTTTTGCATCAAATTCTTTAAAATTGTGTATGTGGTTCAGGAATTTTGCTGAATTTTTAGTTTTTTAAATATTCGTTATTTTTGTCTTTAATTGGTTTTGTGACTTTTTAGCACAAAATGTAGCACGTTTCACTAAAATATCAGAAAAATTGGTGTATGTGAAAAAAGACTTCAGGGAAGTAATGAAATGTTTCCGACCCAAAATTATGAAAAAAAAAGTCGCTGTTAATGAATCGGCTGAGAACATCTGGAAACTTTAAAATCTTGCCCACGTTGGCCAACAAAACAGGCCGACCCATATAAAAAAGAGTGCAAATTAAAACGATAATAAGGGCTTAAAAACAGGCAAAAAAATACACACAAAGAAGGTGCAAATGCAATGCTGAATGGGGCCATGACTTGTACAGTAATGTAGCTATGTGCTGCTGTAGATGATATATTGTAAGTTACTGTGTACATATAGTCATTGACTACAAAAGAATAGATATGAAATATAGAAAACATGGAGATCCGAACAAAGATGACACGTGTAGAGTGATGACTGACTGATTGGAAAATACAACCTAGGGATTGTGTAAGTGAGGTTTATTTAATAATTTAAAGGTGTTTCTCAGATCACTAGGTTATGCCATCATTTATGCGATTCGGACCTCTGGGAACCTCATGAATTCTGAGAATGTAGGGGCTGTAGCGCTGATCCATCCCTTGTATGTTTTTCCGGCTTAAATGGAGCTGTGGTGCAGTTCACTACACTGCAGGTGGCCAGGATACCGTTCTGCAGGGGACACAACCTACAAATATGTCCGGAGATAAGTTTTTGATTCTTTGGAGACGGCATTGAAGTATAATGGTTTACGAAACAAAATGTTATTTGTCTTGAAGACTATTAACAACTTTTACTATAATGAATGTATATTGTAATGTCCACATGTCGGAACATATCAGCTGCTTTTGTTTGTATATTATGAATATAGTCTTACCATTGCTACTTTAAAGAAAAATCTTTTTTTTTTCATTTTCTATTTGGGTGCGGCTAGATGTCCAAGATCGGACCGCAATGCACAGATTGGCCTCGGGTTTCTCGATTCGAGAGCTTCATGTATTTCTATGAGGCTGTCGCTCTCTGTTTAGGAGAGCCCAGGTCAGTCCGTGCATTGCAGACCGATCTTGGATCGATTTCTACAGTGGTCTGGCTGTGTCCATACATGAAGCTAAAAAGTTAAGGTCAGAGCAGAGCTGTCCACCCCCCTCCCATGCCATGGCGGAGGCTGGCATGACATGGGTTGGAGTAGGTGGGGGCATTTGTTAGTGGGATGGTACCCTGTGGGGTCATTTATATGACATGGTTATGGGTGGGTCCCCCCTCAGTTCCCGCTGTCTGGGATCAAGTTTGGTCACCCCACACTCACAACAGCTTACCATGTCTGATGTGGAGCAGGTCCTGGAGAGACTCAAGGCTGCAGTACTGTCATCATCAGTGGGAGAGCAGGGATGGTGGTGGAGGAGTCCCCACGCGAGCGATGTCTCCATCGGGTGAGGCCTCCGGAGCGGCCATCGCCGGACGCAGCTCCCCGGATCCAGCGCAGGTGCAGGGGACCCTCGAGGCCGGGCACCGGTCAGAAAACTCACCAGCAGGCCCCGGTCTGGGAGGAATCCTACTGCCAGGTGGGGTCCGGCGGCTGTGAGAAGGCCTTCACCTCATAGTGTGCTGGGGGCGTAGCCAGCGCACGCCGGGCTTCATGGGACAAGTGACATCTTGGGGGGGGCACTGCGGCGATGCTCCTGTCAGGCAGCCCACCTCTTCTGCACTGATTGACAGTGGGATTGGACCAGAGGATTCAGTGGTGGGCGGTATGTCCCTGTTTTTGGGGATATCGGCCCTTTCACTTCCCTCAGCGGCGTGTTCCTCTGCTCCAGCTGGCGCATCTATGGTGGCAGAGTGGACAGCGGGTTGTGTGCTGCAGGGACCCCAGCACAGATGCAGCTTGCTGGTTCTGGACGTCTGACTGGTTTCCCCCCCCTTTTAGCGTGGCTCGGCTTCCCAGGGTATTGGCATCTATGGGGGCACCGCGCTTCAGACATCAGGCACTTGAGGATCCATCAAGTCTGATCAGCACAGTGGACGGACGTCGAGATTCTGGATTTCGGCTGGAGGGGTCACAGCTCCCTCACAGCCCGGTGAGTATTACTTCATGTCTTGTCTGTTTCCTCAGATTTTGATGTCTCCTGGGTTGGGTGGGAGTCACGTAGTTGAGTTAGGGGGTGTAAGCGACGGGGTTGGGGTTTGGTCAGATTTGGCTAGTGTGGGAGTAAGGGATATTCTTGAAAATGTAAGAAGGTATTTGCTCACCCGTTTGGATGGGGGAGCGGCAGCGCCTGGGCATTTAGCAGCGTGGATACGTTTTGTTGAACAGGGCTTCAGGTGTTAGGCTTTCTGATCCCATTTTGATGTCAGTGCAAATGGAAAAAGAGAAGGAGTGTAGGATTCATTTGGATGACAGGGTGCATGTGGAGGTTTATGTTTGTTTTGAGAGTCTGTTGGGGGCTCATCTTAAAAAGGAAGTTAGGGAAAAATCTTTAAGGATGAATATGTTGAGATTTTTTTTCCCTGCTTCCGCTAGAGAATTTTAATTTAGATAAAAGCAAGAAGGATGACAGTAAGAAGGAGGATGAGAAAAACCTGATCCCTCAAACGTTTGTCAATTGGCTTCAGGCTTTCGCCATTTTGGCAAGTGTTATAGGGGAGAAGGCACTGGAGAACTGCTATTGCCTATTTTATTATACGGACTCTATTGGTGAGGCCCATGGGATTTATGGGGGACAAGCATGGCTCCGATATGATGAGCAGTTCCAGCAGAGGAAAGCAGTTAGGCCTACGATTCGGTGGGATCAAAAAGACATAGGTCTTTGGTTGCATGTCATTGCTCCCACTAGGTTTGGCCATTCCTTTCACAGGGGGCCGGGGGCATCGGCCAATACAATAGTCAGTCCAGTACACAAGGGACTGCAGGACAATCAGGTCAGTCGAGTGTACAAAAAGTGGTCTTATGCTGGCAGTTTAATGAAAGCCAATATAAGTGGAGCCAGCTGTAAATTCAAGCATCTCTGCTCGCATTGCAGTGGCTCCTCACACGGGATCGCCAGATGTTTTAAGAAGCCTAATGCAGGGGTCAACAATATCCAAGGGGGAGACGCCAGTGAAACTGGTAGAGATGGTCCCTTATCTAAATAGATATTCGGACAGAGGCAAGGCAAAATTTGTTGTCAGGTTTTGAGGACTATTTAGTAATTCCAGCTCCTCTGTTTGTCATCCTCCGGGTTCTTAAAAATCTTCAGTCCCCGGAGATATGTGAGGACGTGGTTTCAGAGAAATTGGGTAAGGAGGTCACCTTGGGCCATATGGTGAGTCCATTTAGTGACCCTCCATTTGAGGATTTGGTGATTTCTCCCCTGGGGGTTGTGCCTAAGAGGGAGCCAATTAAGTTTTGTCTCATTCATCATTTTGTCGTATCCCAGGGCATGTCTGTGAACGGCGGGATTAATCCAGAGCATTGCTCTGAGGTCTATACATCACTTGATGAAGCAGTACGATGGGTTAGGAGGTGTGGAAAGGGGGCACTGATGGCAAAGACAGATATTGAATCTGTGTTTCAGTTGTTGCCGGTACATCTGGTGAGTGTTAAATTGTTGGGTTATTATTGGAAAGGGGAGTATTTCATTGATAGATGTTTGCCTATGGGCTATTCTTTATTGTGTAGTTTCTTCGAGGCTTTAAGTTCTTTTTTGGAAAGGGTTGTCCATGATGTATCTGGTTTTGATTCTCTCATTCATTATTTGGATGATTTTTTGTGCATTGTTCCAGGTGATTTGGTTTGCTGTGAAACCACTTTGAAGGCGACTGAGTGGGTGGCTGAGCATTTTGGGGTGCCACTAGCCCCAGGGAAAGCGGAAGGTCCAAGTACGTGCCTGTGTTTTTTCAGCATTATCATTGATACCATCTCATTGGAATTCAGATTACTGGAGGAGAAGGTGGTAGCATATTGGGAGGAGGTGGCTAGGGTGCAACGTTTAAAGAAATTGTCTCTGCGTGAACTTCAGTCGCTGCTAGGTAATCTTAATTTTGCTTGCTGAATTATCCCAATGGGGAGAGTTTTTTCGCAGAGGTTGGCCAGTGCTACTGCGGGACTTCGAGCTCCTCACCACTTTGTCTGGCTGAACACAGCGGATTTGGTGGTCTGGGGTAAATTTTTGGAGCAATACAACGGCCATTCATTGCTCAAGGAAGAGGCGGTGGATAATTGCACTTTGGATTTGTTTACCAATGCGGCAGGAGGAATTGGTTTTGGGGCATACTTTAGGGGCCAGTGGTGTGCAACAAAATGGCCGGAGGATTGGGTTACATCAGGTTTGGATAAAAATGTTGCACTGTTGGAAATCTTCCAAATTTTGGTGGTTGTGCATTTGTGGAGGTAGGAGTTTCGGGACAGACGGTTGTGTTTTAATTGTGACAACATGGAGGTGGTATGCGCAATTAAGTCTCACTGCATCGTCACCCCCAGTGATTCGAGTTCTTCCGTAGTAGCTTTTCAATAAATGCGCATGTGACGGCATCTCGCGTGCCGGGGGGTCCGGAATGCCATTGCTGATTCACTTTCTCATTTACAGTGGGAACGTTTTCAGTTATTGGCGCCAGAGGTGGAGGTTGAGGGGTTGGAGTGCCCGTAGGAGCTTTGGAGTGTGGTCTCCAGGCCGCGTAGTCCCTGATTAGGTGTTCTTTAGCTCCTAGGACCTGGGCGGCATACCAGTCGGTATGGTATTTATGGGAGGAATGTTTGGCAGCCAGCGTGGGTCAATTGACTGGTTGATGATCAGATGGGTGTATTGCGGAAGGCTGGTCGTCAGCAAAGGTCTTGCGGATTATGGCAGTTTGGGCCTTTGGTTTTAACTTACGGGGTCAGCAGGATTTGGCTAAAATGTTTTCGGTGAAGCATGCAGTTAGAGGTTTTCTGAGGGGAAATAGTCACGGGGACAATAGGCGTCCTGTTACTTTAAGTTTATTATAGAGACTGGGGGGGGGTGTTGGGAATGTTATGTAGTTCGGAATTTGAGGTTTGCCTTTTTAGGTTAGCGTTTTCCCTTACCTTTTTTGGGGCTTTGAGAGTTGGGGAAGTGGTATCGCCTAGCAAAAATAAATTAGGAGGGCTCATTGCTAAGGATCTGGTGGTTACATCTAATGTCTTAGGCTAAGTGCCCACGTTGCAGAAATTCTGCAGTACTTCCGCAACTCCCTGCTGTGGGTAAATCACATGCGGGATTCGCATGCATTTTCCCGCAAAAGACAAGCGTTTTGCAAGTGTTTTTAGCTTGCAGAATGCTTGCGCTTTTCCTAGTGATTTGAAGCATCGCTTGGAAAAGTGACAGGTAGGTCACACTTGTCAAGCATAGTGCTTGACAAGTGTGACCAACTTTTTACTATTGATGCTGCCTATGCAGCATCAATAGAATGTTAAAAATTCCCTCCAAAGAAATGCTACCCCACACCATTACTAACCCACTGCTAAATTGGTCATGCTGAAGGATGTTGCAGGCAGCAGATCGCTCTCCACAGTGTCTCCAGACTCTATCAAGTCTGTCACATGTGCTCAGTGTGAACCTGCTTTCATCTGTGAAGAGCACAGGGCGCCAGTGGCAAATTTGCCAATCCTGGTGTTGTGTGGCAAATGCAAGCATCCTGCACGGTGTTGGGCTGTGAGCACAATACCCATCTGTGGACGTCGGGCACTCAGACCATCCTCATGGAGTCGGTTTCTAACCATTTGTGCAACACATGCACATTTGTGGCCTGCTGGAGGTCATTTTGCAGGGCTCTGGCAGTGTTTCTCCTGTTCCTCCTTGCACAAAGGCGAAGGTAGTGGTCCTGCTGCTGGGTTGTTGCCCTCCTACGGCCCCCTCCACATCTCCTGGTGTACTGGTCTGTCTCCTGGTAGCTCCTCCAGCCTCTGGACTCTACGCTGACAGACACAGCAAACCTTCGTACCACAGCTTGCATTGATGTGCCATCTTGGAAGAGCTGCACTACCTGAGCCACTTATGTGGGTTGTAGAGTCCGTCTCATGCTACCACAAGTGTGAAAGCACAACCAACATTCAAAAGTGACCAAAACATCAGCCAGAAAGCATTGGTACTGAGATGTGGTCTGTGGTCCCCACCTGCAGAACCACTCCTTTGAGGATGTCTTGATAATTGCCAATAATTTCCATCTGTTGTACATTTTCACAACAGCATGTGAAATTGATTGTCAGTGTTGCTTCCTAAGTGGACAGTTTGATTTCACAGAAGTTTGATTTACTTGGAGTTATATTCTGTTGTTTAAGTGTTGCCTTTATTTTTTTGAGCAGTGTAGTTATATAACCCCCTGACATCCCCCAAAAACCTTTTAAAGAGCATAGTGTGCAGGCATGGCATTTTGCTCAGCTATGTGGATGATGCAGAAGGCTGTCAGATCACCTCAGGTCAGCCGGGGACTCCACGCAGCCTCAGTGAGGTCAGCGGTAGTCAGTGAGGCTTCGCAGAGTTCCCGGCTGACCTGAGGTGAACTGACAGCGTGGGAAAAAGTTCAGAAACGTTCCTATGCTAATCAGTTCATCTCCAGTCAGCCGGGGTGCCTGCGCAGAGATGAATTCATTCATTCTGCAGTGGTTTACAGTGGGGCCTGTAGCATTAGCACCGGTCCCCGTTGACCGCTACTCAAGATTCTTGGTAGTTGTGCCTATCAAGGATCAAACAGACAGGACAGCAGCCAGAGCCTTCCAACAGCACTTTTGTAGACCACACGGATATCCAGAGCGAGTGCTTACAGATCAAGGTCCAGCCTTTGAGGCGGAAGTGTTCCAGGAATTCTGTAACTTGTACGGTTGCAAGAAGATCAGGACAAAACCGTACCATCCACAGACCAATGGCATGTGTGAAAAGATGAACCAGGTGGTGATAGACCTACTGAAGACCTTGCCTTTGGAGGAGAGGAATCTGTGGCCAGAAAAGTTGCCAGATCTGATAGACCTTTATAACTACATTCCTGTGAATTCCACCAACTGCACTCCAGCCTACCTAATGAGAGCGAGGCCTGGTAAGCTGCCTATTGATTTGGATATGGGAGTTCTTACACCTGAGGTGACGTCACCAGATGCTGACTGGGACACAGAGAGGCAGCAACAGTATTGAAGAGTACAAGAGTGTGTAGAAAAGAGTCTAGCTCAGGCAAGACAAAAGCAAGAAAGGCACTACAATCACCATGCACCTGCAGTTCCCTTGTCACCAGGAGAACAAGTCCTAAAAAGGAAGAGTAGGATGCATAAATTAGATGACCAATGGGAAGCAGAACCCTACACCGTGTTACCATCAAACTTCGATAACACCAAGGTGTGCCTTATCAGTAAGGATGGGGGAGAAACCTCAGCAGCAGTATCAAGGGATCATTTGAAATTGTGCCCTGACCAGTTGAAAGAAAGAATGGAAGAGCAAAACAACATCCAACCCATAGAGGAAGAAGAAAGGGTCAGCACTGTACTTGGAGAATTCCCTGCAAATTGGACTCGAACAAATAATGCCATAGTGGTGCCAGTTTTGACCTTTCCCCAACTGGTAGCACAAGCAGAAGTGACTCAAGAGAACTCTGAAAATCAGGAAGTTCAGGCAGCAGATGCCACACCAGCAGTGGAGCCAGAGAATCCTCACCCTGCCAGTGGTGAATCTGTCATACCCATGGTGAGTCTGAGTCCATAGACGGCTACTACCCAGTTTACCCACACCAGAGCTACGTAGGTCTGTCCGTAGTACAAAAGGTATTCCCCCCTCAGATATCGTGTATAAATCCGTTAATGTAAATGTTAAATTATATGTCTATACGTAACGTTTAAGTTTTGTGCCTACAGAGACTCTGTAAGAAATCCCCTTTTTGAATTTTCCAGTTTGTTTTGATGGACAATTGGGCCACACAGGACTAGGTGTGGTCAAAAACTTCTTTTGTACATAGTTCACCATTTGCCCTGGAATGACGCATGGACTAATCGTCACAGGACTATTTTTGGAGCTTTTGGTTTTTGTAATTTTTCATTTTTCTTAAATCTTGTACATTTATAAGTGTTTATTTGTTAATTTGTTCACATGTTTTCCTTCAGTCCAGGAGTACTGAATAGCACTAGGGGGGAATGTTGTGCCCCCAGGAGTATGGTCGCCACAGTGGCATTGCCTTCCTCCAGGGAGGGTGATGTCAGGCTTGGAAGCAATGAAGGGTCTCTCTAGCAGTTAACCATAACATGCAACACAGTTCCCACTCCAGGCCAGCAGAGGGAGCTCTGAACCAGAATGGGGGGAGGAGTGCTCTCTGAGGGCCAGGAAGGGAAGTGAGAAGTTAGTGTGAGGAGGCTGAAGTGTGTAGACGTGGGAGAGAGAAGCTGGGAGACTGAGCGTAGTTGAGAGCTCGTTCCCAGCTGGAGCGCATGATCTGGAGCCTGGTCTCGACAGTTGTATGGATACTGGAGGTCCTGCAACAGAAACCAGAGGAATAGGAAGCTATAAATGCTCTATTCCCACCTAAGACTCGGAGGCACAACAGCAACGGGTGAGCCAAAGGAGATAGAAGGCTACAGCTGTCTGCCATATGAGGTAGATCCAAAAGGGAAGAAGGAGGAACGTCAGTGTAACACAGTACTGCATGTACCTCAATTAAGCGCTAGGAAGGAGAGTACACAACCTATCTGCACAGAGAGATTCCTGAGTTGCTTCCAGGCTAACCAGCTCCTGTACCATCTGTAATCTGGACCCTGGACTGCATTTACCATGCAAAGTAAAGGTAAAGAAACTGCACTCTGTTGTGTCCTTGCTTCCTTCCTGCAGCATCTTCAGCACTGCTACATCTCTGTGCCAGACACTGCACCCTCTTCCTAAACACCTATCCTCACTGCCCTGGGACTACAGCCCTGCCTGTGGAGGTCTACAACATCATTGCTGCACTACACCATCTGTCCCAGAGAATCTGTTTGCAGCGTCGGCTTAACACCTCCCTTGCCGAACACCACAGGTGGCGTCACGAATCACTCATAAACTTTATTTCATCACTCAATCCTCTTTTACATGGGCGCCAAGGGCCACGGACCGGGTCACTGCTGCTGTGACATTCCCCTCTTAAGGACCGGCCCGGTACCGAGTACCCCACAGCCCTGGGAGGGCGACCCACAGTTTCAGGACACAAGGATGCGCAAAGCTATATCTGCAGAGGAGCGACTTCTACTCACATTACGGTATGTACTACACAACCACATTCTCTATGTTCATGATGTGTTGATCAAAGTATGTGTATTTTCTTATTTGTGCTAATTTTTTTGGCCTCATCTTAGTCCATATATATTTAAACTTACAGACCAGAATGTTATGTGTAATATGTACTGAATATCACGTAGTCATTATGCTTGAAAAAATGTGTGTTAGTAGATATTAAAAAAGAAAATGTTTGGTATGTACTGTATGTAGCTGTTGGTTTTTCTCATTTTTGGATTCTAAATGTTACATTTCTGTTGTTCTCCAGCTTCCTGTCCACTGGCCTGTCTTATGCCGTCCTCCACCATGAGTTTCTCATTGGAAGATCTACCATTTCTGGCGTAGTCAGGACGACATGTAATGAAATCTGGTCAAGACTACATCAACTCGTCATGCCTGAGTCCAGGATGGAAGACTGGTTGAGGATCTCAAGGGACTTTGAGGAGGAATGCCAGTTTCCAAATTGTATTGTGGCCCTTGATGGGAAACATATCCGGGTACGTAAGCTGCCAATCTCTAGCTCCCAATTCTTCAATTATAAGCAATACTTTTCTGTTGTATTGTTGGCTCTGGCCGACCCTCAATACAAGTTTATAATTGTCGACATTGGGGCCTATGGAAGGACGGGAGACTCTCGAGTCTTCAATACTTCCATTATGGGTCGGCGGCTACGCACCAACCAGTTGGATCTACCCCCACCACGCTAGCTACCAGGCTCGACTCAAAAATCAGTCTCTTATGTCCTTGTGGCAGATGAGGCGTTTCAGTTAACGCGCAATGTAATGAGGCCATATCCCCGGCGCAACCTGGACCACCGGCGCAGACTTTTTGCGCCTATCACGTGCTCGGCGACTGGTGGAGTGTTCTTTTGGCATTCTTTGTGCCAAATGGCGTGTCCTCCAGTCTGCCATTCAGCTGAGTGAACAAAATGTGAATGAAGTTATAGAAGCATGTGTTGTTCTTCATAACTTCATCAGTATACATGATTGTTCATCCTCTGCTGGTGTTATGCGTGGGTCGGACAATGTGCGTAGGGTGAGACCACATGTCAACCCTCAACGTAGACCGCTCTCTGGTCTCAAAGTGCGTGATATTTTCACAAATTATTTTTTGTCACCTGAGGGGGAAACTTCTTGGCAAGAGCATGCTGTGTCTATGTTATAAATTTTTGCTTTTTGTCTGTCTAAATATATGTATTTCAACCCCTTATGTTTCTCTCACTCTGAAATTGCCTTGGTAAGTGTATGTTAGTATGTCGTGAACTTTTTGCATAATTTGAGACAGAGACATAAAATTGCGTTGACAAATTTTTACTTTTGCCATTTTTTTTTGTTTTCAAACCATATTATTGCCATTTGGTAAATGTGGCAATGGCACAAAGTGGCCTTTTTGCAGATTAGAAAAGTTACAAACAACACATTTGCAGAACCAAAAAAATAAAAAAATAACATAATTGCAAAAACAATATTCCAACATTGCAAATGGTAGTAGGTCGGGGAAGGAGAAGGCGGAAGACCAGCCTATGTTTGCTGCTGGCTATTTTGCCCAACTTGGCCATCGCCCTGTGTGGGGGCATACTGTTGGCATACTGTTGCCCATGATGTGGGTAGTGTACTGTCTCCTGGGATTGTTGTGGGTACTGGGCAGACTGATACTGGAGAGGGGCCTCCTGTTGGGGCTGGTAGGCCTGTGGCTCATACCCCCCAAAATAGCCATGTCGTCCCCAACCAGGTTGGGACCAGCCTCCAGCACTGGGTGGGAACAAGTGGCCATATTGGTGAGGTTGGATAGAGGCAGACATATGTGGCTGCTGTGGGCAAGGTTGGGTAGGGGGAGGAAGGGGGTGAGGTGTAGGCCCACGTGTTGGAGGATCCTCAGAGCCTGATTGAGCAAGCATGTGTGTGTGTGGTCTAAGGCGCATCAGATTCCTTGGGGAAAGCTGCCACCTCTCCAGAAATTCAAATAACTCATATAGGGTATTGGGGGTGTGTGCTTGCGTCAAGCAGGATCTGAAAACATTCTCGAATACGTAGCCTCACCTCACGGGAAAGGGCCCGAAGATAGCGGGCTAGGCTACGTGAGTACACCTCCTCGCCATCATTATTGACTCTAGCCAGATGGTTCAGTACCCCTTTGTCAACTATCTTGGGCAGGGATCTGGCGCCTTCTTCTACCTCACCGGGATGGTCCAGCAGGCTGTGGGGAGCCCTGCAGCTGGGCAGTTGGGCTGCTGCTGATGTTGCCCTGATCATTCTGTATGACAGATGGTGCTGCAGCAGATGGTCCTGCTTATGGATGTGGTCCTGGTGGTGGGGTTTGTGGTGCAGGTACACATGCAAGGGCAGGCGCAGGGTGATCAGGAGATGAAACTTGGCCCATGCTTCTTGGAGGGGGAGAAGATGGGCTCTGTATCTGACCCAGTTTCCCTTTCCGTAAGGTTAGACTGAGTTCTGTTATGAAATATAAAATAGCCAAAACAAAAAACATTAGTTTTGGCCCTGTAATGTGGTGTGAGGTATCTACTTATGGTCTCAGATCCAGAATTGGAGCGAGGAAGGAGAGGCGATCATAATACACATATTTTCTCTTTGTGTGGCCCGCATCACCACTCCTGGCCCGCTGCTGACGTTCCCGCCTGTACTGGTCGCGGATGCTGCGCCAGCGTCTCATCACATCTTCAACTGCAATGTGACAGGAAATATTCTAAAGTTCACATATTTGCTAAATAAAATTTTCAAAAGGTAGCATAGTCATGTGGCCTTTCAGGGTGTGCTTTCTACCCAGGGTGGCATATATATTTGGGGCAACCAGGCCAGATACACAGGGTCACAATAGCTCAGGGGTCAAGTAACTACTCTTAAATTGTTTGCCTAGGAGGATGAGGAGCTTGTAGACAGGGACCAATTATGTCAGGGTAAAACAATGGGTCAAATAAAAATCTACAGGCCTCAAGAGGCAAAAAGGTCAAGCACAGGAAGGAAGGGGGGGGGCCTTTTTCCAAAAGCCTTTTTTTGATGTGAGGTAATTTTCAACCCTTTTTTTGGTTGTACTTGCTCATTTGCTGCTGCTCCTCACGTGGTCGATCACTAAAATCGTGGAACATCTGGCGACATATGCGCCTTCATGCCGCCTCCTTTCTTGCCCGGTTGGCATAATGGGCATCACGTTGGTCCCAGATTTCCGGGCGCTCCTGCACTAGTACAATCAGCATCTCCACATTCAGGTATTAGGGTGCCATGATGCTGTACTCCATGGAGGCGTACTTCCTGGATGTCTGGAGCGCTTTTGGAGCTTATTAGGATGTCTAAACTTCCTGATTATTGGTTGGCCCATTTCCTGTCACCTGCCAAAGTCCTGCATATTCCTCGTAAGTCACACGTGTGGTCCGTGTGTAATGCGTTGTTTTTGCACACCCATAGACTTGCATTGGCGTACTACGGGCGTAATACGCTGACAATTGCAGCATGCTGCGATTGGCACGGACCGTAAAATACGTGCAAAATATACGGCTGATGGGAGCTGCCCCATAGAGAATCATTGGTCAGTGTGCAATGCGTGGTTTTTACGCCTCTCACTCCGTATATCTCTCTAGTGTGACCCAGGCCTAACTGTGACCTATGTTTTCCAGGAGAAACTGCCCAATTTAATAATCCCAGTTCTATTCAATAGATAGCAATATGTTTCATTGTCTTAATGTTGGATCATGTTTGTAATTACACTGAAAAGTTCCTGGAAGTATTATGTTATTGAAATATTTTGCAGGTCCTAACAGGTATGAGATCCCAGCGTCGCAGTAATCCACTTCTCTCGCGTCATATAAATTGTATCGCTTAACTCTGTCACTACTGGTGAGGACAAAGCACATAATGCTCTAAATGTCTGATAGTAAATAGAATTAATAAAAGTAATACATCGCTATTGGATTATGGGGCTGGTTTGATGAGCGAGTTAAAGGGATTGTCTAATCTACCTTTCATATGTCCTAATAGGGCATATTTATTTCATAGTAAGGTTCTCGTTGGTTCCCATTATGAGGCAGAGGAGAGGGCTGCTCTTACAAATCTAGTTGATCCATTTATGAAAAGGACATATTACATACAGCCTCTCAATTCAATTGAAAAGCCGTGTATGATACAAATACGTCACTGCTACAGCTGAATAGCCAATGGCAACCTCCACTATCAAAAGCAGCCAGGACTTTAAAAGCCCATGTGATGAAAAAAAACATATTAAAGGGAATCTGTCACCCCATTTGAGCTTTTTAATCTAACAATATGACCACATAGGTTGTGTAAAGCTGAAACTAGTCATACCTGTATGCCTCGTTGATGATGCCTTGTTAATTAACAATAATCCTTTTTTTTGTTTTGATCTTCCAGCCAATGGGGCGTATGCTGCCCGGAAGATAAGACTGCCTCCTTGCTCATTATACTAGATTTCCCCTTCCCACCCATTTCCCTGCTTGCATTTGACATCAGATGCTTTGTACACCCGACTTGAAACTTTTCAGAGCTCCAGAGAATACTGGGATCGGAAGTGAGTGACTCTCCGGCGTCTTTGAAGTCACTGCCCTGAGAAGAGCAGAACAGTGCACAGGAGAGATGGAAGGGAGAATGTGCAAGCTCGAGGATTGCTGGCATAGCACCTGACGTCAAAAGCAAGGAGGAAGCAGGATAGGGAGGAGAAATCTAGAAATAATGAGGAGGCTGTCTTCTTTTTTTCTGGGTATCATACACCCCATAGCCTAGAAGATGAAAACGAAAAAAGATGATTTTTCTTTTTTTTAATGAACAAGGCATCATGAAGAAGGCATAATAAAATGGGGTGACAGATACTCTTAAACAAGGTTAGAGGAGTTATCCACTACTACGACAATCCCTTCTCGATCTCAAATGTTTGCCCACCGTAAAAATAAAAACCGGTATACTCTCCTCCCATGCCAGTCTCTGTTCCAGTGGTTTTGGCACTCACCTTTTCGGGGCTCATGTGAGTTTGTCACGTAAGCCCTGTGCCCAATCAACGCTGGCATGACTCTCCCCACCTTCGAACCTTCTAAGGAGCAGATGTGTGTATGTTTTTGTATTTTTTTTATGGTCTGATGCATAAAATCATAAAAGTCAGAGGGTGTACATCAGTTTTTTAATCCAAAAAGAATCAAATTAAATACCAAGGAAACAGAATCCAAAATTGTTATGATTGGGTCACCGAGGAGGAAAATAAGACCAAGCTAAGCTACAGCAAACCAGAGAGGTTGGTAACTAAGCGGATTGCAGACCCCTGATCCTATCCACACAACTAGCAGTAGCCGTGGAGCGTGCCTACGATGATTCTAGACGCCTCGACACAGCTGGAGAACTAAATAAGCCTAAAGCAAGAAAAGGGGAAATCTAAACTGCCCCAGAGCAGACCCCAAGGGAATAGACAGCCCCCAAACATATATTGTCGGTGAGACAAGATGAAAAAACAAACACAAGTAGGAAAGTAGGCTGAGCAAACGATGGGGCCCACACTAACTAGAAAGGACAGGAAAGGAAATACACTGTCTGCAATCACGCAAAAAACCCTGCAAAAATGTCCAACACTTCTGATAGCAAAAACACTGAAGTCACTAGACTTCTCCCACTATATCAGCACTCTGGCATATTCTGAAAGCAGAGCAAAAAGAGGCCAATCTAATAAGGGACAAAAAACAAACTGACACAAACAGTAACATAAGGATGGAAATTCAGCACAGCCCCAGCCGGGGCTGGCTGACCACGCAAAGCTGAATAGACAAAACCAAATCAAATGTCAACAATAGCAAAGAACACTTAGCTTGAGCATGCAGGGACTGAACTGGAAACTAAGACCTCAGGAGGCAGGAAAAATCACCAGCAGGGATAGAGGGAGTCGGCTGTCTTAAATCCAGTCAGACTCCAGATGTCCAATCATCATCCTCATTATCAGGTGGCAGGCCTCTGTCAATTAGATCAGCTCCATTACCTCCTGTAGCCACCAGAGGGAGCCTGGTAAGAGAACTCGCAACTCCTCTGTCAATACAACCAGCTCCACTACCTTCACTAGCAACCAGAGGCAGGCCAGAAAGTGAATTCACAGCACAAAATATATCAAAATTGTATTAATTTGCAATAATGATACACAAAAACGAAATATAAAAATACCACCTAAAACCCAAATATAAAGAGCAGGCACTGTGGTCATCCCCTGATGAAGATGCGTGCAACACACACTTCAGCTACTGGGCAGTGTGATCTTTATCTATTATCCACTGATATGGCTGAGAAACAAGAAGGTCCCGTGGCTGTCTATCCCGGAGTTCTTGCAAAGAGGTTTGGATAAAGGGTTGAAAAAGGGGTACCCCTAACATTAATACTGCAGCCCTAGGGGCCATTTATGATCATAAAATTTCTGACCACCCTCTAGTAGTTAGCTTATTTAAAGCAGTCAGGCACTCTGGTATATCTCCTCAGCCCCAAGTCCCTCCCAAAAGACCTAAACCTGGTCTTTAAAGCCCTAACCAGAGCCCCTTTGGAACCACTATCAGGTTGTTTGATCAAGGTCTCGGCACTGAAAACGTCCCTTTTGGTGACCCTTAGATCAGCCAAGCGGGTTGGGGAGCTGGATGCCTTGTCAGTAAATCAGCCCTTTAAATGATTCTTACCCGATATGGTCATATTTAGTCCTGACTCAGCCTTTCTCCCCAAGGTGGTAACAACCTCTCACAAGTCCCAGGAAACAGTGTTGCCATATTTCTGTGAAAACCCTAAAAAAGAGGGGGAAAGAGAATTCTACACCTTAGATGTTACAATCTCCTTGAATTAACCAGAGAATTTAAAAAATCTACCTCCCTGTTTTGCTCTCTTTCAAGGTCTCAAGAGAGGCCAGGCAGCGCACAAGGGGTCCATAACCAGATGGGTCAGGACAGGGATTTCTCTGTCCTACACATCAGGAGGCTTCACCCCCTAATAATATTAACCCCTTTCTGACATTAGATGTACTATTCCGTCCATGTGCTCACTCCACAAGAGCTGTTTCTACATCCTGGGCAGAGAGGGCTAGTGCTTCTCTGGAACAAATCTGTAGGGCAGCGACGTGGTGTTCACCCTCCACTATAGATTGAATTTGGGTGCTAGGAATCTTACTTTCTGGAGAAAAGTCTTTCAAGCTGTGGTTCCTCCCTAGGGGATTCCTCTGTAATCTCCCTCTCCCAGTGCTGTTGTGGGGAACGGGAAAAATCATGATTACTTAACGGTAATCGGATTGTCCAGAACCCACAAGAGCACTCTTCCTTATTCCCTCCCTTCTCAGTTTCACGGGTGGATGGCACACAGTTGACTGTGTTGTGGGAGGGAAAAAAAGTGAAAATTAGGGATATAGTTGTGTACAGGGTTCGGTGTTATATCACAGAAGTGACACGTTACCAAACCTGTGTATATGTATGCCTACGAAACTAACCAAACAGAGTTCCTCTCATGCTCTGTAACCCACTGAAGCGTACCAGAGGGCTCAGACTTTTAAAGCTGTAGGGTTTCCTGTCTTTGGGGTGTATTTTCTCTCTATGGTGCTGTCGTGGGTTCTGGAAAATACAATTACTGGTAAGTCATCATCATTTATTCTCCACATATACCTTTTTGATCATTGTGCCAAAGAGATCAATTTTAACCTCATCAGTTCACAGGACTTGTTTCCAAAATGGATCAGGCTTGTTTAGATGTTCTTTTGTATACTTCAGATGCTGAATTTTATGGTGAGGAAACAGGAGAGGTTTTCTTCGGATGACTCTTCCATGAAGTTAATATTTGTGCAGGTGTCTCTGAACAGTAGAACAATGTACCACAACTTCAGAGTCTGCTAAATCTTTCTAAAAGGGGTTCTAATTTGCATCTCTATCAATCCTATGAATAGTTCTCATTGAAATTTTGCTTGTTCTTCCAGACCTTATCTTGACATCCACTGTTCCTGGTATTTGCCATTTCTTAATTAATTAATTTCGAACTGAGGAAAGGGCAACTTGAAAAAGCTTTGCTATCTTCTTATAGCCTTTTCCTGCTTTGTGGACATCCACCTTTTTCATTTTCAGAGTGGTAGACAACTGCTTTGAAGAACCCATGGCTGCTGTTTTTTGGCACCGTGTTAGGAGGCTGGGTTTTTATTAAAACTGGGAAATTTCCGTCACCTGACTTTCCTAACGATGATCGTGCACAAGCCATAACCCTAAGAGGCTAACTAACTTTGACTAAGGTTTGTGACCTTATCTGAGCACACAAATCTCCAAGGGTGCCCAAACTTTTGCATAGGCCCATTGCCTTTTTTTGTAATTTTTAAATGGTGTATGTATGTGAGCATTTACTCTTTCCATATCCTTCCTCGTTTATTCTTCTCTAGTTTTGCTAGTGTCATTGGTACTACGTGTAACCTGAATCTGTACCTGCAGCCTATTGAGATTGCACAGTTAGTTCAGCTCCTCTAGGACAACACTTCCATATATGCTATTGCAAGAAACTTTACTGTGACTCCCAGCACAAGAGCATGAAGCAGATACCAGGACACGGCAGCTATAGAAGGAGAGCTGGACAGGGCTTAAGGAAAGCATCAAAGCAACTGCAGGCATGATATCTGCTTTGTGTAAGAAGGCACTACCAGAGCCCTAAAAAAAGCGATCACCAATGGGCTACTGGTGTTCATTATTTTTATTTTTTTTTTTTTAACAAACTAGTAGAAACAGACTCCATGAGAATGAAAGCCTCACATCCTGTAGTGCTTACAGCCCAACACTGTGGAGCTCATTTGGAGTATGACAGAAAACTCCAGAATTGGCATGGCCACCACTGGTGCCCCTTCTTTGACAGATGTGAAAGAGTCTTGAGACGTTGTGGTGATTCTCATGCTGTCTACAACAACATCCAGCATGACCGGTTTGGTGGATGATTAATAATGGTCTGGGGGGTTATATTCTTGGAAAATCCAACAAACCTGCCATTGCAGAGGTGAAATATGGACAGCAGATTTTCATTTTCAATAGTAGAAATCTAGGACACAGAACCATAAGCGATTCCAAGAAATAAAGTTATTACGGTAGTTACACAAGTAATTAGTTACTGACTGCGACATCCATCAGGGGCAGTAATATTCTGGTTAGAAAAATCCTTGCAGACTACACAAACCTCTGTGATAACCAATGGTATCTTTACGACTGCAGGTTACCGAATGACATTCTCAGAGCCGCTTGTGAAGTGGGCTCTCGATTTATCTCGGTGCAAGACAATACCCAACCTCGTGGTCAGAGTGTATAGTCTATTCCTGAATGACAAAGGCAATAATGACATTGTCTGTCTGGCCATCGCATTCCTCTGTGCTGAATCCAATTCAGAACCTTGTTGGACATTTATGTATCAATGTGGGTCGCCCTCCCAGGGCTGTGGGGTACATGGTACCGGGCCGGTGTCAGTGGGATGAGTCACAGCAGCAGTGACCCGGTCCGTGGCCCTGGGCACCCAAGTAATGGGGAAATGTAGTTAATGGAATGGAATAGTTTGTGATGCCACCTGTGGTGCTCGGCAAGGGAGATGTTAAGCCGACGCTGCATGCAGATCTGCTGGGACTGATGGTAGGGTGCAGCAAGGATGTAAAAGCTCCCCACAGGTGAAGCTATAGCCCCAGGGCAGTGTAGAGATGGTTGGCACGGGGATGTAGCAGTGCCGTAAGGGTAGGAAGCAGACAAGACACAGCGGGGTGCAATTTCTGTACCTTTACTTGATAACTGCAGTCCAGGGTCCTGATTACAGGTGGTAACGGAGCAGGCTAGCCTGGAAGCAACTCAGGGATTCTCTCTCAGCAGACGGGCTGTGCAGTCTCCTTCCTAGCGCTTGTTTGAATGAAGTACTCCAGTACTAAGTTACTCTGAAGTTCCTCCTGTCAGATGTTCCCAAGAACCTTACTTGCATGGCAGACAGCTGTAGCCTCTCTCGGGGACTCCTCTCTTGAGTCCTGGCTCCAGTGGCGTAGCAACTGTTTGTGGCGCCCGGGGCGGTCGAAAAATTTGCTGCCCCTTTGGTCGTTGATAATCCGGAAACATCCGAAGAGCCCACACTACACTCAAAGATCTAATTTTTAGTCTGCTACTAACTCTGCTGTTATTTCTAGACTTTCATCTTCTTGCAGTTCTCTCTATATATGTATGTATTAGCTTGATGATGCTGGATGAAGACCTAATGGCTTTTTTAATAATAATTTTTAATAATGTGACAGACCTTACATATTGGATTATAGAGAGCCCTGTTTTTTATTACATACCGTCCTGTCTTGTTAAGCTGTATAATGCAATGATGGCTGATGAAGCATGGGAAAGCTTCCTTTCTAATGGAGGAGCTGATGGACTGGTAGTTTGGTCACCGGCTCCTCGATCAGCAGTCATTTTATATCTAAAAAGAGAGGGGACTATGTAATAAAAGAGGGCACTGTAAGTAACAAAATTAACAAGAATACACTATGTAAGAAAGAGACAGCACTATACATAACAGCAGAGGAAGCTATATAATAAGGGACAGCATCATATATAACTAGAGAGGATGGTACGTAATAAGGGATGGTGTTATACATAATAAAAGAGGAAACTATGTAACTAAGGATGGTGTTATACAGAATTAGTGAGTACACTATATACTAAGTGACTGTGTTAGACATAGTGAGTACACTATATACTAAGGGACTGTGTTAGACATAATCAATAATGTCTTCCTCCACCTCCCCCTGTTTCTAAGGCCATTATAAGTCCTCCCATCCCAATCCCCCACCCCATCATTGCCCTCTTCACCACCACCATCATTGCATTCTCCCCCACCACCCCATCATTGCCCTCTCCATCACCCCCATCATTGCCTTCTCTCCATCAACTCCACCCTTGCCTTCTCCCCATCATTGCCTTCTCCTTCACCCCATCACTGCCTTCTCCCCATCACTCCCATCATTGCCTTCTCCTTCACCCCATCACTGCCTTCTCCCCATCACTCCCATCATTGCCTGCTCCTTCACCCCATCATTGTCTTCTCCCCATCACTCCCATCATTGCCTGCTCCATCACCCCATCATTGTCTTCTCCCCATCACTCCCATCATTGCCTTCTCCATCACCCCATCACTGCCTTCTCCCCATCACTCCCATCATTGCCTGCTCCATCACCCCATCAATTCCATCATTGCCTGCTCCATCACTCCCATCATTGCCTTCTCCTTCACCCCATCACTGCCTTCTCCCCATCACTCCCATCATTGCCTGCTCCATCACCCCATCATTGTCTTCTCCCCATCACTCCCATCATTGCCTTCTCTGCATCACCCCCATCATGGCCTTCTCCCATTACCCCCTTATGGCCTTCTCCCATCACCCCAGGCATTATGGCCTTCTCTCCCCATCATGTCTTCTCATGTCCCCATCTCCTCCAGGGCCAGGCTAACCTACACACACACAGACACACACAAAGACATACACATACATACATACATACATACACACAGACACCACCTCTCTCCTCTCACCTGTCCGCAGCATCGCCCGCGCTTCCTCGCTCACACAGCAGCGACCGCTGAATGATGATGTCATTCAGCAGTGCTTCTCTGTGTCAAACAGGAAGCGCAGCGTCCAGGCAGGAAGCAGGACGGACCCGTGCAGCTCCGCTCCTGCTATTCCCTCTTGCAGGCAGCGGAGCTGCTGTGATTGCTCCCTGCCCGCCGCTGCACTGCACTGTGCCTCACTGCCTCCGCGCTTCTCCCACAGAGAGGAATTGCTGCTGCTGCCGCGCCGCCCCCACACATGTGCCGCCTGGGGCGGACCGTCCCCCCTGCCCCCCCACGATACGCCACTGCCTGGCTCTCTATCTAAGCTGCTGTTGTGCCTCAAGTCTTAGATGGGAGTAGTGCATTTACAGCCTTCTCCTTCTCTGGTATCTGCTGTAGGACCGTTAGTATCCGTACAGCCATGGAGACCAGGCTCCAGTTCTTGCGCTCTCACTGCGAGGGAGCTCTCCTTTCCCAGCTCAACCTCCAGCTTCTCTTTACACGTCTGCACACTTCACCCTCCGCAGACTAACTGACTACTCCTTCCTCCTGGCCCTCAGAGAGCAGTCCTCCCCTTAATCTGGAGTGGAACTGTGTTGCATGTATGGATTGACTGCGAGAGAGACCCATCATTGCCTCCAAGCCTGGCATTACCCTCCCCTGGAGGAAGGCAATGCCACTGTGGCGACCATGCTCCTGGGGATGCCACATTTGCACCTGACACAGCCAAGTAGTGCAGCAGTATGACCAGGAGCTTACTGTTGCCCTAATGCAGGTCTAGGAGGTCATTCCAAAGGACACCATCAGCCATCTCATCAGAATCATGCCCTGAGATTGTCAAGAGTGCATATAGAGACATGGAGCTAATACAGTGGCTTGAAAAAGTATCCCCCCCTTGGTATTTTGTGTTTTGCTACCTCACAGCCTGGAATTTCACTTTTTTTATTGAAGATTTGCACCACTTCGTGTATCTTTATTGTGACGCAAACAACAAATAGGACAAAATAATTGAAAGCTTTAGTGTGCATAACTATTCACCCCCCTAAAATTAGTACTTTGTAGAGCCTACTTTTGTGGCAATTACTGCTGCAAGTTGCTTTGCATAATTTTCTATGAGCTTTCTACATCTTGCCACTGGGATTTTTGCCCATTCCTCAAAGTAAAACTGCTCCAGCTCCTTCAAGTTACATGGTTTTCTCTGGTGAACTGCAATCTTCAAGTTAGACCACAGATTCTCAATTGGGGACTAGGGTCTGGGCTTTGACTAGGTCTCTCCAAAACATTTACACATTTCCCCTTAAATCACTTGAGTGTTGCTTTAGCATTATGCTTTGGGTCATTGTCTTGTTGGAAGATGAACCTGTGTCCCAGTCTAAAGGATATCCCTGTATATCACACTATCCATCTTCCCCTTGACTCGGTTCATTTTCCCTGTACTTGCTACCAAAAAACATCCGCACAGCATGCTGCTGCCACCACCACCACCACGTTTCACTGTGGGCATTGTGTTCTTGGGGTCATGAGCTGTGTTGCTTTGGTGCAAGACATAGCGTTTAGTGGCCGAAAAGTTCAATTTTGGTCTCATCTGACCACAGCACCTTATTCCATACATTTTGGGAGTCTTCCACATGTTTTTTGGCAAACTCAAAATGAGCCTTATACTTTTTCTGTGTAAGTAAAGGCTTTATTCTGCCCACTCTTCCATAAAGGCCACCTCAATGGAGTGTACGGCCTATTGTAGACATATGGACAGATAATCGAGCCTCTACTTGGGAACTTTGCAGCTCCTTCAGGGTTTACTTTGGTCTCTGTGCTGCCTTTCTGATTTAATGCCCTCCTTGCCTGGACTGAGAGTTTTGGTGGGCAGATTTGTTGTGGTACCATGTTCTTTCCGTTTGATGATAGATTCGATGGTGCACCGAGAGATCATCAGAGATTGGGATTTTTTTTTTTTTCAAACCCAGCCCTGACTTGTACATTTCAACAACTTTGTGCCAGACTTGTATGGAGATTTCCTTTTTGTCTTTACTATGTTTGGTTAGTGGTACCTCTTGCTTAATGGTGTTGCAGCCTCTGTGGCCTTACAGAAAAGGTGTTTATATACTGACAGACCATGTGACACTTGGATTGTATAGAGGTGGACTTCCTTTCACTAAGCATGTGACTTGTGAAGGCAGTTGTTTGCACTGGAAACTTTTAGGGGCTTCATCACAAAAGGGGTGAATACATATGCACATGCCAATTTTCAGTTATTTGATCCCATTAATTTAATTTTTGTCTATATTTTTCTCAATTCACAAAGTTAGACTATTTACTGCTGATACATCACACACAAATCTTATTACAAAAATATTTAATCACAGGTTGTAATGTAACAAAATGGGTAAAAAAGCCAAGGGGGCTGAATACCTTTGCAAGCCACTGTAAAAATCTAGAAGAACCACAGTATTTCTTTAAAATACGGGAGCTATGAATGATGAATTCTTAACACAAGGAGAAACTGATGTTTTTCTTCTTGCTGTAATTATATATCTCTCTTGGTGCAGAGTATACCGGTAATCACAGAATGACGAATATGAAAAACGACAAGGTGAAACAATGCCACACCAACCGGAGCATGAGTTTAATTACAGTTAACTATTTGCTGTTGCCAAAAAACCCAAGACTGGAAAGTATTAACTGTTGATGGAAATTGTCACTTTTATTTTTGTATTCAAGTCTCTAGCCCAATGGTATAAAAAGCAAATTCTCTATTCATATAAAGTTTTTTTTTTAAATATAGGGTATTATCTGTAATGGTATATGATTGTTGGTAGGTACTAAAAAATGGGTATTATGAAGCCTGTCGACAAGTTCACTTTTCAGGTATCAGTCTAATACCCTGAAGTTTCTGAGCCACAATGAGAAAACCTGTAATGGGGCACCCCAACGTTCCATGCAATTTATAGTGCATGTATCCTCTTCGGGTATGTTCACACTACGCGGTTTTTTTTTCTGCAGCAAAACCTGCTCTCTAGCTAGGAAAGTAGCTGCAGAAAAAAAGCTGGTTTTGGTTGTTTTTTCTTGCAGCATTTTGTCGTGCTACATTTGTCTCTTGTGCATGCTGATAAAGTTTAGTGCAAAAAAAAATGTCATTCTATTTAATCAAGTTTGGCCCAAAAAAAGCTATAAAACCTGAGACCTGCATGTTTGGGATTCTTTGTGTGGATTTTCAAAGTTTTTTTGACCACCCAATAGTTTCAATGGGTGAAAAACGCTGAAAGAAGTGACATGCTCTCTATTGTGCAAAAAAAACATGCAAAGCACAAAGTACTGATGATAAAAAACCCAAGGTGTGTTGCATAAGTTTTCTGAAGTTTCAAACTTTGCTGGTACTGTAAAACACAGCTGAAAACTCGCATTAAAAAAAGCTATAAAAAACCCCCCGCTGAAAAACGCCTCGTGTGAACATAGTTTTATGATGTGAGGAACTGTAGGGTCATCGCAGGCACCAGTTCCCATGTGCAAGTGTAATATATACTATTAAAGTTCTCAAAATGGACACAGTGAAGATATGACAATTTGCCTGTGTATGCTATATACTATATAGACCATTCACTATATATTGTTTATCTCCTGTTTGCCAATATGGTGCCGTAGAGAATCTGTCTGGATGACATATATTGAGGATTACAGTCGCTGTGTCTTCTGTCTGTGAGGGTCTTGCTGAATATATTATATATTAATACCTGTAGCACCACATAGTAGTGCGATACATTGTGTAATGTAAACCCCCAAAAAGTGTCTATCAAGCCTTGATATTGTGAAGGTCAAGCGTCTCCTTGTCAATCATGGAAACAGAAGTGATGAAACGAGAAACACCCTGGGGAGATTGTGAGAAAGTCTGGTGAACCTGTAGACCCAGATATACAGGGTACATCTACCTGTCCCCAGCTGCTTTCAGTATTCTCTAATTGGCAGAAAAGCTTTAAATCTACTTTGAAAAGCCAAAGCGGGCAAGAACCAAGTGTTTTGACGGAATAGTTCAAAGCTGGTCCCTTGCGGCTTCTACCTACCGCCCTCTCCCCTACAGATTAGCACATCTTTCCCTATGTTTGTCCACGGTGGGGTGGCGAGAAGCTGCCATAGACCAGCCTTGAACATCCACTACACCTAGGCCCAGATTTATTAAGATTATTGTGTTGTACACCTTAACGAAGGGTGCGCTGGAGTAAGATGCACAAAATTCATTAAAAGAGGCGCTTGCTTTTTTAATGAATTTGGTGCATTTTTCAACTGTAAATATCAGAAATGTAGACCCGCCAGGGGCCAGCATAGGTTTCTGATCTAATTTACACCACTTTTGTGATGTAAATTTATAATTATTTTGTTGAGTGTGCTTGGCCACTTACCGACCAGCCCAAGCTCTACACGCTTTTCAAAAAGTTGTCCAAGCTGGCCAAAACTGGTGTAAAAACGCGCAAATGTTTGAACAACTTGGAACTGAGGCAAAACTTTGACATGCAAAGTAATATTACAAAACGCTTAGTTTTTTCTGAAATGTTGAAGCATTTCACAGTAAGGCACACAGGGCTGCAGTAACACAGTGAGTGCCCGATTCCCATTGTCCATGGTTCGGGCAGCATCAGTCTCTGTAATGGCCTGTCGTGTTCCCTGGTGTTCTCATCTGGGCAAAAAAGAAACTCCAGAGCTAAAGTGCAACTGTAACACCCTGCACTTATTACAGGTACATCCCTGTCCATAGAGTGACAAGCTATTCTCTCCTAGAAGTATTACATCTCCACACATATGATGCCTATCAAAGAAGGAGGCTCTGTACGATGCCATACAAGCTGCGTGCAATCGACCATTTGCATCACGCCTTACTTTGTTATTTTTGACTGCGTTCTGCATTTATATACATAGCTGCTTTTAGTTTTCATTCAAATTCTGTCAGTGTAATTTCGACCAGACGGTGGTGTAGTCAGGCATGAGATCTTACGGGATAGTACTGTAAGCGGAATTCACATGGTTCATTGCTACTTGGTAAGATAAATTCCGACTTCTTCCTTTTTGTCTAAACAGATGTTAAAACATCAAATAATTTAAAAGTCCTCCACGATTAGTGAAGCCGACGACTTACAAAGTTGCTCTTCTTTTCATGTAGACTGCAGAATATTGTATTGTATTCATTCAACAGTCGAGTTTTCCTTTTGGTGTGTTTTACAGGACTGCTATGTATACTTGTCTCCTCTGATCTGAATGTTTAAAGATCTAACAGCGCTTAAGGGTGTGCACTAGAGTTGAGCGAAACGGGTCGAAAAAATTCAAAAGTCGCCGACTTTTGGCAAAGTCGGCCCCTAGGATGAGGTCGGCCACGAGGTCGGCGACTTACGCGCCAAAGTCGCGTTTCAAAAGTTTGTTTTGCGCTCTTTTTCAGCCAATCAGGATCCACGGACACTGTGGGCAACGTGATGACATAGGCACGGGTCACAACCATCTTTCAGAAGGGCATGCAAGTGATTGGCTTGCTTTGGGGGGCGTCACAGGGGGTATAAAAGGGCGTGCACGCCGACCGCCATGTTACTCATGCTGATCTCAGAATAGGGAGAGCTGCTGCTGCTGCTGCTGATTTTGTAGGGAGAGCGTTAGGCAGAGAAGAAGACACCAAAAACTGCTTCTGCTGCTAGCGATTTTGCCTGTACAACACACCAGTCACTGTGCAGTGCAAGGGGAGGCTATATAGTGGTGTATCAGTGGTGTTGGTTGTTGGGCTGCCTTCTAAGGCTTCCTGACATTCCTGCATTGCTGTTAACCCACTGCTCCGCAAACTGCTTTTTTTAAAAGCAATCCCAATTTTTTTTTTTTGTCCTGCTGAGAAGAAGAAAAAAAAACTGCTTCTGCTGCTAGCGATTTTGCCTGTACAACACACCAGTCACTGTGCAGTGCAAGGGGAGGCTATATAGTGGTGTATCAGTGGTGTTGGTTGTTGGGCTGCCTTCTAAGGCTTCCTGACATTCCTGCATTGCTGTTTACCCACTGCTCCGCAAACTGCTTTTTTAAAAGCAATCACAATATTTTTTTTTGTCCTGCTGAGGTACTGAGCGTGCATTTTTTCACACCATACAGCGGTGTACGCTCCTCACACAGTACCGTGTAACGGCTGTTATCACAGCCACAGTGAAGCTATCAGTGAGTCACTCTGTGAGAATAAGTCGAGGACATGTTCCGTTCTTACAGACCTGCACTCTAGGGAGATTCCAATTCTGCCCAATTCTACATACACCTTGTAGTTTGTGATACACTAGCCAATTTCTGCCTGTGACAGAGCGCTCAGATACTCAGTGGGCCTCACACAATCCATAAGTGTCCAGTGTCCACAAGTGTGTGCAGAAATTCAAAATCTCCCTTATCCTCTAGTCACTTTGGTCACAGCTCTGCCATCGAGCCTGTGACAGAGTGCTCAGATACTCAGTGGGCCTCACACAATCCATAAGTGTCCACAAGTGTGTGCAGAAATTCAAAATCTCCCTTATCCTCTAGTCACTTTGGTCACAGCTCTGCCATCGAGAATGTGACAGAGCGCTCAGATACTCAGTGGGCCTCACACAATCCATAAGTGTCCAGTGTCCACAAGTGTCTGCAGAAATTCAAAATCTCCCTTATCCTCTCGTCACTTTTGTCACAGCTGTGCCATCGAGCCTGTGACATAGCGCTCAGATATCAGTGGGCCTCACACAATCCAAAAGTGTCCAGTGTCCACAAGTGTCTGCAGAAATTCAAAATCTCCCCTGTCCTATAGACACCTTGTACCTTGTTTTACATTACTATATAGTTTGTTGGATTTTGTCTACATTTCTACCAAAAATGAGGAAGGCTGGTGGAAGAGGCCGTGGAATTGGGCGGGGGTTGGCAGCTGGTAATGATGGTGTTGGTGGTGGATCTGATGGTAGTGGCAAGAGCAAAATAGGACCGAATGCAGGAGGTGCTGACCCTGCGTCATCGTCTGGCTACATAAGGCCTCGAACGCTTAGTTTTCTAGGAGTTGGCAAACCGCTTTTAAAGCCAGAGCATCAGGAAAAAGTTTTGTCTTACATTGCTGACTCAGCCTCCAGCTCTATCGCCTCCTCTTCTTCAGTTGTAAAAAGTAAAAGCACTGAGTCGTCATTGGAGGCTCATGTTCATGAACCACACCTTTCCTTGTGTCCTTCACCCCAACCAAGATTGAAGGATGACGCAGGCCATACTACTCCATGGAGCTGTTTTCACATACCATGCCTGGATTATCAAGTGAAATGGTGAATTACCCAGGCCAAGATGAATCTGACATGGAGTGCACTGATGCACAGCCGCTGATGGATGATTCTGCTGGTACATTCACTCAGAGCACTACATTGTCCTCGCAGTGTACAGAGCCAGATTCTGACCCTGATGACTCAGGTGCCCCTTCCCGCACACTATACCACCATACACGGTGACACAGAGGAAGGTGCACATGACATAGAAGAGGAGGTGATGGATGACCCAGTTGTTGACCCAGATTGGCATCCATTGGGGGAAGAGGGTGCTGCTTCCAATAGCTCAGATGAGGAGCATCCACAGCAGACATCGACATCGCAACAGCTGTTATCTGGCAGGCCCGGAGCACTCCAAAGACAGGTTCCAAACATCAAAAGAGTTGCTGGACAGCTTGTCCAGAGGGTCAAAAGATCACAGCGTGCTAGGCCGCAAAATGTCTGCCAAAGTAGGAAGAGTGCAGTGTGGCACTTTTTTTAACAAAATCCTCATGATCAGGCCAAGGTTATCTGTAAGAAGTGCGCAAAGACCTTTAGCCGAGGGAAAAATCTGAAAAATTTGAATACCAGTTGCATGCTTAGACATTTAACCAGCATGCACTTGCAAGCGTGGACACAACACCAAACCTCAAGTGCCACATGTGCAACTGATCACAACGAAGGTAGTCAGCAACGCTACATTGTTTCCCCCACTGTAAGCCCACCGGTTAGCACAGCAGCAAATGTTGAGGTGTCGTTGCAAGGCCACAGCAGTCAGGGAATCCCACTGTTATATCAACGAAAGACTGATTCTAGGCCATCAGAAAGAACAACAACTCCATCACCATCATTAACCCTCTCTCAGTCCGCCCTGTCCACCGCTACTTCCACCATATGCAGCTCTCAAGTCCAGCTCACCCTCCCAGACACTGAGTAGGTCAAGAAAGTACTCAGTCTCTCATCCGCGTACACTGGGTTTGAACGCCCACATTGCCAAACTAATCTCGTTTGAGATGATGCCCTTTCGGTTGGTGGAAAGCGCAGCTTTCCGCGAACTCATGGCCTATGCAGTACCACGCTATGACCTACCCAGTCTCCACTTCTTCTCTCGCAATGCCATCCCAGCCCTCCACCATCATGTGAAAGACCGCATTGTCCATGCACTCAAGCAGTCAGTGAGCGGAAAGGTGCACCTCACAACTGATGCATGGTCCAGTCGGCATGGCCAGGGCCGTTACATGTCCATCACTGCGCACTGGGTTAATGTGGTGGATGCAGGGTCCACAGGGGACAGCGGTGGTGGGACAGTGCTGCCTAGCCCACGGTATAGGAAACAGTTGGCTGTAGGCGTTCGACCCTCCTCCTCCTCCTCCTCCTCCTCCTCCTCCAGAAGCGAAAGCTCGTCCACAGAGCGCAGTCATACGAGCACTCCATCTGCAGCTGCCACTGTTGCACACGATGTGTCCCCCTATCGAGCAGCTAGTGGAAAGTGTCAGCAGGCTGTGTTGCAGATGATGTGTTTGGGCAACAGACACACCGCCGAGGTGCTGGCCGAGTACTTGAAGCGACAAACTGAGTCATGGCTGGGCAGTGTACATCTTGAGGCAGGCAAGGTAGTTAGTGATAACGGCCGTAATTTTGTGGCAGCCATAGCCCTTTCAAAACTCAGCCACATACCTTGCTTGGCTCACACCTTGAACCTGGTGGTGCAGTGCTTCCTCAAAAATTATCCAGAGTTAACAGCCCTGCTCCAGAAGGTGCGAAGACTGTGTACGCACATCCGCCGGTCGCCTGTACACTCCGTTCGTATGCAGAAGCTGCAGCGATTGCTCCACCTTCCCAACCACCGCCTCATTATCGACATTGCAACAAGGTGGAACTCCACCCTGCACATGGTGGAGCGGCTGTGCGAGCAGAGGCAGGCCATAATGCATTTGTGGGAGGATACACGGCCAGGCACTTTGAGAGCAGACATGGAGTTGACAGGTGTGCAGTGGTCGAAGCTGAAAGACCTCTGTAAAGTCCTTCAGTGTTTTGAGGAATGCATACGGCTGGTAAGCGCAAACGACGCCATCCTAAGCATGAGCATCCCACTTATGCGTCTGCTCATGCAAACTTTGACGCACCTTAAGGAGCAGGCGTCTGCAGCCAATGTTGATGAGGAGGAAGAGGAGGAGGGAATCCTTGATGACATTCAGCCATTGTCTGCTCAGGGACCTCTCCTGGACGAGGTGGAGGAAGAAGAGGAGGAGGAGGATGATGATGGGGATGATTACTTAGGGGAGGAGGATGCATCTCGTGGGGCAAGTGAAAATGTTGGTGTGGCAAGGTCTGGTACAGGGTTTGTGCGTGACTGGAGGGATGTGGATTTGCCAGAAAGTGCATCATTGACACCGGGAACATTGGCCCACATGTCAGATTATGCCTTGCAGATCCTAAAAAGGGACCCCCGCATTGCCAAAATGATGAACGATGACGACTACTGGTTGGCCAGCATCCTGGATCCACGCTATAAAGGCAAATTACAAAACATCATGCCACAGGAGAACCTTGACCTAATATTGGCTAATAAACAAGCAACTCTGGTAAATCGGTTGCTTGAGGCATTCCCAGCACACAGCAGCGGTGATGGTTCTCACACGAGCCGTACGGGCCGTGGGCAGCTTGGCAGAGGTGTTCGTGGTGCACACAGCAGAAGTGGCGTTGGAGACAGGTTTCATGACAATGTTGTGGACTGATTTTTCAAATACCGCTCACACAACTGGTAATACTGCATCGATGGAAAGTGACAGGAGACAGCAGTTGTCAACTATGGTTACAAACTACTTTTCCTCCCATATCGATGTTCTCCCACACAGGTCATTCCCCTTTGACTATTGGGCCGCTAAACTGGACACCTGGCCTGAATTGGCCCAATATGCCTTACAGGAGCTCGCTTGCCCAGCTGCAAGTGTGCTATCGGAAAGAGTCTTCAGTGCAGCTGGATCAATCCTGACAGAAAAAAGGACCCGTCTGTCAACCCAAAATGTGGATGATCTAACCTTCATTAAAATGAACCATGCATGGGTTTCCAAGGATTTTGTCCCACCTTCCCCTGATGACACATAGGGTGACAGAAAAATGGCTTGCTTTGGTCCACCTCTTCCTGGGACTTCACCTATTTCGCCTTTTGCATCAGCTGAATGTCCAACATCAACATATGCCACTTTCTAAAACTCCCTAACTGTGCTGCCTCCCCCCCCCATGGCCGGGGTCACCACCTAGCGCACGACACCGTGCGAGTGCCGTTGCCCTGGACAGGTGGGTAGGCCGACTCTTGGGCGCAGGCACTGGCACAGGGTCCCTCATAGTGCAATCAGGTGTCTCTGACGGTGGTGGTGCACACCCGCCGTCAGACACACCGCTGTACTATAGACATATATTTTGAATGTGTACGCTATCCATACATGTTATCTGGGGATACGGTACCCTTTCTCACCTTTGTGCAATCACATGTAATCCATACTGGGCGTGAGAACGGCTGGCGAGCTGTTAAGCAAGCTACAGCACCTGTGGTTTGCACACGTAAGTTTTTCATTTTTTCAGGAATGACGGTTAGGCCTAATTCCGGAACTGCGGTTGACCTGCACTTACTGGGAAATCATTGTTTGCGGGTAATAATTGTAATCAGTGATCCCCATCACTAACGTTGTTCAGCGGGTTATCTGCTCCTGTAAGCGACAAACGCTGGCCTTTTCAGTGTAGCGCACATGCAGCCACGGACATGTAAGGGCATGACACACCAGTTATTGGCCAATCTCATGTGCCAGAGCCTCACGTGTCCCTCTAGTAAGCCGGACTCGGACCGCGGGGCATGACGGAGTCTCGTTCGTTAACGGAATTAAGCTTGCAATGTGTGCATCTGTTCTGTAGCTGGCATGGTTGAGGTTTCCCAGGTGGAGTCGAATTTAACCGTAGGCTCCACTCCTGGTGGTGCCCTTAATCTTTATTTTTTAATAAATAATCTTTATTTTTATATAGAGCTAACATATTCCGCAGCGCTTTACAGTTCGCACACATTTTTCATCACTGCCCCCGATGGGGCTCACAATCTGAATTCCCTATCAGTATGTCTTTGGAGTGTGGGAGGAAACCGGAGTACCCGGAGGAAACCCACGCAAACACGGGGAGAACATACAAACTCCTTGCAGATGTTGTCCTTGGTGGGATTCGAACCCAGGACCCCAGCGCTGCAAGGCTGCAGTGCAGCTTTGCAACCATACTGCCCACGTAAAACAAACACTTTGCCTTCATGAACGCTGTTTGGAGGGTCATGACTCGTGGGAATAACGCCGCCCAATCAGTTAACCTGCTAGAGAGATCCTTCATTGCTCCCAAGCATGACATCACACTCCCTAGGAGGAAGGTAATGCCACTGTGGCGACCGTACTCCTGGGGGCGACACAAGTGCACTGATGCCCAGCCACTGCTCAATGAATCTGCTGGTACATTGACCCAGACCACTACATTCCCCTCGCACGCTACACGGCCTGAATCTGACCCTGATGAAACTCAGGTTACCCTTCTCATATACAGTTCCATCTTACACGGTGACAAAGAGGAAGCTGCAGATGAAAGTGCAGGTTCGGCCCACCCGCCATCAGACACACCACCGTACTATCAGGGGCCCTGTGCCAGTGCCGTCGCCAACGAGTGGGCCCCCCCTGCTTGCTCAGGATCACAGCACTTGCAAGGTTGAAATACTGTGCAGTGAGATGGAAGATGGGGACGACGAGGAGTCCAGACTAGTACAGGGATTCCCTAGCGAGGAGACTTATTTGATTGTTTTCAATGTTGGGACAGCAATTTTTGGGGAGCACTATACTCTGGAGAAAGATAGATGGGGCCCACTATACACTGGAACATTCCAAAGGTGGACATCAGACACTGGAGCAGCATTTACAGGGCCCATTATACACTAGAGCATTAGGAATGGGGCCCATTATGTTTGGAGCATTATTTGGGCCCATAAGACAGTGGAGCTTCATCCATGGGGACCAACATATACTGTAGCATTATGTGGAGCTCATCATATACTGTTTCAAACATTATATGGGACCAATGATTCTGTATGGAGAAATAGATGGGCCTCGTCATGAGATGTAAAAAGTGAAGTATTTTTCATTGTACTATACCGCTATTTCTCTGCCGTATCGGAGCATGATGAGTTGTGGTATGTGTTAAAGGGGCGCTCTTTCGCCCAGGGCACATGAAAACCTGGAGCCAGCCCTCCCCCCCACAACTTTAGCCAAATAACCCCCATTTTTCAGTGCGTAACTTGTATTATGAAGTTAATTAAGGTTGACAAGCTTCAGTAAGAAGAATTGATGCTTTTGGCATTCAAATGGGCACTGTAGGTGTGTTTCCTGTCCTCCTCTCACTGCCGACTTTTATTCCCCATTGACTTACATTGGGTTTCGTGTTTCGGGACGACCCCGACTTTTCCCTATAATCGGACGATCTTGCTCGACCCGACTTTTGGAAAAGTCGGGTTTCACGAAACGAAACTCGACCCTAAAAAACCAAAAGTCGCTCAACTCTAGTGTGCACTCATTATAGTCCAGACTCATCGGAATTGAACAGATCAGGAATGTGTCAAGGCAAATGCATCGTGACTTGTTTGACCATATTATGTACAATACTGTGACCTGCACTGTGAAAATCTGCAGATTATTGTGTGTGTATGCTCATACTTAAAGGGGTTTCGCCTTTCAGAAAATCTTGCTCCTGCTTTGCTGAGGAGCTTTTTTTTTTTTTTTTTTTATAACAAAGTGCTCCCAGGAAACATGATTTTCTGAAACGGGACAATGTTTTACATTTGGGTTCCTAACGTGATGTGTAATTACTAATTAATTTTTTCCCTTTTTTTTTTTCCTTTAAAGAGGTGGTCCACTACATTGTATAGGGTAATACCCCCTTCGATTTAAACCTTATAAATAAGTCTTTTTGTAAATACATGGTGCTGCCATATGTGCATGTAAGTGACGTTATCGCTCAGTCCACATCACGTGACCTTGGCTGCAGCCGCCGCTGCCATCCGCTGATGTCATGTCAACTTGGGGAATCCCTTCTTTCAGCCAGGTGTTACCTAGTCGCAGGCACCTCCCTGATTGACTGGGCTGTGGAGGGAGTTTCGCCACACATCACAGCCCAGTATCCAGCACGCGCTTTCCCTCTCTCCTCTGCTTTCATTGGCTGCAAGCGTGCCTTGGCTACTGGGCTGTGACGTGCGGTGAAACTCTGCCCACAGCCCGGTCAGTCAGGGGTTGGGTCATGTGCCTGGGTGAATGAAGGGATTCCGGAAGTTGACGTGACATCAGCGGATAGCGTCTGCAGCTGGGGTCACGTGATGCGGAATGAGCGGTCAGCGATGGCGCCGCCCACAGGCACATATATAAAACGGACAACTTTAACTTTTTTTGATATTTTTAGAAAAGTGTACATTTTTACAAAGAAAAAAGTTCATACCCCATTCCCCCTGAATCCAATCAACTGGATAAGAAATGTCATTATAGTTCACGATATCTATTTGGTTCATCCTTTTAGGCATTGTTTAGATCTATTTTCTTTGTTCTACTTTGAAAGCTCAAAAACAAATATTTTGAAACAGAATTGCAATAATGGCAAGTTTTTCGTGATGGCGTTCATCACAAGAGAATAGAGAAAGCAGAAGCGAGATGTCTGACAAAGAGGAAAGGAAGAGCCAAAATAATCTTTCACCAACACTAGCCACAGATCGTGGTATTCATACATTTCAGCACAGTACTTGCATCTTATGCAAGATTTTGTGGAAGTTTTTAAGTTCTTCTTTCCAATAGACAGATACTGCGCCATTGGCTATACGAATGCTATTGAAAGTAGGTCACAGTCTTAAAACATTCATTTTTCTGGAATATATAATTTGTGTTTATTCCCATGTAGCATACCATACAGTGATACCCGTCTATATAGAAATCTATGCCTATCATTTAGGTAAGTGTCGTTTTTTCGGAATGCTTTAAAAGCAGTTGTATGCACCTACAAAATGACATGCTTGTGTATATTTATAGTCCATATGAAAGGGGGGACTGTTTTCAGCTGCGTTTTTGGGCTCCACTCCTAACCCACATCTGGGAAATGTTTGAGCAGTGGCTTATAGTATAGTCTCTAATGAGAAGATCTTTCAAAAGAAAGCAGCACACTGAATCTTCGCCTGTGGCCCAAGCCGGAACATATTTGGCATTTGTTTATGGGACTGCTCTCCACAAAGTTCACGCTGCTCCATATATAGGAGCTTTTAAAGTGTAGTTACATTTATTTTTATTTTGTAATTACATTAAATTACATTGGAGTTAACAAGACTTTTTTTTTTTTTTCCCTCTTTCTTTCCAATTGTCTATAGTAACGCAACACTTATAATAAGTATTAACTTCTGTTAGGATAATACAGCAATCTGTAAGTTAACCATATTAATTTGTTCTCTTTACTTTTAAAGTTGAGTTCATTGCCTCTAAAAATGTATCTAAAAATATGAAAAAATGAATATTAGTCTTATACCTAATATGGATAGCGTAAGTTCTACCGTATACAAATCAGAAAGAGCTGATAGATGGCAATGAATCATATCTATATAGAGGTTCTTCAGGGTCAATACACAGTGTACCAGAAGAATAAATCGAAGGCATGGAACAGATTTGGTTTCTTCATTGTGGTCCCGAAATTTACTAAGAGACCAAGACCGAGATTGTAAGCTTGCGAGCAGGGCCCTCATTTCTCTTGGTATCTGTTTTGATCTATGTGTTATTGTTACGCTGTAATGTCTATTGTCTGTACAAGTCCCCTCTAAAATGTAATGCGCTGTGGAATATGTTGGTGCTATAGAAATAAAATTATTATCATTATTATTATAGAAGGGGTCATGTGATGTGGCAATGCAGCAATCCATAAGAAAACACAAGTATGTACAGAAACTATATTATAAATTGAAGAAAAGATAAAACATTTTTCTGGAGTTGAGTTTTAAGCATTACATTTGAAGTTTTATGCAAATTGTGGCAGTATTATTTTGAAACTGTATGGAACCATTTTGTTAAGAAAATATTATTTGCATATTAAAAGGCTTTTCATTGGAAAATGTTGTTTGGTGTAAGGCACACATATTCGAGAGTGGTAGATTCCCTTTGAAAGAGATGACAATCTTTGTTAGTATTTCACCCACTAAGCTATTTATGTCCATGTAGCTCTTTCAAAATAAAGTCCGGCAATACCTTTACATGGCCAGTCCATTCTTCTGTGTCTGAGAAATCAGGGTTGGAATTTATAAGCAAATGAGGCTGAAAAGCTATTTCTTGATCTGAAGCCTCTGACACTCCAGCTCTATTCTGAGTCCAGCACCTCTGCCTATTGACTGAATGATGACTTTTTTTTGTCTGAAATCATACAGCATAAAGGCTGGAGGAGGCGAGGAATAGAGGTGGAGTGACAGAGGCTTCAAATCTACCAATAAGGGTATGTGCACATGCTGTGGATTCACCTGTGGATTTTTCCGTGCGGAACCGCAGGTAAAGTGACCTGCGGTTTATCTGCTGATTGGCCAGCGGTTTTCCCCTGCGGTTTGACACCTGGACCATGGAATAGGTGTCAAACCGCAGCGGAATCCGCAGAAAAAATTGACATGCTGCGGATTTCAAACTGCAGCTTTTCCGCAGGGAAAAATCCGCAGCATGTGCACTGCGAATTTGAAACCCATAGGATAACATTATACTGTACACTGCCTGCGGAACTGCTGCCAATCCGCAGAGGCCAATCCGCTGCGTATCCGCAGCAGAATCCTCAGCGTGTGCACATACCCTAACTCTTTAGCCTCATTTGCATATCTATTTAAACGCCGATTTCTCAGAAGTGGAAGAACGGATTAGCCATATAAAAGTATTCCTGGACTTGTCTTTGAAAGATCTACATGTGCATATAAATAGTTTTGGAGGTGAAATCCTTCTGACATATTATTTTAAGACAGAAAATTGCACGTTTTTCATAGATGGGGACAAGAGCTTCTAATGCAACATAGCAACTTTTCCAGACATTCGCCCTATTTTACTCTTCAACATCACTTGTCATATCTGAGAGCTTTGCATCCATTTAGTTTATGTGCATACTACCTGAATGTGCTTGTGTAGCAGGTTATAAAATCAAGAGGGTTTTTTTTTGTTAAATCAACTGCTAAATAAAATGGTTACTGCTTCTGTGGTTCTGGAGTTTAAAAACCATGGAAAACATTAGTATTCTCTGCATATCTAAGAAGAGAGTTGTAGTAGATGTTACAACCACTCCAAGAGGAGGCCTTTAGTGAATGTATAAAAACCTACTGATTCCTATAGGTTGATGTTTGGTACTTCATAGGAGCAAGTATTTTGGGGAAATGATTTTGTGGGGCTGGCATATTGGTGACATTGATTTTTTTTTCTAAAATTTAAACGGTAACATATATTTTTTTTTCTTCTTCAGGAATTCAAAGTGAAGCATGACCGATCCCTCACACCTCCACAAACAGAGTGCTCTAGATGTTGATGACAATCAAGTAGATGATGTCTCGGCACATAATGACAGTTTTCCTCTGTCTTCCTTGGCCAACTTGTTTGAAAATGAAGAGGGCGCAGTACCCACAGAGGTGAATCGGATTCCACAGCCTTCTGGAGATGGCAAGCAAAACCTCAGGATTAGATTTCAAGGTGCTTTCAAAAAAGGTATTTCAACTCCAATGGATCTATTGGAATCCACCATTTATGAATCGTCTGTAGTACCAGCCCCAAAGAAAGCGCCTATGGACTCTTTGTTTGATTATGGGACTTATCATCATCATCCTACAGAAAACAGGCGCAGACGAAAGAAGATACTTGCAGAGTAAGTAATGATATCTTACTTTTGATGCTGTTTGTGATGTTAAGACTTTTCCTGGGTTCACTATTTTGTGAGAAGGCTATTAAGTATGAATTTTAGCTCACTTTTCATACAATTAATGGGTACATGGTATAGTAAATGCCATATTTTTAATTCTGTATATTTGGATCACCCCCAGGGCTGTGGGTTTACTTGGTACCGGGCTGGTGTCTTAAAAGGATGTGTCGAGGTGGCAGCAACCTGGTCCGTGGCCCTGCATGTCCATGTAGAATAAGATGAATAAAGTTTGTGTAGATAGGTTCGTTTTGTGACTCCACCTGTGGTATCTGGTCAGAGGTGACCAGCGCTGCAGTGCAGATCCTCTGAGACAGATGATGTTATGCAGCAGAGGTGTAATAGCTCTCCACAGGCAGAGCTGTAGTCCCAGGGCAGTTGTAGTAGATGTTGAACTAGATGGTGTAGTGTGCAGGCAAGGGATGTAGCAGTGGTGAAGGGTAGACGTAGGAAGAAGGCAGAGACATAGCTGAATGCAGTTCCAAAGCTTTACTCACGTTTCTGGCATACACAGGTGCTCCATTCAGTACTGTGTCCTCCGGTTGAGGGGCTCAGCCAACTCACAGGCAGATGGAGCACTCCCTTCCGTATGTGCCTTTACTGAACGTCTCCTTACTAGCGCTAATCTGAAGTACTTGCAGATATGAATTACACTCAAGTTCCTCTTTCTTGCTGTGTTACTCAGAACTCCACTCGCATGACAGGTAGCTGTAGCCTACTTCAGGGACTCTTTACAATCATGTCCTGGCTCACACACATTGCTACTGTGTCGTCGAGTCTTAGGTGGGAATAAAGTGGTCACAACTTCTATTCCTCCAGTTTCTGCTGTAGAACCACAGCCTCGGATACCGGTGCCCGGCTTTGGCGCTTAAACTTAGGGAAAGGCTCTGCTCTAGCCCCAGTTCCCAGCTCTTCTCCACACGTTCCGTCCTTTCCTTTCTATCCTTTTGAAGAACTGATCCTTCTGTTCATTTCCTTCCCAGCAGCCCCAGCTCACAGGAGGCTGCTTCATAAACATCCTCTCACTCTCTTCCCCTCTGGGGAACTGGGGAACTGACACTGACTTCCTATCAGTTTTCCCCCTCTCTAGTGCAAACTAAACTCCACCCACCTCCCAGCACGCTTAATGAACCAAGCAGGGGTCATAGAGGGTGCCTTGCTGCTCTAAGGTTTCCATGCTGGGTGCAGGTGCTGGAGTCTGGTCAGGTGTCTCCATCTTACCTGGACAGTGGAATACCACACCTCAGGAGGAGGTGCTGTACCTCTGTGGTGACTGAACCCACAGGGGCGCCACATACCCCCCGTTAAACACAGCACGTCCGTGGGCTGAAACAAGTAAGAAAAACAAGATGTTACTGGAACATACAAACTTTTGATGATGCATCATAACAGATAAACAAATTTAAATACAACTTTCCAATATGGGAGGCACTTATCGCTTGAACGTTGCTTAACATAATTTAACACACTACTTAAATTTTACTAATGTTATTCTATATATTACTATTTTAAAGTGCTAATGATGATGGCAACCGTTATCCATCTATTGGTTCGCTACCATATCAAAGTTCCTTCATTACCGCTGAAATACTTTTTACATTTCCTTTACCATTTTTAAACTGGGTGACAACCACCAGTCTAAGGTTCGCGACCTGCTATAAACATCTTGATCCCTCATTAACCATTTATATTTCCATTTTTCAAAAAGTGCTTTAAGATCCTATCTAACATTATCATTTTTCTAGCTATATCCACAATCAATATATACAATATCCTGCGCCTACACATTTAGCATACACAAGTCTTTACCTAACCGTTGCGTGGTACCTGTTATCAATACCTATATCCTATTATCTACATTATCAACATACATTTCTCGTACACAGCATAATGATTACAGTTATATTATCACTTTTATTATTACATCCAAAAGGTTTATTTATTAAGTGAAGTAGGTGGCAGATACTGTTCCAGCTGGTATCTTCAAGTGTCCTTATGCTTTGTGGAGGACCCACTCAAAACCTCCAACGGTGGTCCTGGGTGGGCTGCAGGACATCCCTGGTCTTTCCCTTAGACCCTGCCTTCGGCCACAGCCAACGGGTTTTGCTGCAGGTCTGAGATTTTTGTGTAATGATGGATTTTGATTGTCCTAAAGGCACAAGTAAAACCAAGAAGGAGCACCTAAACAGGCGCTGAACTATATACAATGAGAGTGCCCAGATCACTCAGCGTCCATGATCTCTGTCTATTCCTTACTGGTGCCTAATTATTTGAAAAGGAAACTGGAAAACATTTTGCCAAATATCCTCCTGGGGTAAACTATGTACAAAGACTTGCTGGACATTGTTTCACTTCCTAGGGACTGGAAGCATCTGGCTTTTGTCTCCTCCAGGGTAGAACTTCTGTACTCTTTTTTTTTTTTATTAGGATAAACGAGATATGTGCAGTGTGGGATTTGTCCCCCAAACAGATGAATTTCAGAACAGCCTGCTGTTGTTTCCCCCTGGCTCTGTTGAAGTTGATGGTGCTTGTCTTACTGGGATTGGATGAGGAGGCGGTGGAGGAAGAAGAGTTGGAGCAGGAAGCAACATGGACAGAGAAACGTCCAGCAATCGTCAGTGGTGGTAGGACATGAGCTACAACACCTTCTGCCTCTGTCCCAGCCAGCACATTTACTCAGTGGGCAGTTAGGGAGATGTAATGTCCCTGCCTGTGCTTACTGGTCCACATATTTTTGGTGTGAAGGATGACGCTAGAGAGATCAGGCAGAATCCCACTGCTGCCACCACTTGTGAAAGATCTGCACCTCGCCACCCCGCATGACGTTAATATTATGTCAGCGAGATCACAAGATAAGGTCTTCCCACTTGTACCAACGGGACGTTCCGCACCCCTGGGGACACGTAAGGTCAGCTTGGCACAGTTTTTTATACTGACACCCCTTGTCCACATGGGCTCAGGAAGGCACAGGGAGTGAGAGGAGGTGGCCCACAGAGTCAATGACCCGGCACCACACTCACCCACAACCCTAACAGGCTGAAATGCCCCTTTCACTAGCCCCAATGAAATGCAACCATATCAGCCCGATAAAATTTTCACAAGTTAGAATCATAGAATCGTAGAGTTGGAAGGGACCTCCTGGGCCATTTGGTCCAACCCCCTGCTCAAAGCAGGATTCGCTAAATCATCCCAGACAGATGTCTGTCCAGCCTCTGTTTGAAGACTTCTGTTGAAGGAGAACTCACCACCTCTCGTGGCAGCCTGTTCCACTCGTTGATTCCTCTAACTGTGAAAAAGATTTTTTCTAATATCTAATCTGTGTCTCCTCCCATTCAGTTTCATCCCATTGCTTCTAGTCTTTCCTTGTTCAAATGAGAATAAAGATGATCCTTCTACAGTGTGACAGCCCTTGAGATATTTGTAGACAGCTATTAAGTCTCTTCTCAGTCTTCTCTTCTGCAAGCTAAACATTCCCAAATCCTGCAACCTTTCCTCATAAGACAGGGTTTGCAGACCGGTCACCATTCTGGTCGCTCTTTTCTGAACTTGCTCCTTTTTGTTGATGTCTTTTTTTAAAATGTGGCGCCCAAAACTGGACACAGCATTCCAGGTGAGGTTTGACCAAAGAGGAGTAGAGGGCAATATTGATTTCACGTGATCTAGACTGTATGCTTCTGTTAATACATCCTAGAATTGCATTTGCCTTTTTTGCTGCTGCATCACACTGTTGACTCATATTCAGTCTGTGATCTATTAGTATACCCAAGTCTTATTCACATGTGCTGTTGCTTAGCCCTATTCCTCCCATTCTGTATATGCTTTTTTCATTTTTACTGCCAAGATGTAGTACTTTGCATTTTTCCCTGTTAAAAACCATTCTGTTAGTTGCTGCCCACTGCTCCACTTTATTTCTTTTTGAATCCTCTCTCTTCTCTAGTATTAGATATCCCTCCTAGCTTTGTGTCATCAGCAAATTTAATCAGTTTACCCTCAATCCATTCACCTAAATCGTTGACAAAGATGTTGAACAATACAGGGCCCAGGACAGAGCCCTGTGGTACCCCACTTGAGACATTCTTCCAACTGGATGTGCAGCCATTTACGACCACTCTTTGGGTTCAATCACTAAGTCAGTTATGAATCAGTTGCCTTGTCCATTCCATACTTAGCCATTTTTTCAATAAGGATTGTGTGAGATACTTTGTCAAATGCTTTGCTGAAGTCAAGATATACTATATCTACAGCATTTCCCTGATCCACCCAATCAGTGATTCTGTTATAGAAGGAAATTAAGTTAGTCTGACATGACCTATTAGTTACAAACCCATGCTGACTCTGTTTAATCACTTCATTCTTGTCCAGGTACTTACATATATGTTGTTTAATAATTTGTTCAAAGATCTTTCCTGGTATAGAAGTCAGACTCACCGGCCTATAGTTGCCTGGGTCCACCTTCTTCCCCTTTTTGAAGATAGGAACAACATTTGCTCTTCTCCAGTCTTCTGGGACTTCTCCTGTTCTCCAAGAATTTTCAAAGATTATGGAGAGGGGTTCAAAAATTTCTTCTGCTATCTCCTTCAGTACCCTGGAGACTTGAATTAATTTAGGTTAGCTAAGTGTTTCCTCACTATCTTTCTGTTTATAGATATCCTGGATTCTTCTATTCCCTTAATAGGACAGTGAAGAACAGTTGATGTTACATTTCCTTTCTGAGAGAAAACTATGCAAAATAGGAATTTATAAGTTCGGCCTTCTCAATATCCTGTCTTACCATTTCATCTTTTTCATCCTGTAAAAATCCTATAGCATCTTTTGACTTTTCTTTTACTTTTGACATATCCCCAAAATCCTTTATTATTGCTTTTGACGTCTCTTGCAAGCCTCAATTCATTGTCAGCTTTAGCTAATCTGATTTGTGCCCTACAAGTTCTGCAGACAGCATTATATTCTTCTTTGGATATGCCTCCCTCTTTCCATTTCATAAACATTTCTTTCTTCCTTTTTAGCATGTGCTTAAGTTCTGTGTTCATCCATCCTGGTTTCCTTAAATGCTTCCTATTCTTCCCTCTTTTTGGAATTGTTAACGATTGTGCTTTGAGAATTTCATTTTTCAAGATTTCCCATCCTTCCTGGACATTTTTGTCCTTAAGGATATCCAGCCATTGGATCCCTCCAATTCTCTTTTTAAATCCCTTAAAATCTGCCTTTCTGAAATCTAACCTTGACGTCTGAGTCTACACAGGTCTTCCTCCTCTAGTTATCCAAAACTCTAAAATGGCATGGTTGCTACCTCCTATGGTCCCAGCCACTTTTACCTCCTCAACCATTTCCTCCCTGTTTATAAGGATTAGATCCAAGGTAGCAGTTCCCCTTGTTTTCTCCCCTACCTTTTGGAAGATAAAGTTGTCAGCAAGAGAGGATAAGAATTTCCTTGACCTGTTAGTTTTGCCTGAGAGAGATTCCCAACAAATGTCTGGATAGTTGAAATCTCCCATGACAACTATGTCATATTTTTTGGAGAACTTGGCCATTTGATGCATAATGAGTTCATCCATATCTTCAGTTTGCACAGGCGGCCTGTAGTAAATGCCTACAATAGTGTCCTTTTCATTGTTCTGTCCTTGTATTCTTACCCAATCAGTTTCCACAGAAGTCCCAGTCTCTGAAGCTTCAATCTCTGTGCAGATATACGCGTTTCTAACATACAATGCAACACCTCCTCCTTGTTTATCAAGTCTGTTTCTAGCAAATAAGTTGTATTCTTCTAGCCTTGTATTCCAATCATGTGTATTGTCCCACCAGGTTTCAGTGATTCCAATGACATCATATTTCTTTTCCTGTGTTAGTAGTTCCAATTCTCCTTGTTTTTTGCCTATGCTTTGTGCATTAGTATAGAAACATTTTAGTTTGTGATTTGGTTTCTCTTTCTCCAATATTTTTATTATTTAGATTCTTTTGTCTTTTGTTCTTCCTTTCCACTTCTAATAGCAGAGTTCTCAATAGCATTTGTCAGGTGTATGGCTTTTTCTGGCCTTTTGCATCCCTTCCCACATTGTTCTAGTTCAAAGCTCTCCTGATGAGTGTAGCAAGGCGACTTCCAAATACATGTTTTCCAGTCTTCGTAAGGTGCAACCCATCTCTAGCAAGTAGTCCATCGTATAGGTAATGCACTCAGTGATCCAGAAATCCAAATCCTTGCTGACAGCACCATCGATGTAGCTAGTTTTTCACGTGCAGAATCTTATTCCACCTCCTTGTTCCATGGCCATCCACTGGGAGGAGGGAGTTCCTCGTTTGATATAAGTCTGGCCCGTTAACGGGAATTATATCGGCCCAGAAGCCAGCCCCAGTGTGCATGGAACATTAAACCAAGAAACTGAAGTGTAGATTTGTGGATCGAGATAAAAGAGCAGCCCAAGGTTAAATTTTAATATTTAATTGCCTTAAGAGCACACTAGACAATGCACTATATACACATTGGTTATACATATATAATGGTCAGACGTGCAAATACAATAGTGCTAGGACAAAAGATATAAGCAGAATATATGTCAGTTACCAGTAGATGAAAGGCCTTGCTTTTGGGGGAGGGGCTGCCACATAGGAGGCTTTTGGTCCTCTCTGTTCCTGGACTTCTCATGCACAATATGTCAGTGACCCCTCCCAGACTAAAAGCAATAGGCCAAGCTCTGCAGGAGCAATTAACCCCTCTGGGTTATCTCCTCCTGCCCTCTGGGATGAACCTAAATCCTCTCCCCTTGCTCCTGCAGCTGCAAATCTCCAAAACATATGAAAGATCATAACTCTGTTCTGGACGGTCCTAGAATGGCGGATCTGGCGCCATCGGATCCGAACAGGTGCCTGCTATGCGTTCAGACCAAACACAACTTTACTATTTGGTTTCTACTGGCTTTTCTAGGTATCTCCCCAGCCTTTGAGGTTAGGACTGTCTGAGACAAAGCTGTGTCCTTGCCACGTCTGGGGATCTCGGAAATATAACCAGTCTGTGGCCAGGACATATGATAAACCCATATTCTCCTAATGAAATCCTACCTCACTTAACAAAACAATTTTGACAGCATGGTCTCCACATCACAGCAAGCCTTTTGTTCTGCTCTGAGTTGGACAAGGTGTCAGTTCTGTCATTCACAGCCCTTTGACTCTCCACTCACTCCTACTGCTTCTTGGTGCTCAGTTACAACTGCACACTGATGGGGTTTTTTTATAATCCCATGCCAAATAGGATATAGATTATTGACATCAAATTATATCTCCAATATTCTTCACAGGTAGTTATGTAGACCCTGCCAAGTGCGATCATTTTTTTTTAAATTGTCTGCCTCGACCAGCCAGAATGGCAGCATTTGAAAGGCCAGAAATATTGAAATGCTGTCATTCAGGACCAGGGCTCATGGGGGGTGTATTTCCTCTTTCTCTTGAGAATTTGGGGGATGGAGAGCTGATCACTTCCATGGGAAAGTATGGAGATGCTCGTTAACACTGCTGCTGATGGTGGCGCTATCACATCCTTTCTTTGGGGGCAGGCAGGTGGCCCTTTTGACTGTGAGCGGTAGGAATAGGCTGTGACCGCAGCAGAAGAGGGAGCAGGAGGAGGCTCAGATCTGTCATGCTTTTTAAGGTGTTTACCACTGCACCTCGTGATGCACCTGCACTGCACCTTCAGGTGCCTTGTCATGCAGGTGGTGCTCAGGTTCAGAACGTTTATGCCTCGCTTCAGAACAGTGCGCAAATCACCTATTGCTTGTCATCAGCACATTGCCTGAAGAAATGCTACAGCAGGGAGCTCTTTTGAGCTGGCTTTGGTGTTCTCATTTCCTTGGCGCAATGGACAGTAGCATCCAACATACTGACTAGAGGCCGGCTGCTGTGCTTTTGCACCCTGTCCCTCTTTAGCTGTGGTGCTGGGTCAGTGTGACCATCTCCTCTTCCTCTGAACTGTGCACTAGAATGGCCTTCGCTGCATGTGGGGGTCTCCTCACCCCTACTCTCGTTGCCGGTCTGCCCACTGCAGAAAGGCACAGCAGTTGGCACTTGTGTTTCTTCATCCCCTGAGATGTACTGTGTCTGCTGACTGCATGCATATTCATCAATCAGCATATCAAGTGGTTGGTCATCAGTGCACTCAGTCTCTTCCACTTCTGGGACAGTGCCATGTGGATAGGCAACGGAACCCCAGCCAGAAGAGACTGCTGCATGACTTTGGGCTCAGAATGCTTGGCTGGTTTGCAAGGGGTTGAGGTGGAAGAACAATGCCTATGTTTCTGAGGTGACAACGCTGTTTTCCACCCGGTCCTCTGCATAAGCGCAATGTGAAGGAACTGAAGACACTTTCAGCCATCCAACCTAACACAGCCTTGACATCTTCTGGCCTCACCATTTGACCAGCAGTATTTGGGCCTAAGTAATGATGCAGAACGTCCTGTCACCTGCGAGCACCTGAGGAAGGTGTTGCACTTGTACACTTATCAGGCACAGTTCGACCATGTACTCTGCCTGCATCAGCTACATCATTACCACTAGCAGCACCGTGACCACGTCCGCCTCCCTTATTTGATGCTCTCCTCAAGTTTTTCCACCTAAAAAAAAAAAAAAATCCCTGTGGATAAGAGGCTGTACGGACAGTGTGCACCAGGCTGTAAAGGCAGTATAAACCAGGCTGTTTATTGCAACAGCCTCTTAATGCAGAATGGCGGTGCAAAACGTGATCTTGTGTTTATACAGGCTGGGTCATGTGGTGCGTCTGCCAATCACAGCAATGCTAAAACTTGGCATAGCTGTGTTGGGGCCGGAAGTGCCCACAGCCTTAAAAAGCTTGTTGATTGGCTGTGCTGCATCCTTTCAACAAGCTTTATGCAGCTTTTAGAAGTCCGTGTTTTGATATTCGGCACCGGACACCCGGTATCCAGTACGGATCCCAAACTTTACTATTCGGGTTCGTTCATCCCAATTGGGGAATTATTTTGTCAGGCCAACCTTTAGGTATACATGGATGGATTATAGTTTATATTGCAAAGAGCATGTCCGAAGTGGAATTATTTTTAATACACTTTTAAGGGGGCTTGGATTAGAAAACATTTTCAGGCATTCATTGTGCTTTCCCACACATACCTGTTGTGTCCTCCCTTTGGAAACGCAGTGGAGTGTGAGTTATTATAAGTGGCCTGTAGGAAATAGCGTTAACTGCTTATGCCTTCATTTCATATTGATTTATGTGCGTTTATATAGTGTAATCCCTAGGCTTTGCTCTACTGAACCCTTCCAGTACAGAAAATGCTAATGTTTTTACAATCAATTTTTTAAATGGGTTATTATGAAATCTTCCTGCCATAAGCTCATTCCATGGAAAATATGGTGCTGTTTTCGAGACCTGTACTTTACCGTATGTTGTCCGCTTTTCCTGAAACTGTTTTATCATCTTCTGCTGAAAATAGATTCTTTACACGCTTCTCAATTGGAGATTAATTTTCTCGTAATCATTGCCGTTCTGCAACAGTAAAGTAAATTTTCTGGTGATGATCATGGAGCTGGAAAATTCCTTTAAGTAAGCTATACAGAGTAAATTTGTCAGCTACAAATTTCTAGTGTACATGTAGACAGTCTAGAGCAGGGCTGCATAACCTTTTTTGGTCCAAGAGAACTCCCCAGGACAGGTATAGTTAGGGTCCCAGTTCCAGGAACAGTTTGAAGCCTCCCTTCCTTAGAATGACCATAGCATGACAGTGTCAAACAGTTCCAGGAAAGTGGATGGGATTTATAGAAATCTCATGTGCGCTGTTTTTTTTTTGTTTTTTTTTGTATTTTTTACGCAGCATAAACTGAGCTGTGTTGATTGTTTCAAATCCACAACATGCCAATTTCACTTGCGGGTACATTGTTTTATGTGCAGATTTTCCCCATTGAAATGTATTAGATGTGGAAAATCCTAAAAAAAAAAAAAACACATGTAATCCGTAAATGACTATATCCATAAACTTTTATCAAAGTCAAGTACTAATTAATATAGCAAAGTAGACTTACCATATATACTCGAGTATAAGCCAAGGCACTTAATTTTGCCACAAAAAGCTGGGTCAACTTATTGACTTGAGTATAAGCAGGGTAAGTATTGTCCCCTCATCCCTGTCCTGGTATGCGTGGCTCCCCCGTTGCTGTCCTGGTATGCGTGGCTCCCCCCGTTGCTGTCCTGGTATGGGTGGCTCCCCCCTTCACTGTCCTGGTATGTGTGGCTCCCCCCTCCCGTCCTTGCATGCATGCATGCATGCATGCATGCATTCATGCTTCCTATTACAAAAAAAAATTCTACTCATCCTCCTGCGTGCCCTGCATCTCGTTTGTCCCGGCGCCCTCGCAGCATATCTCATTCCGGCTTCCAGCAGCTCTTCCTGTCCCGAGCGATCATGTGGCCCCGCTCAATAAGGTAATGAATATTCCCTCCACGCCTATGGGAGTGGAGACGCGTGCATATTCATTACCTTAATGAGCGGTGCCACATGATCGCTCGGCACAGGAAGAGCTGCTGGAAGCCGGAACCAACGAGATGCTGCGAGGGCGCCGGGACCAACGAGGTGCAGGAGGGTGAGTAGAATGTCTTCTGGAAGTGGCTGCAGCTGTCACTATGCGCGCAATAAGAAAAATGAATATTCATTTCTTTTTAGCAGCGGCACAGGCTTTAGCCGCAGCTGCCGGCTCCTGCTTCTGTCACCTGCTGCTCTGCCGCTCCCCCTCCCCTGCCGGCTTTCTGGGACAACTGACTCGTGTGTAAAGGAATGGAAAATGTTATTGATCCATCTTTTATCTCTTTCTCGTATTTTACTGGTACTGTTACATGTTCATGTGTATTACCATGAGTGTGTGTGTCAAATAGGTACTGCTACACTATTCTGTGTATTACATTAAGGGATAAAAGTGTAATGTATATATGTTAATGCTATGTATAACTACTGTTATAGTTGTAGGGAAAGCGTAGTACCCCAGTTAGGCCACTAGATGGGGGTGGAGCGCATACTCAGCCTGTAAATAAAGTAGGAGGAGCTAACGGTCGCTGAGAAACAGCTAAGATTTGAATCACTTGGGCGGGAGCGCCCTGACAGGGCAGTCAGCTCTGTAACGTTAAATACATGAGCCCAGCCGTCCAGAGCCTGAGGGGCACAGATGACAACCCTGCAGATCACAGCTGCACAGTTCACAGCAGCGCAGAACATAGCAGTGCAGATGGTAGTGAGACACTTGGCAGTGGTACGGCAGCACAGGTCCCTCATTATGAGGCAGCTTGCTATGTGGGCAGACGCCTTTTTGTCTGGGGCAAAACAGACGGGAACTCCCAAAAATGGTGAAGCTGGACAGAGGATGCTGTGATGCAGAACGGGACAGGACGTCCCGGAGATATGCTGAAGGAAGACAGTGAGAGCATAGGAAAAGTGACAGAATTGTGCACTGTGGAATCTGAGGTAACCACTGTAAAGAAAATGGATGTGCTGTGTACAAAAATGAGTAAAGCTGTTATTGTTAAAGTTGAACGGGACTGTGACTCTGTTTGGTCCACATCATCTGAGGAGAACGTGCAGCGCATTACAGAAAGCCCTGAGAGGAATGGAGCTGCTGGTATGCTGACAGGAAGCTGTCATGTCTATGTGAGGGGAGGCCAGGACACCGTTGCCCCGGAATCCTCGGCCATGAATACGGTCCTGGTCGACCCTTACACGTGTATAAGCCGAGGGGGGCGTTTTCAGCACAAAAAAATGTGCTGAAAAACTCCGCTTATACACGAGTATATAACCTTTTTGGCCTTGAGAGCCACATTCAGCTTAGACAGAGGGTCACGAGCCACATTCAGCACTGAGAGGGCCGCGAGCCACATCCAGCTCCTATCTCCTTCAAAGTAGTGTCAACCAAAGCCCCCATTACAGGTATAATGATAACCAAATCTTTTCCATACAAATCACTCCAAAGCAGTACACGGAGATCTAGGGGTTCCCACAACACCCCCATTCAGTATTCTCCTATCAAGGACTCCCAACACACTGTCACATCTGGGTTTGAGCACCTCATCTAACAGGTAGAACCATCCTCCAGCATACCATACCTAAAACATCTCTAAACCCCTAAGACCAGTAAATGTGCATCCAGATCTGCTCTTCTTTGCAGGGCTACTCACAAAATTCACTATTTTGAGATGTGCTCTTCATATCTGTTTTCTAAACCTGGACCTGATGCACCAAGCTGGCAGACAGTCAGGAGCCACAATTCATGGGACCGCGAGCCACATGTGGCTCCCAAGCTACAGATTGAGGATCCCTGATTTAAAGCATGACATGCCAAAAATAAACCCCCAGCGCACTACACAGAGGGAGATGTGGGGGAGGATGGACCTTTAACTCCTGCAGCTTTGTTGGTGTAGCTGTTTAGATTTTAAGTAAGAATGATTCTGTTTTAATAGGAATGAGCACGGTATGTCTGTGTGGTGTCTTACTGTGGGGACAGTGGGGCTTATATAGATGATGGAACTCTGTCCTATTTCTCTCTTTCTCTCTCCCACTGGATGAACTAGAGGAAGCCTCACCCGCCATCCCGCCATGTTATCACTGTCCAACAACACTTTATTTAACCATTACTTGTATAATAATGAAAATTTTATTGTATTTGTTTAATTAGCCATTGTATATCTTGTACCAGGTCCAATTGAATTATGGCTACGAAGAGTTAACGTTAGACTAAAGCCCCCTTCTCACATAGCGAGATCGCTGAAGCATCACCGATTTTGTGACACAACAGCGACCTCACCAGCAATCTTGCTACATATGACACGCAGCGGCGACCGCGCCCCCCCGCTGGATATCACTGATCGTGCTCGATTGTCCTGGGCCATTTTTTTTTTTTTTTTTGTCGTCCGCGATCCGCTGGTCAGCATGCATCTCTGTATTTGACCCGTCGAGCGACCTCGATGGCGACGCAGAACTCGGGCAGAATCGCTGCTGTGTGACAATGTACCGTCGACTGCCGAGGATCGCTGGATGGTCGCTGCGTCGCTGAAGAGATCTGCCCGTTTGGCAGCTTACTAGCGACCATTTAGCGACGCACCAGCAATCCCAACCGGGTCTATCGTTGTTGGGATCGCTGGTGCGTCACTAAGTGAAATGGGACCTTTAACCTTCAAAGCCCGAATGAAGGGCAGTCCTCCAGCCATGGATCCCTAGAGTTTTCCTCCACAGGGTTTTTTTCCTGTAGGATGACAATGTGAGTCGGAGGTCTGCCAAGTTTAGTCCCCTCAATGATTTTGCAGGGGCATCTACTTTATAAGTTTACGAACATGAAATAGTTTTTTCATTTATTTAAAAAAAAAAAAAAAAAATGGTTAAAAGTGTCAAGGGTGCTTGGAATTTATAACCCGTCACAGCTTTGCGGTTTAGGAGTCAGGTGGAAGATCGAAGTTTACCGGCTCTGCTTGAATGGCAAGCCAGTGCGTGCGCCGCTTTATGGCTGTCTGTCCTGGTGCTGTATGTCAGACAGCTGCGGATATCACAGTACTTCTGAATCCCAATGTACTAGCACTTCACCTGACTCCTACTGTGATTGTTTTAATCCTGTGATTTAAATAAAGCTGTGGCCATTTTGACAACCAAAATAATGTGTTTTGTGCATTTATTCCGGTGTCTAGGTTTACTGTAGGTATGGTTGTTATAAGATGGAGTGGGGGTCCGTCCAGTACCTAAAAATCGAGACAAAAACTGCAGCATCAAAAAAATGCAATAAAAACACATGTAACAAAACACAAATTGCACTTAAAAACACAATAAAAAAATAAAAGTAACCTATAATAGGTACAGAAAATCTGCAGCTGCAAAAACTAACCAAATAATCATTGTGGTAATGTAGCCTCGTGGTAGATTTACACAGAGGGTTTAGAAATAGATTCTGCTCCTAAATCCACATCAATAACTGCATTAAATACTCTTCTCCTTTAGCGCACCCACTGCGTTTTTTGCTCTTGTTACGGTAACTTGAATATTTTGCAGCAAAACTAATAACTTTATTCAAAGAGTATTTTTACATTATTTTATGTAGATTTGTAGTAAAATCCACTTCTAAATTCTCATTAAAAAAACACCTACAGTCATATGTTAAAGTTTGGGCACCCCTATTAATGTTAACCTTTTTTCATTATAACAATTTTGGTTTTTGCAACAGGTATTTCAGTTTCATATATCTAATAACTGATGGACTCAAATTTTGTTTAAATGCAGATTGCACATTTTCTGTTAGTACAATAAACCTCATTTGAATCCAGAAATATAACTGAGTCCATCAGTTATTAGATATATGAAACTGAAATAGCTGTTGCAAAAACCAAAATTGTTATAAAGAAAAAAGGTTAACATTAATAGGGGTGCCCAAACTTTAACATATGACTGTATGTGAATAGACCCTAAAGAGGAAGAGGTCATGCAAGCACATGACTGTTTACAATTGATTATTGAAATGCTGAATCATTAGGCAGTAAGCCAAAAATCTACGAACTACAATGGAGCAAGCCACACACACAGAAGGCCTCCTCTCTAAAGGGCCTGTCACACTAAGCGATATCGCTAGCAATATCGCTATAACGTCACTGGTTTTGTGACGTTATAGCGATATCGCTATAGCTGATACTTATGTGGCGCCCCTGAGGCTCAGTCGCCACAGAGGTACTGCACCTCCTCCTGAGGTGTGGTGCCCCACCATCCAGGTAAGGTGGAAACTCCTGACCACGCTCCAACACATGCACCCCACACCACAAAGTAGTGTAGCAAAGCACCTTCAGCGGCTCCCTGCTTGGAGTATAGCAAAGCACCCATTGGTGGCTCCCTGCTTGGAACATGAAACGTGCTGGGAGGTGGGTGGAGTTAGATTACATTTCAAGGAGTGGGAAGAGTTTAAGTTGGTCAGTCAGTAGTTGGTTGGAGAGAGAAGAAGATCCCTAGAGAGAGGGATAGATGGATGGAAGTGCTGCAGCAGATCCCAATGATCTGGGTCTGCTGGCACGGGAAAGGGAGAAAGAGAGCAACATAGACTGAAAGCCTGACTCTCCATAGAAAGAATGGATTAATACGGAACGTGAGGAGTAAAAGAGAACAGAGGACGTGGGTGAGACGAGAACCCTTCCTAGAAGTTCTAAGCGCAAGGCCGGGGCCCGGTCCCTGAGGTTGTACGGATACTAACAGTCCTGCAGCAGACACCGGAGGAATAGAAGTAGTGACCACTTAGTAGCAAGGAGTCCCCGAAGCAGGCTACAGCTGTCTGCCGTATAAGTAGAGTTCATAGGAACATCAGACAGGAGGAACTCCAGTGTAACTCAGTACTAGGAGTACTTCATCTAAAGGTGCTATAAGAGGAGATGTTCAGAAAGGCACAAGTTGGAGGAGTGTTGGAAAGGAGTATTCCATCTGGCCTGGGGGTTGACTGAGTCCCAGACCCGGAGGCCACGGCACGGAAGCGGGCACCTGTTTGTACAACAGACTGTGAGTAAAGCTTTGGAACTACATGCCCTGGTGTCCTCCACTTATTCCAGCGTCAACCTGCCCGGCACTGCTACATCCCCTGCGCCTGACACTACACCACCTAAGTGTCACCATATGTACTCTGCCCTGGGACAACAGCCCTGCCTGTGGAGGGCTATACCATCATTGCTGCACCACACCATCTGTCCCAGAGGATCTGTCTGCAGCGTCGGCCTAACCTCTACATTGCCGAACACCACAGGTGGCGTCACGACTTATTCATTCACACTGAACATTTACAATGGGCACCCAGGGCCATGGGCCAGGTCACAGATACCGTGACAACTTCCATTGAGATCCACCGGGCCTGGTACCGAGTGCCCCACAGCCCTGGGTGTGAGGGTGTCCCAACTTGGCGTCACGAACAGGATGACGAGATCCGATGCCATCGGGTTCTGTGTGCCTACGATTTATTGAACTTAAAAGTTTGTGGAAATGTGCCGAAGACCGTATTTGATAGACTGTAAAATGAACGCTTAAAATGGCCGCTGGCGCGGTGAAGAAGGGCGTGACAACATGGGTGGTCCTAAGAAAAGACCGCAAACTGTTCTGGGCCTCCCCTGTCTGAACTTCTGTGCAACTGCAACATGGCCCACCCCCCGAGGGGTCCATGCACTGGCTTGGTATGGAGGAGTAGGAAAAAGATGCCGCCCTCGGAAGGAGGGGAGAAGGCCAGTGGCGGGAAAGGAGCTCAGACATGAAGAATGCGAGAACGCCATCTTGGAAGGAGAAGGGAGGAGGCCTGTAGAGCGCACGGAGGTTCAGTCGGATCTCCCCGGCGCCATGGCTGAAGGCTCCGACCCCGTCTTTGGGATGAACTGCCAACAGCTGGAGGACGAAATAACCCAGCTGGCGTGTGGCCTGCGGCTGAGACAGGAGGCCTTACGCAGGTTGAGCAGGCAGCACGCCTAGGAGGGGCCTACACCAGCGGCACCTCTAGACCCGGTACCTTTCCAGTCGGTACCTGCTGTTACAGCTGTCACCCCGGTACCTTCACCAGCGGTACCTGTCACCGCTGAACCGGACTGTCCGCAGGCAGCGCAAGTATACACCTCCACGCTGTCCATACGGCTGGTCGCGGCCTGTCCGGAAGAGTCACCGGAGACATCGGGAGCTGAGGCCGTGCTCCTGTCCGGACCTGACGCAGCTGCTCAGGTCCCACTGGAGGCCCCTGCAGACCCGGAGCTGCCATCTGCTCCACCACCGCCGGCACCCGGACCAGCCACCCTGATGGATACCCCTGCAGCTGCCCACCGTCTCAAGCCTGCATCGGGACACCGACAGGAGGCCCCAGGTAGGTCTGCTGCCCCTGCACCTGGGAAAGCCCTGGGGTGTACGCCCGTGGCAGCGTCAGGACAGGTCATGCTGGACCTTGTCTGGGACCAGGACGCTGAACCCTGGGGGGAGACATCCGAACCCCAGGCGGCGGCACCCTTGCCCACCATGGGTAAAAGCAGGTTCCGGGAGGAAGAAGAGGAAACGGAGTCCTATTGACAGCAGACCCTCCGCCAACTGGCAGCGGAGCAGAGGGAGAGGGAACAGCGGAGACTGGCTGTGTTGGGACCTGATCTGGACCGGAAAGAGAAGGTCCGTGCTGGTCACTATGGTTCCCGGGATGCAGCTGGATGGGGGCAAGTTTTAAATGTGAACCACGAGAGAGGTTTCGGGTTCATTGCAGACCCCAAAAGAATTAGTGACTTTTTCTTTAATCGGCGGGATGTGGAGTCGCACCTGAGGAAGGGGCACCCTGCTAGAGACCTGCAGCCAGGGGAGTACGTGACTTTCACCCGGCATGAGGGGTTGAGAGGGTGGTATGCCATGAATATACGGCGGATACCTGAAGAGCTACTGGCAACATATACAGGAAAGATATATGTACTCCCAGGTGCCACCACCACTTCATCTCATGTGAATCCGCAGCAGGAAGAGATCATCAAGAAGTTCTTCCCTGGAAGCAGCAGCCCAAGTCAACAGCTTCCAGTACCCCAGGAGGGGACAACTAGCCAGAACCTGCAAAATAGCTAACTTTGTTGCCCAGGAGGGTATTTGCACCGTTGTGCCTTCTTTGTTCATCATGTTTTCTTCAGTTTGCCCAGTTTTATTGGCAGCCTTTTTGATATTGAACAGTGGAGATCATGGACGCTGAATGATCCAGAACTGTGTTTCTAAATAGTTGCACCTCTTTAGGTGCCCTCTCTTGGTTTTACATAGACACTTTGCGAAGATAAGGTCTACCTCATCTGGAGCATGACTCCAATCAAAGGACACTGCAAGAGATCCCAGCTGGGAGCGGTGTCCAGCACTTACAAGAATTATTGAAAGTTTTAATGTGAAGTATTTGATAATGTGTTTTATGAGAGTATTGATGACTAGAAGATAGCTTTTATTTAAGATTTAGGAATGTTTTAATAAAGAGATGAGAGATTTGAATAAAGAATGAAGATTTGGAAAATGTAGGTGATGAACCAGGTATCAGCGGTTTTCACTTTAAGCTAATGATAGAAAAGTAGAAAATGTGAAAAAGGAAAGATGATGAAGAAATGTGTTGATGATGATGATGAAACTTGCACTTTTGAATTAAGACTTTAGACAGTTAAATAAGAATTGTTTGCAACGTTCAAGAATGAGTGCCTCTGACATTGAGAAGATTAGATAAGAACTGTTTACTAAGCATTGCAAAAATTTTGTATGTTCCTGTGTTTGTCAACTTTGTTTGCCTTGCAGCCTGCGGATGTGCTGTGTTTAACGGGGGGTATGTGGCGCCCCTGAGGCTCAGTTGCCACAGAGGTACTGCACCTCCTCCTGAGGTGTGGTGCCCCACCATCCAGGTAAGGTGGAAATTCCTGACCATGCTCCAACACCTGCACCCCACACCACAAAGTAGTGTAGCAAAGCACCTTCGGCGGCTCCCTGCTTGGAGTATAGCAAAGCACCTATTGGTGGCTCCCCGCTTGGAACACGAAGCGTGCTGGGAGGTGGGTGGAGTTAGATTACATTTCAAGGAGTGGGAAGAGTTTAAGTTGGTCAGTCAGTAGTTGGTTGGAGAGAGAAGATGATCCCTAGAGAGAGGGATAGATGGATGGAAGTGCTGCAGCAGATCCTAGTGATCTGGGTCTGCTGGCACAGGAAAGGGAGAAAGAGAGCAACATAGACTGAAAGCCTGACTCTCCATAGAAAGAAAGGATTAGTACGGAATGTGAGGAGTAAAAGAGAACAGAGGACGTGGGTGAGACGAGAACCCTTCCTAGAAGTTCTAAGCGCAAGGCCGGGGCTCGGTCCTCGAGGTCGTACGGATACTAACGGTCCTGCATCAGACATCGGAGGAATAGAGGTAGTGACCACTTTATTCCCACACAAGACTTGGGGGCACAACAGCAACTGGATAGTGAGCCGGGACTTGGTAGCAAGGAGTCCCCGAAGCAGGCTACAGCTGTCTGCAGTACAAGTAGAGTTCATAGGAGCATCAGACAGGAGGAACTCCAGTATAACTCAGTACTAGGAGTACTTCATCTAAAGGCGCTATAAGAGGAGACGTTTAGAAAGGCACAAGTTGGCGGAGTGTTGGAAAGGAGTATTCCATCTGGCCTGGGGGTTGACGGAGTCCCAGACCCGGAGGACACGGCACGGAAGTGGGCACCTGTTTGTACAACAGACTGTGAGTAAAGCTTTGGAACTACATGCCTTGGTGTCCTCCACTTATTCCAGCGTCAACCTGCCCGGCACTGCTACATCCCCTGCGCCTGACACTACACCACCTAAGTGTCACCATATGTACTCTGCCCTGGGACAACAGCCCTGCCTGTGGAGGGCTATACCATCACTGCTGCACCACACCATCTGTCCCAGAGGATCTGTCTGCAGCGTCGGCCTAACATCTACATTGCCGAACACCACAGGTGGCGTCACAACTTATTCATTCACACTGAACATTTACAATGGGCGCCTAGGGCCACGGGCCGGGTCACAGCTACCGTGACAACTTCCATTGAAATCCACCGGGCCCGGTACAGATTACCCCACAGACCTGGGTGTGAGGGCGTCCCACTTGCCTCCGACCGGCTCCCCTCTGTCCATCGCTGATCGTGCGAGAACGGCCTGGGCCGTTTCTCGTCGTCAGCTTCCTGCTGGGCTTCCTGTGGCACCGACGAGCGAGGCGTGGATGCGGGCGGGAGGACATCAGGATTGCCGCGTCTGACAGGTAAGTAGCGACCCCCGACCGCTGCTATGTCACTGGTGAGATCTGCCTGTGTGGCAGCTCACTAGCGACCACTTAGCGATCCATATCGTTGTCGGAATCGCTGGTGCATCGCTTAGTGTGACAGTACCCTAAGGGCCCCGTCACACATAGCGACTCACCAGCGATCCCGACAACGATATCAACTTGTCAGGATCGCTGGTGAGTTGCTACATGATCGCTGGTGAGCTGTCAAACAGCTTCACCAGCGATCAGCACCAGCGACGCCGAGCTCGCAGCGTCACTGTGTACGTTAGTTACCAGCGCGCTGATGCAGGGAGCTGGTAACTAAGGTACACATCGGGTTTCTAAGCAGCACGCGTCACTTAGAAACCCGATGTGTACCTTGGTTACCAGCTCTCTGCATCAGCGCGCTGGTAACCAAGGTACACATCGGGTTTCTAAGTGACGCGCGCTGCTTGGAAACTCTGGGTTTACCCTAGTTACCAGCGCGCTGATCGCTGGTCTCCCACCTGTCACACGCAGTGATGCGTGCTGGCCAGCGGGAGACCAGCAATCAAAAAAATGTCCTGGCCATTCCAGGACGATCAGCGATAACCGGCAGGGGGGCCAGTCGCGCTGGTAAGTGTCACACACAGCGATCTTGCTGGTGAGATCGCTGTTGCGTCACAAAAATTGTGACTCAGCAGCGATCTCGCTAGCGAGATCGCTATTTGTGACTGGGGCTTAAGGGCTTGTGCACACTATTTTGTCGGACGAGTTCTATCCGTGGTTTTCATGGATGGCACTCGTAACTATAATATTCTGTGGGGCTGTACACGTCCGATTTTGATGCGAATGTCTAATCAAAATCGGCAATGCAAGTCTATGGGTCGTGAAAACAGTGGACTGCACTTGGATGACATTTGAGTGCAGTCCAATTTCTCACAGACTGATAGAATGGAGAGGGTGGAGAAAGTTTTTTTTTTTTTTTCTTTTCCACCACTGAGAGAAGCTGATGACATACTGATCAGACTCTGGTCAAACTCTGCACAAAATAATCTGACCGTTTTTCTCAGCGAGAAAATGGCTGTGTCCACCTATCCTAATTCACATACTACTTTCTGGAGTGCCAAACTGGTTGACACCCCATTCTCCTGCAGTAGGAGACGTTCAGATATGTCTACACAGTGCACCATTGGTACTTCTCAGTCCCTGCTCCTAAGCTGCCGGCCACTACTCTCCTGTATGTGGTTGCTCACCTATAGTTAACCTGTCAGTAAAGCATTTTTCTGTCCATAGGGTTGGGGGCCATATAGAATGGCATCACCGGACGCCTGGGGCCCCCAACCAATGTGAGTTTTAGCCTGTACATTCCTATCCCCCAGAGATACTGTAAGCAATGTCATCGTGTCTGGCTGGTAGAAGCTGGTACTCATCTCGTTAAAATAATATTTATGCTTGACCCGTTCGGACACCTATTTGGGGGTTTATGGAGCAAAGTGAGATCACTCTGCTAAAGACTGTGGTATGTGTATTATTCTCAGTGGCGTAAAAAGAAGATTGATCAAATTAAAATTGAAAGTCCCATGATCTTTTTAAAAAGCATTTGGTGACTCCACCTAAGTGTAGGCATTAGACAGCCACTGAACATTAGATAGCTTTGTTGGCTTGCAATCACTTTCCAAGGTGTAGATTTTTCCAAAGAGTATTTTGATTAATCCATAAGTGACCATTTTCATCCAGCTGTCAATAGCTTATGGACGTAGCCTGTAAATATACGTGGTGGTGTACAATGAAAGATTGCATTGTGTCAAGGCCAATTTTTTTTCAACTCTGAAAATTGTCACTGTGACGGGAGTATTCTCCAGAGCAAGGAGGGACAACATGCCTGGGAACGATCCAACAGATTTATTGACCAGAACACAGGAACAACACGAAGGTAATTTGCAGAGTCCCAAAATAAGTCCACAGGAAACTGATTCGGGGGCACCTCCCGACAATCCTTGTGCCAGATCACAAAACCATAGTCCTTTTAGAGTCCCAGAAATCCGCCACGATCACACTAAGGCCGAGGCTTCCTCAGACAGCCTCGCCCTTCTCTTTCAGCATCCAACTCACATCTGATGGGTCACACATAAGTCCATTGTCTTGGGCTCCTGGGATCAGCCCAAGTGTAGGGGAGTAGAAGTTCCCACCTCCTAGTCAATGGTTTGGTCCATCGCATGACTCCGAGGTGTCTACGAGGATGTGTATTGTGAGTCCTCCCCCTGCTGAGGAGAACAATGGTGATTCCCCTAGCTGTGTTGACCCAAGCCTGAATTCAATTATGGTCTAGATACACAAGTCTTGTGGAAAGGAGACAGGTTACTTACATAATTACATTATAGTCCCAGAGACACAGGCAATGGGGAAAGGAAACATATTGTTACAGGTATACACAAGACATTGCAAAGTATTGGGGAAAAATACATATCATGACAATCCCTTCCCCTCCTAATTTGTGTACGTACTAGGGACCTCTACAGGTCACTGGTTAAGTACACACAGGCATTGCGTAACTTACATGTGGCTTCATGCAGCCACGAATTGGCATCGTAGCTTTCCCACATCATTGCCCAGGAGAACAGCTGCAGGCAGACCACCCATCACCCCAACCAAACATCGCCTGACCCCAAAACCAAAGTTCAGATCCACAGTGGCTGTGGGAATAGTCCTCCATTGTCCACCAGCCAGTTCAATGACAATCCCAGGTCCTCTATGGATTGCCTCAGGCCGAACCACTCGGGGATCAGCCAGCGTGAGGAAAGCCCCTGAGTCACAAAATCCAACAAGTCTTTGTCCATCCAGCACGACCTCCTGCAAGTGCTTACCTCGATGAGCTGAAGTCGTCATAGCTGCAGGTCGCACACCATAAACTCCTAGTGGTGCAACATGGGTGGGTGAGGCACTAGGCCAGTCCTCACGTAGTGGTGACACGTCTTCCTCCATGGCACTTGGCTGTACATAATTAATAATATAATTGGGTACAGGATCAATCCTCATTTGAACAGCTGGGCAGGAGGCTTGCAGATGCCCCGGCTGCCCACATCGATAGCATCTGTGCTGTGTCTCACTCCATCCAATGCGTCCTCTTGGGCGAGGAGTAAGGGAACCTGCCGGTCGGGTCCCACCTGAAGGTGCTGTAGGGGTTTGAGGACGATTCCTCCATGAGCTGGCTGGACATGAGGCCTGCAGATGCCCCGGATGCCCACAACCATAACACCTGCGCTCTGCTACTTCTTCTCCTCGTCGTATTCCAGAAAACGCAGTGGAAGCAACAGGAGGCACATTAACACAGGTATCAACACGAGGTGGTGGCTCAGAGGAACGGGGAACAATGGGGACAGAAGAACTGGGGGCCACCGGTGTTGTGGAGCTGGTAGGCCTCTCTCCATCCTCCAACAGAACTCTCCACCGAGGCTTAATGGTGAGAGCCTCATCAGCGAGAGATGCAGCTTCTTCCACTGTAGCAGGTTTCCTCTCACGCACCCATTCCCTGATCTCAGCGGGGCACTGGGCAAAAAATTGTTCTTTTAGGATAACCTGGAGACAGGTGTTCCAGGTTAAGGCCTCCTCTGCCTCCAGCCAGCGATTACATATTTGTTTGAGTCTGTGGGCATACATCTTGAAAGACACTTCCTCATTACAGGCTAAAGTACGAAACTGGGTCCTGTAAGTGTCTGGGGTCACAGCATAATGTTCTAGAACAGTCCGTTTAATCTCTGCATACTCACAGTTCCACCGAGGGTCCATAGCTCTATAGGCTGCGGCAGCTCCACCCTCTAAGAGCCCCACAAGATGTCGGACGCGCTCCCTTTCCGGGACTTCCATTAATCGACACTGATGCTCAAAGTCCCGGAAGCCTCATTAAACGGCTTGAAGTCTTTGCGGGACACTCTGGGGAGTTCTCTCATGGGGGATGCTGTGGGTACAGTCTGTCTGGAGCTTCTCGCTGCCTCCAAAGTGATCTCCCTCTCCAGCATTGCCCTCTCCTCCATCCTGCGCTGCCTCTCCTTGGCTGTGCGCGTGACCTCCCTCTTATCTTCTATGGTAGCCTCTTCTCCCAGCAAGGCCATCTCCTCCTCGTACCACACAACCCACTGACTTTTTTGGGTATTTACCTCCGGCTGCCGTCTTTTCTCTCTTTGCTGTGAGGATCCTTCCTCAGCATCATCTTGCAGGTGAACTCCTTCCAAAGCCTCAATCAGCGGCTCCTTGGAGAGTCCCTTGTAGCTGACTCCCAGTTCACGGGCCTTTGTTTGTAGGTTCACCGCAGTAAGGTTCTTGTACTCTGCGGTGCTGGTTCCAGATGTTGATGGGCCGTTGTCCTCCATTCCTTCTGCTCTGATCCCACCGCTGCCAACCAGTTTGTGACGGGAGTATTCTCCAGAGCAAGGAGGGACAACAGGCCAGGGAACGATCCAACAGATTTATTGACCAGAACACAGGAACAACACGAAGGTAATTTGCAGAGTCCCAAAATAAGTCCACAGGAAACTGATTCGGGGGCACCTCCCGACAATCCTTGTGCCAGATCACAAAACCATAGTCCTTTTAGAGTCCCAGAAATCCGCCACGATCACACTAAGGCCGAGGCTTCCTCAGACAGCCTCGCCCTTCTCTTTCAGCATCCAACTCACATCTGATGGGTCACATATAAGTCCATTGTCTTGGGCTCCTGGGATCAGCCCAAGTGTAGGGGAGTAGAAGTTCCCACCTTCTAGTCAATGGTTTGGTCCATCGCATGACTCCAAGGTGTCTACGAGGATGTGTATTGTGAGTCCTCCCCCTGCTGAGGAGAACAATGGTGATTCCCCTAGCTGTGTTGACCCAAGCCTGAATTCAATTATGGTCTAGATACACAAGTCTTGTGGAAAGGAGACAGGTTACTTACATAATTACATTATAGTCCCAGAGACACAGGCAATGGGGAAAGGAAACATATTGTTACAGGTATACACAAGACATTGCAAAGTATTGGGGAAAAATACATATCATGACAGTCACTCTATGAGGTTATAGCTCTGGAACGCTTCAACGGATCCCACTGATTCTGAGATTGTTTTCTCGTGACATATTGTACTTTATGATGGTGGTAAATTTTAAAACTTTAAATTTTTATTCCCTTAAATCAGAGTCATGGCACACAAAATGGTTAATACATAACATTACCTACATGTCTACTTTTACATAAGCACAATTTTTGAAACATATATATATATATTTGTTACGAAGTTAAGGGTTAAAAGTTGACCAGTGATTTCTCAAAATTTACAAAATCATTTTTTTAGGGACCACCTCATATTTGAAGTGACTTTGACGGCCTATATGACATAAAATACCCAAAAGTGGCACCATACTAAAAACTGTACCCCTTAAGGTGCTCAAAAGCACATTCAAGAAGTTTATTAACTCCTCAAGTGCTTCACAGAAATTAATGGAATGTGGAAGAAAAAAAATTTAACTTTTTTTCCACAACATTTTTCCTTTTTTTTTTTTACTTTTGCAAGAGTAACAGGAGAAAATACCTATTTGGTATCTCCACATCTGGAACAACATGTACTATAAACTGTCCTACCAGTTAAAAAAAAAAAAATAAAAAAAAATAAAAAGGCCAAAAGGTACCGTCACATATAGCGATGCACCAGTGATTCCGACAACGATACGACCCGGTCAGGATCGCTGGTACATCGCTAAATGGTCGCTAGTGAGCTGTCACACAGGCAGATCTCACCAGCGACATAGCAGCGGTCGGCAGTCGTTACTTACCTGTCAGACGCAGCGATGAAGACGTCCTCCCGCCTGCGTCCACACGTCGCTCGTCGGCGCCATCAGGAAACGGCTGACGAGAAACGGCCCAAGACGTTCTCGCGCGATCAGCGATAACCAGCAGGGAGCCGGTCGGAGGTAAGTATCACACATAGCGATATCGCTGCCAATATTGCTATAACGTCACAAAATCGGTGACGCTTTAACGATATCGCTAGTGATCTCGCTTAGTGTTACGGGCCCTTAAAGATGTTTCTTTTCATCATACCGCCAAAGTTATAGCTATCAGTATAAAGCAGGGGTGGGGAACCTTTTTTCTGCCGAGGGCCATTTGAACTTTTATAATAACGTTCGGGGGCCGCATAAAATTATTAATAATGATGAGCGAGTATACTTGTTGCTCGGGTTTTTCCGAGCATGCTCGGGTGTCCTCTGAGTATTTTGGTGTGCTCGGAGATTTAGTTTGTTTCGATGCATTTGCATGATTTGCAGCTGCTGGACAGCCTGAATATATGTGGGGATTCCTTAACAAACAGGCATTCCACACATGTATTCAGGCTGTCCAGCAGCCATAAATCATGCAGCTGAGGCGACGAAAACTAAATCTCCAAGGTCCCCCATAGGCAGGTAAATGTTCCCATTAGGCAGCACAGGTCCCCATTAGGCAGGTAACTGTCCCCAATAGGGAGGTAAATGTCACCATTAGGCAGCACAGGTCCCCATTAGGCAGGCAAATGTCACCATTAGGCAGGCAAATGTCACCATTAGGCAGCACAGGACCCCATTAGGCAGCATAGGTCCCCAATAGGCAGGAAAATGTCCCCATTAGGCAGCACAGGTCCCCAATATGCAGGAAAATGTCCCCATTAGGCAGCACAGGTCCCCATTAGGCAGCACAGGTCCCCATTAGGCAGCATAGGTCCCCAATAGGCAGGCAAATGTCACCATTAGACAGCACAGGTCCCCATTAGGCAGCACATACTGACCTGGTGTTGGAGTGGTCCAGTGAGTACACAGTGACAGGCTGCGTCTGAAGTAAGTACCGCTGACCAGGCATCCTGGATGGCCCCCTGGCCCCGCACCGCGCACACAGCAGCTCACGGTCACCACCGCACCGGTGACCGGGGTGATGAAGATGGCAGGCCGGGGTGAGGAAGAAGGCAGGCCACAGACAGAGTCCATCGCAGCTCACAGTGGGTAGTTGCGCGCGGTGACTCCTCCAGCTCCAGATACCCATTAGCCGCACTGCACTGCCACAGGTATCAGTGCTCGGGGCCGGCGGGGTGTGCTCAGTCCCAGTCAGTGCCCCCGAGCACTGACCAGGAGGTAGGAGGTTTAAATCCATTTAAATTGGCAAAGTGCACCCTCACCATCTTTTTTTTTTTTTTTTTTTATATAGAGAGTGTGGATTATTTTATTCCTTCAATAGAACAGTGAAGATCAGTTGCTGTTACACTTTCTTTCTTAGAGAACACAGATGCAAAATACGATTTTTAAATTTCAGCCTTCTCAACAACGTTTTTTACCACTTCACCGTTTTCATCCTGTAAAAATCCTATTATCTTTGACTTTTGTTTGCTTTTGACATATCCCCCAAAATCATTTTTATTGCTTTTGGTCTTCCTTGCAATCCTCACTTCATTATTTGCTTTAGATCTTTTAACTATTGCCCTGCATTCGCTGCAGGCAGCATTATATTCTTATTTAGATATGCCCCTCTTTCCATTTGATATATAGTCCTTTTTACTTCTGAACATGTGATTAAGTTCTGTGTTTATCTAGCCTGGTCTTTTTAAATTCTTCCAATTCTTCCTTCTTTTCAGGATTGTTACTGATTGTGGATAGAGAATTTCATTTTAGGAAAATCTCCCATCTTTCTTGGACATTCCTATCCTTTAGAACATCCAGCCATTAGACCTTTCCCATGCTCTTTCTGAAGTCCAGCATTAACCCCTTTCCCACCTTGGATGTATCCATACGTCCATGTGACCCGGATCATGTGTCTGAAAATACTACCAATAAAAACATCAGATCTTCCCGCAAAAAACAAACTCTCACATAATTCTGTGGGCCAAAATATGGAAAAATAATAACATAGTTATGAAGGTTGAAGGAAGACTTTAAGTCCATCTAGTTCAACCCATATCCTATCCTAATTTGCCCTAACTTGCTGATCCAGAGGAAGGCAAAAAAAAAACCATGTGGCAAACAGTAAGCTTCACATTGGGGAAAAAAATTCCTTCCCGACTCCACATACGGCAATCAGACTAGCTCCCTGGATCAACGCAATATTAAGGAGACTAGTGTATATAGCCTGTAATATTATACTTTTCAAGAAAACATCCAGTCCCATCTTAAATTTTAGTAGAGAATCGCTCATTACAACATCATATGGCAGAGAGTTCCATAGTCTCACTGCTCTTACAGTAAAGAATCCGCGTCTGTGAGTATGCTTAAACCTTCTTTCCTCCAGACGTAGAGGATGCCCCCTTGTCTCTGTCACAGGTCTAAGAGTAAAAAGATCATTAGAAAGGTCTTGGTATTGTCCCCGCATATATTTATACATTGTAATAAGATCACCCCTAAGCCTTCGATTCTCCAAACTAAATAACCCAAGTGTAATAACCTATCTTGGTATTGCAGACCCCCAAGTTCCCTAATAACCTTGGTCGCTCTTCTCTGCACCCGCTCCAGTTCAGCTATGTCTGTCTTATACACCGGAGACCTGAACTGTACACAGTATTCTAAGTGTGGTTGCACTAGTATCTTATATAGAGGTAAGATTATGTTCTCCTCTTGAGCATCTATGCCTCTTTTAATGCATCCCATTATTTTATTTGTCTTTGCAGCAGCTGCCTGACACTGGCCACTAAATGTGAGTTTGTCGTCCACCCATACACCCAGGTCTTTTTCAGTGACAGTTTTGCCAAGTGTTTTACAATTAAGCACATAATTATACATCTTGTTCGTTCTAGCCAAGTGCATGACCTTACATTTTTCCCCATTAAAGCTCATTTGCCATTTATCAGCCCAAGCTTCTAGTTTACTTAAATTCTCCTGTAATATAAAATTGTCCTCCTCTGTATTAATTACCCTGCAGAGTTTAGTGTCATCTGCAAATATTGAAATTCTACTCTCTATGCCCCCTACAAGGTCATTAATAAGTTTGTTAAAAAGAAGCGGGCCCAATACTGACCCATGTGGTACCCCACTGCTAACCATGAACCAGTCTGAGTGTGCTCCATTAATAACCACCCTTTGTTTCCTATCCCTGAGCCAGCTCTTAACCCACCTACACATGTTTTCCCCTATCCCCATTGTTCTCATTTTATGTATTAACCTTTTGTGTGGCACCGTATCAAAAGCTTTTGAAAAGTCCATGTAAACCATGTCCACTGCATTCCCTTGGTCCAGTCCGGAACTTACCTCTTCATAAAAGCTTATCAGATTAGTCTGACAGGAACGGTCCCTTAGCTCGCAAAATATGGTGATGCAAAGATTATTTTCTGCAATAAAAAGCATTTTTTAGTGTGTGACAGCAGCCAAACATAAAAACCTGATATAAATCTATTGCTGTAATCATACTGACCCAAAGAATAAAGTCCCCTAATCACTTATACCACACGAGGAATGGCATAAAAAATAAAACCAAGTCTTCACCTGCTGTTTTGTTCATTCTGCCTCCCAAAGATCGCAGCAAGGCAGTAAGCGCATTGAAAACCCCTGAAATATATGATTCAGACGGAACCCCCGGTGGAATATTCCCTAAAATGAGGCAAATTGAGGCACTATAGATGTCATAGGACCTGTGAGCCGGTGGTGTCAGTCTTTTTAGGACTGCATATTAACGCCTTCAGCCACGGTTTTGTGCACGTATGAAATGAATGACAACGCTGAACAGAGGCCAGATGGAGACCAGATTAACTCTGCTGCCTCATTATAGTGAATGGATCCCTTGGGGTTTTTATCTGAATCATGTCACTCAGAGATTTAGATGAAAACCCCAAAGTAAGTGCTCAGCGTAGAGCGCCGGATAAATGTGATCCTAAATTATGTAAAATGTTCCTAATAAAAGCTTCAACTTAATCCACAAAAAACGGAATTCCCCACTCGGGTCCATCATCTGTCAATGGAAATATAGGGGGCTTCCATGTTACTGGTAGCACAAAGGCTCTGGAAAAGCTAAATGGCTCCTTGCCCATCAAAAGAAATTCAGCAAATTCTGCTCTCCCAAATCCAAATGCCCCCTTCCCTTCTGAGCTCCACACTGTATCTTAAACATATAAAGCATCCACATCTGGCATTTTTGTAGTGATGAGAGCCCATCTAATTTACGGGTGCTTGTCTCCAGAAGGATGAGCTGGGCATATAACGTACTGGTCACTAAAGCGTAATGATCACTACAATGGTAGTTTGCAATTTTCGCTCAGCAACATTGCTGCTTGTTTCTGGAAAAAAACCATGGAGTCAAAATTGTAACTACACCTGTAGATAAATTCTCAAAGGGGTATAATTTCCAAAATGGGGTCACTTGAGGGGGGATTCTGCTCTTCTAGCAATTAGGCGCTCTGTATATAGAGTCCATAAACTATTATAGGAAAATCTCCAGGAGCCAAATAGCGCTCCGTTCCTTCCGAGTCTCTCTGTATGGCAAAGCAGTACTGTTCAGCCACATATGGGGTATTGCCACGTTCAGTAGAAATTGTGGGACAAATTATGGTGCCATTGTTACCCACTTCTTGTGTGAAAATGTAAAGTCTGGGGCTAAAACAAAATTTTAGCCGTGACACAGCCCAATGGTATAAAATTCTGTGACACACCCGTGGTGTCTGTATGTTCATTGCGCCCCTAGATGGCGGTTTTGCTGTTCTGGCACCTCAGGAGCTCTCCCAGCTTGTCATTGCACGCGCAAACCATAAGGCCGGAGTCACACTAACCTGCGCAAAATACGGTCTGTAGTTTACAGGCGTAATACGAATGAATGACCCCTAAATAGTGCTCTGTAGGTCATCCGTAAGCAAGGTGCGGTCGCGTATTTTGCGCATGTCAGCATCCGTATGTAATCTGTATGGCGAGATTTTCTCACAGCCTTGCAAAATGGACATTTAACGGTTTTGAGGCCTACTAACTATTTAAATCATTAGCCTGCACTGTATTTATTGGCTCAGGAACAGGTGGCAGCCTCCATTCTGTCCATTTGACACCTTGCCTTCACTAGGTGTGTTGTTGTGGTATGTGCAACATGGCAGACAGTCTGACTTTCAACACAACTGAGCAGGTGTCTTAATCATATGATTTGAAAACCGTCATAAGAAATGTTAGTATTATCTGTTTTAGCTCATTTTGCTGCTGGATAAAACCTCTTTTTTACTTTGCCTTGGGATTTTAACCACCAGTTCAAACACACTGGACATCTCCTCCCATCAGACCGATTAAGAACAGTCATGTACAGTATGGGTTTACTAATTCCATGTTTTAAGCCACTTATAAATTGTGGAATGTTGGGGAAGGAGAAGGCGGAGGAGCAGCCTGTGGTTGCTGCTGACTACTTTGAGCAACATCGCCCTGTGTGGGTGCATACTGTTGCCCATGCTGTTGGTACTGACCTTCCTCCTGTGATTGTTGGGGGTAGTGGCCATAGTAATACTGCTGAGGGGCATCTTGTTGGGGTGGGTAGGCCCGTGTCTCATACCCACCAATATAGCCATGTCGTCCCCAACCAGGTTGGGACCAGCCTCCAACACTGGGTGGGAATAAGTGGCCATATTGGTGGGGTTGGCTAGAGCCAGAAATCTGTTGCTGCTGTTGGGAAGGTTGGGTAGGGGGAGGAAGGGGGTGAGGTGTAGGCCCACGTATTAGAGGATGTTCAGACCCTGCTTGAGCAAGCATCTGTGTGGGTGGTCTCATGCGCATTAGATTTCGGGGGGAAAGCTGCCACCTCTCCAGATATTCGAAAAGCTCATATGGGGTATTGGGGGGGTGCTTGCATCAAGCAGGATCTGAAAACATCCCCTAATACGGAGCCTGACCTCACGGGAAAGGGCACGGAGATAAAGGGTCAGGCTACGTGAGTAGGCCTCCTCCCCATCATCTGTAGTGACTCTAGATAAATAATTTAGCACCCCTGTGTCCACATTGGTCCTGCTCTCTTGAACAGCGACCTGGCGCCGCCTTCGGCCTCGCCGGGATGTAACAGCAGCCTGTGGGGATCCCCTGATCTGGCCAGTTGGGCTGCTGCTCAAGTTGCCCGGCTCTTCCAGGATGGGTGATGGGGCAGCAGCAGACCGTCCTGGTGGTGTGGTTTGTTGGGCAGCCAATGGGTTCTCCTGTGATGACTCATCTTCTGCCATGCTTCTTGTAGGGGGAGAAGATGGGCCAGCCACCTCATCCCCTACAGGATCAATTATGGGCTCTGTCTCTGAGCCCGTTCCTCGATCCGTAAGGTTGGATTGAGTTCTGTTATGAAATAGAACAGAGGCAAAAATACATCAATATTATTGGCCCTGTAAAGTATCTGTGTAATGTGGTGTGAGGTATCTACTTACGGTCTCAGATCCAGAATAGGAGCGAGGAAGGAGAGGCGGTCGTAATAGATATATTTTCGTTTTACGTATCCCGCATCCCCACTCCTGGACCGCTGCTGGTGTTCCCGGCGGTATTGGTCCCGGATGCTTCGCCAGCGTTTCATCACATCTTCCACTGCAATGTGACAGTAAATATTGTCAAATTCTCATATTCGATAGGTCACATTTGCTACCAGTAGTCTAGGCATGGGGCCTTCTGGGGTGTGCTTTCTACTCATGGTGGCATATCTAATTGGGCAGATACACAGGGTCTCTTTAGCTACACTTAATAATTGGTTTGTCTAGGAGGATGAGGAGCTTGTGGCCTATACCCAAATTATGGCTGTGTGAATCCATGTGTCACATCCAAATCTAACGGCCTCATGAGGAAAAAAGTACATGCACAGGAAGGGGGGTGGTGATTCTATATTCCTTTTTTGTTGTGCGCTAAGGTTACTCATGTTTTGGCTTGTACTTACGAATTTTATGCTGCTCCTCACATGGTCGATCACCAAAGTCATGGTACATCTGGCGACAGATGCGCCTCCTTTCTTGCCCGGTTGGAATAATTGGCATCGCGTTGGTCCCAGATTTCCGGACGCTCCTGCACCAGGACTATTAACATCTCCACATTTATGTAAGTGGACGCCATAATGCTGCTGTACTTCGTGGAGGCTGACTTCCTGGATGTCTGGAGCGCTTTTTGAGCTCATTTGCATGTCTAGGCTTCCTGATGATGGATTGGCCCATTTCCTGTCACCAGCCAAAAGACCTGCGTATTGCTCGCGGGTCACACGTCTGGTCCGTGTGTAATCCGTATTTTTCGCGCACCCATAGACTTGCATTGGCGTACTACGGCTGTAGTACGCTGACAATCGCAGCATGCTGCGATTGGCACAGAGCGTAGAATACGGATGAGAAATTATACGGCTGGTGCGTGGGACCCCATAGAGAATCATTTGTCCGTGTCTAATGCGTGCTTTTAGCGCCTCTCACTCGGCCATATTCCTCGCCAGTGTGACCCCGGCCTTATAGTAAAATCTGCACTATATTATGGTGCTCTTTCCCTTCTGAGCGTTGCACTGTGCCTGAAAAATATTTCCCGATTACATGTAGGGTATTGGTGCACTCAGGAAAAAAAATGGACCTCCGTTTGTTGTAAAAAAAATTTCCAATTAACCCTTAGAAAAATTAAAAACTTATGGCGAAAACAACATTTTAGTGGTAAAAGTGTATTTGATTCTTTCTTCACCACTCAATGGTATAGGCACATGTGGTGTCAATATGATCACTGCATACCTAGATGAATTCATTGGAGAGTGTAGTTTGTAAAATGAGTTCATTGTTTATTTGTTGTTGTTTTGGCACCTCAGGGGCTCTGCCAATGTGACATGGCACCCTCAAACCATTCAAGCAAATTCTGAATTCAAATGTGGCACCTCTTCCCTTCTGAGTTTTGCGTTGTGCTTCAAAAGTAGTATTCCCCCACATATGGGGTATTGGCGTATTCAGGAAAATTGAACAACAAATTGTATGGAGCAATTTCTCCAGATACCCTTATGAAAATGCAAAATTTGGGACATTTTTCTGAGGATATTTTTTTTATTTTATTTTCACAGCTCAATATTGAAAACTTCTGTGAAGCACCTGAGGGTTCATTGTGCTCACCATACATATATATCAGTTCCCTGAGGGGTCTAGTTTCCAAAATAGTGTAACTTGTGGAGATTTTGACTGTTTAGGCACATCAAGGGCTCTCCAAATGTGACATGGCATCCGCTAATTGTTCCAGAAAAAGTGTAAATTCAAAAAGTAAAATGGCCCTCCTTCCCTTCCGAGCTCTGTTGTGCGCACAAACAGTGGGTCCTACCAGATATCAGATGTGATCGTGATGGATGCAAGTGCAGAAGAATGGGGCGCACATCTCAAGGACCGCATAGTCCAGGGGGTCTGGTCAGAGGCAGAAGTCGGTCATTTATCAAACTGGAAGGAGCTACTGGTAATAAATAAGACAGTAGTAGAGTTCCTTCCACATTTAGAAGGACACCACGTTCGAGTAATGTCAGACAACCAAATGTCAGTTGCCTATATCAGCCATCAAGGGGGCACAAAATCTCGAACCTGTTGCGGCAATCGAGCAATTCTCCAGATAATCGAGGAACATCTACAGCTATCTGCACTGCACATAAAGGGGAAGGAGAATGAAGATGCAAATTTTCTCAGCTGAACCACCCTGAAACAAGGGCTATGGGAACTGAATCCATCAGTTTTTCAGCAGAATGTGGGTTCATTGGGGACAGCCAGAAATAGACTTGTTTGCCAACAGGAAGACGAAGATCTTCTGCTCTTTAAACCCAAGAAAAAGGCTATATGCGGTGGATGAGTTACAGATTCCTTGGGATTTCTTGCTGGCTTGTGCATTGTCCCCATTGATGTTGTTCCTGGCAGTCTGGAGGATGATTTGGGAGAAGAGGGCAAGGATCATCCTCATTTCTCCCTTTTAGCCCAAGAAGCCATGGTTCTCATAGATGAGGAAGATGTCCTTATCAGATGCCTGGATCCTCCAGGACACTCCAGGTCTCCTCCAGACAGGACCCAGTGGCACATCCTCAGAAGTCGGGTCTACATTTGATGGCCTCGATTTTGAGAGGACTCTATTAACACGGAAGGGATTTTCTTCAGCCTTAGTCGCTACCTTGCTGCAGAGTAGGAAGCCAGTAATGACTAGAATATATGGCAGAATAGGGGCTAAGTTCTTAGCTTTTTCGGGGCAGTCATTGGGGGACAGTGTCCCAATTAGAGCCATATTAGAATTTATTCAAAGGGGTAAGGAAATGATCCTAGCCACCAGCACCCTTAAGGTGCACGTATCTGCCTTAGCAGCCCTGTATGACTATAACCTGGTGGCAGATAAATGGATAGTTGAGTTCATTAAAGCATGACATAGGTCAAGACCAGTGCCAGCTCCAAAGATGCCTCAGTGGGATTTAAATCTAGTTCTTGGAGCATTAACAAGATCTCCCTTTGAGCCCCTAGATGATTTACCAATTAAAATAGTAACGCTAAAGACAGTGATATTAGTAGCCTTGACATCAGCCCGCAGGTCAGTGATTCACAGGCTCTATCCATTAATCATCCATTTATGCAGATATTGGATGACAGAGTAATTCTGAGACCAGATCTAGCTTATCTCCCAAAGATAGCCTCAAAATTTCATAGAAGCTAGGATATAGTTCTTCCCTACTTCTGTAGGAACCCAAAGACTGCAGAGAAAAGTAGGCTTCGCATATTAGATGTTAAGAGGGCCTTGATACAGTGCTTGGACATGACAAAACAATGGAGGAAGAGTGAGTCCTAATTTGTGTCATTCCAGGGGATCAGGAAGGGGCTTAGTGTTACAAGGGGGACCATAGCTAAATGGATTAGGGACGCCATTAGCCTGGCATACACCTCTAGTAGGTTCCTGAGAACCTGAAGGCCCATTCCACCAAGGCCATGCCGACCTCCTGGGCTGAAAAAGCGGAGGTGTCGATAGACAGAATATGTAAGGCGGCTACATGGTCGTCCCCTTCGACCTTCTATAAACACTATTGCCTTAAGCTGTCTTCCTCCGTTGACCAATCCTTTGGGAGGAAGGTTTTACAAGCAGTGAGCCATCCCTAGGGTGCTTGATCTATATAAATCTTTCAGGTGGTGCTGTCATGGAACAAGGGGGAAAAAAAAAATCTTAGTCACTTACTGGTAACAGGATTTTACAGAGCCCAATACAACACCCTTATATTCCCTCTCCCGCTTTGTCACTAGTGGTGTGCACTTTTAAGCGTGTTACGAAAAATGTATTTGGTGACTGTTATGTTACTAACTGTCTGGAGGTCCTCTCATGCTCTGAAACTTAAATTGATGCGGAGGAGAGGTACCGCCTTTTTATTTAGTAGGTTTCCTTTCCTTGATGGGGTTGATACCCTCTCACAGATGGTGCTGTCATGGGCTATGTAAAATCAAGTTACCGTTAAGTAACTAATATTTTATCACCAAATTTCCATTTTTTTCACAATTAAATGCAAGTTATATGGAAGAAATTTTACCCCTATCATGAAATACAATGTCACAAAAAACAGTCTCAGAATCCGTTGAATCCCTTGAAGCATTCCAAAGTTGTGAGCTCATAAAGTGACACTGGACAGAACTGTAAAAATTTGCCTGGTCATGAATGTGCACACCACTGTGGGGGCTAAAGGGGTTAAAGTCTGAATCTGAGTTTTGTAGTCCAAAATTTGAGGATGGCATCGTCACTGCCTCATAAATTCCCAGCCACCTTTACTTCGTCAACCATTCCCTCCCTGTTGATAAGAATTAGGTTCAAGATGGCAGATCCTCTTCTCACTTCTACCTTTTGAAAGATAAAGTTGTCAGCAAGAGTAGATGAGAATTAAATTTACCTGAGAAAAGATTCCCAACAAATATCTGGATAGTTAAATGAATTAAAAAAAATAAAAATATCTGGATAGTTAAAATCTCCCATGATTACTATGCCATACTTTTTTGAGAACTAAGCTATCTAATGTAAAATTAGTTCATCCATATCTTCAGTCTGTGGAAGTGGCCTATATTAAACACCTACAATATTGTCCTTTCTGCTGTTCTCCTATATACAGTGGGCACAGAAAGTTTTCAGACCCCAAATTTTTCACTCTTTGTTCCATTGCAGCCATTTGGTAAATTCAAAAAAGGTCATTTCTTTTCTCATTAATGTACACTGTGCACCCCATTTTGACTGAAAAAAAACAAATGTAGAAATTTTTGCAAATTTATTAAAAAAGAAAAACTGAAATATCACATGGTCATAAGTATCCAGACCCTTTGCTTAGACACTCATATTTAAGTCACATGCTGTCCATTTCCTTGTGATCCTCCTTGAGATGGTTCTACTCCTTCATTGGAGTCCATCTGTGTTGATAGGATTTGATTGGTAAAGGCACACACCTGTCTATATAAGACCTCACAGCTCACAGTGCATGTCAGACCAAATGAGAATCATGAGGTCAAAGGAACTGGCCAAGGAGCTCAGAGACAGAATTGTGGCAAGGCACAGATCTGGCCAAGGTTACAAAAGAATTTCTGAGGTATTCAAGGTTCCTAAGAGCACAGTGGCCTCCATAATCCTTAAATGGAAGAAGTTTGGGACCACCAGAAGTCTTCCTAGACCTGGCCGTCCAGACAAACTGAGCAATCGTGGGAGAAGAGCCTTTGTGATAGAGGTAAAGAAGAACCACAAGATCACTGTGACTGAGCTCCACAGATTCAGTAGGAAGATGGGAGAAAGTTCTACAAAGCCAACTCTCACTGCAGCCCTCCATCATTCATGCCTTTATGGCAGAGTGGCCCGATGGAAACCTCTCCTCAGTGCAAGACATATGAAAACCAGCATAGAGTTTGCTAAAAAACACCTGAAGGACTCCCAAACTATGAGAAATAAAATTCTCTGGTCTGATGAGATGAAGAAGAACTTTTTGGTGATAATTCTAAGCGGTATCTGTGGAGAAAACCAGGCACTGCTCATCACCTGCCCATTACAATCCCAACATTGAAACATGGTGGTGACAGCATCATTCTATTGGGGGTGTTTTTCAGATGCAGGGAAAGGACGATTGGTTGCAATTGAAGGAAATATGAATGCGGCCAAGTACAGAGATATCCTGGATGAAAACCTCTTCCAGAGCGCTCTGGACCTCAGACTTGGCCAAATGTTCACCTTTCAACAAGACAATGACCCTAAGCACACAGCTAAAATAACAAAGGAGTGGCTTCAGAACCACTCGGTGACCATTCTTAACTGGTCCAGCCGGAGCCCTGACATAAATCCAATTGAGCATCTATACAGAGACCTGAAAATGGCTGTCCACCAACGTTCACCATCTAGCCTGATGGAACTGGAGAGGATCTGCAAGGAAGAACGGCAGAGGATCCCCAAATCCAGGTGTGAAAAACTTGTTGCATCATTCCCAAGAAGACTCATGGCTATACTAACTCAAAAAAGTGTGCTTCTACTCAATACTGAGCTAAGGGTCTGAACACTTATGACCATGTGATATTTCAGTTTTTGCTTAATAAATTTGCAAAGATTTCTACATTTCTTTTTTTTTTTTTTCAGTTAAGATGGGTTGCAGAGTGTACATTAATGAGACAAAAATGAACTTTTTTGAATTTACCAAATGGCTGCAATGAAACAGAGTGAAAAATTTAAAGGGGTCTGAATACTTTCCGTACCCACTGTATGTTCTCCATCCTGAACTTATCCTAGCATATGTGTTCCGCCATCCTGGTATATACGGTATTTCCCCCATCCTGGTGTATGTGTTCCATATTCTTCCACTTCCATATTAAAAAAAAATAATTCTGGGCACCTTGCCCCTGCTCCAACGCTGCGCAGTGTCGTCTTCTGTAGTCTGGAGCTGACTTTATGACTTCAGCATGAAATAGACGAGCAGCACATGATGTCACTGCCATGTGCCCCCAGTCCCTCTGTTTGGCCAGCAGCTTGTATTGCAGCAAGGGAACTTGGTGAGTCTCCTCAGATGCACATCCATCTGAAATAGGTGCCAGCGGTCCCCCGTCTTGCACGGTCAGTCCCTCGTGTTGCCCAGCTGCTGGTTAGAAATTGACCCTATTAGCTACTTTCTGATTCCCACATATCAAGAGAATGAGTTAAAAGAACCCCCAATCTTTTGATAGATTGAGGTACCAGGTTTTTGAATTCCACCTATCAGATCATTTAAGGCATATTCACTGGACATGCATCTTTTACGGTTTCGTCTAAATTAAGCTTTGAAGAAAGATAACATTTCCACCACTGATATTGGCATAGTATTGCTCTTGATGTGGCCTGTCTATAGTTTTTAAAAATTATATATTTTTATCTCGGGTTTGCACCGACCTTTCATTAGTACACCAATGTGTGATTGTGGGGGAGTTGAATGGGAAGAAATGACAGCATTACCTGGAATCTTATAAAAAAAAATAATTACCCACTTAAGTGAGAGAGTTTTTTTTTAGGCTGTAGTTTTTGTTTTGTAGTTTAAAACTGGTCTGGTAACTTTACTGTGACATGGGTCTGAGTCATTTGCATATCACATTAGTCATGTAGGCTTTTTTGCCTGAATAGGCTTGAAAAAGCCAATTTCTTTTGCAATACTTCATTGTTATCAATTATGATATGACTTATATCTATTGCTCTTCCATCTGTATCAAACCCTTCATTACTTTGGCTTAATGATGAATCATCCCATGTACTGTTTGTCTTCATCAACCTCTTTTCTTCTTTTTTTTTTTTTTTTGCGTTGTGCTGGTCAATCATTTGTAAGCTTGTAGCTTGTCCTCAAAAGCAGATATAATTTATCTGGCTAGCCCACAACAGGATCCCTTTTAACCCCTTCGTGACGGGCCAATTTTTTAAATTCTGACCAGTGTCACTTTATGTGGTCATAACTCTGGAATGCTTCAACAAATCCCAGTAATTTTGAGACTGTTTTTTCGTGGCACATTACAATTTATGATAGTGATAAATTTAGATTGATATATTTTGTGTTTATTTATAAAAAAATATCAGAAACTTGACAAAAAAAGTAAAAAAAAAATTGCAATTTTCAAACTTTGAATGATTATCCCTTTAATCCAGATAGCCATACCACAGAAAAACATTAATAAATAACATTTCCCACATGACTGCTTTACACCAGCACCATTTTTAAACCGCTAATTTATTTAGTTAGCCTTTTAGGAGGTTTAAAAATGTAGCAATAATTTTTCATTTTTTCAAGGAAATTTACAAAATTTATTTTTTTGAGGGACCTATCCAGGTTTGAAGTGACTTTAGGGGAGCTATATATTGGAAAACCCCAAACATGATACCATTTTAAAAACTGCACCCCCTGACATATTGAAAAATGCTGTCAGGTAGTTTATTAACCCTTCAAGTGATTTTCAGGAATTGATGCAGAGTGGTATAGCCGGAATGAAAAAGTGTTTGTTTACACCTAAATGTCACTAACGCCTGAACTGGCCGCTGTAGCCGGCAGACTCTAAAGGTACTGTCACACTTAGCGATGTACCAGCGATCCCGACCAGCGATATGACGCGGTCAAGATCGCTGGTACATCGCTAAGTGGTCGCTAGTGAGCTGCCACACAGGCAGATCTCACCAGCGACATCGCTGGGGTCGGGGGTCGCTACTTACCTGTCACACCAGGCGATCCTGCGTCCTCCCGCCCGGCTCCACGCGTCTCTCGTCGTCACAGCAGGAAGCTGACGACGAGAAACAGTCCTGAACGTTCTCGCGCGATCAGCGATAACCAGCGGGGGAGCGGGTCGCTGGTAAGTATCAGACACAGAGATATCGCTAGCAATATCGCTATAACGTCACAAGTTATAGCGATATTGCTAGCGATATCGCTGAGGCTAAGTGCACACGTACCGGAACTCTCGCGGAAATTACCGCGAGAATTCCGGAATTCCAGTCCGCGGGAAAATCGCATTTTAAATTCCCGCGATTTTCCCGCGGAAAAACTAGCATTTTGCAAGCGTATTTAGCTTGCAAAATGCTAGCGTTTTCCAAGCGATCTGTAGCATCGCTTGTAGAACTGATTGACAGGTTGGTCACACTCGTCAAACATAGTGTTTGACGAGTGTGACCAACTTTTTACTACTGAGGCCGCCTATGCAGCATCAGTAGTAAAAGATAGAATGTAAAAAAAAACAACAAAAAACGGTGTTATTCTCACCCTCCGACGTCCCGCGCATCCGTTCCCAGTAATCCTTTGCGAAAATGCCCGCGATGACGTCAGTTCTCGCGGGATCGCGACGTCTCGCGGTAATTCGCGATGACGTCGCACGAATGACCGTGAGACTTCGCGATCCCGCGAGAAGGGACGTCATCGCGAGCATTTTCGCAAAGGATTACTGGGAACGGATGCGCGGGACGTCGGAGGGTGAGAATAACAATATTTTTTATTTTAAATTCTATTTTTTACAGGGATATGGTACCCAAAGCCCGGAGGACAGTCTCCTCTCCTCCGGACCATGGGTACCATCCGCAATTGTTCTGCTTACTTTCCGCATGGTGTGCACAGCCACATGCGGGAAATAAGCGGAACAATGCATTCCTATGGGTGCGGGATCGCTGCGATTCCGCAAATTAATGAGCATGCTGCGGTTTTTACCGCGAAGCGATTCCGCCGCGGTAAAAACCGCAGCATTAGCACAGCATTGCGGAATCCCATAGGAATGCATGGGATGCTTATTTTTCGCGTTTTCGCGGCAAAATCGCGCGGTTAAAACCGCCGCGGAAACGCGAAAAAAACGCCACGTGTGACAGGCCCTTTAGGCCGCTATTTCCCCATGAACTGCTATGGCAAACATCAGGACCACACAATCATGATCTCTGTGTGTCAAATAGATTAAAGTGGAAGCCCCCACAATCTATTAACCATTTATTTGATGTCACTTTTGACAGCAGCAGTTAAGGGGTTAAACAGACATGGAAGGTGCCAACACCGATCATTTGTGATACAGCAAGTTGTCAGATATAGTGGACAGCCGACAGCTGCTGGATTGTCACCTGTATGGGGATGATATTCCCTTATATCTCAGGTCAGTAAATATACATATTGGCTGTCATGAAGGGGTTAAAGGTGAATATTATACATTCCCGTTTACTAATTAGAGGTCAGATAACACTATTAATCTCGTGAGATAGTGTAGCTTTAGTCTGCATGTTAGTAGCAGTAGAAAGGTGCAGAGCCACAGAAATGAAAGTGAGGCACCCAGGAGAAAGCAAACTTCATTTTTCCTGAGAACCGACCTCTTAGAGTCATTCCGGCATGCCAGCACGGCTTTATTCAGTGCCCACTATACTGTGAACGGCAGCTGTAAGCACTCCCTAGCAATTTGACTGATAGCTTTCTCAGCCATACATACACACGTGGTCAAAATTGTTGGTACCCCTCGTTTAATGAAAGAAAAACCCACAATGGTCACAGAAATAACTTGAATCTGACAAAAGTAATAATAAATACAAAATCTATGAAAATGAACAAATGAAAGTCAGACATTGCTTTTCAACCATGCTTCTCCAGAATTAAAAAAATAAAAATAAAATAAAACTCATGAAATAGACCTGGACAGAAATGGTGGTGCCCCTGAAAGTAATGTGACAAAATGGACATGTTAAATCAAGGTGTGTCCACTAATTGGCATCACAGGTGTGTACAATCTTGGAATTAGTGAGTGGTCCTGTAAAGAGGGCTACAGTTACTCACTGTGCTGTTTGGTGACATGGTGTGTATCACACTCAGCATGGACCAGAGGAAGCAAAGGAAAGAGTTGTCTCAGGAGATTAGAAAGAAAAGTATAGACAAACATGTTAAAGGTAAAGGTTATCAGACCATCTCCAAGCAGCTTGATGTTCCTGTGGCTACAGTTGCACATATTATTCAGAAATTTAAGCTCCATGGGACTGTAGCCAACCTCCCTGGACTTGGCCGCAGGAGGAAAATTGATGACAAATCAAAGAGATGGATAATACGAACGGTAACAAAAGAGCCCAGAAAAACTTCCAAACAGATTGAGGCTATGTGCCCACGAAGCATTTTAAACCGGACACTCAAAACCGGACTTTACCACGATTATGGTCGCATTTTTGTCGCGATTTTCACGTGCGAAATTCAAGCACTTTCCAAGCGATTTGAAGCATCGTTTGGGAAGTGATTTGACAGGTTGGTCACACTCGTCAAACATAGTGTTTGACAAGTGTGACCAGCTTTTTACTATTGAGGCTGCCTATGCGGCATCAATAGTAAAAGATAGAATGTTAAAAATGATTAAAAAAATCGGGGTATATTTACCTTCCGACGTCCCGCTCAGCCTCAGCGACGCTCCCGTTCCCAGCGATGCCTTGCAAGACCTGTGATGACATTGGTCTCGCGTTGCTATAGTGATCTCACGAGACCACTAGAGTAACGCGAGACTATGTCATCACAGGTCCTTGCCGCAAAGCATTACTGGGAACACTGAGGCCCGGGAAGGCTGCGCGTGACGCCAGAAGGTAAATATACCCCGATTTTTTTTTTTTTTTTTTTTTATTCTTTTTTTTTACAGGGGTATGGTACCCAGGGCCAGGAGGACAGTCTCCTCTCCTACACACCGTGGGTACCATCCGCACATGAGACACTTAACTTTGCGCATGGTGGGTATAGCCACATGCGGGAAGTAAGCGGTTCTCATGCATTCCTATGGGATGAATGAGCATGTTGCGTTTTTTTCCAAGATGCGATTCTGCCACGGAAAAAAGCGCAGCATTAGCACAGCATGTGCGGAATGCCATAGGAATGCATGGGGTGCGTTCTGTACGAGTTTTTTAAACGTTTTTGCAGCGTTTTCGCGCCGAAAATCGCAGCAAAAACGCTTAAAAATCGCATTGTGGCACACAGCCTGAAGGTGAACTTCAAGCTCAAGGAAAATCCGTTTCAGATCTGTCATTGTATGAGCCAAAGTGGACTTCAAGGGAGACAACCAAGTAGGACACCATTGTTAAAATAAAAAAAAAAAATCATTAAAAAGCCAGACTGGAATTTGCCAAACTACCGTATATACTCGTGTCTAAGCCGAGATTTTCAGCCCATTTTTTTGGGACGAAAGTCCCCCTCTCGGCTTATACACGAGTCATATACTGGGGGGGGATCGGCGGTGTCAGATCATACTCACCCTTCTCTGCAGCTCCCCTGCTTGGGCTGTCAAATGGTATCCGCTCATTAAATATGCGCATATTTAATGAGCGGGTGCCACGTGACCGCTGAACCAGGAAGAGAGAAGCGCCGACAACATGGAACAAGCAGGGGAGCTGCAGAGACAAGCGCCAGGACCCGGTGAGTATGAAGGGGGGGTTGGGAGGCATATTCACCTGTCCCTGCGCTCTGTTGTCTTGCGTCCTCTGCAGTGACATTCAGGTCAGAGAGCGCTATCGCTCTCTGCCTGCACAGTCACTGCAGAGCGCAACACTGATGAGCAGGGGGCAGCGACTGAGGTGAGTATACAGGTTTTTGTTTTTTTTTTGTAAGGGAGGCAGCGGCAGCAGCAACATGATGGGGCCACACACTGTGCATCATAACTGGGGCCACTCATTGTGCAAATAATTGGGGCCACTCACTGTGCATGATAACTGGGGCCACTCACTGTGCAGCAAAGCTGTGGCCACTCACTGTGCAGCAAAGCTGGGGCCACTCACTGTGCAGCAAAGCTGGGGCCACTCACTGTGCAAAACTGGGGCCACTCACTGTGCATGATAACTGGGGCCACTCACTGTGCACATAACTGGGGCCACTCACTGTGCATGATAACTGGGGCCACTCACTGTGCATCCTAACTGGGGCCACTCACTGTGCATGATAACTGGGGCCACTCACTGTGCACATAACTGGGGCCACTCACTGTGCATGATAACTGGGGCCACTCACTGTGCATCCTAACTGGGGCCACTCACTGTGCATCCTAACTGGGGCCACTCACTGTGCATCATAACTGGGGCCACACACTGCAGATAACTGAGGCCACTCACTGTGCACCCTCGGCTTATACACGAGTCAATAAGTTTTCCCAGTTTTTTGTGGCAAAATTAGGGGGGTCGGCTTATACTCGGGTCGGCTTATACTCGAGTATGTACGGTACATGCTGACAAGCCACAAAGCTTCTGGGAGAATGTCCTATGGACAGATGAGATAAAAATGGAACTTTTTGGCAAGGCACATCAGCTCTATATTCCAGATGGAAAAATGAAGCATATCAACAAAAGAACACTGTCCCTACTGCACTCAGTACAGCGTCTGGGCACCACCATAATACTAATAACTTGCAGATCTGATAGGTTCCCTTTAAGAGTATACACACTGTAGAGGTTTCAGCTATCTGGCAGCTTCTTGGATCAGCACAGGCACAGAGATTTTGTATCAAAACAGAATTAAGTTTATTGCCCTTCATAAACTTCACAGCTTACAGCGTTTTCTCAGCACAAATACATGACAAAACAATCCTGTTTCTGGGTAAGGCAAAGTAAATCAAACGGTCTCACCAACTTGGTATTCCAGGAACCTCTTAGGCACGGACTATCCACCAGCTGTGCCTTTCTCCAGCATCAGCACAGTACTACTACCTGAGCTACTGTAGACCAGGTGCATTTTATTAGGCCAGTAATACCCAGTCTGGAGTTTGGGAGCGACCTTTCCAACCCTGGCTCTTTTGGTGGCTCCTAAATCCTGTACCCAAAATCCAGTCAAAATAAAAACCATCTTAGTAACATATACTTGCCATCCAGGACCTTACTTCCTGCCTTCTTACAATACATATTGCAAGAGTATACAATTCGAATGAGGTCAGTGAGATCGGCTTAGTCTCCTTTTGTACAGTGTTTTTTTTATGAATAATAATAATAATCTTTATTTTTATATAGCGCTAACATATTCCGCCACGCTTTACAGTTTACACACATTATCATCGCTGTCCCCGATGGGGCTCACAATCTAGATTACCTATCAGTATGTCTTTGGAGTTTGGGAGGAAACCGGAGTGCCTGGAGGAAACCCCCGCAAACACGGGGAGATGTTGCAGATGTTGTCCTTGATGGGATTTAAACCCAGGGCTCAAGCGCTGCAAGGCTGCAGTGCTAACCACTGAGCAGTTGCTTCATTTTTTTTTTTTTTTTCCATTTGAGACTTATTATATATTATGATATTAGTCATTAATATTTGTTGCAAAAGTGTCCAGCGCCATAACTGCTAAAGCATTTACTGAGTGTATGGTCCATGAACACCGCCCTGTGGGGTTGTTACTTTAGGAAGAGTATTGTTTAATACGAACACTTGGTATCAAAAATAGTGTTCAGTGAACCGCTGTTCATAAAATATACAGTGTTATGTGTGTGGTTCTTTTTTTTTTCTTCTTTTTTTTTAACCAAGATTTATGTACTGTGTAGATAGACAAAGATCAGCAGTGTAATTATTTGCCATGTAAGGTGTCTTCTCTGGTTTAAAACATTAATGTGACCTGCTTTCTTCCAGGAAGGATAACCAAAATTCCCAGAACTCAAGCCCCGACCCCCCTCGAGTCATCAAGATGTTTAATAGACACATACTATTTGACATTGTGTCAAGAGGTGCCACCGCTGAGCTGGAGGGATTCCTGCCTTTCTTAGTGTCTCAGAAGAAGCGATTGACAGATGAGGAATTTCGAGGTTAGGTGCAAACATTAAAAATGTCCTATGTATCTTTAAGTTGGCTTTAAGAATCCAGTGATGTTTAATCTGCAGGAATTTTAAGCTTGTAATGTAAGCAGATTCCACAGTTCACTTGTGAGTAAATGTAACTCATTAAAGGGAGCCTGTCACATGAAAAAATGCTATTTGCTTGCAGATACAGTGCCTACAAGTAGTATTCAACCCCCTGCAGATTTAGCAGGTTTACACATTCGGAATTAACTTGGCATTGTGACATTTGGACTGTAGATCAGCCTGGAAGTGTGAAATGCACTGCAGCAAAAAAGAATGTTATTTCTTTGTTTAATTTTTTTTTAAATTGTGAAAAGTTTATTCAGAGGGTCATTTATTATTCAATCCCTCAAACCACCAGAATTCTGTTTGGTTCCCCTAAAAGTATTAAGAAGTATTTCAGGCACAAAGAACAATGAGCTTCACATGTTTGGATTAATTATCTCTTTTTCCAGCCTTTTCTGACTATTTAAGACCCTCCCCAAACTTGTGAACAGCACTCATACATGGTCAACATGGGAAAGACAAAGGAGCATTCCAAGGCCATCAGAGACAAGATCGTGGAGGGTCACAAGGCTGGCAAGGGGTACAAAACCCTTTCCAAGGAGTTGGGCCTACCTGTCTCCACTGTTGGGAGCATCATCCGGAAGTGGAAGGCTTATGGAACTACTGTTAGCCTTCCACGGCCTGGACAGCCTTTGAAAGTTTCCTCCCGTGCCGAGGCCAGGCTTGACCGAAGAGTCAAGGCTAACCCAAGGACAACAAGGAAGGAGCTCCGGGAAGATCTCATGGCAGTGGGGACATTGGTTTGTCAATACCATAAGTAACGTACTCCACCGCAATGGTCTCCTTTCCAGACGAGCCCGTAAGGTACCTTTACTTTCAAAGCGTCATGTCAAGGCTCGTCTACAGTTTGCTCATGATCACTTGGAGGACTCTGAGACAGACTGGTTCAAGGTTCTCTGGTCTGATGAGACCAAGATCGAGATCTTTGGTGCCAACCACACGCGTGACGTTTGGAGACTGGATGGCACTGCATATGACCCCAAGAATACCATCCCTACAGTCAAGCATGGTGGTGGCAGCATCATGCTGTGGGGCTGTTTCTCAGCCAAGGGGCCTGGCCATCTGGTCCACATCCATGGGAAGATGGATAGCACGGCCTTCCTGGAGATTTTGGCCAAGAACCTCCGCTCCTCCATCAAGGATCTTAAGATGGGTCGTCATTTCATCTTCCAACAAGACAACGACCCAAAGCACACAGCCAAGAAAACCAAGGCCTGGTTCAAGAGGCAAAAAATCAAGGTGTTGGAGTGGCCTAGTCCGTCTCCTGACCTTAACCCAATTGAAAACTTGTGGAAGGAGCTCAAGATTAAAGTCCACATGAGACACCCAAAGAACCTAGATAACTTGGAGAAGATCTGCATGGAGGAGTGGGCCAAGATAACTCCAGAGACCTGTGCCGGCCTGATCAGGTCTTATAAAAGACGATTATTAGCTGTAATTGCAAACAAGGGTTATTCCACAAAATATTAAACCTAGGGGTTGAATAATAATTGACCCACACTTGTATGTTTAAAATTTATTAAAATTTAACTGAGCAACATAACTTTTTGGTTTGTAAGATTTATGCATCTATTAATAAATCCTGCTCTTGTGTGAAGTTTGAAGGCTCTAACTTATTTGCCTCTTATCAAACCTGCTAAATCTGCAGGGGGTTGAATAATACTTGTAGGCACTGTATGTGGTTATCTGCATGTTAATAGTGTTCTGAACCTGCCCAGTGCCTGCATTGAGAGCCCACTGCTGGCAAGAAATAAGCTTTACTACCCCACAGCAGGTTCGCTCTTTCAGTCACAGGGGTGGTCCCGGCGCGGATTCAGTCACCAGTTTGTGTATAGGGAACGGTGGCTGTAACTGCACCCCCACCACTGACGAACCAGAAGATCAATATTAGGATGCTGTCAGACGGCCATATTACTCGCGCATCGCATTCCTCCCCTCGGACTGGCTGTCGGCTCTCCTGAGTTGAGCGTGACAGCATATTTTTTTATGCAGCTGTCATGCTCAGGTCAGGAGTGCCCTGGCCAGTGCGAAGTTTGCGATGCCATCCTCGCGCAAGTAATACAGATTTTTGACCGTTAGTTCTTAGGTCAATAGTAAAAAAAACCCCTAAATTGTCCCGGATAAGCCATAAGCCCTTTTAGCTTTTCAGGAGTCCAGTTCCAGAATGCCATTGCACTGCTCAGATAGTATAACTACAAGTACTGTATACATGCAGTGACAAAAGATACTGTAAAACAATGAAGAGCTTCACAAAGATCTTATATTTTATGAAATACAGTGGGGCAAAAAAGTATTTAGTCAGTCAGCAATAGTGCAAGTTCCACCACTTAAAAAGATGAGAGGCGTCTGTAATTTACATCATAGGTAGACCTCAACTATGGGAGACAAACTGATAAAAAAAAATCCAGAAAATCACATTGTCTGTTTTTTTTTCATTTTATTTGCATATTATGGTGGAAAATAAGTATTTGGTCAGAAACAAAATTTCATCTCAATACTTTGTGATATATCCTTTGTTGGCAATGACAGAGGTCAAACGTTTTCTGTAAGTCTTCACAAGGTTGCCACACACTGTTGTTGGTATGTTGGCCCATTCCTCCATGCAGATCTCCTCTAGAGCAGTGATGTTTTTGGCTTTTCGCTTGGCAACACGGACTTTCAACTCCCTCCAAAGGTTTTCTATAGGGTTGAGATCTGGAGACTGGCTAGGCCACTCCAGGACCTTGAAATGCTTCTTACGAAACCACTCCTTCGTTGCCCTGGCGGTGTGCTTTGGATCATTGTCATGTTGAAAGACCCAGCCACGTTTCATCATCAATGCCCTTGCTGATGGAAGGAGGTTTGCACTCAAAATCTCACGATACATGGCCCCATTCATTCTTTCATGTACCCGGATCAGTCGTCCTGGCCCCTTTGCAGAGAAACAGCCCCAAAGCATGATGTTTCCACCACCATGCTTTACAGTAGGTATGGTGTTTGATGGATGCAACTCAGTATTCTTTTTCCTCCAAACACGACAAGTTGTGTTTCTACCAAACAGTTCCAGTTTGGTTTCATCAGACCATAGGACATTCTCCCAAAACTCCTCTGGATCATCCAAATGCTCTCTAGCAAACTTCAGAAGGGCCCGGACATGTACAGGCTTAAGCAGTGGGACACGTCTGGCACTGCAGGATCTGAGTCCATGGTGGCGTAGTGTGTTACTTATGGTAGGCCTTGTTACATTGGTCCCAGCTCTCTGCAGTTCATTCACTAGGTCCCCCCGCGTGGTTCTGGGATTTTTGCTCACCGTTCTTGTGATCATTCTGACCCCACGGGGTGGGATTTTGCGTGGAGCACCAGATCGAGGGAGATTATCAGTGGTCTTGTATGTCTTCCATTTTCTAATTATTGCTCCCACAGTTGATTTCTTCACTCCAAGCTGGTTGGCTATTGCAGATTCAGTCTTCCCAGCCTGGTGCAGGGCTACAATTTTGTTTCTGGTGTCCTTTGACAGCTCTTTGGTCTTCACCATAGTGGAGTTTGGAGTCAGACTGTTTGAGGGTGTGCACAGGTGTCTTTTTATACTGATAACAAGTTTAAACAGGTGCCATTACTACAGGTAATGAGGGGAGGAAAGAGGAGACTCTTAAAGAAGAAGTTACAGGTCTGTGAGAGCCAGAAATCTTGATTGCTTGTTTCTGACCAAATACTTATTTTCCACCATAATATGCAAATAAAATAAAAAAAAAACAGACAATGTGATTTTCTGGATTTTTTTTTCAGTTTGTCTCCCATAGTTGAGGTCTACCTATGATGTAAATTACAGACGCCTCTCATCTTTTTAAGTGGTGGAACTTGCACTATTGCTGACTGACTAAATACTTTTTTGCCCCACTGTACAAAAATTGTAAAATATTTTAAATGTATGAAAAAGTTTATATTGTGTTTTGTAACTTTTTTTTTTTTTCAGAGCCATCAACAGGGAAGACCTGCTTACCGAAAGCTCTGCTAAATTTACAAGGAGGCAAAAATGACACAATCCCTCTCCTGGCTGATATTGCTGAAAAAACAGGGAATCTTCGTGAATTTATCAATTCTCCTTTCCGGGATGTTTATTATAGAGGTATATATATCTTTATGTAGTGTGGTGGCACTTCTAGTTCTAGTGGAATTAATGGATGTAGATATTGATTTCACTAGTAAGATTAGACTTTTATTTCAGTAATAATACCGTATATACTTGTGTATCAGCCGACCCGAGTATAAGCTGACCCCCCTAATTTTGCCACAAAAAACTGGAAAAACGTATTGACTCACTTAGAAGCCTAGGGTGGAAAATGCAGCAGCTACTGGTAAAATTCAAAAATAAAAATAGATGCCAATAAAAGTAAAATTAATTGAGACATCAAGAGGTTAAATGTTTTTGAATATCCATATTGAATCAGGAGCCCCATATAAAGCTTCATACAGTTCATGATGGGCCCCATAAGATGCTCCATACAAAATATACCCCATATAATACTGCACAAAGGTTAATAATGGCCCCATAAGATGCTCCATAGAATAATATGCCCCATATGCTGCTCCATAAAGGTTATGGTCCCATAAGATGTTCCATAGATTATGCTCCATAAAATGCTCCATAGATTATGCCCCCCGATAAGACGCTCCATAGATTATGCCCCATATGCTGCCCCATAAGATGCTCCATAAAATGCTCCATAGATTATGCCCCCATATGCTGCCCCATAAGATGCTCCATAGATTATGCCCCATAAGATGCTCTATAGATTATGCCCCCATAAGATGATCCATAGAATAGCCCCCATATGCTGCCACTGCTGCTGCAAATATAAAAAAAGGCATACTCACCTCTTGTAGCTGGGGGCCAGGTGCCAGTGTCCTGAGCAGGCGGGGACACCGGCGCGCTATGGGGGACAGGTGCTAGTGTCGCCGCTGGCTCAGGGCCCCGGCACCTGAGATATTCACCTGTCCCCGGTTCACCGCTGCGCACCGCTCTTTCTGCCGGGTCCTCTGTCATTGACGTTCAGGCAGAGGACGCACATTGACTATGTCATCACGCCCTATGTTGCCTGAATGTTACTGACAGAGGACCCGGCAGACAGAGTGGTGCGCAGCGAGGGACCAGGGACAGGTGAATATTGCATATACTTAACCCCTCCTGGCATGGTCTCTGCAGCCCCCCTGCTTCTCTCCGGCAGCAATTCCTTCCTTCAGCGGTCACGTGGTACCACTCATTAAAGTCATGAATATGCGCATATTCATGACTTTAATTAGTGGTACCATGTGACCGCTGAAGGAAGGCGCCTGAGACCGTGGGAGAAGGAGAGGGCTGCAGAGACGTGCCGGGGGGGTAAGTATGATCTGACACTCCCCCCTCCCCCGCCGACCCCCTGGTGTATATGACTCGCGTATAAGCCGAGAGGGGGACTTTCAGCCCCAAAAAATGGGCTGAAAATCTCGGCTTATACCGAGTACTTTGAAATTAGGGTTTTTAAAACAGATAACCCCATCAAACGCCCCATTAGAGGAGGACATATTATTGCATAATACTCAGCTGACTGCCATGTCTCTCAAATCCACATGATTATCCTCCCAAAGCCACAGAGCCTTATCTTTTGACAGTGCCTTATCTCCACAGAAAAACAAAAAGCTTGTGCCTTTAAATTCCAGCCACCCTTCAGTTTTTTCCCCCCATCAACACCACCCCCAGCATGATTTGTTGGGGGATATCACATACACACTTCTCAGAATGTGTCGTGGCTGCGACTGCAAGGGGTTAAGCTGTTTCCATTCACTGAATCTTGCACTCACCACTCAGGCTGCAAATTGAACATCAATCACACTTCAGATACACAACACATTGCTCACCAAATACTGTAAATGGGGTGATGTGTAGAGTTGAGTGATTATGTTTGGATTAGGTCGCCAAATCTGAATTTGCCATAATGGTTCCCTGTTCGTGCCAAATTTATGTTGGATGATCAGTTCCGAACATATTCGGTCATTTCTACTCCCATTGACTCCAATGACATTCGGCTGTGTTATAATCGGAACCGAATTTTGAAAAATTTGCTCAACTCTAGCTGATGAGTCTTCAAAATACACACAGTTGTCCAAGAGCATAAAAGAACCAAACTTACTAAAGTTTTAGGCTTTCATAGAAAAGTTCAGCACTTGCGAGAGAAATGAGTAAAACGACGCAAAATAAGGCTATACACAAATATACAAAATGATTATCAAATAGAAAATAAAAATAACAGAAAACACTTTAAAAGAGTATCCTCAAGTTCTTAAATTACCTTAATTAGTTAGACTGCATGGAAATAAGCAAGTTTGCAATTGACTCAATTTCTCTTTCTGTGCTTTCATCTTCCTGCAATAACAGCTTTTATCTGCTATAGAATACAGCTGGTTTCCATAGTGCTCGACCTCCAGACCGTGGCTGAGAGTGTACAGTTTTCAGGACTAACTCCAGCCAATTTTTTTTTCTATACAACAGGTAGCTGCTCATCCACCTTCTCCTTCCTCTCCTCGTCTAAAGAGATTCTGTTATAAATCTTGTAAAATCACCCGCCAGAGAATGTCTCCTAATCTGAGCTCTCTGTGCTTTCTATCCAGAACTTGTTCTGATTCCCTTTTATCTCTGTGGAAATATAGAAATGACTGTGTACATTTCAGAACAAACCACTGATACGAGTAGCTGAAAGTGTTACAGCAGAACTTGTGCTGAGCTTTATAGTGTTTTGCACTGTAGCCTAGCAGCGCTTGGGGTCCAGAGTTCAAATCCCATTAAGGACAAAACATGCAAGGAGTTTGTATGTTCTCCCAGTGTTTGTGTGGGATTCCTCCGGCGTCTCAGACTTCCAACCACACTCTAAAAAACTTATAAGGAATTTAGGTTGTAATTCCCAGTGGGGACAGTAATGATGATGTATGTAAAGCACTGCAGAACATGATAGTGCTATATAAGCAAAGCATAATAAATAATACTATTCAGCAGAACTGTTAGTCAAGGAGGAGTATCTGCCCTGCCATGACCAGGACTTAAGGAAGCAAAGGAGAATGCATTGCTCTGAACTGCTCAAGCAACAACTTGAGAATACCGCTTTAAAAGGTTTCAATCTGTAGATGTTCATAGAATCATAGAATCGTAGAGTTGGAAGGGACCTCCTGGGCCATCTGGTCCAACCCCCTGCTCAAAGCAGGATTCGCTAAATCATCCCAGTTAGATGTCTGTCCAGCCTCTGTTTGAAGACTTCCATTGAAGGAGAACTCACCACTTCTCGTGGCAGCCTGTTCCACTCATTGATCACTCTAACTGTCAAAAAGTTTTTTCTAATATCTAATGTGTCTCCTCCCATTCAGCTTCATCCCATTGCTTCTAGTCTTTCCTTGTGCAAATGAGAATAAAGTTGATCCTTCTACAATGTGACAGCCCTTTAGATATTTGTAGACAGCTATTAAGTCTCCTCTCAGTCTTCTCTTTTGCAAACTAAACATTCCCAAATCCTGCAACCTTTCCTCATAAGACAGGGTTTGCAGACCGGTCACCATTCTGGTCGCTCTTTTCTGAACTTGCTCCAGTTTGTTGATGTCTTTTTTAAAATGTGGTGCCCAAAATTGGACACAATATTCCAGATGAGATCTGACCAAAGAGGAGTAGAGGGAAATAATGACTTCACGTGATCTAGACTGTATGCTTCTGTTAATACATCCTAGAATTGCATTTGCCTTTTTTGCTGCTGCATCACACTGTTGACTCATATTCAGTCTGTGATCTATTAGTATACCCAAGTCTTTTTCACATGTGCTGTCACTTAGCCCTATTCCTCCCATTCTATATATGCTTTTTTCATTTTTATTGCCCAGATGTAGTACTTTGCATTTCTCCCTGTTAAAAACCATTCTGTTAGTTGCTGCCCACTTCTCCAGTTTATTTAAATCTTTTTGAATCCTCTCTCTCTCTTCTCTAGTATTAGCTATCCCTCCTAGCTTTGTGTCATCAGCAAATTTAATCAGTTTACCCTCAATTCCTTCATCTAAATCGTTGATAAAGATGTTGAACAATACAGGGCCCAGGACAGAGCCCTGTGGTACCCCACTTGAGACATTCTTCCAACTGGATGTGCAGCCATTTACGACCACTCTTTGGGTCCGATCACTAAGCCAGTTATGAATCCACCTAACAGTTGCCTTGTCCATTCCATACTTAGTCATTTTTTCAATAAGGATTGTATGAGAGACTTTGTCAAATGCTTTGCTGAAGTCAAGATATACTATATCTACAGCATTTCCTTGATCCACCCAATCAGTAATACCATCATAGAAGGAAATTAAATTAGTCTGACATGACTTATTAGTTACAAACCCATGCTGGCTCTGTTTAATCACTTCATTCTTATCCAGGTATTGACATACATGTTGTTTAATAATTTGTTCAAAGATCTTTCCTGGTATAGAAGTCAGACTCACCGGCCTATAGTTGCCTGGGTCCACCTTCTTCCCCTTTTTGAAGATAGGAACAACATTTGCTCTTCTCCAGTCTTCTGGCACTTCTCCTGTTCTCCAAGAATTTTCAAAGATTATGGAGAGGGGTTCAAAAATTTCTTCTGCTATCTCCTTCAGTACTCTGGGGTGTAATTCATCTGGACCTGAAGACTTGAATACATTTAGGTTAGCTAAGTGTTTCCTCACTATCTTTCTGTTTATAGATATCCTGGATTCTTCTATTCCCTTAATAGGACAGTGAATAACAGTTGATGTTACATTTCCTTTCTGAGAGAAAACAGATGCAAAATAGGAATTTAAAAGTTCAGCCTTCTCAACATCCTGTCTTACCATTTCATCATTTTCATCCTGTAAAAATCCTATAGCATCTTTGACTTTTCTTTTACTTTTGACATATCCCCAAAATCCTTTATTATTGCTTTTGACATCTCTTGCAAGCCTCAATTCATTTTCAGCTTTAGATAATCTGATTTGTGCCTTGCAGGTTCTGCAGACAGCATTATATTCTTCTTTAGATATGCCTCCTTCTTTCCATTTTATAAACATTTTTTGCTTCCTTTTTAGCATGTGCTTAAGTTCTGTGTTCATCCATCCTGGTTTCCTTAAATGCTTCCTATTCTTCCCTCTTTTCGGAATTGTTAACAACTGTGCTTTGAGAATTTCATTTTTCAAGATTTCCCATCCTTCCTGGACATTTTTGTCTTTAAGGATATCCAGCCATTGGATCCCTCCAATTCTCTTTCTGAATCCCTTAAAATCTGCCTTTCTGAAATCTAACCTTGACGTCTGAGTATTCACAGGTCTTCCGCCTCTAGTTATCCAAAATTCTAAAATAGCATGGTCGCTACCTCCTAGGGTCCCAGCCACTTTTACCTCCTCAACCATTTCCTCCCTGTTTATAAGGATTAGATCCAAGGTAGCAGTTCCCCTTGTTTTCTCCTTCTTTTGTT